>NC_134400.1:22649135-23265943 GCF_050003625.1 Haematobia irritans
TGAACCGATTTCAATAAAATTTGGCACACTTGACTACACTTCTAATTGTACTCCTAGTGCAAAATTTCAACCAATTTGGGGTAAAACTCTGGCTGCTGGGACAATATTAGTCCATATCGGGCGAAAGATATATATGGGAGCTATACCTAAATCTGAACCGATTTCAATAAAATTTGGCACACTTGACTATTGTACTAATTGTTCTTCTTGTGCAAAATTTTAAGTAAATTAGGGTAAAACTCTGGCTTCTGGGGCCATATAAGTCCATAATAGGGCGAAATATATATATATATATATATATATATATATATATATATATATATATATATATATATATATATATATATATAATATATATATATATATATATATATATATATAATATATATATATATATATATATATATATATATATATATATATATATATATATATATATATGTATATATATATATATATATATATATATATATATATATATATATATATATATATATATATATATATATATATATATATATATATATATATATATATATATATATATATATATATATATATATATATATATATATATATTATATATATATATATATATATATATATATATATATATATATATATATATATATATATATATATATATATATATATATATATATATATATATATATATATATATATATATATATATATATATATATATATGGGAGCTGTATCTAAATCTAAACCGATTTCTTCCAAAATCAATAGGGTTCTATTCTGAGCTAAAACACATACTTGTGCCAAATTTGAAGTCGATTGGACAAAAACTGCTACCTAGACTTTGATTAAAAAAATGTGTTCACGGACAGACGGACATGGCTATATCGGCTCAGGAGCCCACCCTGAGCATTTATGTCAAAGACACCATGTATCTATCTCGTCTCCTTCTGGATGTTGCAAAATATGCACTAACTTATAATACCTTGTTCCACAGTGTGGCGCAGGGTATAAACAGAAGAAACACTTGCTGGCTGATATAACCCATTTTTCATTGATTCCAAACTCTGACAGTATTAACTGCAATAGAAGCACCTCCAGAGCATGGTTGTCATAGTTGGTAGAGTTCTATCGAAAATGGTAGATTTTTTATACTGCTTGCTTTGCAAAATCTTTCGGTCCAACTAACATACATTTTACTTCACTTTTCTATAGAAATAAAATATTGACAAAATTTTCTATAGAAATACAATTTCGCCAAAATTTTCTGTGGAAATAAAAGTTAGACAAATTTTGCTGTGGAAATAAAATTTAGACAACATTTTTTATAGAAATAAAATTTTGACAAAATTTTTTATAGAAATAAAAATTTGAGACAATTTTCTATAGAAACAAAATTTTGACAATATTTTCAATAGAAATAAAATTTTACGTAGAAATAAATTTCTTTGAAATAAAATTTTGACAAAAGTTTTTAAGGAATAAATTTTTTACAAAATTTTACATAGAAATAAAATTTTGGCAAAATTTTTTATAGAAATAAAATTTTGACAAAATTTTGAGAAAATTTTCTATAGAAATTAAAGTTTGACCAAATTTGCTGTAAAATCAAAATTTTGACTGATTTTTCAATAGAAATAAAATTTTGACAAAATTTTCTATAGAAATAAAATTTTACAAAATTTCCTATAGAAATAAAATTTTGTCAAAATTTTCTTAGAACAAAATTCTATTTAAATAAAATTTTTTGAAAATTATCTATAACTATAAATAGTGGAAAATTTTTCTATAGAACTAAAATATTGGAAAATTTTTCTACAGAACTAAAATTTTGACAAAATTTTCAATAGAACTAGAATTTTTACAAAATTTTCTATAGAAATAAAATTTTGACAACATTTTTTATAGAAATAAAATTTTGACAAAATTTTCTATAGAAATAAAATTTTGACAAAAGTTTCTAAAAAAATAACATTTTTACAACATTTTCTATAGAAAATAGGTTTTGGCGAAAACAAAATGACAAAATTTTCTATAGAAATAAAATTCTGACAAAATTTTCTATAGAAATAAAATTTTGACAAAATTTTCTATAGAAATAAAATTTAGACAAAATTTTCTTTAAAATAAAATTTAGACAAAATTTTCTTTAAAATAAAATTTAGACAAAATCTTTTTTAGATATAAAAATTTGAGAATATTTTCTATAGAAACAAGATTTTGACAATACTGTCTATAGAAATAAAATTGTACATTGAAATAAAACTGTATTGAAATAAATTTTTGGAAAATTTTTACAAAATTTTACATAGAAATAAATTTCTATGTAAAATTTTGACAAAAAAAAATTGGCAAAATTTATTATAGAAAAACAATTTTGACAAAATTTTCTAAAGAAACAAAATCTTGATAAAATTTTCTATAGAAATTAAAGTTCGACCAAATTTGCTGTAAAATCAAAATTTTGAGTGAATTTTCAATAGAAATAAAATTTTGACAAAATTTTCTGTAGAAATAAAATTTTACAAAATTTCCTATAGAAATAAAATTTTGCCAAAATTTTCTATAGAACAAAAGTCTATTTAAATAAAATTTGTTGAAAATTGTCTATAACTATAAATATTGGATAATTTTTCTATAGTACTAACATTTTGATAAAATTTTCTATAGAAATAAAATTTTGACAAAATCTTTTTTTAGAAATAAAATTTTGACAAAATGTTCTATAGAAATAAAATTTTTACAAAAGTTTCTAAAAAAACAACATTTTTACAAAATTTTCTATAGAAAATAGGTTTCGACGAAATATTCTATAAAAATATAATTTTGACGAAATATTCTATAGAAATAAAATTTTGACAAAATTGTCTATGGACATAAAATTTTTACCAAATTTTCTAAAAAGAAAAAAAATTAGAAAATTTTCTATAGAAACAAAATTTTGACAATATTGTCTATAGAAATTAAATTTTACATAGAAATAAATTTCTATTGAAATAAATTTTTCGCAAAAGTTTTTAAGAAATTACATTTTTAAAAAATTTTACATAGAAATAAATTTGTATTGAAATAAAATTTTGTCCAAAATCTATAGAAATAAAAGTTTGACCAAATTTCCTGTAAAATGAAAATGTTGACTAAATTTTCAATAGATATAAAATTTTGAGAAAATTTTCTATGAAAATAACATTTTACAAAATTTTCTATAGAAATAAAATGTTGCCAAAATTTTCTTTAGAAATAAAATTTTGCCAAAATTTTCAATAGAAATAAAATGTTGCCACAATTTTCTATAGAAATAAAATTTTGCCAAAATTTTCAATAGAAATAACAATTTTACAAAATTTTCTATGGAAATAAAATTTTGACAAAATTTTCTATAGAACAAAACTCTATTTAAATAATTTTTTTAGAAAATTGTCTATAACTATAAATATTGGAAAATTGTTCTGTAGAAATAAAATTTTGACAAAGTTTTCTATAGAAATCAAATTTTGACAAAAGATCGGAATATCGCCCATGTTCCTCCATATAGATTAACTTACAATTTCGAAGATAATGTTACCACAATCCAAGTAATTCGATTATGGTTGACAGTCTTAAGTAGAACTTTGTAGGCAATTCATGGTGGAGCTTACATAAAATTCCTCTAGGCCGAAGGACGCATTGATTTTTAAGTTATGAAAATTTCTGATTCGGATAAGGTTTCTCAAATTTTCTTACTGGGTGCATAAATACATGCATGTATGCATGCATAGACACACGTACATACTCACAAAGGGGATATTGTTTGTAAAACCAAATGAGTGACTGAACTGAAGATGGCCTTAGGGTTAGAAGTGTTTTAGTAGTTGTAGTTATTGTTGTTGTTATTATTGCAGCTGCTCCTGTTTGTATCGGGGATACAGGAGGATCCTGTTGCTATTGTAGTTATTATGATTATATTTCCTCTCAATGTTATCTACAATGAAAATACGCCATACAGTCAACAAAAATATACAAACCCACATACACCCCCATACACATTTTCATATATGAGCCCATATCTAAGGTTATAGTCAATATATGTATGAACACACGTACACATACATTCTTAGGTTCCTATAAACACTCTTTAGCAAACAAAATCCTTTTACCCAGTTATTGTTTTGTGTATGTTAGAGTTTGCTATGATTGTAATATGCATATGGATGAGTATGCATGTGTGTGTGTGCTAATGTGTAAGTGCATACATGTGTATGCATATTTGCTTATATATCTCAATGGAATGTTGGTGAAGTGTACTTCATTTCCTAGCCATGTTTTATGTTTTTAAAAATGGACAATAATCACTCATCGTACATACAATATCGAAAAAAAAAACAGGGCTGACCAAGAGCTTATAGATGAGGGAATTACTCGAATTGCATATCCATTCATTGGTTTGATGGATACGGTGGTAACTCATAAACTCAAATATCAAACAATGTCGTTTTTCTTGTGTGAGCTTCATACAGACGTCCATACTCTTCGATATTTTCGTTTAGTAAATGGTGAAAGTACTTTCAAGTTTTGGAGATTATTCTGTGTCCATAACTGAATTCAAATCTGCATGCATGTTTCGTAGATTGTTCGAGCAGCGTGGGAACTCTCGAATCTAAAATAGATACACAGAAGAAAAACAAGATGGGAATGTCTAATGTCGGGCGGGAACCACTATATTAAAGTATTTACCACTTTGTAGACTAAACAATTGCTTCAATCCTAAAACCGTTGTAATTGGTTAAGAGATATATTTCTGTTTGATTCAGCAAAAGAACTGAGCGTTATGAAAATGGACCTCTGACCTTCGGTCCATATAGAGACAGTAACAATCTAAATATTCTACGCGACGCAACACCTAGACTTACGTACATCGTAATAGTGTTACAGCACCTTGCCTTGAGCACGTTTTGAAAGAAAACATGTAAGTAAAGTCTAAAGTCTAAAGTCGGGCGGGCCGACTATATTATACCCTTCACCACTATGTATACCAAACTCTTTCAAATTTGTTGGAAGTTATTATGAAGTTTTATATTCCCACATACAACTATTTATATCTTAGCCGACTTGGCGACAAGTTTTTGTACTTCTACAAAATCTCTAGAACTAAAATTTAAAATTTAAAGACTAAAGTCGGGTGGGTCTATATACCAACATTTTTGATACCATCTTAACACCGTCAACTTTGTTAGGAGCTATATAAAGGTTTATTTTCCCATATACAAATATTAATAAACCGATTTTTTAAACTTTCAAAAAGTGTCTAGATTCAAAATTTTAATTGGTTAATGACCGGGACGGACCACAATGTTAGTAAAAACAAGTAAGGAAAGTCTAAAGTCGGGCGGGGCCGACTATATTATACCCTGCACCACTTTGTAGATCTAAATTTTCGATACCATATCACATCCGTCAAATGTGTTGGGGGCTATATATAAAGGTTTGTCCCAAATACATACATTTAAATATCATTCGATCTGGACAGAATTTGATAGACTTCTACAAAATATATAGACTCAAAATTTAAGTCGGCTAATGCACTAGGGTGGAACACAATGTTAGTAAAAAAATATGGGAAACGTTTAAATCTGAAGCAATTTTAAGGAAACTTCGAAAAAGTTTATTTATTATTTATCGCTCGATATATATGTATTAGAAGTTTTGGAAAATTAGAGTAATTTTTACAACTTTTCGACTTAGCAGTGGCGATTTTACAAGGAAAATGTTGGTATTTTGACCATTTTTGTCGAAATCAGAAAAACATATATATGGGAGCTATATCTAAATCTGAACCGATTTCAACCAAATTTGGCACGCATAGCTACAATGCTAATTCTACTCCCTGTGCAAAATTTCAACTAAATCGGAGTTAAAAATTGGCCTCTGTGGTCATATGAGTGTAAATTGGGCGAAAGCTTTATATGGGAGATATATCCAAATCTGAACCGATTTCAAGCAAATTTGGCACGCATAGTTACAACGCAAATTCTACTCCCTATGCAAAATTTCAACTAAATCGGAGCAAAAAATTGGCCTCTGTGGGCAAATGAGTGTAAATCGGGCGAAAGCTATATATGGGAGCTATATCTAAATCTGAACCGATTTTGCTGATATTTTGCAAGTTTTTCGAGACTCATAAAATATTCGGATGTACGGAATTTGAGGAAGATCGGTTGATATACACGCCAATTATGACCAGATCGGTGAAAAATATATATGGCAGCTATATCTAAATCTGAACCGATTTCAATAGGGATGAATCAATAGGGATCGTCCTTGAGCCGAAACAGGACCCTACACCAAATTTTAGGACACTCGCACTAAAACTGCGAGCTGTACTTTGCACACAAAAATACATCAACAGACAGACAGACAGACAGACAGACGGACAGACAGACGGACATCGCTAAATCGACTCAGAAATTAATTCTAAGCCGATCTGTATACTAAAAGGTTGGTCTATGATTACTCCTTCGTGGCGTTACATACAAATGCACAAACTTATTATACCCTGTACCACAGTAGTGGTGAAGGGTATAAATATGTGAAACATTTAAATCTGAAGCAATTTTAAGGAAACTTCGCAAAAGTTTATTTATGATTTATTGCTCGATATATATGTATAGAAGTTTAGGAAAATTAGAGTCATTTTTACAACTTTTCGACTAAGCAGAGGCGATTTTAAAACGGAAAATGTTGGTATTTTGAACATTTTTGTCGAAATCAGAAAAACATATATATGGGAGTTATATCTAAATCTGAACTGATTTCAACCAACTTGGACACGTATAGCTTCAATGCTAATTCTACTACCTGTGCAAAATTTCAACTAAATCGGATTAAAAAATTGGCCTCTTTGGTCATATGAGTGTAAATCGGGCGAAAGCTATATATGGGAGCTATATATAAATATGAACCGATTTCAATCAAATTTGGCACACATAGCTACAATGCTAAATCTACTCCCTGTGCAAAATTTCAACCCAATTGGGCAAAAACTCTGGCTATTAGAACCATATTAGTCCATATCGGGCGAAAGATATATATGGGAGCTATATCTAAATCTGCACCGATTTCAATCAAATTTTGCACACTTAACTGCAATACTAATTGTACTCCTAGTGCAAAATTTCAAGCAAATTGGGCCAAAACTCTGGCTTCTAGGACCATATTAGTCCATATCGGGCGAAAGATATATATGGGAGCTATATCTAAATCTGAATCGATTTTAACCAAATATGGCACGTATAGCTACAATACTAAATCTACTCCCTGTGCAAAATTTTAACCAAATTGGGCCAAAACTCTGGCTTTTATAACCATATAAGTCCACATCGGGCGAAAGATATATATGGGAGCTATATCTAAATCTGAACCGATTTCAATCAAATTTAGCACATTTGACTATGCGACTAAGTGTTATATTTGTACACAATTTCAAGCAAATCGGTATAAAACTCTGGCTGCTGTGTCCATATTAGTGCATATCGGGCGAAAGATATATATGGGAGCTATGTCTACATCTGAACCGATTTCTTCCAAAATCAATAGGGTTCTATTCTGACCCAAATTAGGAACATGTGCCAAATTTGAAGGCGATTGGACTTAAATTGCGACCTAGACTTTGATCACAAAAATGTGTTCATAGACAGACGGACAGACGGACATGGTTATATCGACTCAGGGACCCACCCTGAGCATTATTGCCAAAGACACCATGTGTCTGTCTCGTCTCCTTCTGGGTGTTACAATCATATGCACTAACTTATAATACCCTGTTCCACAGTGTGGCGCAGGGTATAACAAATATATACGGCCGTAAGTTCGGCCAGGCCGAAGCTTATGTACCCTCCACTACGGATTGCGTAGAAACTTCTACTGAAGACTGTCATCCACAATCGAATTAACTTTTGCCTATGACAAGGTATCTTAAAACTTCCTAACACCGTATTCTAAATTGCAAGGTAGTCCATATGTAGTATATATTAAACTAAAAAGGCCGATTAAATACGTATATAATTAAGTTTGACAAAATTTTGTATAGAAATAAAATTTTGAAAATATTTTCTATAGAAGTAAAATTTGGACAAAATTTTCTAAAGAAATACAATTTTTACAAAATTTTCTATAGAAATAAAATTTTGACAAAAATTTCTCTAGCAATAAAATGTAAAAAAAAATATAGAAATAAAATTTTGACAAAATTTTTATAGAAATAACATTTTGACAAAATTTTTTATAGAAATAAAATGTTGACAAAATTTTCAATAGAATTAAAATTTTGGCAACATTCTCTATAGAATTAAAATTTTTACAACATTTTCTATAGAAATAAAATTTTGCCAAAATTTTCTATAGAAATAAAGCTTGACAATATTTTCAATAGGTATAACATTTTGAAAAAATTTTCTATAGAAATAAAATTTTGACAAAATTTTCCATAGAAATAAAATTTTGACAAAATTTTCTATAGAAATAAAATTTTGGTAGGTTATTTTTGGATCGAGTGGCAACCATGATTATGAACAGATATGGATCAATTTTTGTGTGATGATATATAACTATAGACCGATATGGACCAAATTTGGCATGGTTATTAGCGGCCACATACTAACACCACGTTGCAAATTTCAACCGGATCGGATGAATTTGGCTTCTTCAAGCGACTCCGGAGATCAAATCTGGAGAACGCTTTATATGGGGACTATATATAATTATGGACCGATATGGACCAATTCGTGTCCATATCGTGTTTGTTAGAGACCACATACTAACACCACGTTCCAACTTTCAACCGGATCGGATGAATTTTGCTCCTCCAAGAGGCTCCGGAGGACAAATCTGGGGAACGGTTAATAGCCCCCATAGTTGCTCCTCCAAGAGGCTCCGGAGTTCTCATCTGGGGATCGGTTTATATGGGGGCTATATATAATTATGGACCGATATGGACCAATTTGTGCATGGTTGTTAGAGACCATATACTTACACCATGTACCAAATTTCAGCCAGATCGGATGAAATATGCTACTCTTATAGGCTCCGCAAGCCAAATCTGGGGGTTGTACGTAAATATGATGGCTATACGTAAAAGTAGACCGATATGGCCCATTTGCAATACCATCAGACCTACATCAATAACAACTACTTGTGCCAAGTTTCAAGTCGATAGCTTGTTTCGTTCGGAAGTTAGCGTGATTTCAACAGACGCACGGACGGACGGACATGCTCAGATCGACTCAGAATGTCACCACGACCCAGAATATATATATATATATATATATATATATATATATATATATATATATATATATATATATATATATATATATATATATATATATATATATATATATATATATATATATATATATATATATATATATATATATATATATATATATATATATATATATATATATATATATACACTTTATGGGGTCTTACAGCAATATTTCGATGTGTTACAAACGGAATGACAAAGTTAATATACCCCCCTCCTACAGTGTACGGTATACAAATGTTGTAAGTATTTAAATTGCATAAAATTTCGGACTTCTGCATTTATGATTTATAGGTCGATATATACGAATTAAAGTGTAAGTAAATTTGATTCACTTTTGCGAGTTTTCGACTTAACAGTGACGATTTTACATGGAACTGTGGGAATGTTGGCCATATTTACTAAAATCGGAAGAACATATATATGGGAGCTTTGTCTGGACCGATTGTGTTAAAATTTAGCACACATTGCTAAAATTTTTATGGAACTCTCAGTACAAAACTTCAAAATTTTCGAAATAAAACATTGGCCTCCGTGGTCATATGAATCTAAATCGGGCGAAAGATATATATGTTAGTTATATCCAACTCTGAGCCGATTTTGACCAAATTTGACATGTATAGCAAGAATGTTAGTCCTACTCTCTGTGCAAAACTTCAAGTAAATCGGAGTGAAATTTTGACCTCTGGGTCATATAAGTGCGTATCGGACGAAAGATATATATGGCAGCTATGTCTAAATCTGAACCAATTGCAACTAAATTTGGCATGCATAGTAAAAATGTTATTTCCATTCCCTGTTCACATTTTTAAGTAAATCGGAGGAAAATTTTTATATACGGTGGTCATATCTGTAATCGGACGACAGATATATATGGGAGCTATATCTACATCTGAACCGATTTCAACCAAATTCGGTGTGCATATTTATAATGTTAATTGTACTCCTTGTGCAAAATTTTACGTAACTCGGTGTAAAACTTTGTCCTCTGGGGCCATAGGAGTGCAAATCGGGCGAAAGCTATAAAGGGCGGTTAAAATTTCAAGGGCCGATGTTGATTTTGAATAAAACACAAACTATTTAGGAAATTATTGTAATTTTATTTTATTATGATATATTGGTATTACTCAATTATGTATGGAACAAAATATCGGTCAAATGGGCGCCGCGACCTCGGGGGCACACCTTCATCCGATGGTCCAAATTTTCGATGACGCTGAGGCATAATGGAGGTTCTATGCCGTTAATGTGCCGAATTATCTCATCCTTTAGCTCTTGAATTGTTGCTGGCTTATCGACGTACACCTTTTCTTTTAAATAACCCCAAAGAAAAAAGTCCAACGGTGTCAAATTACATGATCATGGCGGCCAATTGACATCGCCATTACGTGAGATAGCGCGGTGCGCCGTGAGATAACACGGCGCACCGTCCTGCTGAAACCACATGTCGTCCACATCCATATCTTCCAATTCGGGCGATAAAAAATTCGTTATCATCTCACGATAGCGAACACCATTCACAGTAACTGCCTGACCGGCCTCATTTTGGAAAAAATAAGGCCCGATGATGCCGCCCGCCAGCCCATAAACCGCACCAAACAGTCACTCTTTGTGGGTGCATTGGTTTTTCGACAAACACTCTTCGATTCTCATTCGCCCAAATGCGGCAATTCTGTTTATTGACGAATCCACTGAGGTGAAAATGTGCCTCATCACTGAAGATGATTTTCTTCGAAAATGTATCATCCACTGTTGCCATTTCTTGGAACCATTCTGCCCATTCACGACGTCCATGGTTCAAATTGAGTAAGTCTGAAATAGAGAAATGTCAAATAAAATTCACATTCAACATCGGCCCTTACAATTTAACCACCCTTTATATGGGAGTTATATCTAAATCTGAACCGATTTCAACCAAATTCGGTGTGGATATTTATAATGTTAATTCTACTCCCTGTGCAAAAATTTACGTAAATCGGAACAAAGGATTGTTCTCTGAGGACATAGGAGTGTAAATCGGGCGAAAGCTATGTATGAGAACTAAATCTGAATCTGAACCGATTTGACTGATATTTTGCAAAATTTACGAGACGCACAAAATATTCGATTATACGAAATTGGAAGAAGATCGGTTGATACATACGTAATTTATGACCAGATCAGTTATAAATATATATGACAGCTATATCTAAATCTGAACCGATTTGGCTGATATTTTACATATATGTTATACATGGCAGCTATATCTAAATCTATATCAAAATCAATAGCGATCGTCAGTCATGAGCCAAAGTAAAACTCTGTGCCAAATTTGAGAACGATCGGACATAAATTGCGAGCTCTACTTTGCACACAAAATTACATATACAGACAGACAGACAGATGGACATCGCTAAATCGACTCAGAATTTAATTCTAAGACGATCGGTATACTAAACTCAGTCTCAGTCTCTTGGCGTTACATACAAATGCACAAACTTTTTATACCCTGTACCACAGTAGTGGTGAAGGGTACAAAAGTCACCCATCTCCATAAGCAAACAGAAATCAAATCAAAATAAACAATCCGATCAAACTTATCGGCTCAAAAAGCAAACAAAATATAGAGTGCAAGGATTCACATAAGTACACACACAGGCGCAAACGTTTACATTTAGATAAGGCACACTGAAGTGCAAGACAATTCTTTCGGTTTACAAATTTCTAAGGTGTGTTCCGTACACTCAGAGAAGGAAAATGATCACGTCAAACATGTTTTAAGAGCAAAATGTTATTTTTGGGTGGTGACCATGTAACATGGTTTTCGCAACCATGTTATTTTCTCGGAAATCATGTATCTGATTTCGGCAAGCAGGTTATATTTGACGAGAAAATAACATTTTAGTGGCAAACATGTTACATGGTTACCATACAAAAATAACATTTTGCTCTTGAAACATGTTTGAGGTGATCATATTCCTTCTCTGCGTGTATACAAACTTTAGGACACATAAGCGGCGTGGGAAAATGAAAGAGGTTTACTACTAGAAATCCTAGCAATAGCATGTGAATATTAACTCACCATTGATGACAGTGGTTCTCATATAATCACTCACTTAAAGGGTGATACGGTCAAAATTTGGTCAAGGAAAAACGCGTGTAAATCGGTGAAATCGTTTATTTAAAATATCAAATTAAATTTCTTTTTCAAGTTCAATTAGTATAAAATTCAGGAAAAATATTCAGTTAGGCTGTTGCTTTTCCAAATTCGAATTGCCGGGCCTCACCTTTGACACCTGCCATCAGATTTTGTACAGCCACCTTGTCCACCTTCTTCGCCGCAGAAAGCCAGTTTGCCTTGAACTGCTGCTCGTCCTTAGCAGTTTGGTCTTCTTTAGGTTCCGCTTGACAATAGCCCAGTATTTCTCAATTGGGCGGAGCTCTGGTGTGTTGGGAGGGTTCTTGTCCTTGGGAACCACCTGCACGCTGTTGGCGGCGTACCACTCCATGGCCTTTTTACCGTAATGGCAAGATGTCAAATCCGGCCAAAACAGTACGGAACAACCGTGTTTCTTCAGGAAAGGCAGCAGACGTTTATTCAAACACTATTCCACGTAAATTTCTTGGTTGACAGTCCCGGAAGCTATGAAAATGCTGCTTTTCAAGTCACAGGTACAGATGGCTTGCCAAACCAGATATTTCTTTGCGAACTTTGACAGTTTTATGTGCTTGAAAATATCTGATACCTTTCCCCTTCCCTTTGCCGTATAAAACTCCTGTCCCGGAAGCTGCTTGTAGTCGGCTTTGACGTAGGTTTCGTCGTTCATTACCACGCAGTCAAACTTCGTCAGCATCGTCGTGTACAGCCTCCGGGATCGCGCTTTGGCCGTCGTATTTTGTTTATCATCGCGATTTGGAGTCACTACCTTCTTGTAAGTCGATAGTCCGGCTCGTTTTTTGGCTCGATGCACGGTTGTAGACGATACACCCAGCTTATTTGCGGCATCTCGGAGAGAGAGGTTAGGGTTTCGCTTGAAACCACCGGCAACTCTCTTTGTCGTCTCAGCGGCTTCCGGTTTTCGATTTCCCCCCGATCCAGACTTCCTGGCTGTCGACAAACGTTCCCCAAACACTTTAATTACATTTGTAACGGTTGATTTGGCAACTTTTAACGATTTTGCCAGCTTTGCGTGCGAGTAGCTCGGATTTTCGCGATGCGCGAGCAAAATTTTAATACGCTGCTCTTCTTGCTTGGACGGCATTTTGACAACTGAAGAGTGAATTCCAAAATCAAAATAGGAGCAACATTCTACACACACACACTTTCAAAATGAGGGGTGCTCAGGTTTTTTAAATGCAAAATTGAAAGAAATACGTCAAGTTTATATTGACCAAATTTTGACCGTATCACCATTTACTTTGCACACAAAAATACATCAACAGACAGACAGACGGACATCGCTAAATCGACTCAGAATTTAATTCTAAGCCGATCCGTATAATAACTTGGTCTATGATTACTCGTTCTTGGCGTTACATACAAATGCACAAACTTATTATACCCTGTACCACAGTAGTGGTGAAGGGTATAAATATTTATCTGTGCTATGTACTAAATTATTTGTGAACTCAAAACAATATTTTATCTATTTTTTTGGGCAAATAGGGCGAAAACTTTGGCTTCTATGTCCTCAAGAATCCATATCGGGAAATCAGGCTATGTATGGACTATACGAAATTAACGATTGATGTAAATAAAATTTGCTATTTCTCTTTGTCGCTATATCTCCGATTTCAAGCAATTAGGATGAAAATTCAAATCGGGAGATCGGACAATATTAGGGCTTTTTCAGCCGATTTACTGTAATAAACTAATTTAAATTTAAATTAGTATATACGGCCGTAAGTTCGGCCAGGCCGAAGCTTATGTACCTTCCACCATGGATTGCGTAGAAACTTCTACTGAAGACTGTCATCCACAATCGAATTACTTGGGTTGCGGTAACACTTGCCGATGGCAAGGTATCTTAAAAATTCCTAACATCGTAATATATACCACATAGTCCATACGTGGTATATATTAAACTAAAAAAGGCCGATTAAATACGTATATAATTAAGTTTAAAGTTTCTATAGAAATAAAATTTTGACAACATTTTCTATAGAAGTAAAATTTGAAAAAAAAAATGTTCTATAGAAATAAAATTTGGATAAAATTTTCTATAGAAATAAAATTCTGACAAAATTTTCTATAGAATTAAAATTTTGACAAAATTTTCAATAGAAATAACATTTTGACAAAATGTTCTATAGAAATAAAATTTTGACAAAATTTTCAATAGATATAAAATCGTGACAAAATTTTCTATAGAAATAACATTTTGACAATGTTTTCTATAAAAATAAAATATTGGTAGATTATTTTTGGCTCGAGTGGCAACCATGATTATCAACCGATAAGGACCAATTTTTTGTGTGATTGGTGATCGTCTATATATATCTATAGACCGATATGGACCAATTTTGGCATGGTTATTAGCGCTCTTATACTAACACCACGTAGCAAATTTCAAGCGGATCGGATGAATTTTGCTCCTCTAAGAGGCTCCGGAGATCAAATCTGGGGAACGATTTATATGGGGGCTATATATAATTATGGACCGATATCGACCAATTCTTGCGTGTTTGTTGGAGACCACATTCTAACACCACGTTCCAAATTTTAGCCGGATTTGATGAATTTTTCTCCTCCAAGAGGCTCCGGAGGACAAATCTGGGGATCGATTTATATGGGGGCTATATATAATTATGGAACGATATGGACCAATTCTTGCATGGTTGTTAGAGACAATATACTAACACCACGGACCAAATTTCAATCGCATCTGATGACTTTTGCTCCTCTTAGAGGCTCCGGAGTTCAAATCTTGGGATCGATTTATATGGGGGCTATATATAATTATGGAACGATATGGACCAATTTTGGCATGGTTGTTAGAGACAATATGCTAACACCACGGACCAAATTTCAATCGGATCGGATGACTTTTGCTCCTCTTAGAGGCTCCGGAGTTCAAATCTGGGTATCGGTTTATATGGGGGCTATATATAATTATGGGCCGATGTGAACCAATTTTTGCATGGTCATTAGAGACCATATACTAACACCATGTATCAAATTTCCGCCGGATCGGATGAAATTTGGTTCTCTTAGAAGCTCCGCAAGCAATATCGGGGGATCTGTTTATATGGGGGCTATATGTAATTATGGACCGATGTGGACCAATTTTTGCATGGTTGTTAGAGACCATATACTAACACCATGTACCAAATTTGCTTCTCTTAGAGCAATCGCAAGCCAAATTTGGTGGTCCGTTTATATGGGGGCTATACGTAAAAGTGGACGGATATGGACCAGCTTTTGCATGGTTGTTAGAGACCATATACTAACACCATGTACCAAATTTCAGATGGATCGGATGAAATTTGCTTCTTTTAGAGTAATCGCAAGCCAAATTTGGGGGTCCGTTTATATACCGTCTGACCTACATCAATAACAACTACTTATGCCAAGTTTCAAGTCGATAGCTTGTTTCGTTCGGAAGTTAGCGTGATTTCAACAGACGGACGGACGCACATGCTCAGATCGACTCAGAATTTCACCACGACCCAGAATATATATATACTATATGGGGTAGTAGAGCAACATTTCGATGTGTTACAAACGGAATGACAAAATTAATATACCCCCATCCTATGGTGGAGGGTATAATAACTCTCTCTACGTATTTTTCTTTGGGTGTTGTCTTCAAAGCTGTTTACTGGTTTGCTGAAGATTAAAGAAAAAAACAAAAACATGCATTCACTACATCTATTACTCAAGTAGTACTTTGCCTTGGCATGTTATGATTTCGATTCCATAATCGTTCCATAACAGTGCCCAGTTGCAGAAAGATTTTTTTGTTTTTTTTTTTTTGCTACCTCTTGCATAAATTCTTTTAAGCCTTCAAGGCATTTTTGGCAGATTATGCTTTGTGATGTACTTACATATTTTACTTACAGAATGTTGGCATGGTGATTGGATTGTGTTGTTTTGTGTGTGGGGAAGAGAATGGGGTTTATATATGGATTGAATATATTTGCGTGTGTGTCTGTTTGTGAGTATTTAAAGGCATACATGTTTGCTATAAATGCATATTTCGGCCTCTTAGTGATCAGGATATTCATCCATTATTGTTGTCCAAAAATTTTGAGGAAAAATTTATTAACAACTTCCCAAGCAAGACAAGTAAATCTGGCAAGTTGTTGTTGTTGTTGTATGTGTCAATACAGTTGGCATTTTCATCATGAGATTTCTAATCAAAATTCAAATCTATTTTTCCTTTTTGTTATATGGAAACAATGTCGAAAATTTCATTAAGATCAACATCACACACTGCAAATCAATTAAAAACAGATTTTTTTTAGTCAAGGCAAAATACATATTTTTTTGGTATGACATGCATTTTAAACATGAAATCGAAAATGATAAGATTGCCAATAAGTAGGAAGACAAAAGGAGGGTAGCCTATTCAAAATAAAAATTAATGGAGCTCAAAGAACGTCAGATTGTTGAATCAGAGAAATTTGATATAAAATCAAGGGATCCATCTACACAAAAAAAGGAGATTCATTAATTTATTCCAAATGAAATTTTAGACCAAAGAATATCGTTAAAATTTTGTATTCACTGTAAAAAAAAATTTTGTGGCGTCTAGACAAAGATCCGCTACCCTATTTTATGATCTTAAGTCAATTTGCCGACAGTGAAAGAAACTAACTTTCTGGCCACAGTGAAATTTACAGAGGACATGGGGGGAGGTTATGCAGTTAATATGGGGTATAAGGTTTAAAGGTATTAACAATGTATTGAACCAAAGTTCAGATTTTTTAAGTACAGCGAAAAAACTAAACTTGTCGGAGTTACTGTAAATACACAAATGACGTAGGGGAAGGTTAATATTTTGTAATATCTAATATTTTGTTGGGAAGGAGAACGCAGTTCGGACTCGGCTATAAAAAGGGAGGTCCCTTTTCATTGAGCTTAACATGGAATCGGGCAGTACCAACTATAAGAGAGAAGTTAAGTGAGCCTGATACATCGGGCTGCCACCTAACATAACCATGGTGGAGGGTATAAAAATAATTTTATTTTATTTCCCCATATCTGGTAATATGAGTTTTTGTTGCGTTACCATCAGTCTTACTATTTCCAGGATCTATTTTATGCAAGACATTCAGTTGGTTTATTACATGAAGGCTATCATAGAGTCATTTTTTCTAATATATTCTCATTTCACTAGCATATTATCCTATCACATCCATATAGTTATATATGTTACGACATGCTCTGCTATTAGTTTTCTAACGCTCACATTAAATTCATGTCATAATCATGGTTATGCATCTATCTTTATTCCATGCTAGTTGGAATTCTATGGAAATTTATGATCCTTGCTATTACATAAAAATCTACTTTCATCCTGACAACATGTATCAGTCTATATTTATAATCATTGTGATTGAATATAGAGAAAAACTTGTAAAGGATGTTGAAAAGCTTCTTGACAAGAAAGAATTGAAGAACGTGACAGAGATAGAGACAGAGAGAGAGAGAGGGGTTATATGGAAACGTGACTAAGAATATGATATTGAGTGTTTTAATTAAAATTGAAATAAATGAAACAATTTTTTATACCCTCCACCATAGGATGGGGGTATATTAACTTTGTCATTCCGTTTGTAACACATCGAAATATTGCTCTAAGACCCCATAAAGTATATATATTCTGGGTCGTGGTGAAATTCTGAGTCGATCTGAGCATGTCCGTCCGCCCGCCTGTTGAAATCACGCTAACAAGCTATCGACTTGAAACTTGGCACAAGTAGTTGTTATTGATGTAGGTCGGATGGTATTGCAAATGGGCCATATCGGTCCACTTTTACGTATAGCCCCCATATAAACGGACCCCCAAATTTGGCTTGAGATTGCTCTAAGAGAAGCAAATTTCATCCGATCCGGCTGAAATTTGGTACATGGTGTTAGTATATGGACTTCAACAACCATGCAAAAATTGGTCCATATCGGTTCACTTTTACGTATAGTCCCCATATAAACGGACCCCCAAATTTGGCTTGCGATTGCTCTAAGAGAAGCAAAATTCATCCGATGCGGCTGAAATTTGGTACATGGTGTTAGTATATGGTCTCTAACAACCATGCAAAAATTGGTCAACATCGCTCCATAATTATATATAGTCTCCATATAAACCGATCCCCCGATTTGGCTTGCAGAGCCTCTAAGAGAAGCAAATTTCATCCGATCCGTCTGAAATTTTGTACGTGGTGTTGGTATATGTTCTCTAATGACCATGCAAAAATTGGTCCACATCGACCCATAATTATATATAGCCCCCATATAAGCCGATCCCCAGATTTGACCTCCGGAGCCTCTTAGAGGAGCAAAATTCATCCGATCCGGTTGAAATTTGGAACATGGTGTTAGAATGTGGTCTCTAACAAACACGCAAGAATAGCCCCCATATAAACCGTTCCCCAGATTTGATCTCCGGAGCCTCTTGGAGGAGCAAAATTCATCCGATCCGGTTGAAATTTGCAACGTGGTGTTAGTAAAGGGTGATTCTTTTGAGGTTAGGATTTTCATGCATTAGTATTTGACAGATCACGTGGGATTTCAGACATGGTGTCAAAGAGAAAGATGCTCAGTATGCTTTGACATTTCATCATGAATAGACTTACTAACGAGCCACAACGTCGAATTTTCAGTGAATGGGCCCTAGAAAAGTTGGCAGAAAATCCGCTTTTTTATCGACAAATTTTGTTCAGCGATGAGGCTCATTTCTGGTTGAATGGCTACGTAAATAAGCAAAATTGCCGCATTTGGAGTGAAGAGCAACCAGAAGCCGTTCAAGAACTGCCCATGCATCCCGAAAAATGCACTGTTTGGTGTGGTTTGTACGCTGGTGGAATCATTGGACCGTATTTTTTCAAAGATGCTGTTGGACGCAACGTTACGGTGAATGGCGATCGCTATCGTTCGATGCTAACAAACTTTTTGTTGCCAAAAATGGAAGAACTGAACTTGGTTGACATGTGGTTTCAACAAGATGGCGCTACATGCCACACAGCTCGCGATTCTATGGCCATTTTGAGGGAAAACTTCGGAGAACAATTCATCTCAAGAAATGGACCGGTAAGTTGGCCACCAAGATCATGCGATTTGACGCCTTTAGACTATTTTTTGTGGGGCTACGTCAAGTCTAAAGTCTACAGAAATAAGCCAGCAACTATTCCAGCTTTGGAAGACAACATTTCCGAAGAAATTCGGGCTATTCCGGCCGAAATGCTCGAAAAAGTTGCCCAAAATTGGACTTTCCGAATGGACCACCTAAGACGCAGCCGCGGTCAACATTTAAATGAAATTATCTTCAAAAAGTAAATGTCATAGACCAATCTAACGTTTCAAATAAAGAACCGATGAGATTTTGCAAATTTTATGCGTTTTTTTTTTTAAAAAGTTATCAAGCTCTTAACAAATCACCCTTTATAAGACCGCTAATAACCATGCCAAAATTGGACCATATCGGTCTATAGTTATATATAGACGATCCCCAATCACACAAAAATTGGTCCATATCGGTTCATAATCATGGTTGCCACTCGAGCGAAAAATAATCTACCAAAATTTTATTTTTATAGAAAACATTGTCAAAATGTTATTTCTATAGAAAATTTTGTCAAAATTTTGTTTCCATAGAAAATTTTGTCAAAATTTTATTTCTATAGAAAATTTTGACAAAATTTTATTTCTATAGAAAATTTTGTCAAAATTTTATTTCTATAGAAAATTTTGTCAAAATTTTATTTCTATAGAAAATTTTTTCCAAATTTTATTTCTATAGAAAATTTTGTCAAAATTTTATTTCTATAGAAACTTTAAACTTAATTATATACGTATTTAATCGGTCTTTTTTAGTTTAATATATACCACGTATGGACTATGTGGTATATATTACGGTGTTAGGAAGGTATCTTACCTTGCCATCGGCTTCAGTAGAAGTTTCTACGCAATCCATGGTGGAGGGTACATAAGCTTCGGCCTGGCCGAACTTACGGCCGTATATACTTGTTTACATTTTGAATATTATTGGACGTGATTTTTGGAAAAGGATTTTAATATAAATCCTCTTCCAATAGTAGGAGTGGTACGTATTTGGTAACTACAGGCCTGCCTCCTGCATAAGAAAACTGTGACTACCGACTTTTCTAGGGTTTATATTTTCTTCTATTTACAACCTAAACCACACTCAAAGGCATTATAGCCAATTTAATTATATTTTAGTTCAAAGAAATTATTATGAGTTTTTTCAAAAACTCTCTTACATAAAAAATTTTCTAGAGAAATTAAATTTTGAGAAAAATTTCTCTAGAAATAAAATTTAACAAAATTTTTTATAGAAGCAAACATTTTGAGAAAATTCTAAATAAAATTCTATAGAAATAAAATTTTGACAAAATTTTCTGTAGAAATAAAATTTTGACAAAACTTTCTGTAGAAATAAAATTTTGACAAAATTTTCTATAGAAATAAAATTTTGACAAAATTTTCTATAGAAATAAAATGTAAACAAAATCTTCCATAAAAATAAAATGTTGACAAATTTTCTATAGAAATAAAATTTAAAAAAAAAAATTTCAATTGAAATAAAATTTTGTCAAAATTTTCTATAGAAATAAACTTTGGGCAAAATTTTCAATAGAAATAAAATTTTGACAAAATTTTCTATAGAAATAAAATTTTGACAAAATTTTTCAATTGAAATAAAATTTTGACCAAATTTTCTATAGAAAAAACTTTAGGCAAAATTTTCTATAGAAATAAAATGTTGAAAAAATTTTCTGTAGAAAAAAAATAAAATTTTCTATAGAAATAAAATGTTGACCAAATTTTCTATAGAAATAAAATGTTGACAAAATCTTCTATAGAAACAAAATGTTAACAAAATTTTATATAGAAATAAATTTTGACAAAATTTTCTATAGAAATAAAATGTAAACAAAATCTTCTATAAAAATAAAATGTTTACAAATTTTCTATAGAAATAAAATTTTGAAAAAAATTTTCGCTTGAAATAAAATTTTGTCAAAATTTTCTATAGAAATAAAGTTTGGGCAAAATTTTCAATAGAAATAAAATTTTGACAAAATTTTCGATAGAAATAAAATTTTGACAAAATTTTCTATAGAAATAAAATTTTGACAAAATTTTCTGTAGAAATAAAATTTTCTGTAGAAATAAAGTATTGACAATTTTTTCTTTAGAAATAAAATTTTGACAAAATTTTCTATAGAAATAAAGTGTTGACAATTTTTTCTTTAGAAATAAAATTTTGACAAAATTTTCTATAGAAATAAAATTTTGTCAAAATTTTCTATAGAAATAAAGTGTTGACAATTTTTTCTTTAGAAATAAAATTTTTACAAAATTTTCTATAGAAATAAACTTTGGGCAAAATTTTCAATATAAATAAAATTTTGACAAAATTTTCTATAGAAATAAAATGTGTACAAGATTTTCTGTAGAAATAAAATTTTGACAACATTTACTATAGAAATAAACTTTTGACAAAATTTTCTAAAGAAATAAAATTTTTACAACATTTTCTATACAAATAAAGTGTTGACAATTTTTTCTTTAGAAATAAAATTTTGACAAAATTTTCTGTAGAAATAAAATTTTGAAAAAATTTTCTATAGAAATAAAATTCTGAAGAAAAATTCCTAAAAAATAAAATTTTAACAAAATATTTTATGGAAATAAAATTTTGACAAAATTTTCTATAGAAATAAAATTTTGTAGAAATAAAATGTTGACAAAATGTTCTATAGAAATAAAATGTTGACAAAATGTTCTATAGAAACAAAATATTGACAAAATTTTATATAGAAATAAATTTTGACAAAATTTTCTATAGAAATAAAATTTTGGCAAAATTTTCTATAGAAATAAAATGTTGACAAAATGTTCTATAGTAACAAAATATTGACAAAATTTTTTATAGAAATAAATTTTGACAAAATTTTCTATAGAAATAAAATTTTGACAAAATTTTCTGTAGAAATAAAATTTTGAAAAAATTTTCTATAGAAATAAAATTCTGAAAAAAATTTCCTAAAAAATAAAATTTTAATAAAATGTTCTATGGAAATAAAGTCTTGACAAAATTTTCTATAGAAATAAAATGTTGACAAAATTTTCTACAGAAATAAAATGTTCTATAGAAACAAAATGTTGACACAATGTTCTATGGTAACAAAATATTGACAAAATTTTATACAGAAATACATTTTGACAAAATTTTCTATAGAAATAAAATTTTGACAAAATTTTCTGTAGAAATAAAATTTTGGAAAAATTTTCTATAGAAATAAAATTCTGAAAAAAAAAATCCTAAAAAATAAAACTTTAACAAAATGTTCTATGGAAATAAAGTTTTGACAAAATTTTCTATAGAAATAAAATGATGACAAAATTTTCTACAGAAATAAAATGTTGACAAAATTTCCTATAGAAATAAAATGTTCTATAGAAACAAAATGTTAACAAAATTTTATATAGAAATAAATTTTGACAAAATTTTCTATAGAAATTAAATTTTGACAAAATTTTCTGTTTCTATGGGAATAAAATTTGACAGAATTTTCTATAGATATCAAATGGTGACAAAATTTCCTGTAGAAATATAAATTTTGAAAAAATTTTCTATAAAAATAAAATTCTAAAAAAAAAATCCCAAAAAATTAAACTTTAACACAATTTTCAATGGAAATAAAATTTTGACATAATTTTCTATCGGAATAAAATTTGACAAAATTTTCTATAGGAATAAAATTTTGACAAATTTTCTATAAGAATAAAATTTTGACAAAATTTTCTATAGGAATAAAATTTTGACAAAATTTTCTATAGGAATAAAATTTTAACAAAAAGTTTTTCGATGGGAATAACATTTTGAAAATTTTTTCTATAAGAATAAGATTTTGATAAAATTTTTTACAAAAATAAAATTTTGACAATATTTTGTATAGGAAAAAATTTTTCTACAGAAATACAATGTAAAATAAAATTTTGCAACCCACACGTACGTACTTTTTGCTATATTTCAAAAACTCATTTGCTGTTTTTATTTACAAAATTTTTATGAAAACTAATCCATCATCATGGTGCTCAGTAGTTATGAATTTATTTTGGCAAAAATAAAAAACAAAAACTCGTACATATACAAATCACTATAGTCAACATTCACATTTAGAACCTCAAACCAACCTCCTGCATTGGAAAATAGAAAATCCCCATTGGTGATAATCCTGATATTAAGGATTCCTATCATGCAGTTTTGTTTTTTGCCCTCTAACTAAGAGGGTCCTTGAGGGATATGTCTTGAATTGGTTTTGCATGTATTCGTTCATGTTGGATTGCATTTGCATCCGCCACACTGTCCCCCAAAGACGTGCAACTGAACAAATGACGATAACAATAACATCATAATAGTGTTCGAGGACTTTGGCTAAGGATCTAAAAAGCAAAACAATGTCATATTAACTGAAGCCGAAAGAGTGTATGCAGATGAGCATACACTTCTACTCTCCCATACTAAAGAACTTTAGTATTGTATAGAGGTATTTGTCCTTTATATGTTATTACATTCATAAACTTATTAAAATGCATTGTATTATGTTTACTACAGTAGAAACGCGGGGTACAGGTGGGGAGGGATTTTGGTCGTATAGGGTTTTTACCCTATGGCATACCGCAGGTTTTTATGTTTTCGTTTTTAACCAAATATTTTATATTTATACGATTTTATGTTGAATTCCGTCCAGACAGACGTCTGTCTTCAATATATTAAATTTTAGTCAAATTTTTCTTCATTAGATTTTTGGCTTTGTTCACTTGCTCGGTTCCAAAGATTTTGTCTTTACACTAATAATTTTGGTATTTATTCCGGGCTAAAGAAGCAAAGCATTGAGGTAAGGATACATTTAAGACACAATTCTCTTTTAAATGTGAGTTTTGAGTATTTGCTACCAGGAAACAAATTCAAATTAATTCGTTTCCACTGCTTTGTTTCCTCATGTGTTACCAAAGTCCTTTAAAATGGGGTTTTAACGGCAACGTAAATTTCCAAATCTAGCCTCGACTTCCAGTAGAAATTATGCTATGTTTCAAGTAAAAACGTCTTTAAAATAAAGTGTTGAAAAAGATGTCCTATATTTGAACGATTTTTCGCTTTGTAGTCAAGATGCAAAAAGAGAACAAATTTAAAGACAATTTCATTAAATTTAAAGAATTTTTCTGAATTACCAAAGTCAAGTTGACCTTAGCCCAAACATTTTTTCTTTCATATTATGATACCCATTTGCAAGTGAAATCACTTAACTATAAGGATAATACGACTTCATTGAAAAGTTTAACGACTTTTGGACAAGTAAAAAAACGTTATATTAGAGAAATTTGTTTTCTACGCTAAGCAAAATTTGCATTCGCATTTTAAAGACATGAAATCTTTGACCTCACGACAATATTTTTTTTCAGTGTACCCATTGAAGTTCGAAAAAGTGCAGTGGCAGAGCCAAGAAGTTGTTACTTGTACGAAAGTGATCAATTACCGAATTTGGTTCCTTCTGTGAAACACCATTCAAAATTGAGAAGTTTGCGAACATTTTCGGGGTTTCTTGCCAAAGAGGTAACCTGAAAATTTGCACCTTTAATTAGCCACCAAAATAGAATCGCCGCTTCAATCAAGAATGACTTAAAAAAGAGGTTCCTCGCTTCATTTTTC
This sequence comes from Haematobia irritans, assembly GCF_050003625.1. Taxonomy (NCBI): domain Eukaryota; kingdom Metazoa; phylum Arthropoda; class Insecta; order Diptera; family Muscidae; genus Haematobia; species Haematobia irritans. The sequence goes on from NC_134400.1 coordinate 22,674,300, forward strand.
CGGGACATTGATCATCAAAATTTCCGGATCTTAATCTGTTGGACTTTGGGGCCTGTGGCATTTTGGAGAGTAGGGTTGAAACTAAAAAATACCAAGGTTTCCATCACCTCAAGACGGGGAATGCGTCAAAAAATCACAAAGCCATTTTCGTCCAGATTGTGATGGCTTTGTTTGGCCATTTGAAAGCCATAAACGTACCAAAGAGTTCAGCTGAAAATTTACACATTCGGTTAGCCATTAGAACTTAAGCGCCACAGATGATGCTAATGGTTCGAAACCCTGGACAGACAAACATTTCGGCGCCAGACCCATAGGAGACAGCATCATTGAACTAAGCAAGCGTCACTTAAAACGTAGGTTCCCCGACCCGGGAATGGGTCGAAATCACGGTTGCCACAGTTGTTTAGGTTACGTTAGGTTAGGTTATGTGGCAGCCCGATTTATCAGGCTCACTTAGACTATTCAGTCCATTGTGATACCACAGTGGAGAACTTCTCTCCTATCACTGAGTGATGCCCGATTCCATGTTAAGCCCAATGACAAGGGACGTCCTTTTTATATCATATCAGTGAAACCACTTAGAGAAGCTTTGAAACAATCAGAAATGTCACCAGCATTACTGAGGTGGGATAATCCAACGCTGAAAAACTTTTTGGTGTTCGGTCGAAGCAGGAATCGAACCCACGACCTTGTGTATGCAAGGCGGGCATGCTAACCATTGCACCACGGTGGCTCCCGGTGCAATGGTTAGCATTCCACGACGCACAATATATACACTATATGGGGTCTGAAAGCAATATTTCGATGTGTTACAAACGGAATGACAAACCCAGCAAAAAAAGCGTCGCCAAAAAAGAAATGAAAATGTTCTTTTTGGATCCGGAAGTTGTGCTAAATTGACGCAAATGCGATGAATTTAACATGGGCTTGTCATAGGACGGAAGTCCTGCACTGAATTTGCATCACTTCTTTAGGTGTGATCCGAATTCAATGTTTTGGATGTAAATTAAAAAATTCTGTGATATTTTGTCAAATAAATAATTTTTATAATTTTTAATGGATTCTAACGCTTGTCGCAAACGTTTGACCTTAAATATTTTCAAAAATTCAAAAATTTTTCAGATTGGATTTAGCGTTTTTTTCGACTAAAATTTAATGCTTTGTACCATTTTCTGAATTCTTACTCTGTTCTTAACCTATTTTAAACAAAAAAATTAAAATTACCCATTAAAAGTATGAAAAAAAAACAACTTATAAAAAATTGAATTAAAAGAACTTCTTGGGTAGTTAAAATAAAGAACATCATTGGGAGTGCATCTTCTGGAAGTGCTTTTAAAGTTGTGCCTTTGGAAGAACTTCCAAATTTTTTTGCTGGGAAGTTAATATACCCCCCATCCTATGGCGGAGGGTATAAAAATGTTTTCAATAAAAGTTAATTATAAGACTAGAACATACATTTACACGTTGCACATATAATTTTTTTTACGGGGGTATGTATCGCCCGATAAACCATCAATCTTTTGTACAGTTGCATTAAAATTGTTCTATCTTTATATTTCCCATATTTTTTACAAACGTTGTGTTTCATCCCAGGGCGTTAGACGATTTAAATTTTAATTCTAGAGATTTTGTAAAAGAACTAAAACTTGTCTCTAAATCGGTTAAGATATAAATATTTGTATATGGGAATATAAACCTTCATAATAACTCCCAACAAATTTTAAGGAGTTGAGATGGTAACACAAATGTTGGTCTACATAGTGGTGAAGGGTATAATATAGTCGGCCCCGCCCGACTTTAGACTGTACTTACTTGTTATTCCCTCCGCCATAGGATGGGGGTATATTAACTTTGTCATTCCGTTTGTAACACATCGAAATATTGCTCTAAGACTCCATAAAGTAAATATATTCTGGGTGGTGGTGAAATTCTGAGTCGATCTGAGCATGTCCGTCCGTCCGTCCGCCCGTCTGTTGAAATCACGCTAACTTCCGAACGAAACAAGCTATCGACTTGAAACTTGGCACAAGTAGTTGTTATTGATGTAGGTCGGATGGTATTGCAAATGCGCCATATCGGTCCACTTTTACGTATAGCCCCCATACACCCAGAAAAAAGTGACCCCTTCTTTAAGTTAAAATGAACTCATTGTGAAGAAAGTTGAACTTCGTATAGCGCCAAAGACATTTTTATTTGTTTGAACGATGTGATTTTCGTAGAAATTAGGAATAATGCATTCCATATATTAGTTAACGTTTTCCTATATTTATATACCACTATACTACAGAATGAAAAAAATTAACTAATTTGAATTCATATATGGAATGATTTTATTGAAATTTTTTCATTCATTTCGACAAATCTTACACATTTGTGGTAAAACTTTTACTTCATAATTAGAACTGCTTACCTTCGTTTTTAAATACAATTTTATTTATTTCTATAAGCAATTTTATCTTCAATAAAAGACATGTTTTATTAATATATTGAATATATTTATTAAGAATCAACAGCATCGAATCTCTTTGAAATATTAGTTTATTATTCCACTATTTCCAATTTCCGTGTGATATTATCAACTGTAAAACGCACTTTTTCTTCTTCTTGTACTTTTCGCTTTTAATAAGTTGCTGCCTAACGATTTTGTCCTCCTTTTACAATTTCAATACCTACAAATATAAAAAATCATAAAACATTTTTGTTGCAAAAGGTTAGTGTCACTGAATATTACCTGATAATTGAAGATTCCAAAATGAAGACAAATGAAAGGGTTGTTATTCTGCTGGTGTTTTCTTTCTTTATACACTATCACGAACATTGATAGATTTATTTAAAAAAACGAAAATTTTTCTCACTAATTTAAAATAACAAATATTTTATTTATTTTATTTGTTATTTATTATATTATTTTACCATATTATTTTTTAACAATATCTCCGTATACAAAAACAACGCGATTCCAACTAAAAAAACAACCGACGCGCAAATATATCGATTACACCCACGCGCAAACACATCGATTACGATGACAGGTATCGATTACAGGTAGACAATAGAAATTTAGGAAAATTTCCTATATTCTAACAAGTGTGTTTCCTTAAGTTTTGAAAGGATTGCATACTTCTTAGTACGAATGAACTAAAATATTTTTCTATGCCAAGTGTTGTTCGTATGTATGAAAAACTTTCTTTTATAAAGGAAGTCGCAATTATCATTTTATAAGAAATTTTACTAATTTTGAGGAAACTTGGTTTTAGTTCGGTTTTTGTTTATTTTTACGAATGCTTTGTTATCGGTGAATAAAATTTTCTTTTTCAGTAGTAAATTCTTATACCCAGCGAAGAAAAAAGTATGAGTAAAATTCCATGCCTTATTCTAGTTAATGAACTATTCCTAACTGCTTACAGTTTAGGATTTTTTTACTGAAACGAGTAAATTTTATTATTTTTCACAAAAATTTACCTTAATGGAAATAAAATGGATAAACTATATTGATGAAAAATTTTTCCTTTAGTTTCGAAGGAACTTTTTTCTGGTTGTATAAACGGACCCCCAAACTTGGCTTGCGATTGCTCTGAGAGAAGCAAATTTCATCCGATCCGGCAAAAATTTGGTACATGGTGTTAGTATATAGTCTCTACAACCATCCAAAAATTGGTCCATATCGATCCACTTTTACGTATAGCCCCCATATAAACGGACCCCCAAATTTGGCTTGCGATTGCTCTAAGAGAAGCAAATTTCATCCGATCCGGCTGAAATTTGGAAAATGGTGTTAGTATATGGTCTCTAACAACCATGCAAAAATTGGTCCATAATTATATATAGCCCCCATATAAACCGATCCCCAGATTTGGCTTGCGGAGCCTCAAAGAGAAGCAAATTTCATCCGATACGGCTGAAATTTTGTACACGGTATTAGTATATGGTCTCTAACAACCATGCAAAAATTGGTCCATATCGGTCAATAATTATATATAGCCCCCATATAAACCGATCCCCAGATTTGGCTTGCGGAGCCTCAAAGAGAAACAAATTTCATCGAATCTGGTTGTAATTTGGAACATGGTGTTAGTATATGATCTTTAACAACCGTGCCACAATTGGTCCATATCGGTCCATAATTATTACAGCCCCCATATAAAACGTTCTCCAGATTTGACCTCCGGAGCCTCTTGGAGGAGCAAAATTCATCCGATCCGGTTCAAATTAGGAACGTAGTGTTAGTATATGGTCGCTAACAACCATACCAAAATTGGTCCAATCACACAAAAATTGGTCCATATCGGTTCATAATCATGGTTGCCACTCGAGCCAAAAATAATCTACCAAGATTTTATTTCTATAGAAAATTTTGTCAAAGGTTTATTTCTAAAGAAAATTTTGTTAAAATTTTATTTCTGTAGAAATTTTTGTCAAAATTGTCTTTCTATAGAAAATTTTGTCAAAATTTTTATTTCTATAGAAAATTTTGTGAAAATTTTATTTCTATAGAAAATTTTGTTAAAATTTTATTTCTGTAGAAAATTTTGTCAAAATTTTATGTCTACTTTGTCAAACTGAATTATATACGTATTGGATCGATCTTTTTTGATTTAATATATACCACGCATGGACTTGCATACAATTTAGAAGATGGTGTTAGGAGGTTTTAAGATACCTTGTCATCGGCAAAAGTTACCGCAACCCAAGTCATTCGATTGTGGATGACAGTCTTCAGTAGAAGTTTCTACGCAATCCATGGTGTAGGGTACATAAGCTTCGGCCTGGCCGAACTTACGGCCGTATATACTTGTTTTTTTGTTTTGTTTTTTTTTTTTTTTTGGTAAGAAATTTCTCCAAATTTTGGTCGATTATTTGTGGCTCAAGAGGCAACCGTAGTTGTGGAATGCCGTTCAGACTCGCCTATAAGAAGGAGGTCCCTTGTTATAGAGCTAAACAAAGAAACGGGCAGTACTCATAATAAGACAGAAGTTCACCACTTGTGGTACCGGAATGGACTGAGTAGTCTAAGCGAACCTAAAAATAGCCTTATCTTCTATTTTGACCTTGGCCTCCCTTATCTTCTGTATATAATTATGGTGTTTCATCTACTAGATGTAGTTTTATTGACCATGTATAAAATAAACCCAAATTTACCTGATTTGAAAATGTTTCTATAATGCTTAGAAATTCTCTTTTTACTTAGAATTAAGGACCTGCCCTCATATAATATTTCCAACAATATTGATTACTACGGTGACTTTAGTGGGAAATCATATTCCAAGTAAACTAAATCCCATGTTTTTACTCTATCTCCATGTCGAATACACTGGAAATGAACAAAGCACTCATGTACCCATCTCATGTCAGGAACGTTCAGAACTCGGTGCTATGGTGATGGCAAATGAGAGATTCCAGTTTCGTAGTAGTAAAAATACCTTTTTAATGGTTGACTGAAGATAAAACTTTTAAGCCAATGCCTAGGATGAGTTTCGTTTCGTTTTTATTATTACTTTGTGTTCTCGGGCTCGGTTAATACAAAATTTAATGGCAATTTCAGTTAACTCCATGCTTGCTCGTTCTCCTCTTGGATCTGTAGGAAAACTTTGCTTATCCGTTGCCTGGGTTTACTTCCTTGCGCCAAGCGTTATTTGTAGCTGAACTGAACTTTTTTCTTCTACTCACTCTGCATTTTTAATTTTTATGTGTTGTTCATAAAAAAAATAAATAAATATCACACATTTTTGTTGATGGATCTATTTGGAATTTTTATAATGATGCACCTGCATCTAAAGTTAGTTCTATTTCATGGCGTCACTCACACTCGTTAAGTTTTACGATTCATCATCATCATCCCTGCAATACCTCAAGGTGGCCGAAGAACAGGTTATAAAATATGATTTTTATTTTGGAAATAAAACAGAAATATCCCATTAAAAAAAGAAACTAAAGACAAGAATATAGCGTAGAACAAGTATTTACGGCCTTAAGTTCGGCCAGGCCAAATCTTATGTACCCTCCACCATGGATTGCGTAGAAACTTCTATTAAAGACTGTCATCCACAATCTAATAACTTGGGTTGTGGTAATATTTGCCCATGGTAAGGTATCCTAACACTTCTTAACATCGTCGTCTAAATTGTAGGTTAGTCCATACAGGGACGAAAAATATTGTTTTTCATATGTTTGGGTATAAAAATTATATGTTTGGAACTCAATTTTTTTTAACACTTTATTCTTAAGTGCCAGCATATAATGTTCATGAACTAGCATAACGACTATATTATAACCTTCACCACTGTGTAGACCAAAAGTTTTGTTACCATCCCAAGGTTTATATTCCCATATACAAAATCTCTAGAATTAAAATTTTAAACGGTTAACGTCCTGGGATAAAACACAATGTTAGTAAAAACAAGTAAGGAAAGTCTAAAGTCGGGCGGGGCCGACTATATTATACCCTGCACCACTTTGTAGATCTAAATTTTCGATACCATATCACATCCGTCAAATATGTTAGGGGCTATATATAAATGTTTGTCACAAATACATACATTTAAATATCACTCGATCTGAACAGAATTTGATAGACTTCTACAAAATCTATAGACTCAAAATTTAAGTCGGCTATTGCACTAGGGTGGAACACAATTTTAGTAAAAAAACAAGTAAAGGGTGATTCTTTTGAGGTTAGGATTTTCATGCATTAGTATTTGACAGATCACGTGGGATTTCAGACATGGTGTCAAAGGGAAAGATGCTCAGTATGCTTTGACATTTCATCATGAATAGACTTACTAACGAGCAACGCTTGCAAATCATTGAATTTTATTACCAAAATCAGTGGCAGAAAATCCGCTTTTTTATCGACAAATTTTGTTCAGCGATGAGGCTCATTTCTGGTTGAATGGCTACGTAAATAAGCAAAATTGCCGCATTTGGAGTGAAGAGCAACCAGAAGCCGTTCAAGAACTGCCCATGCATCTCGAAAAATGCACTGTTTGGTGTGGTTTGTACGCTGGTGGAATCATTGGACCGTATTTTTTCAAAGATGCTGTTGGACGCAACGTTACGGTGAATGGCGATCGCTATCGTTCGATGCTAACAAACTTTTTGTTGCCAAAAATGGAAGAACTGAACTTGGTTGACATGTGGTTTCAACAAGATGGCGCTACATGCCACACAGCTCGCGATTCTATGGCCATTTTGAGGGAAAACTTCGGAGAACAATTCATCTCAAGAAATGGACCGGTAAGTTGGCCACCAAGATCATGCGATTTGACGCCTTTAGACTATTTTTTGTGGGGCTACGTCAAGTCTAAAGTCTACAGAAATAAGCCAGCAACTATTCCAGCTTTGGAAGACAACATTTCCGAAGAAATTCGGGCTATTCCGGCCGAAATGCTCGAAAAAGTTGCCCAAAATTGGACTTTCCGAATGGACCACCTAAGACGCAGCCGCGGTCAACATTTAAATGAAATTATCTTCAAAAAGTAAATGTCATGGACCAATCTAACGTTTCAAATAAAGAACCGATGAGATTTTGAAAATTTTATGCGTTTTTTTTTTAAAAAAAGTTATCAAGCTCTTAACAAATCACCCTTTATAAACAGCCGTAAGTTCGGCCAGGCCGAATCTTATGTACCCTCCACCATGGATTGCGTAGAAACTTCTACGAAAGACTGTCATCCACAATCGAATTACTTGGGTTGTGGTATCTTAAATCGTTTTCTAAATTGTGGGTTAGTCCATACGTGGTATATATTAGACAAAAAAGGTATGTGTAGGTAAGTCTACAAATAATTACGAATCGATATGGACTTTTGCACGGTACGTAGGGAACCAGAATTGACATATGGGGGTCGCTTATATGGGGGCTATATACAATTATTGATATGGATTTGAGGTCTATATATAACTATAGACCGATATGGACCTAGTTAGGCATGGTTGTTAACGGCCATATACTAGCACAATGTACCAAATTTCAACTGACTCGGATGATATTTGCTCCTCCAAGAGGCTCCAAAACCAAATCTCGGGATCGGTTTATATTGGGGCTATATGTGATTATGGACTGATATGAACCACTTTTGGCATGGTTGTTAAATATCATATACTACTACCACGTAAAAAATTTCAACCAGATCGGATAAATTTTGCTTCTCCAAAAGGCACCGGAGGTCAAATCTGGGGATCGGTTTATATGGGGGCTATATATAATTATGGACCGATTTCGACCAATTTTTGCATGGGAGTTTGAGGCCATATATTAACACCACGTACCAAATTTCAACTGAATCAGATGAATTTTGGTCTTCCAAGAGACTCCGGAGGTCAAATCTGGTGATCGGTTTATATGGGGGCTATATATAATTATGAACCGATGTTGACCAATTTTTGCATGGTTGATAGAGACTATATACTAACGCCATGTACCAAATTTCAGCCGGATCGGATGAAATTTGCTTCCCTTAGAGGCCTCACAAGCCAAATTTGGGGGTCCGTTTATATGGGGGCTATACGTAAAAGTGGACCGATATGGCCCATTTGCAATACCGTCCGACCTACATCAATAACAACTACTTGTGCCAAGTTTCAAGTCGATAGCTTGTTTCGTTCGGAAGTTAGCGTGATTTCAACAGACGGACGGACGGACATGCTCAGATGGACTCAGAATTTCACCACGACCAAGAATATATATACTTTATGGGGTCTTAGAGCAATATTTCGATGTGTTACAAACGGAATGACAAAGTTAATATACCCCCCATCCTATGGTGGAGGGTATAAAAATATGGGCAACATTTAAATCTGAAGCAATTTTATGGAATCTTCGCAAAACTTTATTTATGATTTATCGCTCGATATATATGTGATAGAAGTTTAGGAAAATTAGAGTCATTTTTACAACTTTTCGACTAAGCAGTGGCGATTTTACAAGGAAAATGTTGGTATTTTGACCATTTTTGCCGAAATCAGAAAAGCATATATATGGGAGCTATATCTAAATCTAAACCGATTTCAATCAAATTTGGCACACATGACTATATTACCAATTGTACTCCTAGTGCAAAATTTCAACCAAATTGAGCCAAAACTCTGGCTTCTGGGGCCATATAAGTCCATATCGGGCGAAAAATATATATGGTAGCTATATCTAAATCTGAACCGATTTCAATCAAATTTGGCACACATAACTATACTACCAATTGTACTCCATGTGCAAAATGCCCAGCTAATCGGGATAAAACTCTGATAGATATATATGGGAGCTATATCTAAATCTGAACCGATTTCAATGAAATTTGGCACACTTGACTATAGTACTAATTGTTCTTCTTGTGCAAAATTTTAAGCAAATTAGGGTAAAACTCTGGCTTCTGGGACCATATAAGTCCATATCGGGCGAAATATATATATGGGAGCTATATCTAAATCTGAACCGATTTCTTCCAAAATCAATAGGGATCTATTCTGAGCCAAAACACATACTTGTGCCAAATTTGAAGTCGATTGGACTAAAACTGCGACCTAGACTTTGATTACAAAAATGTGTTCACGGACAGACGGACATCGCTATATCGACTCAAGAGCCCACCCTGAGCATTTTTGCCAAAGACACCATGTGTCTATCTCGTCTCCTTCTGGGTGTTGCAAACATATTCATTAACTTATAATACCCTGTTCCACAGTGTGGTTAAAGTGGCAGCCCGATTAAGATTCAGGCTCACTTAGACTATTCAGTCCATTGTGATAAATGGGCCGAAATCCCGGCGGTACTGCAATACCGGGCCAACCCGTGACAGAAGTGGAGCAAGCCCCTAAACATTCCGTCTATTTCCAAAAATCAGTTTAACATTTGTTGTCCTCCGATGGAGGATCTATCAGATGTTAAGCTGATAAGAACAGATACTACACTTTGATCTTAGCCATAAGGCCTGCGCCACAGTGTGGCGCAGGGTATAAATATGGGAATATAAAGCTAGAACAATTTTGATGCAATTGTACAAAAGAGCATTTATGATTTATCGGGCCATACATATGTTATGTATTGCAGATATAGGACAATTTGAGTAACATTTACAATTTTTGCTACTCAGCAGTGACGATTTTACAAGGATATTGGTTAGATCTTGCCAAGATATGGGGTCAAGTGTGGGTTGTGATATATTATTTGGTCAAGTCGGGCGACTTGGAGCCTTATTTAAAACTCAACAGGTGTGTGGAAAGTCTGGCATTACAGTGTGTAGGATATGACTAAGAAATGGGGAAATCATCACAGAATGTTCTGTAAAGTGTGGGAATCTTGGCCATATTTGTATAAACCTTAAGCACGAATATATGGAGGCTTTATCTAAATCTGAAACAAATTAGATTAAACTTGACACACTTATATATCATATTAAATATATTCTCTGTGGAAACTATCCAGTCAATTGAAGGAAAATCCCATTGAAGAGTCTACGATATTTTCCCAACTCTGGTGTACATATATATGGGACCTTTATATATACTCTGAACCGATTTTTACTAAATTAGACATGCATAGTTAGAATAATAATCCCGCTATCTCTGCAAAATTTCACTGTTAAACTTACTCCTTGTGCAAAATTTGAAGCAAGTCATGACATTTGAGGCCATATAAGTCCAAATCGGGCGAAAGATATATATGGGAGCTACATCTAAATTTGAACAGATTTTAACCAAATTTGGCACACACAACTATACCATTGAACGTACCTCTCGTGTAAAATTTGAAGCAAATCACGGCAAAACTCTGGCTTTTGAGGCCATATAAGTTCAAATCGGACGAAAGATATATATGGGAGCTATATCTAAATCTGAACAGATCTCAACCAAATTTGGCACAATTAACGATACTATTAGACGCACTCCTTGTGAGAAATTGGAAGCAAATCAGGGTAAAACTCTGGCTTTTGAGGACATATAAGTGCAAATCGGATATATATGGGAGCTGTATCTAAATCTGAAGCGATTTCAACAAAATTTGTAACAATTGACGGCAATATTTATTGTACTCCTTGTACAAAATGTGAGCAAGTCAGAGTAAAACTCTGGCTTATGGGACCATATAAATGCAGGTTTTTCGAGACTTACAAAACATGTACGGAATGTGAAGAAGTTCGGCTGATAAACAAGACAATTATGACCAGATCGGTGATATATATGGCAGCTATATCTAAATTTGAACCAATGCTTTCCAAAATCAATAGCGATTGCCTTTGATCTGAAGAAAGACCCTATGCCAAATTTGATGACGATCGGATTTAAACTACGAGCTGTAATTTGAACACAAAATTACATATATAGACAGACAGACGAACGGACATCGTCAAAACGACTCAGAATTTAATTCTAAGACGATCGTTATACGATGGATCTCAAACTGGTATTTCTTGGCGTTACATAGAAATGCATAAACTTATTATACCATGTACCACAGTAGTGTTGCTCTTTGCGATAGAGTTGTCAGTTGGCAGATTGCAACATTAGGGTTGCCCAATCCTGCCATATAAACGGTAACCCTTGCATGTGGCGCTATATTTGCTACTCTGCACAAACAAAATGTTACGAGTATGTCTTTTTCCATAATTTTATACCATTGGATAACACCTTCCCCTATTTGAAAGCACAGTACAAGTATATACTTTTGCATTTCGTGAAGTTTGCTAAATGTGTATGTGTTCGGTCGACAACTTTACTATTACACCGGTAGGTGTCACTACATCGATTAAGCCAAAAAGGGTACAGGGGCCATGCGATTCACATAATATTGTGATAAATGTTACCATGGCTACATGGAAAGCACATAATTCGGGATTTGCTATGGAAAATATCAAATTAAAAGTTTTATCATATAATTAAAATTCAAAATAAAATAAACGCATTTGCTGGATTGTATTTGAACAAAATGCCTTTGTTTCTAACATTCTATGGAAATATCACCAATTAAAAATTTTATAACCATGTCTATTGTTAGGTGAACATTAATTCGGATATTGTGTTAATTTTTTGTTTGTGTTTTTCTGTGAACATGTTAGCTTTTGTATGTGAAATAATTAACTTTATCGCATTTACTCCTTGTGGGGTATACAGAGATGATTTCTTCTGTATAATTTTGTATAAAATAAAATTGCGTACTCAATAAAAAAAAAAAAAAAACAAGTATATACGGCCGCAAGTTCGGCCAGGCCGAATCTTATGTACCCTCCACCATGGATTGGGTAGAAACTTCTACGAAAGACTGTCATCCACAATCGAATTACTTGGATTGTGGTATCTTAAAACTCCTTAATATCGTTTTCTAAATTGTGAGTTAGTCCATACGTGGTAGAGAGCCAGACTTGAAACATCGGGGTCGCTTATATGGGGGCTATATACAATTATGAATTTGATTTTGATTGGGGATCGATTTATCTGAGGGCTATATAAAACTATAGACCGATATGGACCTAGTTAGGCATGGTTGTTAACGACCATATACTAGCACAATGTACCAAATTTCAACTGACTCGGATGAAATTTGCTCCTCCAAGAAGCTCCAAAACCAAATCTCGGGATCGGTTTATATGGGGGCTATATATGATTATGGACTGATATGGACCACTTTTGGCATGGCTGTTTAATATCTTATACTACCACCACGTACCCAATTTCAACCAAATCGAATGAATTTTGCTTCTCCAAAAGTCAACGGAGGTCAAATCTGGGGATCGGCTTATATGGGGGCCATATATAATTATGGACTGATATGAACCAATTCCTGCATGGTTGTTGGATACCATATACTAACATCACGTACCAAATTACAACCGCATGGGAAGAATTTTGCTCTTCCAAGGGGCTCCGGAGGTCAAATCTGGGGATCGGTTTATATGGGGGCTATATATAATTATGGACCGATTTCGACCAATTTTTGCATGGGTGTTTGAGGCCATATATTAACTCCATGCACCAAATTTCAACTGAATCAGATGAATGTCGGTCTTCCAAGAGGCACCGAAGGTCAAATCTGGTGATCGGTTAATATGGTGGCTATATATAATTATGGACCGATATGGACCATTTTTTGCATGGTCATTAGAGACCATATACTAACACCATGTACCAAATTTCAGCCGGATCGAATGAAATTTGCTTCCCTTAGAGGCTCCGCAAGCAAAATCGGGGGATCGGTTTATATGGGGGCTATATATAATTATGGACCGATATGGACCATTTTTTGCATGGTCATTAGAGACTATATACTAACACCATGTACCAAATTTCAGCCGGATCGGATGAAATTGGCTTCTCTTAGAGGCTCCGCAAGCAAAATCGGGGGGTCCGTTTATATGGGGGCTATACGTAAAAGTGGACCGATATGGCCCATTTGCAATACCATACGACCTACGTCAATAGCCATTACTTGTGCCAAGTTTGAAGTCGATAGCTTGTTTCGTTCGGAAGTAAGCGTGATTTCAACCCACGGACGGACGGACATGCTCAGATCGACTCAGAATTTCACCACGACCCAGAATATATATATACTTTATGGGGTCTTAGAGAAATATTTCGAAGTGTTACAAACGGAATGACAAAGTTGATATACCCTCGTCCTATGGTGGAGGGTAGGAAAATAGTTTGCCCGTTTGCAAATATATTTCTTAAACTACTTATTTTAGTATTGATTCCGAGCCAAAGAAGTAAAGACACATTAAAGACACATTTCTCTAAATATCACCAATTAAAATTCCTGTTCAATAAGCTCGAATAAATATTGTAATAATTTCTAGTTTAAATGATTTAGACATTGAACCGGCCTGCATTGATATCAGGCTAATATACAAATAAAAGTTTTTGAGTCTTGCGTACTTGAACCAGGGCTGTAGAGTCGAGCAACATTGGCCGACTCCAGCATTTTTCATAAGCATGGACTCCGAATCCGGGTAATATAACTAGATTTCATTTTAATAACACTAATTTGTAATTCTGTTGTGAATGGTACCAAAAATGGCCCTTTAAATATTATCTAATTTATTTATGTGTACAAGCTCTAAATTTCACATTTGACACCAATAGAACTCTATATTTCAAATTTAAGGCCAATTGTCTGCTACGTAAAATAAATTAAATTATGAAATAAGTCTATATAGAGGCCCCGTCTTAATATGAGCAGATAACAACAAAATTTTTCAACATATGTATATATTTATAAAAACAAAAAATTTCAAACAAATAAATTGGCTTCAAGATGTTTAGGAAGTAAAATCCTGTTACTGGTACATACACGCAAAGAAAAAAGAAACGTTTGGAAAACGTGTACCGAAAACGTTTTTCTTTTGTTAGAGTTTTTTTGAATTTATTCGAAAATTTTAAACTTTTAAATATCACCAAAAAAATTCGTTTGTTACAAAATTTTTATTTTTTCAATAAAAAATGTTATTTTTGAAACAACAACACAGTCCATTTCGTTTATATCAAACACTGTTATTTCTGTCTTTAGGTCTTTAATAAGACACATTTTACAGTTCAAAATTTAATATAGTACAATGTAATGTTGAAAATTTTTTTCAGAATTTTCCGAACATATCTGGAATATATGTAAAAAAAAAATAAACTAGTATATACCGCCGTAAGTTCGGCCAGGCCGAAGCTTATGTGCCCTCCACCATGGATTGCATAAAAACTTCTACTGAACACTGTTATCCACAATCGAATTACTTGGGTTGCGGTAACACTTGCCGATGGCTAACACCGTCTTCTAAATTGCAAGGTAGTCCATACGTAGTATATATTAAACTAAAAAAGACCGATTAAATACGTATATAATTAAGTTTAAAGTTTATATAGAAATAAAATTTTGACAACATTTTCTATAGAAGTAAAATTTGAAAAAAATTTTCTATAGAAATAAAATTTGGAAAAAATTGCCAATAGAAATAAAATTTTGACAAAATTTTCTATACAAATAAAATGTTGACAAAATTTTCTATAGAAATAAAATTTTTACAAGATTTTCTATATAAATAAAATTTTGACAAAATTTTCTATAGAAATAAAGTTTTGACAAAATTTTCTATAGAAATAACATTTTGACAATGTTTTCCATAAAAATAAAATTTTGGTAGATTATTTTTGGCTCGAGTGACAACCACGGATATGAACCGATATGGACCAATTTTTGTGTGATTGGGGATCGGCTATATATAACTATAGACCGATATGGACCAATTTTGACATGGATATTAGCGGCCTTATACTAAGACCACGTTGCAAATTTCAACCGGATCGGATGAATTTTGCTCCTCCAAGAGGCTCCGGAGATGAAATCTGGGGAACGGTTTATATGGGGGCTATATATAATTATGGACCGATATGGACCAATTCTGGCTTGTTTGTTAGGGACCATATTCTAACACCATGTTGCAAATTTCAACCGGATCGGATGAATTTTGCTCCTCCAAGAGGCTCCGGAGGACAAATCTGGGAATCGATTTATATGGGAGCTATATATAATTATGGACCGATGTGGACCAATTTTTGCATGGTCATTGGAGAACATATACTTATATCATGTACCAAATTTCAGCCAGATCGGATGAAATTTGCTTCTCTTAGAGGCCTCGCAAGCCAAATCGGGGGATCGGTTTATATGGGGGCTATATATAATTATGGACCGATGTGGACCAATTTTTGCATGGTCATTAGAGAAGATATACTAGCACCATGTACCAAATTTCAGCCAGATCGGATGAAATTTGCTTCTCTTAGAGGCCTCGCAAGCCAAATCGGAGGATCGGTTTATATGGGGGCTATATATAATTATGGACCGATGTGGACCAACTTTTGCATGGTTGTTAGAGACCATATACTAATACCATGTACCAAATTTCAGCCGGACTTGTGCCAAGTTTCAAGTCGATAACTTGTTTCGTTCGGAAGTTAGCGTGATTTCAACAGACGGACGGATGGACGGACGGACGGACATGCTCAGATCGACTCAGAATTTCACCACGACCCAGAATATATATACTTTATGGGGTCTTAGAGCAATATTTTGATGTGTTACAAACGGAATGACAAAGTTAATATACCCCCATCCTATGGTGGAGGGTATAAAAAAATAATTTCGATTGTTCGAAATATTTGAAATAAATTGATATGGGCATTAAAATGGATCGATCCAGCCCATCTAGACTAGCAGATGGAAACATAAAAAGATAGCCGTAATTGGAAGTTGATTTTCATTTACAATCATGCTGTACATTGATCGAATGAATAACGCAATGGAAACTAATTTGCGTAAAAACTTGCTTAGTTACAAAAATGTGAAGTGTTTTAAAAAATTTGGTTTAGCCGGAGTCGGAGTCGAGCAAAATTTTTACGACTCCGACTCCAGCAAAATCTTCAGACTCCGACTCCGACTCCGACTCCGGCTCCACAGCCCTGGTTGGGAGTATATGTTACAGAAGCAATTTTTGTAAGGGTGTGGACCCTCATCCCTCGTGTCCGATAAGTAAGATTTCAATTTTAAATTTTCATTTCCTCCTTACATTTCTTTGCTGTGCCACCCCCACAATGGCATAAGGAAGCATATGATGAAATTTTGCAACTAATGAGGAGTAGCTAATTAAAATGAATCAACCATGTCTATTGAACATTTCCTATAGGCCATAGCATATTCATAACGTGTGCCGTATCTTTTGATGTCAGTTTGGAATTGTCAATCCTATTTTACATGCTCGTTGTTATCTTTGTTTTTCCGGCTTTCTGTCATAACTTGACGAAGATATTTTGGCGTTGTGGTAATTAACGGAGATTTCATTGTTTGAAGGAAATACGATAGCAATAGGAACGGAAATTGACAAAAGGCATGATAATGAATGAATGACATTCTGTAATAGCAAAGATATCAATGACTGAGACAAATCAATTGATTTTCTGATTCATTAACGAAAGAATGAAGAATTTTGAGGGCTTTGGCTAGTGTATGAAAAAACACACTAAAAAAGGGGATTGTGAACTATTTTAAAATAATTTAATAAAGTTTCCAGTTAAAGAAAACAACAAACAGTTTAACAGGTAACAGGTTGGCTGATAAGTCCCCGGTCTAATAAAGAAAAAAACACATGTTTTGTCAAATTTCGGTTTTATTATTCAACATAGTTCCCTTCAAGAGCGATACAACGATTATAACGACCTTCCAATTTTTTGATACCATTTTGGTAGTACTCCTTCGGTTTTGCCTCAAAATAGGCCTCAGTTTCGGCGATCACCTCTTCATTGCAGCCAAATTTTTTCCCTGCGAGCATCCTTTTGAGGTCTGAGAACAAGAAAAAGTCGCTGGGGGCCAGATCTGGAGAATACGGTGGGTGGGGAAGCAATTCGAAGCCCAATTCATGAATTTTTGCCATCGTTCTCAATGACTTGTGGCACGGTGCGTTGTCTTGGTGGAACAACACTTTTTTCTTCTTCATATGGGGCCGTTTTGTCGCGATTTCGACTTCCAAACGCTCCAATAACGCCATATAATAGTCACTGTTGATGGTTTTTCCCTTCTCAAAATAATCGATAAAAATTATTCCAAGCGCATCCCAAAAAACAGAGGTCATTACTTTGCCAGCGGACTTTTGAGTCTTTCCACGCTTCGGAGACGGTTCACCGGTTGCTGTCCACTCAGCCGACTGTCGATTGGACTCAGGAGTGTAGTGATGGAGCCATGTTTCATCCATTGTCACATATCGACGGAAAAACTCAGGTGTATTACGAGTTAATAGCTGCAAACACCGCTCAGAATCATCAAGACGTTTTTGTTTTTGGTCAAATGTGAGCTCGTGCGGCACCCATTTTGCACAGAGCTTCCGCATATCCAAATATTGATGTATGATATGACCAACACGTTCCTTTGATATCTTTAAGGCCTCTGCTATCTCGATCAACTTCATTTTACGGTCAATCAAAATCATTTTGTGGATTTTTTTATGTTTCCGTCGGTAACCACCTCTTGCGGGTGTCCTCTGCGTTCACCGTCCTCCGTGCTCATTTCACCACGCCTGAAATTTGCATACCAATCAATTATTGTTGATTTCCCTGGGGCAGAGTCCGGAAACTCATTATCAAGCCAAGTTTTTGCTTCCACCGTATTTTTTCCCTTCAGAAAACAGTATTTTATCAAAACACGAAATTCCTTTTTTTCAATTTTTTTCACAATAACAAAAGTTGCTTCACAAAAGATGCTCTATCTCACAAACTAACTCAACAGACGTCAAATTTTGACACGAATCATTTGAAGGTTGGTACTATTTAAAAATATGCAAATATGCATATGCATTTAAAACTAGGGACGCCATCTATGTGTCAGACCGGGGACTTATCAGCCAACCTGTTGTATACGGCCGTAAGTTCGGCCAGGCAGAAGCTTATGTACCCTCCACGATGGATTGCGTAGAAACTTTTATTGAAGACAGTCATCCACAATTGAATTACTTGGGTTGCGGTAACACTTGCCGATGGCAAGGTATCTTAAAACTTCTTAGCACCTTCTTCTCAATTGTAAGTTACCCCATACGGGATTTATATAAAACAAAAATAAACCAGTAAGGAAAGTCTAAAGTCGGGCGGGGCCGATTATATTATACCCTGCACCACTTTGTAGATCTAAATTTTCGATACCATATCACATCCGTCAAATGTGTTGGGGGCTATATATAAAGGTTTAAATATCACTCGATCTGGAAGAATTTGATAGACTTCTACAAAATCTATAGACTCAAAATTTAAGTCGGCTAATGCACTAGGGTGGAACACAATGTTAGTAAAAAAATATGGGAAACGTTTAAATCTGAAGGAATTTTAACGAAACTTCGAAAAAGTTTATTTATGAATTATCGCTCGATATATATGTATTAGAAGTTTAGGAAAATTAGAGTCATTTTTACAACTTTTCGACTAAGCAGTGGCGATTTTACAAGGAAAATGTTGGTATTTTGACCATTTTTGTCGAAATCAGAAAAACATATATATGGGAGCTATATCTAAATCTGAACCGATTTCAACCAAATTTGGCGCGCATAGATACAATGCTAATTCTACTCCCTGTGCAAAATTTCAACTAAATCGGAGTTAAAAATTGGCCTCTGTGGTCATATGAGTGTAAATCGGGCGAAAGCTTTATATGGGAGATATATCCAAATCTGAACCGATTTCAAGCAAATTTGGCACGCATAGTTACAACGCTAATTCTACTCCCTATGCAAAATTTAAACTAAATCGGAGCAAAAAATTGGCCTCTGTGGGCAAATGAGTATAAATCGGGCGAAAGCTATATATGGGAGCTATATCTAAATCTGAACCGATTTTGCTGATATCTTGCAAGTTTTTCGAGACTCATAAAATATTCGGATGTACGGAATTTGAGGTAGATCGGTTGATATACACGCCAATTATGACCAGATCGGTGAAAAATATATATGGCAGCTATATCTAAATCTGAACCGATTTTTTCCAAAATCAATAGGGATCGTCTTTGAGCCGGAACAGGACCCTATACCAAATTTTAGGACAATCAGACTAAAACTGCGAGCTGTACTTTGCACACACAAATACATCAACAGACAGACAGACAGACGGACAGACGGACATCGCTAAATCGACTCGGAATTTAATTCTAAGCCGATCCGTATACTAAAAGGTTGGTCTATGATTACTCCTTCTTGGCGTTACATACAAATGCACAAATTTATTATACCCTGTACCACAGTAGTGGTGAAGGGTATAAAAAGGCCGATTAACTACGTAAATAATTCGGTTTGACAACATTTTCTATAGAAATAAAATTTTGACAAAATTTTCTAAAGAAATAAAATTTTGACAAAATTTTCTATAGAAATAAAATTTTGACAAAATTTTCTATAGAAATAAAATTTTGACAAAAATCTCTATAGAAATAAAATTTTGATAAAATTTTCTATAATAATAAAATTTTGACAAAATTTTCTATAGTAATAACAATTTGACAAAATTTTCTATAGAAATAAAATTTTGGTGGATTATTTTTGGGGATCGGCTATATATAACTATAGACCGATATGGACCAATTTTGGCATGGTTGTTAGCGGGCATATAATAGCGCAATGTTCTAAATTTCACCACGTACCATATGCCATATACTAACACCACGTACAAAATTTTAACCGGATCGGGTGAATTTTGCTCTTCCAAGGGGCTCCGGAGGCCAAATCTAGGGATCGGTTTATATGGGGGCTACATATAATTATGGACCGATATGGACCAATTCCTGCATGGTTGTTAGAGACCATATACGTACACCGCATACCAAATTTCACCCGAATCGGATGAATTTTGCTCATCCATGAGGCTCCGGAGGTCAAATCTGGGGATCGGTTTATATGGGGGCTATATATAATTATGGACCGATGTGGACAAATTTTTGCATGTTTGTTAGAGACTATATACTAACACCATGTACCAAATTCCAACCGAATGGGATAAATTTTGCTCCTCTAAGAGGCTCCGGAGTTCAAATCTGGGGATCGGTTTATATGGGGGCTATATATAATTATGAACTGATATGAACCAATTCCTACATGGTTGTTGGATACCATATACTAACATCACGTACATTAGCGTAGCTAGACAATTTTCCTAGGGGAGGGGGGGGGGGCTATAGCCCCCCTAGCTAAAACTTTATAGACTGAACTTATAGGTTCAACTAATGTTTTATTTCATAAAATTTAATAAAAAAACAAGTAAGGAAAGTCTAAAGTCGGGCGGGGCCGACTATATTATACCCTGCACCACTTTGTGGATCTAAATTTTCGATACCATATCACATCCGTCAAATGTGTTGGGGGCTATAATAAAGGTTTGTCCCAAATACATACATTTAAATATCACTCGATCTGGAAGAATTTGATAGACTTCTACAAAATCTATAGACTCAAAATTTAAGTCGGCTAATGCACTAGGGTGGAACACAATATAAAGTTAGTAAAAAAATATGGGAAACGTTTAAATCTGAAGCAATTTTAAGGAAACTTCGGAAAAGATTATTTATGATTTATCGCTCGATATATATGTATTAGAAGTTTAGGAAAATTAGAGTCATTTTTACAACCTTTCGATTAAGCAGTGGCGATTTTACAAGGAAAATGTTGGTATTTTGACCATTTTTAATCTGAACCGATTTCAACCAAATTTGGCACGCATAGCTACAATGCTAATTCTACTCCCTGTGCAAATTTTCAACTAAATCGGAGTTAAAAATTGGCCTCTGTGGTCATATGAGTGTAAATCGGGCGAAAGCTTTATATGGGAGATATATCCAAATCTGAACCGATTTCAAGCAAATTTGGCACGCATAGTTACAACGCAAATTCTACTCCCTATGCAAAATTTCAACTAAATCGGAGCAAAAAATTGGCCTCTGTGGGCAAATGAGTGTAAATCGTGCGAAAGCTATATATGGGAGCTATATCTAAATCTGAACCGATTTTGCTGATATTTTGCAAGTTTTTCGAGACTCATAAAATATTCGGATGTACGGAATTTGAGGAAGATCGGTTGATATACACGCCAATTATGACCAGATCGGTGAAAAATATATATGGCAGCTATATCTAAATCTGAACCGATTTTTTCCAAAATCAATAGGGATCGTCTTTGAGCCGGAACAGGACCGTACACCAAATTTTAGGACAATCGGACTAAAACTGCGAGCTGTACTTTGCACACAAAAATACATCAACAGACAGACAGACAGACAGACAGACAGACGGACAGACAGACAGACGGACATCGCTAAATCGACTCAGAAATTAATTCTAAGCCGATCCGTATACTAAAAGGTTGGTCTATGATTACTCCTTCTTGGCGTTACATACAAATGCACAAACTTATTATACCCTGTACCACAGTAGTGGTGAAGGGTATAAATAGACATCAAAATAACTCGACAATCAATTTATAATAAAGCAACTAAAAGTACCCTACGGGAAATTGGTGCAAATTGCCACTGACGGACCTATCACAGAACTGGTACCTGTGCTCCAGTTAGTTGCAATTTTCACATTTAGTGAAATAAAATTATCAGAATAACCTTTTGTTCGACATATTTCAAAACATTTTTTTTTTCATTTCGGGTTCGATTAGGAGCCCAAATTGAAAGAGATTTCTAAGAGTTTGTCCGAGACTGGTTCCTGAGGACCTGTTTATGGGTTGCTCCTGCTAAATTGTCCCAGGACGTGTCCTTTGGGATGAGTCCAAGACGCGTCCTAAAATGTAAGTTTACTCCGTCAACGACAAACCCATGTTAAAGTGGATGGTCTCTTCCATCAGAACTGGGACTGGTCCATACACACCAGGGACTAGTCCTGTACCAGTTCTATGGTTGATCCATTTCCTGTAGGGTAGTTCCACACTTTTCCCAGCAAAAAATTGGGAGTTGTTCTAAAGGCACAACTTTAAAAGCACTTCCAAAAATGTCTTCACAAAGAAGTTAACTATTTTAACTACACAGGAAGTTTTTTTACTTCATTTTTTTATATTTTAATGCGTAATTTTTTGTTTTCTTTTTTCAAATAGTTTAAAAAAAGAGTAAGAATAAATAAAATGGTACAAATTATTCAAATTTTGCCACAAAAATGCTAAATCCATTATAGAAAAATCGATATTTGAAAATATTCGAGGGAAAATGTTTCAAACAAGCGTTAGAATGCATTAAAAAACATAAAAAAGTATAAAAATTATTTATTTGGGAAAATATCACAAAATTTTTAATTCACATTCAAAACACTGAATTCGGATCACACCTTAAGAAGTAATGCAAATTCATTGCAACGGTTGTTGAAACGGTGGACATTCGTTCTATGACAAGTTCATATTACATTCATCGCTTCTCCGCCAATTTTGTACCACTTCCAGACCAAAAAAGAACATTTTCACTTCTTTTTTGGCGACGCTTTTTTGCAGCATTATTAAGATATTAATTTATGAAAGAATAGTTTTAATATCAATTACTATTTTTTATTTAACTAAATCATAAGTTCAACCACAGCTTTATTTCATAAATATCAGACTTCTACCACAACCCAAGTAATTCGATTGTGCATGAAAGTCTTTAGTGGAACTTTGTGCGTTGTACGAATATATACTTGTTTAATTTTTATAAAAATGTAAAATCGTAAATAGGTTTTCAAATTCTGGGGGGGGCTAAAATTTTTCTGGGGGGTCTAAGCCCCCTCCCCAGAGGCCTTCCTACGCTTATGATCACGTACCACATTTCAACCGAATCGAATGAATTTTGCTCTTCCAAGGGGCTCCCGTGGTCAAATCTGGGGATCGGTTTATATGGGGGCTATATAAAGGGTGATTTGTTAAGAGCTTGATAACTTTTTTTTAAAAAAAAACGCATAAACTTTGCAAAATCTCATCGGTTCTTTATTTGAAACGTTAGATTGGTCCATGACATTTACTTTTTGAAGATAATTTCATTTAAATGTTGACCGCGGCTGCGTCTTAGGTGGTCCATTCGGAAAGTCCAATTTTGGGCAACTTTTTCGAGCATTTCGGCCGGAATAGCCCGAATTTCTTCGGAAATGTTGTCTTCCAAAGCTGGAATAGTTGCTGGCTTATTTCTGTAGACTTTAGACTTGACGTAGCCCCACAAAAAATAGTCTAAAGGCGTCAAATCGCATGATCTTGGTGGCCAACTTACCGGTCCATTTCTTGAGATGAATTGTTCTCCGAAGTTTTCCCTCAAAATGGCCATAGAATCGCGAGCTGTGTGGCATGTAGCGCCATCTTGTTGAAACCACATGTCAACCAAGTTCAGTTCTTCCATTTTTGGCAACAAAAAGTTTGTTAGCATCGAACGATAGCGATCGCCATTCACCGTAACGTTGCGTCCAACAGCATCTTTGAAAAAATACGGTCCAATGATTCCACCAGCGTACAAACCACACCAAACAGTGCATTTTTCGGGATGCATGGGCAGTTCTTGAACGGCTTCTGGTTGCTCTTCACTCCAAATGCGGCAATTTTGCTTATTTACGTAGCCATTCAACCAGAAATGAGCCTCATCGCTGAACAAAATTTGTCGATAAAAAAGCGGATTTTCTGCCAACTTTTCTAGGGCCCATTCACTGAAAATTCGACGTTGTGGCAGATCGTTCGGCTTCAGTTCTTGCACGAGCTGTATTTTATACGGTTTTACACCAAGATCTTTGCGTAAAATCTTCCATGTGGTCGAATAACACAAACCCAATTGCTGCGAACGGCGACGAATCGACATTTCACGGTCTTCAGCAACGCTCTCAGAAACAGACGCAATATTCTCTTCTGTACGCACTGTACGCATTCGTGTGGTTGGTTTAATGTCCAATAAAGTAAACTGAGTGCGAAACTTGGTCACAATCGCATTAATTGTTTGCTCACTTGGTCGATTATGTAGACCATAAATCGGACGTAAAGCGCGAAACACATTTCGAACCGAACACTGATTTTGGTAATAAAATTCAATGATTTGCAAGCGTTGCTCGTTAGTAAGCCTATTCATGATGAAATGTCAAAGCATACTGAGCATCTTTCTCTTTGACACCATGTCTGAAATCCCACGTGATCTGTCAAATACTAATGCATGAAAATCCTAACCTCAAAAGAATCACCCTTTATAATTATGGATAGATTTCGACCAACTTTTGCATGGGTGTTTGAGGCCATATATTAACATTATGATTATGGACTGATATGGACCACTTTTGGCATGGCGTTTAAATATCATATACTACCACCACGTAACAAATTTCAACCAGATCGGATGAATTTTGCTTCTCCAAAAGGCACCGGAGGTCAAATATGGGTATCGATTTATATGGGGGCTATATATAATTATTGACCGATGTGGACCAATTCCTGCATGGTTGTTGGATACCATATACTAACATCACTTACCAAATTTCAATCGAATCGGATGAATTTTGCTCTTCCAAGGGGCTCCGGAGGTCAAATCTGGGGATCGGTTTATATGGGGGCTATATATAATTATGGACCGATTTCGACCAACTTTTGCATGGGTGCTTGAGGCCATATATTAACACCACGTATCAAATTTCAGCCAGATCGGATGAAATATGCTACTCTTATAGGCTCCGCAAGCCAAATCTGGGGGTCCGTTTATATGGGGGCTATACGTAAAAGTGGACCGATATGGCCCATTTGCAATACCATCCGACCTATATCAATAACAACTACTTGTGCCAAGTTTGAAGTCGATAGCTTGTTTTGTTCGGTAGTTAGCGTGATTTCAACAGACGGACGGACGAACATGCTTAGATCGACTCAGAATTTCACCACGACCCAGATTATATATATAATTTATGGGTCTTAGAGCAATATTTCGATGTATTACAAACGGAATGACAAAGTTAATGTACCCCACATCCTATGGTGGAGGGTATAACAATAATACATTCTTCTGAAAGTATTATTTTTATAAATGTTGACATCTTTCGTGAGATGAAGCATGCTGTGGTCGGCACTTCAGCAGTCGACAAATTTAGATAATGTGTCTTCGAAACCCAGGACATTGTATCGCAAGACCTATCTCAGCTTTCGTCAACACATTAGCAATCTCGGGCTTGGTTGTTTTTCTGGTTTTGTGCCTTTTTCGGTGGAAAACTTTATGAATTTGGAATTATTTGAGCTTTGAAAGATCACACTTTAACTGATCAACTCTGGTTCAAGGACCACAATTTGTGGCATGGTGGTCAATGGGTTTTCCTTTTATAATGGAACTTTTTTTATTTCAAGTACTTCAAACATCAAAGCTATTTTTCCATTTCTTTGCCACCATAAAATTCAAAAAAAGAAAAAAAATCCCCTTTGACAATTTCAATCATGCAAAAAGACCCTGAGGAGATTTCCAGTATAGCTCATACCCATTACTTGTGACAACTTAAACTAGAATTCATAGAGAGAACTCTTTGAATTGTTAGAATTATTTATAAATCTGAATCAGAATATTGAGATGGGTTACATTTGACAGTAAATCTAAGCCAAAAAAATATCTTCACCCATACACACACAAAAACAATTCTTTCATCTTAAACGAAATTTTAGATAAACAAATATAGTTTCGCATTTGCTTTTCGCTGTAATAAAGCTTGTTTGGAAGAAAGGTATACATACTTTTTGTGATAAACGCTGACTCTTTTAGAGAATATAACAAGTGACATATATCACGTATGGACTTACTTATAATTTAGAAGACGGTGTTAGGAGGTTTTAAGATACCTTGCCATCGGCAAGCGTTACCGCAACCCAAGTAATTCGATTGTGGATGGCAGTGTTTAGAAGAAGTTTCTACGCAATCCATGGTGGAGGGTACATAAGCTTCGGCCTGGCCGAACTTACGGCCGTATATACTTGTTTTTGTCTAATATATACCACCTATGGACTAACTTACCATTTAGAGGTCGATGTTAAGAAGTTTTAAGATGGCAAGGTCATCGGCAAGTGTTACCGCAACCCAAGTAATTCGATTGTGGATGAAAGTCTTTAGTAGAAGTTTCTACTCAATCCATGGTTGAGGTTACATAAGATTCGGCCTGGCCTAACTTACGGCCGTATATACCTGTTTTTCTTTGAGTGTAGAATAGAGAGATCTACCTCGAAAGACATTATAAAATCTGAGAAAAATCGCAAACGTCCTTTATTTATACACCCACATTAATGTATGTGCCGGACGTTCACTTCTCTTAAATAACCTGACATCAAAGTACTCTTTGAGCCAATACCTGTTTATTGGCAAAGATTTTATTAATATTTATCCACTTGTACTTGTAGCGAAACATAGTACATTCTACATAAATGTTAAGAGTTAGGCACTGTGGTTATCAAACCATTTATTTAGAATGGGAAATATTTCTTTCAGAAATAAAAATTTACTTTTTAAATTTTTCAATTTATTTGGATTTCCTAAGGGATTACTTTCAAAGTACATCCAAAAATGATCCTCTGCAAATTGACTTATGGTGTTTTCTTTTCTTTTAAAAAATGCGCATTTTTTGCATTTTGCCCGGAAAATGTACATTTAGGTTCTTTTCTGAAAAAAAAACATGCAAAAGTGCGAAAAGGTTCGAATTCTGTTGTGAAAATAGTGCCACGCGTAGAGGCAAATTGCGGGCATTTTCAGCACTGCCGACAAACGAGAGCGCTACGATTGCCCTGATTGCTCATTTGAATTCTTTTCTGCCCGCTGAAACGATAGAATTTTTTTAGGTTGCTGCAACATTTCAAATATGCCCATTCTGTACAGACAAAATTAAGGCAAATCAATTTTTTCAGAAAAGAAAACACCGTTAGTTTTCATCATCACTAGAAGATACTTAGAGGTGATATATAAAAGTCCTTTGTTATACCCTCCACCATAGGATGGGGGGTATATTAACTTTGTCATTCCGTTTGTAACACATCGAAATATTGCTCTAAGACCCCATAAAGTATATATATATTCTGGGTCGTGGTGAAATTCTGAGTCGATCCAAGCATGTCCGTCCGTCCGTCTTTTGAAATCACGCTAACTTCCGAACGAAACAAGCTATCGTCTTGAAACTTGGCACAAATAGTTGTTCTTGATGTAGGTCGCATGGTATTGCAAATGGGCCATATCGGTCCACTTTTACGTATAGCCCCCATATAAACGGACCCCCAAATTTGGCTTGCGAGGCCTCCAAGAGAAGCAAATTTCATCCGATCCGGCTGAAATTTGGTACATGGTGTTAGTATATGGTCTTTAACAACCAGGCAAAAATTGGTCCACATCGGTCCACAATTATATATTGCCCCCATATAAACCGATCCCCCGATTTGGATTGCGAGGCCTCTAAGAGAAGCAAATTTCATCCGATCCGGCTGAAATTTGGTACATGGTGTAAGTATATGGTCTCTAACAACCATGCAAAAATTGGTCCACATCGGTCCATAATTATATATAGCCCCCATATAAACCGATCCCCCGATTTGGCTTGCGAGGCCTCTAAGAGAAGCAAATTTCATCCGATTCGGCTGAAATTTGGTACATGGTGTAAGTGTATGGTCTCTAACGACCATGCAAAAATTGGTCCATATCGGTCCATAATTATATATAGCCCCATATAAACCGATCCCCCGATTTGGCTTGCGAGGCCTCTAAGAGAAGCAAATTTCATCCGATTCGGCTGAAATTTGGTACATGGTGTAAGTATATGGTCTCTAACAACCATGCAAGAATTGGTCCATATCGGTCCATAATTATATATAGCCCCCATATAAACCGATCCCCCGATTTGGATTGCGAGGCCTCTAAGAGAAGCAAATTTCATCCGATCCGGCTGAAATTTGGAACGTAGTGTAAGTGTATGGTCTCTAACAACCATGCAAAAATTGGTCCACATCGGTCAATAATTATATATAGCCCCCATATAAACCGATCCCCCGATTTGGCTTGCGAGGCCTCTAAGAGAAGCAAATTTCATCCGATTCGGCTGAAATTTGGTACATGGTGTAAGTATATGGTCTCTAACAACCATGCAAGAATTGGTCCATATCGGTACATAATTATATATAGCCCCCATATAAACCAATCCCCAGATTTGTCCTCCGGAGCCTCTTGGAGGAGCAAAATTCGTCCGATCCGGTTGAAATTTGGAACGTGGTGTTGGTATGTGGCCGCTATAGTTATATATAGCCGATCCCCAATCACACAAAAATTGGTCCATATCGGTTCATAATCATAGGTTAGGTTAGGTTAGGTGGCAGCCCGATGTATCAGGCTCACTTAGACTATTCAGTCCGTTGTGATGCCACATTGGTGAACTTCATAATCATGGTTACCACTCGAGCCAAAAATAATCTACCAAAATTTTATTTCTATAGAAAATTTTTGTTATTCCTATAGAAAATTTTGTCAAACTTTATTTTTATAGAAAATTTTGGCAAAATTTTATTTCTATGTAGAAGGTTGTCAAAATTTTAATTCTATAGAGAAGGTTGTCAAAATTTTAATTCTATTGAAAATTTTTTCAAAATTTTATTTCTATAGAAAATTTTGTCAAAATGTTATTTCTACAGAAAATTTTGTCAAACTTTATTTCTATAGAAAATTTTGGCAAAATTGTATTTCTATAGAAAATGTTGTCAAAATTTTAATTCTATAGAGAAGGTTGTCAAAATTTTATTTCTATAGAAAAGTTTGTCAAAATGTTATTTCTACAGAAAATTTTGTCAAACTTTATTTCTATATAAAATTTTGGCAAAATTTTATTTCTATAGAAAATGTTGTACAAATTTTAATTCTATAGAGAAGGTTGTCAAAATTTTAATTCTATTGAAAATTTTTTTCAAAATTTTATTTCTATAGAAAATTTTGTCAAAATGTTATTTCTATAGAATTTTTTGTCAAAATTTTATTTTTATAGAAAATTTTGACAAAATTTTATTTCTATAGAAAATTTTGTCAAAATTTTATTTCTATAGAAAATGGTGTCCAAATTTTTCTTCTATAGAAAATGTTGTCAAAATTTTATTTTGTCAAAATTTTATTTTGTCAAAATTTTATTTCTATAGAAACTTTTACCAAAATTTTATTTCTATACAAATTTTGTCAAACTTAATTATATACGTTTTTAATCGGCCTCTTTTAGTTTAATATGTACTACGTATGGATTACCTTGCAATTTAGAAGACGGTGTTAAGAAGTTTTAAGATATCTTGCCATCGGCAAGTGTTACCGCAACCCAAGTAATTCGATTGTGGATGACAGTCGCAGTAGAAGTTTCTAAGCAATCCATGGTGGAGGGTACATAAGCTTCGGCCTGACCGAACTTACGGCCGTATAAACTTGTTATTTGTTGTTTTGATCTCAGCTTTAAAACCATTGTGTTGACCAAACTACAAGAGTAGCTTAACTAACAGAGGAAAATAATGTTTGTCAAAGTTTTTAAGCTGAAATCAAAACAACAAATATGGGTGAAGTACAAACCCACAATAAAAAACAAAACACGAATGAAAAAACAAAAAACATGGGAGCCACCGTGGTGCATGCCCGCCTTGCATACACAAGGTCGTGGGTTCGATTCCTGCTACGACCGAACACCAAAAAGTTTTTCAGCGGTGGATTATCCCACCTCAGTAATGCTGGTGACATTTCTGAGGGTTTCAAAGCTTCTGTAAGTGGTTTCACTGGAATGTGGAACGCCGTTCGGACTCGGCTATAAAAAGGAGGTCCCTTGTCATTGAGCTTAACATGGAATCGGGCAGCACTCAGTGATAAGAGAGAAGTTCACCACTGTGGTATCACAATGGACTGAATAGTCTAAGTGAGCCTGATACATCGGGCTGCCACATAACCTAACCTAACCTAACCTTCTACAGAAATAAAAATCTGACAACATTTTCTATAGAAATAAAATTCTGACAAAATTTTCTATGGAAATAAATTTTTGACAAAATTTTTTATAGAAATTATATATTTTTCATAGGCATAAAATGTTGACAAAATTTTCTATAGAAACAAAATTTTGACAAAATTTTCTATTGAAATATAAAATGTTGACAATATTTTCTAGGGCAATAAAATTTTGGTAGATTATTTTTGGATCCAGTGGCAATCGTGATTTTTCTGTGATTGGGAATTGGTTTATTTGAGGGCTATATATAATATATATCGATACGGACCAATTTTGGCATGGTTTCAACCGAATCGGATGAATTTTGCTCCTTCAAGATACTCCAGAGTAGGGTGTCCAAATAATCGGTTTTTTGAAAAGACGGTTTACGGTTTATCCGAAAATCCCAATTTTGTAAAACCTGGTTTTCCCTGGTGTGTATGGACCAGTCACAGTTCTGGTGCAAGCGTATGGAATGGACCGGTCACTCTAACATGGGTTTGTAATTGGCTGGGAAAATGTACACGTTAGGACACGACTTAGACTCATCTCAAAGGACACGTCCTGGAACAACTTAGTAGGACTACCCCATAGAAAACTGCTCATGAAACAGCCTGGGACAAACTTTTAGGACCCTGTTTCCATCCGTATCGGACCGGAAAGGAATATGTTGAACAATAAAAAATTTTACAACAATAAATAATTTTAGAACAATAAATAATTTTAGAACAATAAATAATTTTAGAAGATTTTAATATCAAGTGAGTAAATGTATCACAATGGACTGAATAGTCTAAGTGAGCCTGAATCTTAATCGGGCTGCCACTTTAACCTAACCTTTAATGTTGATAAACTAGAGCACTAATACCAGTCCTGTAATGGGTCCATTAGTGGCAATTTCCACTAATTTCCCGTAGGGTAGTCATTTGTTTCTCACCTTCAGTGTATCTCTGCAAAAAGTTCCACTTTTGGAAGAAATATATGAAAAATTTAAAGAAATTTCGTTGAAATACAGAAACCCGGTTAACCGATGGTCAAAACCCGGTTTTAGCGGTTAGCCGAAAATGTCAATTTTGTCATTATCCGGTCTCCGGTTTCCAATTTTTGGAGACCATATACTAGCACCACGTACTACGTTTCAGCCGGATCGGATGAAATTTGATTCTATTAGAGGCTCCGCAAGCCAAATCTGGGGATCGGTTTATTTGGGGGCTATAAATAATTATGGATCGATGTGGACCAATTTCGCATGGTTGTTAGAGACCAAATACCAACATCATGTACCAAATTTCAGCCGGATCGGATTATTGATTTTCTATTCTTTTAATTCCAATTGGTTTGGATTTTAGTATATACCTTCTAACAACCATTCAAAGATTTTTCCACACCGGTTATAATTTTATACAGTCCCCATATAATTCGATCCACAGATTTGACCTCCGGAGTGGAGGAAATTACAATGCCAAATTGGTACACATCGGTTCAAAATAATGTATAGGCTCCTCTGCATAAACCGATCAAGGACTAAAGAAGCTTATATAGATAGTGAATCTGCCTATTTCTCCAACATAGTTTCCATATGGACTAACTTTCAATGACGAACATAATGATAAAACTATACTTTGTAATGGGCAACTATTACAACAATCGAAGTAATTCAATTGTGGTTGACATTCTTTAGTAGAACTTTGTACGCAACCCTTCGTGTGTGAGTACATAATATTTGGCCTGACCAAACTTTCGGCTGTGTACACACACCCTTTTTCGAAGTTACTATTTCTAAGAAAAATTTATGAGTTTTATTTGAAGTTCAATATATTTTATTACTATGTCTGTGAGAATTTTTTTTATTTCTATAGAAAATTTTGTTAAAATTTTATTTCCGTAGAGAATTTTCTCAAAATTTTACCTCTGTGGAAAATTTTATCAAAATTTTATTTCTATAGAAAATTTTATCAAAATTTTCTTTCCAAACTTTCGGCTGTGTACACACACCCTTTTTCGAAGTTACTACTTCTAAGAACAATTTATGAGTTTTATTTGAAGTTCAATATATTTTATTACTATGTCTGTGAGATTTTTTTTATTTCTATAGAAAATTTTGTTAAAAATTTATTTCCATAGAGAATTTTCTCAAAATTTTACCTCTGTGGAAAATTTTGTCAAAATTTTATTTCTATAGAAAATTTTATCAAAATTTTCTTTCCAAACTTTCGGCTGTGTACACACACCCTTTTTCGAAGATACTATTTCTAAGAAAAATTTATGAGTTTTGTTTGAAGTTCATTTTATTTTTTTAATATGTCTGTGAGAATTTTTTTTTAGAAAATTTTTTTAGCAGAATGTAGTTCTTTATTCTTCTTTTCGACTACAAAATCACTGTCATATCCTTCCACTCTATTCCTATTGAATATTATTGCTTCCGGTAATGTACAAGATTGCTATGGTTCATATGGCAAATAAATAAAATCTCTACCTTTGATTGAAGTTGCAAGACGATTCCAATTTTCCTTTGTGAAATAAAATGTTAGCTCTTAACAAGTGCATCATTTTTACGAAACGAAGTGATTTTAAAAGCAGAGGTGCAGACAAATACACAATGCTGTATCTGAGAAAATGAAAAGACACATATGCACTGGAAAAAAAACAACAAAATATTAATCTGACTATGCGATCTGTGTTTAAGAACTCAAAATTTACACAATACCCTGGACTGGAAAAAAACAACAAAATATTAATCTGACTATGCGATCTGTGTTTAAGAACTCAAAATTTACACAATACCCCCGAATAACGTTTCTAATTCATGACGGGTAGTTTAGGGTATCCTATTGTTTCCATACCCGACTATATACTTTCCTCACTTGTTCAAGGTCTTCAACACTCTCTGGCGTTTTTCAATACAAATATCTCCTTTAGTAAATAAACAAAGATACCTTTTTTATGTACACACTATGTCCACACTATTTACACAATCTGTCCGACTTAAAAAAAGTAAATGAGAGAAGTTTATTAAGCCCATCATACAACATGCATGTCCAACCAATCAAATAGCATCAATAACAGCAAACGAAATTAACGTGTAGTGCATATGAATCGCTTACTTTTCTATATTGAAGATGCAGGCAAACAACATCACGGTTGCCACACAGCCGAAAATATTTTACCAAAATATGGAGCAAATATTAGCAAAAAAAAAACTAAAAAAAAAATACTTTGCAAATTTTTATTTCTATAAAAAATTTTGTCAACAATTTATTTCTATAGAAAATTTTGTCAAAATTTTATTTCTATAGAAAATTTTGTCAAAATTGTATTTCTATAGAAAATTTTGTCAAAATTATATTTCTGTAAAAAATTTTGTCAAAATTTTATTTCTGTAAAAAATTTTGGCAAAATTTTATTTTTATAGAAAATTTTGTCAAAATTTTATTTCTGTAAAAAATTTTGTCAAAATCTTATTTCTGTAAAAAATTTTGTCAAAATCTTATTTCTGTAAAAAATTTTGTCAAACTTTTATTTCTATAGGAAATTTTGGTAAAATTTCATTTCTATCGAAAATTTTGTCAAAATTTTATTTCTATAGAAAATTTAGTTAAAATGTTATTTCCATAGAGAGTTTTCTCAAAATTTTACCTATGTGGAAAGTTTTGTCAAAATTTTATTTCTGTAGAAAATTTTATCAAAATTTTCTTTCCATAGAAAATTTTGTCTAATGACTGTTTGCCAAAATTTGATCTCTATAGATAATTTTATCACAATTTTATTTCTGTAAAAAATTTTGGCAAAATTTTATTTTTATAGAAAATTTTGTCAAAATTTTATTTCTGTAAAAAATTTTGTCAAAATTTTATTTCTGTAAAAAAATTTGTCAAACTTTTATTTCTATAGGAAATTTTGGCAAAATTTTATTTCTATAGAAAATTTTGCAAACATTTTATTTCTATAGAAAA
The DNA here is from genome assembly GCF_050003625.1 of Haematobia irritans. NCBI lineage: Eukaryota > Metazoa > Arthropoda > Insecta > Diptera > Muscidae > Haematobia > Haematobia irritans. The sequence continues at coordinate 22,708,684 of NC_134400.1, forward strand.
TTTTGGCAAAATTTTAGTTCTATAGAAAATTTTGTCAACATTTTATTACTATAGAAAATTTTGTCAAAATTTTATTTCTATAGAAAATTTTGTCAAAATTTTATTCCTATAGAAACTTTGTCAAAATTTTATGTCTATAGAAAATTTTGTCAAAATTTTATTTCTATAGAAAATTTTGTCTAAATTTTTCTATAGAAAATTTAGTTAAAATGTTATTTCCATAGAGAGTTTTCTCAAAATTTTACCTCTGTGGAAAGTTTTGTCAAAATTTTATTTCTATAGAAAATTTTATCAAAATTTTCTTTCCATAGAAAATTTTGTCTAATGACTGTTTGCCAAAATTTGATCTCTATAGATAATTTTGTCACAATTTTATTTCTGTAAAAAATTTTGGCAAAATTTTATTTTTATAGAAAATTTTGTCAAAATTTTATTTCTGTAAAAAATTTTGTCAAAATTTTATTTCTGTAAAAAAATTTGTCAAACTTTTATTTCTATAGAAAATTTTGGCAAAATTTTATTTCTATAGAAAATTTTGTCAACATTTTATTACTATAGAAAATTTTGTCAAAATTTTATTTCTATAGAAAATTTTGTCAAAATTTTATTCCTATAGAAAATTTTGTCAAAATTTTATGTCTATAGAAAATTTTGTCAAAATTTTATTTCTATAGAAAATTTTGTCAAAATTTTATTTCTATAGAAAGTTTTGTCAAAATTTTATTTCTATAGAAAATTTTGTCAAAATTTTATTTCTACAGAAAATTTTGTCAAAATTTTATTTACATAGAGAGTTTCTCAAAATTTTACCTCTGTGGAAAGTTTTGTCAAAATTTTATTTCTATAGAAAATTTTATCAAAATTTTCTTTCCATAGAAAATTTTGTCTAATGACTGTTTGCCAAAATTTGATCTCTATAGATAATTTTGTCACAATTTTATTTCTATAGAAAATGTTGTCAAAATTTTATTTCTATTGAAAATTTTGTTAAAATTTTATTTCCATAGAGAATTTTCTCAAAATTTTACCTTTGCGGAAAATGTTGTCAAAATTTGATTTCTATAGAAAATTTCATCACAGTTTTATTTCTGCAGAAATTCTGCAGAAATTTTTGTCAGAATTTTATTTCTGCAGAAATTTTTCTTAAAATTTTATTTCTATAGAAAATTTTGTCAAATGTTTGTTTGCATAGAAAATTTTGTCAAAATTTTATTTCTAAAGAAAATTTTGTCAAAAGTGTATGTCTATAGAAAATGTTGTCAAAATTTGATTTCTATATATAATTTTGTCACAATTTTATTGGTATAAAAAATGTTATCAAAATTTTATTTCTATAGAAAATTTTGTCAAATTTTTTATACCCTCCATCATAGGATGGGGGTATATTAACTTTGTCATTCCGTTTGTAACACATCGAAATATTGCTCTAAGACCCCATAAAGTATATATATTCTGGGTCGTGGTGAAATTCTGAGTCGATCTAAGCATGTCCGTCCGTCCGTCCGCCCGTCTGTTGAAATCACGCTAACTTCCGAACGAAACAAGCTATCGACTTGAAACTTGGCACAAGTAGTTGTTATCGATGTAGGTCAGATGGTATTGAAAATGGGCCATATCGGTCCACTTTTACATATAGCCCCCATATAAAGGGACCCTCAGATTTGGCTTGTGGAGCCTCTACCAGAAGCATATTTCATCCTATCCAGCTGAAATTTGGTACATGGTGTTGGTATATGGTCTCTAACAATCATGCAAAAATTGGTCCACATCGGTTCATATTTATATATAGCCCCCATATAAACCCCCAGATTTGGCTTGCGGAGCCTCAAAGAGAAGCAAATTTCATCCGATCCGGCAGAAATTTGGTACATGATGTTGGTATATGGTCTCTAACAACCGTGCAAAAATTGGTCCACATCGGTCCATAATTATATATAGACCCCATATAACCGATCTCCAGATTTGGCTTGCGAAGCCTCAAAGAGGAGCAAATTGCATCCGATCCGGCTGAAATTTGGTACATGGTATTAGTATATGGTCCCTAACAACCATGCAAAAATTGGTCCACATCGGTCCATAATTATATATAGCGCCCATATAAACCGATCCCCAGATTTGGGTTGCGGAGCCTCAAAGAGAAGCAAATTTCATCCGATCCGCCTGAAATTTGGTACATGATATTGGTATATGGTCTCTAACAACCATGCAAAAATTGGTCCACATCGGCTCATAATTATATATAGCCCCCATATAAACCGATCCCCAGATTTGGCTTGCGAAGTCTCCAAGAGAAGCAAATTCCATCCAATCCGGTTGTAATTTGGAACATGGTGTTAGTATATGATCTTTAACAACCGTGCCAGAATTGGTCCATAACGGTTCATAATTATATATAGCCCCCATATAAAACATTCTCCAGATTTGACCTCCGGAGCCTCTTGGAGGAGCAAAATTCATCCGATCCGGTTCAAATTAGGAACGTGGTGTTAGTATATGGTCGCTAACAACCATACCAAAATTGGACCAATCACACAAAAATTGGTCCATTTCGGTTCATAATCATGGTTGCCACTAGAGCCAAAAATAATCTACCAAACTTTTATTTATATAGAAAATTTTGTCAAAATTTTATTTCTAGAGAAAATTTTGTTAAAATTTTATTCAGTTCATAATAAAATTTTCATCATTGTCAAAATTTTATTTCTATAGAAAATTTTGTAAAAATTTTATTTCTATAGAAAATTTTGTTCAAATTTTATTCGGTTCATAATCATGGCTGCCACTCGAGCCAAAAATAATCTACCAAGATTTTATTTCTATAGAAAATTTTGTCAAAATTTTATTCTATAGAAAATTTTGTTAAAATTTTATTTCTGTAGAAATTTTTGTCAAAATTTTCTTTCTATAGAAAATTTTGTCAAAATTTTTATTTCTATAGAAAATTTTGTCAAAATTTTTATTTCTATAGAAAATTTTGTGAAAATTTTATTTCTATAGAAAATTTTGTTAAAATTTTATTTCTGTAGAAAATTTTGTCAAAATTTTATGTCTACTTTGTCAAACTGAATTATATACGTATTGGATCGATCTTTTTTGATTTAATATATACCACGTATGGACTTACATACAATTTAGAAGATGGTGTTAGGAGGTTTTAAGATACTTTGCCATCGGCAAGCGTTGCCGCAACTTAAGTAATTCGATTGTGGATGGCAGTGTTTAGATGAAGTTTCTACAATCCATGATGGAGGGTACATAAGCTTCGGCCTGGCCGAACTTACGGCCGTATATACTTGTTTTTCTATAGAATATTTTGTCAAAATTTTATTTCTATAGAAAATTTCGTCAAAATTTTTATTTCTATAGAAAATTTTGTGAAAATTTTATTTCTATAGAAAATTTTGTCAAAAATTTATTTCTATAGAAAATTATGTTAAAATTTTACTTCTGTGGAAAGTTTTGTTGAAATTTTATTTCCATTGAAAATTTTGTCAAATGTTTGTTTGCATAGAAAATTTTGTCAAAGTTTTATTTCTATAGAAAATTTGCAGAAATTTTTGTCAAAATTTTATTTCTATAAAAAATTTTGCAAAATTTTACTTCTGTGGAAAGATTTGTTGAAATTTTATTTCTATAGAATATTTTGTCAAATGTTTGTTGGCATAGAAAATTTTGTCAAAATTTTATTTCTTTAGAAAATTATGACAAAATTTTTATTGCTTTAGAAAATTATGACAAAATTTTATTTCTTTAGAAAATTATGACAAAATTTGATTTCGTTAGAAAATTTAGTCAAAATTTTCTCTGTATAGGAAATATTGTCAAAATTTTATTTCTATAGAAATTTTTTCAAAATTTTATTTCTTTAGCAAATTATGACAAAATTTGATTTCTTTAGAAAATTTAGTCAAAATTTTCTCTGTATAGGAAATATTGCCAAAATTTTATTTCTATAGAAAATTTTGACAAAATTTTATTTCTATAGAAAATGTTGTCAAAATTTTACTTCTATAGAAAATTTTGTCAAAATTTGATTTCTGCAAAGATTTTTGTCAAAATTTTATTTCTATAGAAAATTTTGTCAGAACATTATTTCGAGAAAATTTTTTGTCAATTTTTTTTTGTTTTTTTGCTATAGAAAATTTATAAAGTATCTTTTATTAGGAGAAGGAATATTTTGCAAAATCTACCAAAACTTCAAGAATTCTACCAATCTACCAAACAGTAAAAAATCTCCAATTTTCGTTAGTATTCTACTAACTGTGGCAATCGTGAACGGCATCCACGCCTGCTGTTATCATGCCTGTGTGTGGTTGGTGGTGTGAACATTCGAAGTTGATAGCCATTTGTATTGCTGGACTATGTGAAGGCATATTTAATATTGAAGATATTAATTTTTGTAGTGAATTTGTGTACAAGGATATGTGTATTTATGTGTGTACACTGTCAAATCTGCGTGTGTGTGTGCGTGTGTTTATTATTAATATTTGCTTAACAACCGAAGCAACAACTGTTTTAACAGCAAGTCACGCTTTACACATCAATAACTCCGGCAACATCAATCCCAGCAGTATAAAGGACAACATCATCACAGTCAGCATAGCATATCATTGCAGCAATATCATTGATTTGCTGAAGTAAACAAATATCTCTGGTTGCTGATATGTTATTGCTGCTACACTCTTTCCTTGCGATTTTTACTCCATGGCCAACATCAAAGGATTCATCGTCAACCTCATCATCATCATCTGCATATAATACACTCACCATCATCGGAATAATTATTGTTGGCCGCAGATAGTTATGGGCCAAAAACTTTTCCTATCCTAGGTGAGATGGCATACCAACTATGACATTCTGTATGTCATGTATTGATGAATTGATCGAAGACGACTTAATTCAAACCCTATTCAAAACAAGTAAGTAAAGTAGAAACTCGGGCGGGGCCGACTATATCATACCCTAAACCACCCCTATGCGTAAACATAAGCATTTGTGGGTAACATTAATATAGGTTTTGTTTTGCCACAATCTGAGCAGAAATGTCTGATATTATATATAGTTGTAGCTTTGCACTGATTTTGCACTGAACCGATTTGGATGATATTTTCCAGGCTTGGTTGAAACGACAGAAGGTTACCTTGTGCTAAATTTGAGTAAGATTGGTTAATAAATAAGGCTATTATGACCAAATTTTCCAAAATCGGGTGATACATACATATGGGAGCAATATTTAAATCTGAACCGACTTCCATGATTTTTTGCATATATAGTTAGTACTATAGAAGATTAGAGTACGCCACTTTTGCGTAAGATCGGTTGATATATAAGTGACTTATAGCCAAATTTGGGAAAATCGGGAGATACACATATATGGGAGCTATATCTAACTCTGAACCGATTTCAATGAAATTTTGCACACTTAAAGGGTGATAAATTAGATCACTTTGTGGCAAATTTGATGACGATCGGTTAGTAAATGAGCGCAATCAGACCCCATTTATCGAAATTAGGCGCTACATATATATGGGAGCTATATCTAAATTTGATCCGATTTTCAATAGCGTTCGTCCTTGTGTAAAAAGAACGTCATATACCAAATTTCATCAAACTCGGTTAATAATTGCAACTGGAATCCTGCGAACAACAAATACATGGACAGACGGATGGACCCCAAGGGCTAGTTCGACTCAGGAGGTGATTCTGAGTCGATCGGTATATATTTAATGGGGTCTATAATCAATATTTCAGGTAAGAAAATTTTTTGCCAGATCAAAGTTATTATACCCTGACCACTTTGTGGTTAGGTTAGGTTAGGTTAGGTGGCAGCCCGATGTATCAGGCTCACTTAGACTATTCAGTCCATTGTGATACCACATTGGTGAACTTCTCTCTTATCACTGAGTGCCGCCCGATTCCATGTTAAGCTCAATGACAAGGGACCTCCTTTTTATAGCCGAGTCCGAACGGCGTTCCACATTGCAGTGTAACCACTTAGAGAAGCTTTGAAACCCTCAGAAATGTCACCAGCATTACTGAGGTGGGATAATCCACCGCTTGAAAACTTTTTGGTGTTCGGTCGAAGCAGGAATCGAACCTACGACCTTGTGTATGCAAGGGGGGCATGCTAACCATTGCACCACGATGGCTACCACCACTTTGTGGTTAAGGGTATAAAAAAAATTCTATAGAAATAAAATTTTGACAACATTTTCTAGAGACATACAATTTTGACAACAGTTTCTATGGAAATAAAACTTTTACAAAATTTTCTATAGAAATAAAATTTTGACAAAATTCTCTATAGAAATAAAATTTTGACAAAATTTTCTATAGAAATAACATTTTGGCAAAATTTTCTATAGAAATAAATTGTTGACAAAATTTTTTATAGAAATAAAATTTTGAAAAAATTTTATAGAGAAATAAAATTTTGACAAAATTTTCTATAGAAATAAATTTTTGACAAAAGTTTCTATAGAAATAAATTTTGACAAAATTTTCTATAGAAAAAAAAATTCACAAAATATTCTATAGAAATAAAATTTTGAACAAATTTTCTTAGAAATAAAATTTTGAACAAATTTTCTTAGAAATAAAATTTTGAACAAATTTTCTTAGAAATAAAATTTTGACAAAAATTTCTAAATAAATAAACTTTTAAAAACATTTTCTATAGAAGTAAAATGTTGACAAAATTTTTCTATAGAAATAAAATTTTGGCAAAATTTTCTATAGAAATTCAATTTTGACAAAATTTTCTATAGAAATAAAATTTTGACAAGTCGATAGCTATTGTAGGTAGTGCTTTAATGTTTAATATAGTTTTTAGAATTGTAAATTGTCGGTGCAAGCTAAACCGTTAAAACAAATGTTAAATGTTTTTGGAGTTTTTTATACCCTCCACCATAGGAAGAGCGAAATATTGCTCTAAGACCCCATAAATTATATATACTCTGGGTCGTGGTGAAATTCTGAGTCGATCTAAGCATGTCCGTCCGTCCGCCCGTCTGTTGAAATCACGCTCACTTCCGAACGAAACAAGCTATCGACTTGAAACTTTGCAAAAGTAGTTGTTATTGATGTAGGTCGGACGGTATTGCACATGGGCCATATCGGTCCACTTTTACGTATAGCACCCATATAAACGGACCCCCAGATTTGGTTTGCGGAGCCTATAAGAGTAGCATATTTCATCCGATCTGGCTGAAATTTGGTACATGGTGTAAGTATATGGTCTCTAACAACCGTGCAAAAATTGGTCCATATCGGTACATTATTATATATAGCCCCCATATAAACCGATCCCCAGATTTGGCCTCTGAAGTCCCTTGGAAAAGCAAAATTCACCCGATCCGGTTGAAATTTGGTACGTAGTGAAATTTGGTACATTGCGCTAGTATATGGACGCTAACAACCATGCCAAAATTGGTCCATATCGGTCTATAGTTATATATAGCCGATCCCCAAAAATAATCTACCAAAATTTAATTTCTATAGAAAATTTTGTCAAAATTTTTTTTAACATAGAAAATTTTGTCAAAATTTTATTACTATAGAAAATTTTGTCAAAATTTTTTACTATAGAAAATTTTGTCAAAATTTTACTTCTTTAGAAAATTTTGTCAAAATTTTATTGCTATAGAAAATTTTGTCAAAATTTTATTGCTATAGAAAATTTTGTCAAAATTTTATTGCTATAGAAAATTTTGTCAAAATTTTATTGCTATAGAAAATTTTATCAAAATTTTATTTCTATAGAAAATTTCGCCAAAATTTGTCCTAAATTTGGTATATTGTCCTAAAATTTGGTATAGGGTCCTGTTTCGGCTCAAAGACGATCCCTATTGATTTTGGAAAACATCGGTTCAGATTTAGATATAGCTCCCATATATAGCTTTCGCCCGATTTACACTCATTTGCCCACAGAGGCCAATTTTTTGCTCCGATTTAGTTGAAATTTTGCACAGGGAGTAGAATTAGCATTGTAGCTATGCGTACCAAATTTGGTTGAAATCGGTTCAGATTTAGATATAGCTCCCATATATAGCTTTCGCCCGATTTACACTTATTTGCCCACAGAGGCCAATTTTTTGCTCCGATTTAGTTGAAATTTTGCACAGGGAGTAGAATTAGCATTGTAGCTGTGGGTACCAAATTTGGTTGAAATCGGTTCAGATTTATATATATCTCCCATATATAGCTTTCGCCCGATTTACACTCAAATGACCACAGAGGCCAATTTTTTGCTCCGATTTAGTTGAAATTTTGCACAGGGATTATAATTAGCATTGTAGCTATGCGTGCCAAATTTGGTTGAAATCGGTTCAGATTTAGATATAGCTCCCATATATAGCTTTCGCCCGATTTACACTCACATGACCACAGAGGCCAATTTTTTGCTCCGATTTAGTTGAAATTTTGCACAGGGTGTAGAATTAGCATTGTTGCTATGCGCACCAAATTTGGTTGAAATCGGTTCAGATTTAGATATATCTCCCATATATAGCTTTCGCCCGATTTACACTCATATGACCGTAGAGGCCAATTTTAACTCCGATTTAGTTGAAATTTTACACAGGGAGTAGAATTGGCATTGTAGCTATGCGTGCCAAATTTGGTTGAAATCGGTTCAGATTTAGATATAGCTTCCATATATATGTTTTTCTGATTTCCACAAAAATGGTCAAAATACCAACATTTTCCTTGTAAAATCGCCACTGCTTAGTCGAAAAGTTGTAAAAATGACTCTAATTTTCCTAAACTTCTAATGCATATATATCGAGCGATAAATCATAAATAAACTTTTGCGAAGTTTTCTTAAAATTGCTCCAGATTTAAATGTTTCCCATATTTTTGTACTAACATTGTGTTCCACCCTAGTGCATTAGCCGACTTAAATTTTGAGTCTATAGATTTTGTAGAAGTCTATCAAATTCTGTCCAGATCGAGTGATATTTAAATGTATGTATTTGGGAAAACCCTTTATATATAGCCCCAACACATTTGACGGATGTGATATGGTATCGAAAATTTAGATCTACAAAGTGGTGCAGGGTATAATATAGTCGGCCCCGCCCGACTTTAGACTTTCCTTACTGGTTTTGTTTTATATATACCCCGTATGGACTAATTTACGATTGAGAAGACGGTGTTATGAAGTTTTAAGATACCTTGCCATCGGCAAGTGTACAGCAAACCAAGTAATTCGATTGTGGATGACAGTCTTTAGTACAAGTTTCTATGCAATCCATTAGGTTATGTGGTAGCCCGATGTATCAGGCTCACTTAGACTATTCAGTCCATTGTGATACCACAGTGGTGAACTTCTCTCTTATCACTGAGTGCTGCCCGATTCCATGTTAAGCTCAATGACAAGGGACCTCCTTTTTATAGCCGAGTCCGAACGGCGTTCCACATTCCAGTGAAACCACTTAGAGAAGCTTTGAAACCCTCAGAAATGTCACCTGCATTACTGAGGTGGGATAATCCACCGCTGAAAAACTTTTTGGTGTTCGGTCGTAGCAGGAATCGAACCCACGACCTTGTGTATGCAAGGCGGGCATGCTAACCATTGCACCACGGTGGCTCCCATGCAATCCATGGTGAAGGGAACATAAGATTCGGCCTGGCCGAACTTACGGCCGTATATACTTGTTTCTGAGTACATACAACTTCAATAGTATCAAGTTTTCAGTTGACAGATTGTAACACTAGGCAACCCTTTTATAAGGGTGCATATTCTAACTTAAATAAAATTCGTCCTTATGCCAAAATAACACCACACTATAAAATCGGTTAATAGTTGCTACCTGTGTCTTGCAAACAATAAATACATGGAGAGACGGATGGACACTATAGGTTAGATGTGAGTCGATCGGATTATATTTTATTATATTTTAATGGAATTTTTAAGATTTAATTTTGTAACCATACTTTCTTGCAAAATAAAATTTATTATACCGTGACCACTATTATTATACTCTATTTAGGGTATAATAAATTTCTATTTCGCAATGCAATATTTTATTGAATTTCCAAGAAATCTAATATGTTGCTACAAATGCTATTGAACATTTCCAAAAATTTCTCTCCCAAAACCCATTTTTGTTTGTGCATTCGTTCCTAGGGAACATAGGCATGTGGTGGAATGAAAAATTGTTATACTAATATACATTTGACCATGTATGGACTAGCATCTGTATTCAATTATATTATATTTCATTTACAGAAAATATTTGGTTAGTTTCATTTGATTTCATAGGGATATGAGGCATTCCATTTCTCATAATCCCAAAACAACCACAACCATGGATCTCATATAATAACATAAAAAGTTTACTTTGATCCAAAGATTTTATCCTTCCCTTTAGGATTTTGCTATTGATTCCGAGCTAAATATGCTGTTTGTTTAAAATAGGTACATTTTTAGAGACCTTTAGTATCAATAAAATTAGGATACAGATCTCATTTATGGAATTTTCATTCTCTTTTTGCGATGAATTATTAAAGCAACTCACGTAGAAACAAATGACACTTTAAAAATCAAAATTATAAAAATTATTTCCAAGTAAATGTTTGCTTGATTCAAAAAAATGTTTTCTTGATTCCAAAAAAAGGAAAAAAAAACAAGTATATACGGTCGTAAGTTCGGCCAGGACGAATCTTATGTACCCTCCTCCATGGATTGCATAGAAACTTGTACTAAAGACTGTCATCCACAATCGAATTACTTGGGCTGCGGTAACACTTGCCGATGGCAAGTTATCTTAGAACTTCTTAACAAAAATAAAAAAAGACCGATTAAATACGTATATAATTCAGTTTGACAAAATTTTCTATAGAAATAAAATTTTGACAAAATTTTCTATAGAAATAAAATTTTGGTAGATTATTTTTGGGGATCGGCTATATATAACTATAGACCGATATGGACTAATTTTGGCATGGTTGTTATCGGCCATATATTAGCGCAATGTACCAAATTTCACAACGTCCAAAATTTCAAACGAATCGGATGAATTTTGCTCATCCATGAGGCTCCGAAGGTCAAATCTAGGGATCGGTTTATATGGGGGCTATATATAATTATGGACCGATGTGGATCAATTTTTGCATGGTTATTAGAGACTATATACTAACACCATGTACCAAATTTCACCCGGATCGGATGAAATTTGCTTCTATTATAGGCTCCGCAAGCCAAATCGGGGGATCGCTTTATATGGGGGCTATATATAATTATGGACCGATGTGGACCAATTTTTGCATGTATATAAGAAACCATATACTAACACCACGTTCCAAATTTCAACCGGATCGGATGAATTTTGCTCCTCCAAGAGGCTCCGGAGGTCAAATCTGGAGAATGGTTTATATGGGGGCTATATATAATTATGGACCGATATGACCCATTCTGGCACGGTTGTTAGAGACCACATACTAACACCATGTACCAAATTTCAACCGGATCGAATGAAATTTGCTTCTCTTAGAGGCTCCGCAAGCCAAATCCGGGAATCGGTTTATATGGGGGCTATATATAATTATATACCGATGTGGATCAATTTTTGCATGGTTGTTAGAGACCATATACTAGCACCATGTACCAAATTGCAACCGGATCGGATGAAATTTGCTTCTCTTAGAGGCTCCGCAATCCAAATCTGGGGATCGGTTTATATGGGGGCTATATATAACTATAGACCGATGTGGACCAATTTTTGCATGGTTATTAGAGACTATATACTAACACCATGTGCCAAATTTCAGCCGGATCGGATGAAATTTGCTTCTCTTAGAGGCTCCGCAAGCCAAATCGGGGGATCGCTTTACATGGGTGCTATATATAATTATGGACCGATGTGGACCAATTTTTGTGTAGTTTTTAGATACCATATACTTACACCATGTACCAAATTTCAGCCGGATCGGATGAAATTTGCTTCTCTTAGAGGCTCCCTAATCCAAATCTGGGGATCGGTTTATATGGGGGCTATATATAATTATGGACCGATGTGGACCAATTTTTGCATGGTAATTAGAGACTATATACTAACACCATGTACCAAATTTCAACCGGATCGGAGGAATTTTGGTCCTCCAAGAGGCTCCGCAAACCAAATCTGAGCGTCGGTTTATATGGGGGCTATACGTAAAAGTGGTCCGATATGGCCCATTTGCAATACCATCCGACCTACATCAATAACAACTTTTTGTGCCAAGTTTCAAGTCGATAGCTTGTTTTGTTCGGTAGTTAGCGTAATTTCAACGGACGGACATACTTAGATCGACTCAGAATTTCACCACGACCCAGAATATATATATTCTTTATGGGGTCTTAACATAGAGCAATATTTCGATGTGTTACAAACGGAAATACAAAGTTAATATACCCCCATCCTATGGTGGAGGTTATAATACTCAAAAGCCTTAGTTGATAAAAAAATAATTTTGAAGCAAAAATCATAAACTTTCTTTTAATTAAAATTTCATTATTTTACATCCTTAAATGTTGTTTTGTATGTATATGTTACAATTTTTGCTCCTGATATGAAATGATGCAAAATTGGTTAATATATGGTCTATAGCAAATTAAGATTCTGTACGAAACAGCTGGGTTAGGTTAGATTGTAGAATTGGACACAAATTCTTGAATCTCAACCTATTCTTCCTGAGGAGGACTCCTTTAAAGTCGTTCAGGAACTGTCGTTTATCCGTTGCTTAAAATATCCAATAAGAAACCCTGAAGAAGCCGAGTACACACAAAAAAAAAATTATTTCATCCCAAAGGAAATTTCAGACAAACAAATATCGTTCCTATTAAGATTTTTTTCTTTTCTGACTAATTGCATCTTCCCTTGCATCTTCCTCACTTTCGCGAGGTTTTTTAGTTCCTACCACCTTTTTCGGTAATACAAACTATGTAGAAGAGATTATACGATTTTATATATTTTTTTTTACCTGGACGAGGAATCGAACTGCGGACCACAAAGTTTGTAAGCCAACACATTACCCACTGGACTACGTAGCTGTTATTGTCATCAACAGACAATGGTCGATGTAGCCATCAATGCACAAGCAACTCAAACATACGAGCAGATTTTTGGGCGCCCACGAGCCTATGTAAAGAAACTTTATTTAACAGAAACATACCGTTAGTTGGCCATATTCTTAAAAATAAGGAACTAATGTAGTTTTACATATATTCTAAAAATGTTTACAAGACTTCGAAAAGATGTCCGCCATTACATTGTACTATATTAAATTTTTACTATAAAACTTCAAAATGTGTCTTATCGAAGACTTAATGTTAGGAAAGAACAGTGCTTGTTATAAACGAAATGGACTGTGATTTTAAAACAAAAATTATATTGTTATTGCAAAAATAAAAATTTTGTAAAAAAAAAAAATTGTTTTGGCGAGTTTGAAATTTTCGAAGAAATTCCTAACAAGTTTGTTTTTTTTTTTCGTTACACGTGTTCCAAACTTTTTGTTTTTGCTTTGCGTGTATCCACTGGTAAAAATGTCATAAATGGCTTCATATATTGTTGCAGTTGCAGTTACATTCATTCATTATCTGTGTAATAAATATTTGCTTAATCGAATCCAATATTTGATTTGTTCAAATACTGGCTGTAAATGTCTTTTTTAATAAAATCAATTTTTAGCTTTGTGATAGTCTATATCTGTGTAATCGAAAGGTAAATGGATGGGGTAAAGCAGACATTTTCCATGGTTACTTTGACATGTGTGCGTAGTGGTATACGATTACTCAACCATATTTGTTGATTACATATTTTTGCCTACAAATTTTAAATAAAAATTAATTTCTCTTAAAATCACCAATCGAATTTGTCATGTACATCAGTTTCACTGTGTTCATGAGTGTGTGTCTGTGTTACAGGAAATTCTTTGCAAATTTTGTATACACATATGCGCCACTGCATAAATATTTGAATAAATTAAATACTTTGGACAATAAAAAGAATATTTGAAATCAATCTCTTATCACTGAGTGCTGCCCGATTCCATGTTAAGCTCAATGACAAGGGACCTCCTTAAGCTCAATGACAAGGGACCTCCGAACGGACTCGGCTATAATAATGTGGAACGCCGTTCGGACTCAGCTATAAAAAGGAGGTCCCTTGTCATTGAGCTTAACATGGAATCGGGCAGCACTCAGTGATAAGAGAGAAGTTCACCAATGTGGTATCACAATGGACTGAATAGTCTATGTGAGCCTGATACATTGGGCTGCCACCTAACCTAACCTAACCTAACCGAACGGCGTTCCACATTGCAGTAAAACCACTTAGAGAAGCTTTGAAACCCTCAGAAATGTCACCAGCATTACTGAGGTGGGATAATCCACAGCTGAAAAACTTTTTGGTGTTCGGTCGAAGCAGGAATCGAACCCACGACCTTGTGTATGCAAGGCGGGCATGCTAACCATTGCACCACGGTGGCTCCCTACCCTCCACCATAGGATGGGGGGTATATTAACTTTGTCATTCCGTTTTTAACACATCGAAATATTGCTCTAAGACCCCATAAAGTATATATATTCTGGGTCGTGGTGAAATTCTGAGTCGATCTAAGCATGTCCGTCCGTTCGTCTGTTGAAATCACGCTAACTTCCGAACGAAACAAGCTATCGACTTGAAACTTGGCACAAGTAGTTGCTATCGATGTAGGTCGGATGGTATTGAAAATGGGCCATATCGGTCCACTTTTACGTATAGCCCCCATATAAAAGGACCTTCAGATTTGGCTTGTGGAGCCTCTAACAGAAGCATATTTCATCCGATCCGGCTGAAATTTGGTATATGGTGTTTGTATATGGTATCTAATAACCATTCAAGAATTGGTCCACATCGGTCCATAATTATATATAGGCCCCATATAAACCGATCCCCAGATTTGGCTTGCGGAGCCTAAAAGAGAAGCAAATTTCATCCGCTCCACCTGAAATTTGGTACATGGTGTTGGCAAATGGTATCTAACAACCATGCAAAAATTCGTTTACATCGGTCCATAATTGTATATAGCCCCCATATAAACCGATCCCCAGATTTGGCTTGCGGAGCCTCAAAGAGACGAAAATTTCATCCGATCCGGCTGAAATTTGGTACATGATGTTGGTATATGGTCTCTAACAACCATGCAAAAATTGGTCCATATCGGTCTTTAATTATATATAGCCCCCATATAAAGCGATCCCCAGCTTTGGCTTGTAGAGCCTCTAAGGGAAGCATATTTCATCCGATCCGGCTGAAATTTGGTATATGGTCTCTAATAACCTTGGTATATGGTCTCTAATAATGTTGGTATATGGTCTCTAATAACCATGCAAAAATTGGTCCATATCGGTCCTTAATTATATATAGCCCCCATATAAACCGATCCCCAGATTTGGCTTGTAGAGCCTCTAAGGGAAGCATATTTCATCCGATCCGGCTGAAATTTTGTACATGGTGTTGGTATATGATCTCTAACAATCATACAAAAATTGGTCCACATCGGTCCATAATTATATATAGCCCCCATATAAACCGATCCCCAGATTTAGCTTGCGGAGCCTCAAACAGAAGCAAATTTCATCCGATCCGGCTGAAATTTGGTGCATGATGTTGGTATATGGTCTCTAACAACCGTGCAAAAATTGGTCCAAATCGGTATATAATTATATATAGACCCCATATAAACCGATCTCCAAATTTGGCTTGCAAAGCCTCAAAGAGAAGCAAATTGCATCCGATCCGGCTGAAATTTGGTACATGGTATTGGTATATGGTCTCTAACAACCGTGCAAAAATTGGTCCACATCGGTCCATAATTATATATAGCGCCCATATAAACCGATCCCCAGATTTGGGTTGCGGAGCCTCAAAAAGAAGCAAATTTCATCCGATCCGCCTTAAATTTGGTACATGATATTGGTATATGGTCTCTAATAACCATGCAAAAATTGGTCCACATCGGTTCCTAATTATTTATAGCCCCCATATAAACTGATCCCCAGATTTGGCTTGCGAAGTCTCCAAGAGAAGCAAATTTCATCGAATCAGGTTGTAATTTGGAACATGGTGTTAGTATATGATCTTTAACAAGCGTGCCGGTCCATAATTATATATAGCCCCCATATAAAACGTTCTCCAGATTTGACCTCCGGAGCCTCTTGGAGGAGCAAAATTCATCCGATCCGGTTCAAATTAGGAACGTGGTGTTAGTATATGGTCGCTAACAACCATACCAAAATTGGTCCAATCACACAAAAATTGGTCCATATCGGTTCATAATCATGGTTGCCACTAGAGCCAAAAATAGTCTACCAAAATTTTATTTCTATAGAAAATTTTGTCAAAATTTTATTTCTACAGAAAATTTTGTCAAAATTTTATTTCTAGAGAAAATTTTGGCAAAATTTTAGTTCTAGAGAAAATTTTGTTAAAATTTTATTCGGTTCATAATAAAATTGTCATCATTGTCAAAATTTTATTTCTATAGAAAATTTTGTCAAAAGTTTTTTTCTATAGAAAAATTTGTTCAAATTTTATTCGGTTCATAATCATGGTTGCCACTCGAGCCAAAAATAATCTGCCAAGATTTTATTTCTATAGAAAATTTTGTCAAAAGTTTATTTCTATAGAAAATTTTGTTAAAATTTTATTTCTGTAGCAATTTTTGTCAAAATTTTCTTTCTATACAAAATTTTGTCAAAATTTTTATTTCTATAGAAAATTTTATTTCTATAGAAAATTTTATTTCTATAGAAAATTTTGTTAAAATTTTATTTTTGTAGAAAATTTTGTCAAAATTTTATGTCTACTTTGTCAAACTGAATTATATACGTATTGGATCGATCTTTTTTGATTTAATATATACCACGTATGGACTTACATACAATTTAGAAGATGGTGTTAGGAGGTTTTAAGATACCTTGCCATCGGCAAGCGTTACCCCATCTTAAGTAATTCGATTGTGGATGGCAGTGTTTAGAAGAAGTTTCTACGCAATCCATGATGGAGGGTACATAAGCTTCGGCCTGGCCGAACTTACGGCCGTGTATACTTGTTTTTTGCTGGGATGTGCAACCTAAATTTAAAAGTAGAGAACTGCATCTAAAAATATATCCTTTGAGTAATGCCTCAACGTATATTAGAATTCGTTATTTATTGCAACTTAGCGTTATTAATTTTGACAAATGTAGATAGGAATGGGGAATGATACAAAGTGTATAGCCACATGCAACGATTTTACCAAAAAGCAGCACTAAAGCCATGACGAAGAAATTCGTAGCACTATCATAAATTTAGTAGCGAAGCATCAAAAATCACTTAAATAAATTATGAGATGCAATATGCAATAGCCTTCTCAATCAATTCTCTCTTTTGCCAATGCTTATGCATATACACCCAAAGGCATCATAATTCATATCTCTGGTACAAAACATCTCTTTGGCCATTACAAACTGTTCACAGAAGGATGCTATGTTGGGGGAGGTGGAATATTGAAAAGTAATATTGAAACATGACATAAACATAAATGCAACAAAATTCCACCATCATCAACATCATCACCCTCGACGATTACATTGTCCAGCTTTGCCATTAATGGGTGGTTAGATAGGAGCCCAGAGAAAGAGATCAAGCGAGTTGTGGCAGATATTTATTGCTTACCCTTTTTCCCATTTAATCATTTTCCATGTCATCATAGTGCGAATACTATCGGAGTCATCATCATCATCATCATCACCATCATTATCACCAATGTCATGTGCGTTATTAATATTTGCAAGTCTCATGTTTGCTTCTTTGAAATTGATAAACTTCTATACTTGCATTGATATCGAATATTTTTCTTTCTCGTTCTCTTTCAATTCCTCTAGAGTTGTAAAGTTGTGCTGGATATTTTGCATTTGTGAAGACAAATCCATGAACTTACAAAAGGGCAAAGTGTAACGATAGATTATTGCTCAGTTGGAGGTGAATATTTATTGTGTAAGAAGAAAATATCAAATGTTCTTTGTAATGTGAATAAATCTTGAAGCTTTATGTTGAATGTTTCTAAGAGAAAAACGTACATTAAAAGAAGTACTCGTAAGTATGGTAGAAAATCAGGCGGGGCCGACTAGATCATACCTTAAACAATCTCTACTGAACAGGAATACCTGATATGAGGTTACATTGTGCTAAATTTGAATCAGATTGGTTAATACATAAGGAAGTTATGAACCAAATTATAGAAAATCGTGCAATGCATATATATGGAAGCTATATCTACATTCGAACCGATTTCAATAAATTTAGAACTATAGAAGTTTATAGTAAGCCAACATTGACTACGATCGGTTGATAAATAAGAAGTTTACGGCCAAATTTGGCAAAATCTGAACCGATTTCGATGATTAGCAGATATTGTTAGTACTAGGAAATATTTGAGTAAGCCAAGTTTGAGTAAGATCGGTTGATAAATAAGGGTTTTATGACCAAATTTGGAAAAATCGGGCCATGAAGGGTGATACGGTCAAAATTTGGTCAAGGGAAAACGCGTGTAAATCGGTGAAATCGTTTATTTAAACAAGTATATACGGCCGAAAGTTCGGCCAGGCCGAAGCTTATGTACCCTCCATCGTAGAAACTTCATCTAAACACTGCCATCCACAATCGAATTACTTAAGTTGCGGTAATGCTTGCCGATGGCAAGGTATCTTAAAACCTCCTAACACCATCTTCTAAATTGTATGTAAGTCCATACGTGGTATATATTAAATCAAAAAAGATCGATCCAATACGTATATAATTCAGTTTGACAAAGTAGACATACAATTTTGACAAAATTTTCTACACAAATAAAATTTTAACAAAATTTTCTATAGAAATAAAATTTTCACAAAATTTTCTATAGAAATAAAAATTTTGACAAAATTCCCTATAGAAAGAAAATTTTGACAAAAATTTCTACAGAAATAAAATTTTAACAAAATTTTCTATAGAAATAAACTTTTGACAAAATTTTCTATAGAAATAAAATCTTGGTAGATTATTTTTGGCTTGAGTGGCAACCATGATTATGAACCGAATAAAATTTGAACAAAATTTTCTATAGAAATAAAATTTTGACAATGATGAAAATTTTATTATGAACCGAATAAAATTTTAACAAAATTTTCTCTAGAACTAAAATTTTGACAAAATTTTCTATAGAAATAAAATTTTGACAAAATTTTCTATAGAAATAAAATTTTGACAATGATGAAAATTTTATTATGAACCGAATAAAATTTTCTCTAGAACTAAAATTTTGACAAAATTTTCTATAGAAATAAAATTTTGACAAAATTTTCTAAAGAAATAAAATTTTGACAAAATTTTCTATAGAAATAAAATTTTGGTAGATTATTTTTGGCTCTAGTGGCAACCATGATTATGAACCGATATGGACCAATTTTTGTGTGATTGGACCAATTTTGGTATGGTTGTTAGCGACCATATACTAAAACCACGTGCCTAATTTGAACCGCATCGGATGAATTTTGCTCCTCCAAGAGGCTCCGGAGGTCAAATCTGGAGAATGTTTTATATGGGGGCTGTATATAATTATGGACCGATATGGACCAATACTGGCACGGTTGTTAAAGATCATATACTAACACCATGTTCCAAATTACAACCGGATTGGATGAAATTTGCTTCTCTTGGAGACTTCGCAAGCCAAATCTGGGGATCGGTTTATATGGGGGCTATATATAATTATGAACCGATGTGGACCAATTGTTGCATGGTTGTTAGAGACCACATACTAACACCATGTTCCTAATTGGTCCACATCGTTCCATAATTACATACAGCCCCCATATAAACCGATCCCCAGATTTGGGTTGCGGAGCCTCAAAGAGAAACAAATTTCATCCGATCCGCCTGAAATTTGGTACATGATGATGGTATATGGTCTCTAACAACCATGCAAAAATTGGTCCACATCGGTTCATAATTATATACAGCCCCCATATAAACAGATCCCCAGATTTGGCTTGAGAAGTCTCCAAGAGAAGCAAATTTCATCCAATCCGGTTGTATTTTGGAACATGGTGTTGGTATATGATCTTTAACAACCGTGCCAGAATTGGTCCATATCGCTCCATAATTATATATAGCCCCCATATAAAACGTTCTCCAGATTTGACCTCCGGAGCCTCTTTGAGGAGCAAAATTCATCCGATCCGGTTCAAATTAGGAACGTGATGTTAGTATATGGTCGCTAACAACCATACCAAAATTGGTCCAATCACACAAAAATTGGTCCATATCGGTTCATAATAATGGTTGCCACTAGAGCCAAAAATAATTATTTCTATAGAAAATGTTGTCAAAATTTTATTTCTATAGAAAATTTTGTCAAAATTTTATTTCTAGAGAAAATTTTGTTAAAATTTTATTCGGTTCATAATAAAATTTTCATCATAGTCAAAATTTTATTTCTATAGAAAATTTTGTCAAAATTTTATTTCTATAGAAAATTTTGTCAAAATTTTATTTCTATAGAAAATTTTGTTCAAATTTTATTCGGTTCATAATCATGGTTGCCACTCGAGCCAAAAATAATCTACCAAGATTTTATTTCTATAGAAAATTTTGTTAAAATTTTATTTCTGTAGAAATTTTTGTCAAAATTTTCTTTCTATAGAAAATTTTGTAAAAATTTTTATTTCTATAGAAAATTTTGTGAAAATTTTATTTCTATAGAAAATTTTGTTAAAAGAATATTTCTGTAGAAAATTTTGTCAAAATTGTATGTCTACTTTGTCGAACTGAATTATATACGTATTGGATCGATCTTTTTTGATTTAATATATACCACGTATGGACTTACATACAATTTAGAAGATGATGTTAGGAGGGTTTAAGATACCTTGCCATCGGCAAGCGTTACCGCAACTTAAGTAATGCGATTGTGGATGGCAGTGTTTAGAAGAAGTTTCTACGCAATCCATGATGGAGGGTACATAAGCTTCGGCCTGGCCGAGCTTACGGCCGTATATACTTGTTCAAGTTCAATTAGTATAAAATTGAGAAAAAATAGTCAGTTAGGCTTTCGCTTTTCCAAATCCGAATTGCCGGGCCTCACGCTTGACACCTGCCATCAGATTTTGTACAGCCACCTTGTCCACCTTCTTCGCCGCAGAAAGCCAGTTTGCCTTGAACTGCTGCTCGTCCTTAGCAGTTTTTTTGGTCTTCTTTAGGTTCCGCTTGACAATAGCCCAGTATTTCTCAATTGGGCGGAGCTCTGGCGTGTTGGGAGGGTTCTTGTCCTTGGGAACCACCTGCTCGTTGTTGGCGGCGTACCACTCCATGGCCTTTTACCGTAATGGCAAGATGCCAAATCCGGCCAAAACCGTACGGAACAACCGTGTTTCTTCAGGAAAGGCAGCAGACGTTTATTCAAACACTCTTTCACGTAAATTTCTTGGTTGACAGTCCCGGAAGCTATGAAAATGCTGCTTTTCAAGCCACAGGTAGAGATGGCTTGCCAAACCAGATATTTCTTTGCGAACTTTGACAGTTTTATGTGCTTGAAAATATCTGCTACCTTTCCCCTTCCTTTTGCCGTATAAAACTCCTATCCCGGATTGGGGATCGGTCTATATATGGGGGCTATATGTAATATATATATATCGATACGGACCAATTTTGGCATGACTGTTATCGGCCACATACGTACCAAATTGCAACCGGATCGGATGAATTTTGCTCCTTCCAGAGCTTCCGGAGGTCAAATCTGGGGATCGGTTTAAATGGGGGCTCTATATAATTATGGACCGGTATGGACCAATTTTTGCATGGTTATTAGAGACCATATACTAACACCACGTACTAAGTTTCACGAGGATCGGATGAATTTTGCTCCTCCAAGAGCTTCCGGAGGTTAAATCTGGGGGATCGGTTATAAGGGCTATATATAATTATGGACCTATATGGACCAATTCCAATTCAAACACTCTTTCACGTAAATTTCTTGGTTGACAGTCCCGGATGCTATGAAAATGCTGCTTTTCAAGCCACAGGTACAGATGGCTTGCCAAACCAGATATTTCTTTGCGAACTTTGACAGTTTTATATGCTTGAAAATATCTGCTACCTTTCCCCTTCCTTTCGCCGTATAAAACTCCTATCCCGGAAGCTGCTTGTAGTCGGCTTTGACGTAGGTTTCGTCGTCCATTACCAAGCAGTCAAACTTCGTCAGCATCGTCGTGTACAGCCTCCGGGATCGCGCTTTGGCCGTCGTATTTTGTTTATCATCGCGATTTGGAGTCACTACCTTCTTGTAAGTCAATAGTCCGGCTCGTTTTTTGGCTCGATGCACGGTTGTAGACGATACACCCAGCTTATTTGCGGCATCTCGTAGAGAGAGGTTAGGGTTTCGCTTGAAACTACCGGCAACTCTCTTTGTCGTCTCAGCGGCTTCCGGTTTTCGATTTCCCCCCGATCCAGACTTCTTTGCTCTCGACAAACGTTCCCCGAACACTTTAATTACATTTGTAACGGTTGATTTGGCAACTTTTAGCGATTTTGCAAGCTTTGCGTGCGAATAGCTCGGATTTTCGCGATGCGCGAGCAAAATTTTGATACGCTGCTCTTCTTGCTTGGACGGCATTTTGACAACTGAAGAGTGAATTCCAAAATCAAAATAGGAGCAACATTCTACACACACACACCTTCAAAATGAGGGGTGTTCAGGTTTTCTAAATGCAAAATTGAAAGAAATACGTCAAGTTTATATTAACCAAATTTTGACCGTATCACCCTTTACATATTTATGATGAAATTTTGCAGACTTGAAATCTGATGCAAAAGATTATCTAGTACAAAATTTGATGACGATCGGTTAGTAGAAAAGTGCAACGGGATCCCATTTGTCGAAATCGGGCGATACATATATATGAGAGCTATATCTAAAATTGATACGATTTCTTCCAAATTCAATAGCGTTCGTCCTTGTACCCAGAAAACACCCCGTAGCGAATTTCATCAAAATTTTTTAAGAATTGTGAACGGAAACCTGTGAACAACAAATACTTGGACAGACGGACGGATGGTCGGACACCAAACACTAGATCGACTCAGGAGGTGATTCTGAGTCGATCGTTATACATTTTATGGGGTCTAAAATCAATATTTCTGGTAGGCACATTTTTGGCAGATCAAAGTTATTATACCCTGACCACTGTGTAGTTTAGGGTATAAAATCTCCGCTACAGTGACTCGAACCTGGATTGGCTGCACCATGCGCACTAACAGACGCCTTAGCGCATTGCACCACCGACGGAGTTGCCATAAGAACGTCTAACGAATATTTTAAGACTTTTCATAGCCAAAGAAAAACGAAAGCCGTTCATGAAATCGTGCACGAAACCGCGAACATTTCGTTTTGATTATGCGTGAACGTTTCCGTTTATTTTGTTACCGTCCGTTCACGATTTTGAAACGTATTGTTTTCTATTAGTGTATGTCCTATTGTCCTATTTTATTTATCCGCCATGAAATTTTGCACAGATTCGTTTTGTTGGGGTATATCGGTCCAGGTTTTGATATAGCCCCAGTACAAAGCGAAATCCCGATTTGGGCTTGGACTTACACACAGCAATTCTTATCCCGTATGCTAGAAATTGGTAAAGGGGTATTTGAGGTCCACATATAACCCTGTCGTCTATGGTGTGTATCGGTCCATGCTTTGGTATAGCCCCTGTAAGACCAATCTCCTGAATTTGACTTCTTGGTTTCTAGGATTTTTATCCGATTTTGCTGAAATAGGAAATTTAGAGGAATTATAGGAAGGCTTATATCGGAAAAATTTTATACAAGTATATACTGCCGTAAGTTCGGTCACGCCCAATCTTATGTACCCTCCACCATGGATTGCGTAGGAACTTCTACTAAAGACGGTCATCCACAATTCAATTACGTGGGTTGCGGCCGATGGCAAGGCATCTTTAAACTTCTTAACATTATCTTCTAAATTGTAAGTCAGTCCATGCGGGATATATAGTAGACAAAAGAAAGGTCGATTAAATACGTATGTATATATTCGGTTATTGACCGGTATATAGGGAAAAAATAATTACAAACCGATATGAACTTTTGTGCGGTAATTATAGAGCCAGAATTGAAATATCGGTCGCTTTATATGGGGGCTATATACAATTATGAACACGAGTCTACCAAAAATGGCAGATGTTTTACTGTTTGGTAGATCGGTAGAATTCTTGATGTTTTGGAAGATTTTGCTAAAACTATTCCTCTCCAACTATGAAATGTTTCATAAATTTTCCACAGAAATAACATTTTGACCAATTTTTCTACAGAAATAAAATTCTGACAAAATTTTCTATAGAAATAAAATTTTGAAAAAAATTCCTATAGAAATAAATTTTTAACATAATTTTGAATAGAAATTATATTTTGACAAAATTTTCTATAAAAATATAAAATTTTGACAAAATTTTCTATATCAATAAAATTTTGGTAGATTATTTTTGAATCGAGTGGCAATCATGATTTTTCTGTGATTGGGGATCGGTCTATATATGGAGGCTATATGTAATATATATATCGATACGGACCAATTTTGGCATGACTGTTATCGGCCACATACTAGGGAAATGTACCAAATTGCAACCGGATCGGATGAATTTTGCTCTTCCAAGAGGCTGCGGAGGTCAAATTTGGGGATCGGTTTTTATGGGGGCTCTATATAATTATGGACCGGTATGGACCAATTTTTGCATGGTTATTAGAGACCATATACTAACACCACGTACTAAGTTTCACGAGGATCGGATGAATTTTGCTCCTCCAAGAGCTTCCGGAGGTTAAATCTGGGGATCGGTTATAAGGGCTATATATAATTATGGACCTATATGGACCAATTCTGGCAAGGTTGTTAGGGACAATATACTAACACCACATACCAAATTTCTGCCGGATCGGATGAAATTTGCTTCCCTTAGAGGCTCCGCAAACCAAATCTGGGGATCGGTCTTTATGGGGGCTATATATAATTATGCACCGCTGTGGACCAATTTTTGCATGGTTGTTAGAGACCATATATCAACATCATGTACCAAATTTCAGCCGGATCCGATGAAATTTGCTTCTCTTTGAGGCTTCTCAAGCCAAATCTGGGGATCGGTTTATATGGGGGCTATATATAATTATGCACCGATATAGACCAATTTTTGCATGGTTATTAGAGACTCTATACCAACACCATGTACCAAATTTCAGCTGGATCGGATGAAATATGCTCCTCCAAGAGGCTCCGCAAGCCAAATCTGAGCGTCGGTTTTTATGGGAGCTATACGTAAAAGTGGTCCGATATGGCCCATTTTCAAAACCGTCCGATCTACACCAATAACATTTATAGTGCCAACTTTCAAGTCGATAGCTTGTTTCGTTCGGAACTTAGCGTGATTTCAACAGACGGACGGACGGACATGCTTAGATCGACTCAGAATTTCACTACGAGCCAGAGTATATATAGTTTATGGGGTCTTAGAGCAATATTTCGATGTGTTATAAATGGAATGACAAAGTTAATATACCCCCCATCCTATGGTGGAGTGTACAATAATCCTCTTTAAGCTGGTCTCCCGATTTAATTCTTGAGGGTATAGAAGACGAACTAATCATTCATATTGCATGAAACTGGAAGGAAAATTCCCGATTTTATTTCTAGAGCTCATGCGGGTGAAAATGTATAGAATTTAGATGTGAAATCATATGAAAGGGTTTATTTCATCTAGCACGTTTAGATTTATGATTCCTCTAAAAGTCAAACCACAATAGTTCTTAAAAATCCAGAAGATGTGGATCTTCGAGAAGCGCATCATTTGAAGGGATCTACTTGGAGTGTATCTGCCATTTAAATACTCGTGAAGTTCTATACATTTCCAAGTAACCCGACGAATTTTCAACGGAAACTATTATATTTGATTCATGGTGGCGGATATTTAAGATTCAGCCCCTCAAACACACCCGCGTAACAATTAAGAGATCAAATTTGATACAATTAAATATGAGTAGATGCGAAAAATTATAAGATCGAATCATATATAATTACTATATATATATATATATATATATATATATATATATATATATATATATATATATATATATATATATATATATATATATATATATATATATATATATATATATATATATATATATATATATATATATATATATATATATATATATATATATATATATGATTAGATCTCAATATTGGCTAAGATCTAAAGTCTTAGTTATAATTTTATATAATTCTATCTCATCATATCTGGGTATATATGCTTATATCAAAAGAGGTCAATTTTGAGATGTAATCATATCTGATTAGATCCCCCAATTTTAACACGGGCAATTAGCATTAGAGTTGAAGTACATTTGTCTATCTATAGACTTACAAGGAAGGTTTTTTTTGTGTAATGGTTACTGACTCCATGCCATCTGGTCAATAATATTGATCCATTTTAATTTCTTTTAATTTTTATGGCAAAATGGGTAAAAGTGGTTCACTAGTCGATTTCCAACATTAATTACATTTGGACAAAAAAAAAAACCTATGTATGTATTCCATTCGTTCTTGGTAATGTGCCATAGTTCCCTTGGTCTCCACCGAAAGTGACATCAAACATCATTAAATCCTTTCATGTGTAACCGAAATGTCTGCGTATGTAGTACATCTACATGAAGATGAATTTCGTATAAACCTTATGAAATATGGCCGCAGTTATTGGGTGGGATAACCTGATGTTTGTGTTAAAATTGTGTAATAAATACAGTGGTATATACTGAATACAGTATATACAGTGCTATATACTGAATACACTGAAAAAAGCATGTCCGATTCCAACGATTTTGTCTTTACACTAATGATTTTGGTATTGATTCCGAGCCAAAATATCTTGGGATGCTTCCAGATATTTAGGTTTTTATACCCTTCACCACTACTGTGGTACAGGGTATAATAAGTTTGTGCATTTGTATGTAACGCCAAGAAGGAGTAATCATAGAACCATTTAGTATAAGGATCGGCTTAGAATTAAATTCTGAGTCGATGTAGCGATGTCCGTCTGTCTGTCTGTCTGTCTGTCTGTCTGTCTATTGGTGTATTTTTGTGTGCAAAGTACAGGTCGCAGTTTAAGTCCGATTAACCTAAAATTTGATATAGGGTCCTGTTTCGGCTCAAAGACGATCCCTATTGATTTTGGAAAAAATCGGTTCAAATTTATATATAGCTGCCATATATATTTTCACCGATCTGGTCATAAGTGGCGTGTATATCAACCGATCTTCCTCAAATTCCGTACATCCGAATATTTTATGAGTCTCGAAAAACTTGCAAAATATCAGCCAAATCGGTTCAGATTTAGATATAGCTCCCATATATAGCTTTAGCCCGATTTACACTCATTTGCCCACAGAGGCCAATTTTTTGCTCCGATTTAGTTGACATTTTGCACAGGGAGTAGAATTAGCATTATAGCTATGCGTGTCAAATTTGGTTAAAATCGGTTCAGATTTAGATATAGCTCCCATATATAGCTTTCGCCCGATTTACACTCAAATGACCACAGATGCCAATTTTTTGCTCCGATTTAGTTGAAATTTGCACAGGGAGTAGAATTAGCATTATAGCTATGCGTGTCAAATTTGGTTAAAATCGGTTCAGATTTAGATCTAGCTCCCATATATAGCTTTCGCCCGATTTACACTCAAATGACCACAGATGCCAATTTTTTGCTCCGATTTAGTTGACATTTTGCACAGGGAGTAGAATTAGCATTATAGCTATGCGTGTCAAATTTGGTTAAAATCGGTTCAGATTTAGAATTAGCTCCCATATATAGCTTTCGCCCGATTTACACTCAAATGACCACAGATGCCAATTTTTTGCTCCGATTTAGTTGAAATTTTGCACAGGGAGTAGAATTAGCATTGTAACTATGCGTGCCAAATTTGGTTGAAATCGGTGCCGATTTTGATATAGCTCCCATATATAGCTTTCGCCCGATTTACACTCATTTGCCCACAGAGGCCAATTTTTTGCTCCGATTTAGTTGACATTTTGCACAGGGAGTAGAATTAGCATTATAGCTATGCGTGTCAAATTTGGTTAAAATCGGTTCAGATTTAGATATATCTCCCATATATAGCTTTCGCCCGATTTACACTCATATGACCACAGATGCCAATTTTTTTCTCCGATTTAGTTGAAATTTTGCACAGGGAGTAGAATTAGCATTGTAGCTATGCGTGCCAAATTTGGTTGAAATCGGTTCAGATTTAGATATATCTCCCATATATAGCTTTCGCCCGATTTATACTCATATGACCATAGAGGCCAATTTTTAACTCCGATTTAGTTGAAATTTTGCACAGAGAGTAGAATTAGCATTGTTGCTATGCGTGCCAAATTTGGTTGAAATCGGTTCAGATTTAGATATAGCTTCCATATATATGTTTTTCTGATTTCGACAAAAATGGTCAAAATACCAACATTTTCCTTGTTAAATCGCCACTGCTTAGTCGAAAAGTTGTAAAAATGACTCCAGTTTTCCTAAACTTCTAATACATATATATCGAGCGATAAATCATAAATAAACTTTTGCGAAGTTTCCTTAAAATTGCTTCAGATTTAAATGTTTCACATATTTTTTTACTAATATTGTGTTCCACCCTAGTGCATTAGCCGACTTAAATTTTGAGTCTATAGATTTTGTAGAAGTCTATCAAATTATGTCCAGATCGAGTGATATTTAAATGTATGTAGTTGGGACAAACCTTTATATATAGCCCCCAACACATTTGACGGATGTGATATGGTATCGAAAAGTGGTGCAGGGTATAATAAAGTCGGCCTCGCCCGACTTTAGACTTTACTTACTTGTTTTTACTAATATTGTGTTCCACCAAAGTTTTTCAGCGGTGGATTATCCCACCTCAGTAATGCTGGTGACATTTCTGAGGATTTCAAAGCTTCTCTAACATTATAGTGAATACAGTGGAGATATGCAAAGATTCAAGAGATTCATCAGTTCAGTAGATATTTTAAGTTGTCATTCACTCCACCATTGGATGGGAGTATATTAACTTCCACCATTTCAAGTAATGGATGGAATGCTTCGCCATAGGAGCATAGAAGCGGAATTCAAAAAGAAATGCAACTACGACAAGAGGTCTGCCTAATCCTTTTTTGGGCTACTGATAGTAGATGAGATTCTTACCGTTCTGAGTAATAAGGGTATAAGAGTAGTGGTGTATGCAGATGACACTGTCATAATGGTATCGGGCAAATTCTTCGACACAATCTCGGGTTGTGGTGTAGGGTTTAAGCCAAGAAAAACAGGTTTATTGCTTTTCTCCAGAAGAAGGAAAATTAGTGGATATAAAGACCCAGAATTTCAAGGGACAAAATCGGAACGATACTTGGGAGTTGTCTTAGACTCCAGACTGAATTGGCTCAAGAATACAGCAGATCGTCTGAGGAAGACATATGTGCCATTATACGCATGTCAAAAGTTGGTTGGGGAACATTGGGAAATGAAGCCGTCTCTTTTTAACTGACTTTATATAGCAGTATAAAAATCAGTAGCTTCAAAAGGATGTTACGTCTGGTGGCCTATTACAAACCGCCAACAAATATGTATTGATATTGATTAGAATAAATAGAACGGCTCTTATTTATATGACCAGTACGATGAGGGCAACAACCACTACCGCCCTGAAGGTATTAATGCGGCATAAAATGTCACTTGACTTGCATATGAGGAAGAGAGCAGAGGTCGTACTCACTCGACTAAATGGTTGAGCACGGATTGCAGACATACTGGAATGGTAGACTCAGTTGGTCAACATATTAAAACTCAGCAGAAAATACTGCATCCACAGATGCAAGGAGTTTGGAATCGGGGAGTCCTTTAAGTTGGACGACGAATGTAGCTTATCTCGCTATTGCAAAAGCGGCAGAACTTCTATCGATGAGGCCGCTATTTAGATGTGATAACAGCATTTTCATTGATAGTTAGGCAGCTGTAAAGACCCTGGTTAATACAAGCATAAGTCCGAAGGTATTCAGCCGTTATCGTAGAGAGCATAATGGGTAACGAAGACGTACTGGCTAAGAAAGTGGCACAAGTACTATCACCACGGATGTTTTCCCGTTTCAAAATCAATGGCAAATATGATGACTTATAGGACGAAAATGATAGTAAAAACTCTGGAATACTAATGAGAATGCCAAGAGCGAAGGTGAGGCTGTTAATAGCAATCATAACAGGACACAATACTCCGGAAAAACACATGGTAATGATCTGTCTAACGAACATTGCCATGTAGTTGCACAATTTATAGATGGTATCGGGACCCTGAGGCTACGAAATATTCCTACCATTTACTGTGCCAATGCCCAGCATTACATTTGAGAAGAAACAGGATTCTTGACTTACTTACTTCTTTCAGACTATTACCGATACGCGAAACTGCAGTATAAGGAGTATTCATCAAGGCCTCTGGGTGGAGGACCTAGGCAGAAACAGGATACTTGACTTACTTACTTCTTTCAGACTATTACCGATACGCGAAACTGCAGTATAAGGATTATTCATCAAGGCCTCTGGGTGGAGGACCTAGGCAGACCTGAAGGACATAAAAGGATTAGCTCGTACGGAATGGAACAACCACGAAGACAATTAGGAAAGGAGTTTGAGGAACCGCACAGGATCAACTATGTTCCAAGTGGACACAAAATCTCTCTTGCACGGATTGGTGTCATCCTCCATAACCTAACCATATTAACTATGACATGCCGTTTAACAATCATGCAAAAATTGGCCCATAAATATATATAGCTTCCATATAAACCGATCCGAAGATTTGATTTCCGGAGCTTCTTGCAGGTGCAAATTTCATCCGATCCGGTTGAAATTTAGTACATTTTATCTAGCAAAGACTGCATAGGGACTAACTTGCAATTTAGAAATCAATGTTAAGGAGGTTAAATATACCTTGCCATCGGGAAATGTTACCACAACCCAAATAATTCGATTGTCATTGACAGTCATTGGTGGAGGGTACAAATATGCTACATGACCGAACTTTGAGTCGTAAAGCCTTTTATTTTGGGTTGAGACGACTGTAATTGTCTACAAAGTGAAGGTTAGGTTAGGTGGCAGCCCGATACGGTCAGGCTCATTTATGACGATTTCAATTGGGAACAAGTATGTACGGCCGTAAGTTCGGCCAGGCCGAAGCTTATGTACCCTCCACCATGGATTGCGTAGAAACTTCTACTGAAGACTGTCACCCACAATCGAATTAGTTGGGTTGCGGTACCACTTGCCGATGGCAAGGTATATTAAAACTTCCTAACACCGCAATATATACCACATAGTCCATACGTGGTATATATTAAACTAAAAAAGGCCGATTAAATACGTATATAATTAAGTTTAAAGTTTCTATAGACATAAAATTTTGACAAAATAAAATTTTGACAACATTTTCTATAGAAGTAAAATTTGGCCAAAAATTTTCTATAGAAATAACATTTGGAAAAAATTTTCTATAGAAATAAAATTTTGACAAAATTTTCTATAGAAATAAAATTTTGACAAAATTTTCTATAGAAATAAAATTTTGATAAAATCTTCTATAGAAATAAAAATTTGACAAAATTTTCTATAGAAATAACATTTTGATAATGTTTTCTGTAAAAATAAAATTTTTGTAGATTATTTTTGGCTCGAGTGCCAACCATGATTATGAACCGATATGGACCAATTTTTGTGTGATTGGGGATCGGCTATACATAACTATAGACCGATATGGACCAATTATGGCATGGTTATAAGCGGTCTTATACTAACACCACGTTGCAAATTTCAACCGGATCAGATGAAATTTGGTTCTATTAGAGGCTCCGCAAGCCAAATCGGGGGATCGGTTTATATGGGGGCTATATGTAATTATGGACCGATATGTACCAATTTTTGCATGGTTGTTAGAGACCATATACTAACACCATGTACCAAATTTCAGCCGGATCGGATAAAATTTGCTTCTCTTAGAGGCCTCGCAAGCCAAATTTGGGGGCCTTTTATATGGGGGCTATACGTAAAAGTGGACCGATATGGCCCATTTGCAATACCATCCGACCTACATCAACAACAACTACTTGTGCCAAGTTTCACGTCGATAGCTTGTTTCGTTTGGAAGTTAGCGTGATTTCAACAGACGGACGGACGGACGGTCGGGGGGACGGACATGCTCAGATCGACTCAGAATTTCACCACGACCCAGAATATATATACTTTATGGGTCCGTCCGTCCGTCTGTTGAAATCACGCTAACTTCGGAACGAAACAAGCTATCGACTTGAAACTTGGCACAAGTAGTTGTTATTGATGTAGGTCGGATTGTATTGTAAATGGGCCGTATCGGTCCACTTTTACGTATAGCCCCCATGTAAAAGGACCCCCAAATTTGGCTTGCGAGGCCTGTGTTAGTATATGGTCTCTAATAACCATGCAAAAATTGGTCCACATCGGTCCATAATTATATATAGCTCCCATATAAACCGATCCCCAGATTTGACCTCCGGTGCCTTTTGGAGAAGCAAAAGTCATCCGATCTGCGTGAAATTTGGTACGTGGTGATCGTATATGATATTTAACAACCATGCCAAAAGTGGTCCATATCAGTCCATAATCATATATACCCCCATATAAACCGATCCCGAGATTTGGTTTTGGAGCCTCTTGGAGGAGCAAATTTCATCCGAGTGAGTTGAAATTTGGTACATTGTGCTAGTATATGGTCGTTAACAACCATGCCTAACTAGGTCCATATCGGTCTATAGTTATATATATCCCTCAGATAAATCGATTTCCAATCACACAAAAATTGGTCCACATCAAGTTCATAATTGTATATAGTCCCCATCTAAGCGACCCCCATATTTCAATTCTGGCTCTCTACGTACCGTACAAAAAGTCCATATCGATTCGTAATTATTTGTAGACTTAACTATACATAACTTGTTTGTCTAATATATACCACGTATGGACTAACTCACAATTTAGAAAACGATGTTAAGAATTTTTAAGATACCACAACCCAAGTATTTCGATTGTGGATGACAGTTTTTCGTAGAAGTTTCTACGCAATCCATGGTGGAGGGTACGGCCGTGTACACTTGTTGGTATTCGGTCGAAACTGGAGTTTAACCACGGTGGCTCCCAACGTAAAGATCAGCAAGTATAGCCGCAGAGATATAGGCCGTAACATAGTGTGGGTATAACCAACCGCTGCCCTTATGAATCTCTTTAAGTCATATTCATTTGAAATCCATACTCATAAATTTTATTGTACTTGTACTGTACGGTCTCTCCTAATAAACTCTTAACGTCATTTTACTAACTGTGAATAACGGACTTTTGGTTGAAGTTAAAGCCCATTGGCTTATCTTCAGTGGTGGAATGGTGGAAGGAGGAGGGGGGAAAAACAGAAAAATGAAATTGCAATTTTTATCATGTAACAAAAATGCACCCTGCGGTCACAAACAATATCCACCATGTCCATCCCTCCATCATGGAACACCACGTACTGACTGGCACCCACATGCGAATGGAGTGTTCCACACGCGCATGGCCCAGAGTGGGAAAGCGTGCACTGTTTTGGAGTGTGGATAATGAAAACATTCAACACCGCATCGCATACGGCCAGCTAGCAAACAGAAGAGAAGCTAGCTAGCCATCTCCCATCCAGTCAGCCAGCCAACTCGATTCAGTCAGGCCAAAGAACTATTCATCCATTTGCTTTTGCAGTCCAGGCACGTTTCCAACTCTTACCAGAAGCAACAATGGGCATGGGAATAGCAACAGTATAACACTGGTGGCCATGAGAACCAGAGACTCTAGCTTTGTATGAGGAAAAGGAAAAATTGCTACTTTGGTATGCTGTTGATGACATGGCCCCATGGTATGTGCTGTCGGTGTTATTACTGAACTCGTTCTCGTCAAAATCCCCTTAACATTTGCTGCTCTACCCCCTACCGTTGGCAATCAACAGTCAAGCAGCCAAGCTTTAGGGGTAGGAATGGGGACTACTCAGTCTTGGTTACTGGCAGCACAGCCTTGGAATGGCTTCTGCTATGAAGTTGGCAGTTTTCTTTCGTCTGTCCTTTTTCTCTTATATTTTTCTCGCACTGGTTGACTGTTAAGCATCAAAAGTGATTAATGCATGTGGCAAATGCATTAAATTTCCTTTTAAATGCATTA
Organism: Haematobia irritans; assembly: GCF_050003625.1. Taxonomy (NCBI): domain Eukaryota; kingdom Metazoa; phylum Arthropoda; class Insecta; order Diptera; family Muscidae; genus Haematobia; species Haematobia irritans. The sequence goes on from NC_134400.1 coordinate 22,743,032, forward strand.
CAATCCTTTTTTTGTTGGATGGGAGTTGTGTAGGTGTGTGGGTGTCCTTTTCCCGCTCAAATCCTTCACATCACCATTGTGATGACTCGACAACAATAACTTCGAGCTACTGGACGGAATGATACTGCCACCAGAGTGGGATGGGCGTATTGTGTGCTGGATTTTGGGAACATGCTCCATGTAATATGGCTTTATCATTGCCTTCATTTAATAAAACTCACAGTATGCCTCAAGCTGAATCATTCAACCTTCCCACACATCCATCAGATATACGGCAGTCATGTGTTTACATATTTAAGTCTACATGTACATGTGGAAATGATTTTGAGTTGGCAGTTTCATGTTCCCAAAATGCATTAGCCTCAGACTAGTATTTCCATTTTCAATATCGAATTTTGGTATCGCCTTCGGTACACAGAAAAAATAGAATTTTTGATTGAAATTCAAAACGCAATAAATTAAACAAGTATATACGGCCGTAAGTTCGGCCAGGCCGAAGCTTATGCACCCTCCATCATGGATTGCGTAGAAACTTCTTCTAAACACTGCCATCCAGAATCGAATTACTTAAGTTGCGGTAACGCTTGCCGATGGCAAGGTATCTTAAAACCTCCTAACACCATCTTCTAAATTGTATGTAAGTCCATACGTGGTATATATTAAATTAAAAAAAAAGTCGATCCAATATTTTGACAAAATTTTCTATAGAAATAAAATTTTGACAATAATGAAAATTTTATTATGAACCGAATAAAATTTTAACAAAATTTTCTCTAGAAATAAAATTTTGACAAAATTTTCTATAGAAATAAAATTTTGGTAGATTATTTTTGGCTCTAGTGGCAACCATGATTATGAACCGATATGGACCAATTTTTGTGTGATTGGACCAATTTTGGTATGGTTGTTAGATACCATATACTAACACCACGTTCCTAATTTGAACCGGATCGGATGAATTTTGCTCCTCCAAGAGGCTCCGGAGGTCAAATGGAGAAATGGAGAACGTTTTATATGGGGGCGATTGTTAAAGATCATATACTAACACAATGTTCCAAATTACAACCGGATTGGATGAAATTTGCTTCTCTTGGAGACTTCGCAAGCCAAATCTGGGGATCGGTTTATATGGGGGCTATACATAATTATGAACCGATGTGGACCAATTTTTGCATGGTTGTTAGAGACCATATACCAATATCATATACCAAATTTCAGCCGGATCGGATGCAATTTGCTTCTCTTTGAGGCTTCGCAAGCCAAATCTGGAGATCGGTTTATATGGGGTCTATATATAATTATGGACCGATGTGGACCAATTTTTGCATGTTGTTAGACACCATATACCAACACCATGTACCAAATTTCAGCCGGATCGAATGAAATATGCTTCTCTTAGAGGCTCCACCAGACAAATCTGGGGATCGGTTTATATGGGGGCTATATATAATTACGGACCGATATGGACCAATTTTTGCATGGTTGTTAGAGACCATATACCAACATCATGTACCAAATTTCAGCCGGATCGGATGAAATTTGCTTCTCTTTTAGGCTCCGCAAGCCAAATCTGGGGATCGGTTTATATGGAGGCTATATATAATTATGGACCGATGTGGACCAATTTTTGCATGGTTGTTAGAGACCATATACCAACATCATATACCAAATTTCAGCCGGATCGGAAGAAATATGCTTCTGTTAGAGGCTTCACAAGCCAAATCTGAGGGTCCCTTTATATGGGGCTATACGTAAAAGTGGACCGATATGGCCCATTTTCAATACCGTCCGACCTACATCGATAACAACTACTTGTGCCAAGTTTCAAGTCGATAGCTTGTTTCGTTCGGAAGTTAGCGTGATTTCAACAGACGGACGGACGGACGGACATGCTTAGATCGACTCAGAATTTCACCACGACAAAGAATATATATAATTTATGGGGTCTTAGAGCAATATTTCGATGTGTTACAAACGGAATGACAAAGTTAATATACCCCCATCCTATGATGGAGGGTATAAAAATCATTTGGCATAATTAATTTTTATCAAGTATATGCGGTCGAATCTTATGTACTCTTCACCGTAGAAAATTCTACTATAGGCTGTCACCCACTCTGTAGAACAGGGTATTATAAGTTAGTGCATATCTTTGCAAAACCCAGAAGGAGACGACATAGTCATATGGTGTCTTTGGCAATATTGCTCACGGCCGGCTCCTGAGTCGATCTGTCCGTCCATCTGTCTGTGAACACATTTTTGTAATCAAAGTCTAGGTCGAAATTTTAGTCCAATCGACTTCAAATTTGGCACAAGTATGTATTTTGGGTTAAAATAATAGAAGCCTATTGGAAGAAATCGGTTCAGTTTTAGATATAGCTCCCATATCTACTAATATGGCGCCAGAAACCAGAATTACAGCCTGATTAACTTTAAATTTGGCACAAGGAGTGCAACTGATAGCAGGACTGTGCAGATAATTTTGCTCGACTCCGACTCCGGGTAGTGGCATTTTAATAAGGGGGGGGGGGGTATTTTGACCATTTTTTTTTTTCGAAATCAGAAAAACATATATATGGGAGCTATATCGAAATCAGAACCGATGTCAACCAAATTAGGCACGCATAGCTACAATGCTAATTCTACTCCCTATGTAAAATTTCAACAAAATCGGAGCAAAAAATTGGCCTCCGTGTGCAAATGAGTGTAAATCGGGCAAAAGCTATATATGGGAGCTATATCTAAATCTGAACCGATTTGGCTGATATTTTGCAAGTTTTTCGAGACTCATAAAATATTTGGATGTACGGAATTTGAGGAAGATCGGTTGATATACACGCCAATTATGACCAGATCGGTGAAAAATATATATGGCAGCTATATCTAAATCTGAACCGATTTTTTCCAAAATCAATAGGGATTGTCTTTGAGCCGAAACAGGACCCTATACCAAATTTTAGGACAATCGGAAAAACTGCGAGCTGTACTTTGCACACAAAAATACACCAACAGACAGACAGACAGACAGACAGACGGACATCGCTAAATCGACTCAGAATTTAATTCTAAGACGATCGGTATACTAAACGATGGGTCTCAGACTTTTCCTTCTTGGCGTTACATACAAATGCACAAACTTATTATACCCTGTACCACAGTAGTGGTGAAGGGTATAAAAACTATAGCGAGATTGAAAATAAACCACGAAAAAATTACAAGAACTTTGTCTGTTCTTAAAACTGAAAAGTTAAAAGATTGATGTATTACTTTCCAGCATCAGGTGCATTTGTAACTGCATAAAGAATATGAAAAATATTCAACAATATGAGTACAAAATGAGCGAGTATCATAAGAAGATCCATTGGAGCATAACAATTAAGCGAAAGCAATATTGAGGTGGTTAAGTAAATGGCTCCCCCGAAAAAAAATCAGCTTGTTTAAATTCAGCATAAAAGCAATATTGTTCTTTTATGGACAAGAAAATGTTCGTACCATTTCGAAAAATAGTGGTCTTGATTTGTTGTCAATGATTTTATTTCTTTACTATTAGTTCAGTTTTTCTTTGAAGAGAAGGTGTAAATTCGTAAAGTGAAGTTGAAAAGCATACCAGATTATTGCTTTCGCCTTGTTCGGACATTCCATTGTGGAAATCTCAAAAAGTTCAAATTTTCAATTTTCGCATTAAGTACTTAATTATACCCTCCACCATAGGATAGGGGGTATATTAACTTTGTCATTCCGTTTGTAACACATCGAAATATTGCTCTAAGACCCCATAAAGTATATATATTGTGGGTCATGGTGAAATTCTGAGTCATGTCCGTCCGTCCGTCCGTCTGTTAAAATCACGCTAAGTTCCGAACGAAACAAGCTATAGACTTGAAACGTGGCACAATTAGTTGTTATTGATGTCTTTCGGATGGTATTGCAAATGGGCCATATCTGCCCACTTTTACGTATAGCCCCCATATAAACGGACCCCCAGATTTGGCTTGCGGAGCCTATAAGAGTAGCATATTTCATTCGATTTGGCTGAAATTTGGTACATGGTGTAAGTATATGGTCTCTAATAACCATAAAAAAATTGGTCGATATCGGTCCATACACTCTTAGAAAAATATGTTTTTCATATGTTTCGATATAAAAAAATGTGTTTCGGGCACAATTTTAAAACACAATATATTTAAGTGCAAACATGTAATGTTCCTAAATTAACACTAAATGTTTGGGACATCTATGTTAATATGTTAGAATATATTATGTTTGGGGTATGAATGTTTCATAAAAATCAGATGTGTGAATGCAAACATATGTAAATTTACAAATTTCGACTAAACATGCATATGTTGTGATATTTTATTCAAAGCGATAGAGAGAGTATAGAAAAAGAAATGGAGATGGAAACCGGGAGAGTTGACAAAAGATATCAACATACACAGCGAAAGATTCAAAAGAGAACAATTTCTGTAACACAGTAAATTTCTGTTACACAGTAAAATGTATAAAAACAAAGTTTAGTTCCTCTTTATTAATAAGTAGTCCACGAGGAGTTTACGGACACCTTCAAATATAAAAGCGGGCATTAAGTTAGAGTTTTGCAGCTAAAACAATTCAAAAAGTTTATTTTCTTTAAAATGAATTATTAAAGAAAAATAAAAGGCATTTTAGAGCGATGGTGTTAAATTCTAGTAAAAAACTAAATAAAAACGCCTAAATAAATTTATGTTTGTATTTAAAATTATTTATGTATGTTTATACTCAGAGTTTTTGAATTCCTTCCAAATTTTAAAGTTTTGTACCAAATATAGGTTTTTTGTTACAAAATTGTTATTTTTGCAATAAAAAAAAATGTTTTATCCAAAAATCAGTCAATTTCGTTTATATCAAGCACTGTAACTTTAATAACCCACATTTCGAAATTTCATTATAAAAATTTAATATAGTATAAATATAAATCTGTAAATTAAAAAAAAGTGTTCCGTCGAAGCAGGGATTGAACCCACGACCCTTTGTATGCAAGGCAGCTCCACGTGGCAAACAAATGTATGTTTCTGTTAAATAATGTTATGTTTGCATGGGCTCGCTATATAAATGTAACTTATAACGATAATTATCTGCTGGTGACTACAACAGCTACGTAGGCCAGTGGATAGTGTGTTGGCTTGCAAACTGTATGGTCCTCGGTTCGATTTTCCGTGCAGGCGAAAGGTAATATTTAAAAAAATTATAAAAGTGAATAATTTCTTCAACATTATTTGTATTACAGAAAAAGGTGCCAAGAACTAAAATATTTCGTGGAAGTGAAAATTACGAGTATGTTAGGGAATGAGCACAATCGTCTTTGGCAAAATTTCTTCCAAGCATATAATATTTTTGGGCTCAAAATGCTTCCAAACATATAATATGTTCACATAAAACAAACATATTAATGTTTCGGCAGTATCCAATAATATATGTGCTTCCTGCAAAATATGTTTGGAACATATGTTAAAGAAGCGATTTTTTTGAGGGTGTAGTTATATATAGCCCCCATATAAACCGATCCACCGATTTGGCTTGCGGAGCCTCTAAGAGAAGCAAATTTCATCCGATCCGGTTGAAATTTGGTACATAGTGTTAGTATATGGTTTCCAACAACTACACCCTCAAAAAAAAAAAACGCTTCTCTAACATATGTTCCAAACATATTTTGCAGGAAGCACATATATTATTGGATACCGCCGAAACATAAATATGTTTGTTTTATATGAGCATATTATATGTTTGGAAGCATTTTGAGTCCAAAAATAGTATAAACTTGGAAGAATTCCCCAAAGAAGATTGTGTTCATTCCCTCACATAATTTTCACTTCCACGTAATTTTTGAGTTCTTCGCATTTTTCTGTAATACAAATATGCTGCTTTTTTTCAAATGTCTATTCTCTTGGTTCCGAATGTCTATTCTCTTTATTCCGAATATTCATTCTACTATTCAAATTAAATAATATTTAGACTTAAGCATACCAAATTTTTGGCCTTATTATAAAACAGTTTTCCGAAACAACATACAAGCGGTTTCACAGAAATTGCTCTCATTTCATTCTCTCGCTGTGTTATGTTGATATCTTTTTATTCAACCCTCCCGGTTTCCATCTCTATTTCTTTCTCTATACTAACTCTCTCTCTCTCTTTCTGTCGCTCTCCGAATAAAGTATCCCAACATATATATGTTTACTCGAAATTTGTAAATGTATATATGTTTACATTCACACATATTATTTTTATGAAACATTCATGCCCCAAACATAATATAATCTAACATATTAACATATGTGTCCCAAACATTTTTTGTTAGTTTAGGAACATTACATGTTTGCACTTAAATATATTGTGTTTAAAAATTGTGCCCGAAACACATTTTGTTTATATCGGAACATATGAAAAACATATTTTTCTAACAGTGTATGCAAAAATTGGTTCACATCGGTCCATAGTTATATATAGCCCCATAAAAACCGATCTCCAGATTTGACCTCCGGTGCCTCTTGGAAGAGCAAAATTCATCTGATTCAGTTGAAATTTGCTACATGGTGTTAGTATATGGGAGCCACCGTGGTGCAATGGTTAGCATGCCCGCCTTGCATACACAAGGTTGTGGGATCGATTCCTGCTGTTAGGTTAGGTTAGGTTAGGTTAGGTGGCAGCCCGATGTATCAGGCACACTTAGACTATTCAGTCCATTGTGATACCACATTGGTGAACTTCTCTCTTATCACTGAGTGCTGCCCGATTCCATGTTAAGCTCAATGACAAGGGACCTCCTTTTTATAGCCGAGTCCGAACGGCGTTCCACATTGCTGTGAAACCACTTAGAGAAGCTTTGAAACCCTCAGAAATGTCACCAGCATTACTGAGGTGGGATAATCCACCGTTGAAAAACTTTTTGGTGTTCGGTCGAAGCAGGAATCGAACCCACGACCTTGTGTATGCAAGGCGGGCATGCTAACCATTGCACCACGGTGGCTCCCTATATAACTGCCAGTTATACGTAAACATTGTCCTTGTAGTTTCTCTGAATTCTGCCATAATTGCACAGAATAAAAATAAAACAAAAATTAAAAATTTATTACAATATTGTCATTATAAATTAGCGTAAGTTAGTTTTGTTGTTGTTGTTTTTTTTTTTTTGCATTTAAGTTTGTTTCTTGCTCTTGTCGTTTGTGTTCACTGTTGCCAACCCCCCCCCCCCCCCCCTCCTCCACCATTAAACTATAATTTTCTTCAATTTCTTTCATGCGTTCTTGATTGATGTCAAGTTATGAGTGTAACTCTAGAAAATTACAAGATAAATTTACTCAACGTATCTGTTTTTTACGAGGGTGATGTAATAAGTTTGACCAGGCCGAAGCTTATGTACCCTCCACCATGGATTGAAACTTCGTAACGTCGTCTTCTAAATTGAAAGTTTGTTCATACGTGGTATATATATCAGACAAAAAAGCAAATTAAATGCGTATATAATTTAGTTCTTGAACGGTATATATAGGGAAACAAATAATTACGAACCGATATGAACTTTTGTGCGGTAATTAGAGATACAGAATTGATATATGGGGTCCGATTTATATGGGTGCTATAAACAATTATGAACCGATATGGACCAATTTTTGTGTGTAACTATAGCGCGATATGGACCAATATTGGCATGGTTGTTAGCGGCCATATACTAGTACAATATACCAAATTGCAAACGGATCGGATGAAATTTGCTTCTCCAAGAGGCTACGGGGATGGATTTATATGGGGGCTATATGTAATTATGGACCGATAAAGAGCAATTTTTGCATGGTAGTTGGACCATATACTAACTCCACATACGGATCGGATGAATTTTGCTCCTCCAAAAAGGCTCCGGAGTAGAGGTGCGCACGCGATGCGATATCATTGTCATTCCGATATAACCATGTCCGTCTGTCTGTCTGTTGTAATCACGCTACAGCCTTCAATAATGGTGTTTGTTTTCAGGCAAGTCAAGTTCGAAGATGGGCTATATCGGTCTAGGTTGTGATATAGTCCCCATATAAACCGACCTCCCGATTTTGGGTCTTGAGCTTATAGTAGTTTTTAACTAATTTGCCTGAAATTGGATATCACAGCTATTTTATTACCACAAATAAGTGTGTCGAATATGGTATGTATCGTTCCATGTTTTGGCGTAGTCCCCATATAACATAGACCGATCTCCCGTAGGTTTTATCTAATTTGTTTGAAATTGGATATGTAGAGGTATTGTATGGCCATTAAAAGTGCGCCGAAACTGGTGAGTATAGCCCCCATATAAACCGATCTCCCGATGTTACTTATTCGGCTCCTCGAATCCGTAATATTTATCTAATTTGCCTGAAATTGGAATTCTAGAGGTATTTTAGGTATTATAAGTTAGTGCATATGTTTGCAACACCCAGAAGGAGACGAGACAGACACATGGTGTCTTTGGCAAAAATGGTCAGGGTGGGCTCCTGAGTCGATATAGCCATGTCCGTCTGTCCGTCTGTCCGTGAACACATTTTGTAATCAAAGTCTAGGTCGCAGTTTTAGTCCAATCGACTTAAAATTTGGCACAAGTATGTGTCTTGGCTCAGAATAGATCCCTATTGATTTTGGAAGAAATCGGTTCAGATTTAGATATAGCTCCCATATATATATATATATATATATATATATATATATATATATATATATATATATATATATATATATATATATATATATTATATATATATATATATATATATATATATATATATATATATATATATATATATATATATATATATATATATATATATATATATATATATATATATATATATATATATATATATATATATATATATATATATATATATATATCGCCCGATATGGACTTATATGGCCCCAGAAGCCAGAGTTTTACCCTGATTGGCTTAAAATTTTGCACAAGAAGAACAATTAGTACTATAGTCAAGTGTGCAAAATTTTATTGAAATCGGTTCAGATTTAGATATATCTCCCATATATAGCTTTCGCCCGATTTACACTCATATGACCACAGAGGCCAATTTTTTGCTCCGATTTAGTTGGAATTTTTCACAGGGAGTAGAATTAGCATTGTAGCTATGCGTGCCAAATTTGGTTGAAATCGGTTCACATTTAGATATAGCTTCCATATATATGTTTTTCTGATTGCGACAAAAATGGTCAAAATACCAATATCTTCCTTGTAAAATCGCCACTGCTTAGTCGAAAAGTTGTAAAAATGACTCTAATTTTCCTAAATTTCTAATACATTTATATCGAGGGATAAATCATAAATAAACTTTTGCGAAGTTTCCTTAAAATTGCTTCAGATTTAATTGTTTCCCATATTTTTTTCTAAAGTTGTGTTCCACCCTAGTGCATTAGCCGACTTAAATTTTGAGTCCATAGATTTTGTAGAAATCTATCAAATTCTGTCCATATCGAGTGATATTTAAATGTATGTTTTTGGGACAATCTTTTATATACAGCCCCAACACATTTGACGGATGTGATATGGTATAGAAAATTTAGATCTACAAAGTGGTGCAGGGTATAATATAGTCGGCCCCGCCCGACTTTAGACTTTCCTTACTTGTTTTTGCATAGATTTTACTTCTTTGAATCATTTAAATAATGGCGGTAAAAATCTACAAATTTTAGATTTAAAATCAAGGCGTTATTTCACAATTTTCGAGCACACTTACACAAGATGTTTAAGATTCTTCTAAAACTCAAACATAATTGGTTCTTATAAATCCAGAATCTGATCTAGTCATCATAGGTAGAATCTTTAAATTTATCTTTGGGAAGCGTACTGGTGGATCTGATCTGCTTGGGATAATATCTGTCATCAAACTCCCTGAAATTCTATAGATGATTAAGTAATCCGCTACGACGAAGAGTTTTCAAAGGAAACTATTATATTTGATTCATGGTGGTGGGTATTTAAGATTCGGCCCGGCCGAACTTACTGCTGTATATATTTGTTATCTCTATTTTAACAAACCGGAATATATTTGATCGAAAACCTTACATCTGGCGAGATGGGTCGGTAAATCTTTTAAATATATTTTTGGATTTTTTAAATTATATTATTAATCCTTATGTTTCATACACGGTAGAATTTATAAAAATTAAATTTATTGCGAAAATTAAGCGAAATATATGGTTATTATAACTGCCTTAAAAGAACTACTTTTGAATAGAAAATTAAGCCTATCACTAAAAAAAGCATTTGTGGATGTACCTTAGATATCATGAGACCACTCTCGTTAGCAACGTTTTTTTTTTATTGCTATATAGCAACATTTGTTACATTACGAAAAAAATATATATTATGACACTTTGTTAAACAGAAGGGTACTGTTACCAAAGAATCAAGAAACAAAAAATAAGAAAAAGGAACACAGGAAAATGGAATACGCAAGTTTTAATTACTTTAGCTAACTAATGATGTTGCTAACAAAACACCTAACAAGACAATTATGGCGATGTGGCAATAAGATGATTGGACACAAGACAAAATAAACAAGTATATACGGCCGCAAGTTCGGCCAGGCCGAATCTTATGTACCCACCACCATGGATTGCGTAGAAACTTCTACGAAAGACTGTCATCCACAATCAAATTACTTGGGTTGTGGTATGTTAAAACTTCTTATTCCTGCATGGTTGTTGGATACCATATACTAATATCACGTACCAAATTTCAACCGAATGGGAAGAATTTTGCTCTTCCAAGGGGCTCTGGAGGTCAAATCTGGGGATCGGTTTCTATGGGGCCTATATATAATTATGGACCGATATCGACCAATTTTTGCATGGGAGTTTGAGGCCATATATTAACACTACGTACCAAATTTCAACTGAATCAGATGAATTTTGGTCTTCCAAGAGGTTCCGGAGGTCAAATCTGGTGATCGGTTTATATGGGGGCTATATATAATTATGAACCAATGTGGACCAATTTTTGCATGGTTGTTAGAGACCATATACTAACATCACATACCAAATTTCAGCCGGATCGGATGAAATTTGCTTCTCTTAGAGGCCTCGCAAGCCAAATCGGGGGATCGGTTTATATGGGGGCTATATATAATTATGGACCGATGTGGACCAATTTTTGCATGGTTGTTAGAGACCATATACTGACACCATGTACCAAATTTCAGCCGGATCGGATGAAATTTGCTTCTCTTAGGGGCCTCGCAAGCCAAATCGGGGGATCGGTTTATATGGGGGCTATATATAATTATGGACCGATGTGGACCAATTTTTGCATGGTTGTTAGAGACCATATACTAACACCATGTACCAAATTTCAGCCGGATCGGATGAAATTTGCTTCTCTTAGGGGCCTCGCAAGCCAAATCGGGGGATCGGTTTATATGGGGGCTATATATAATTATGGACCGATGTGGACCAATTTTTGCATGGTTGTTAGATACCATATACTAACACCATGTACCAAATTTCAGCCGGATCGGATGAAATTTGCTTCTCTTAGAGGCCTCGCAAGCCAAATTTTGGGGTCCGTTTATATGGGGGCTATACGTAAAAGTGGACCGATATGGCCCATTTGCAATACCATCCGACCTACATCAATAACAACCACTTGTGCCAAGTTTCAAGTCTATAGCTTGTTTCGTTCGGAAGTTAGCGTGATTTCAACAGACGGACGGACGGACGGACGGACGGACATGCTCAGATCGACTCAGAATTTCACCACGACCCAGAATATATATACTTTATGGGGTCTTAGAACAATATTTCGATGTGTTACAAACGGAATGACAAAGTTAATATACCCCCCATCCTATGGTGGTGGGTATAAAAATAAAAAACAAGAACATTTGAAATTAAGTGATGAATTCAAAGAGCAATTTATACAAAACAAGTATATACAGCAGTAAGTTCGGCCGGGCCGAATCTTAAATACCCACCACCATGAATCAAATATACTAGTTTCCTTTGAAAAATTCAGGAGGGTTTGATAACAGATATTTTTCCAAGCAGATCAGTTCAACCAGTACGCTTCCCACAGATAAATGTAAAGATTTTACCTATGAAGACCAGATCAGATTCTGAATTTATAAGAACCAGTTTTTGTTTGAGTTTTGAAGGAATCATAAACATCTCTTGTAAGTGTGCAAGAAAATGATGAAATAACGCCTTGATTTCAAATCTAAAATCTGTAGAATTTCATCCCAATTATTTAAATGGTTACGAGAAGTAAAATCTGGACATTTTGCATTCAGTTTCAAGCAATTTTCATGATCAGTGCACCTTCTATACTCTCAATAAGTGAAATCGGTCTATATAGAGACCTTACCAAATGGACCGATAAAACGAAATCATATACAATTTGCTGTGGGTCTAAAATGCCAGTGTATTATCAATTTGTGGATAATCGGATAAAAACTACATTTTTTAGAAACCCTAGGAGTTAAATCGGGAGTTCGGTGTAATGGGGGCTATACCAAAACATGGAAGGATACACACCAGAGATGGTCCGATTACCAATATTTTGGGTTTTCTACTGTCAAAAAGTTGTAAACGTCGAAAACGTCACATACCTGTATAAAACGTAGTAAATGTCAAAAATCACTTACAGGATGCTTAGATTTGATTTCAAGCTATTTTATTATTATCTTAAGACATATTGAAGAATTTTAGAATTTATAATTATAATAATTTGAATTTTTTATTCAAACGTAATTTGCAAAATTTTCCAGAGAAACTGGTATTTCTGAATGCAATGCGTTTTCAAATTGTTGTAAATGTGAAAATTGCCGTGGCAAAAGTCAGATTTTCAAAGCCTTGAACCTGAAGGCATACAAAAAAGTATGAAATAATTGGTTTTAAAAACCGTATACTATACAAATTTCAATATTGTCAAAAACTAAGTATTTTACGGAGGTTTGCGACGTTTTTGACGTATGGTAAAATACGTCGTAAACGTATGTCAAATACTTTACAGTTTACGACAGACCATCTCTGATACACACAGTATTCAGCACATTTAATTGTAGTTCTAGAATCTAGACCCTAAATCGGAGGGTACGGTTTATAAGGGCACTATATCAAAAACTGTACCGATACTCAATGTATTCGGCACACCCCTTTATGGTCCTAGAATACCTCTAGATTTCCAAATTCAGGCAAATTGGATAAAAACAACGGATTCTAGAAGCCCAATAAGTAAAATCGGGAGATCGGTCTATATGGGGCCTATATCAAAACATGGACCGGTACTCACCATTTTTGGCACATCTCTTTATTTTCCTAGAATACCTCTAGATTTCTGATTTGAGGCAAATTGGGTAAAAATTACGGATTCTAGAAGCCTAAGAAGTAAGATCGGGAGATCGGTCTATATGGGGGCTATATCAAAACATGGATCGGTACTCACCATTTTTGACACATCTCTTTATTTTCCTAAAATACCTCTAGATTTCTGATTTGAGGCAAATTGGGTAAAAATTACGGATTCTAGAAGCCCAAGCAATAAAATCGGAAGATCGGTTTATATAGGGGTTATATCAAAACATGGACCGGTACTCACCATTTTCGACACACGTCTTTATGGTCCTAGAATACCTCTAGATTTCCATTTTCAGGCAAATTGGGTAAAAACAGCGGATTCTAGAAGCCCAAGAAGTTAAATCGGGAGATCGGTCTATATGATGGCTATATCAAAACATGGATCGGTACTCACCATTTTCGGCATACGTCTTTAGGGTCATAGAGTTCCTCTAGATTTCAAAATTTAGGTAAATTGGATTAAAACTACGGATTCTAGAAGCCCAAGAAATAAAATCGGGAGATCGGTCTATATGGGGGCGATATCAAATCGGGGACCGATACACCCCATTTTCGGCACACCTCTTTATGGTCCAAGTATATTCCTAGATTTCCAATTTTAGTCAAATCGGATAGAAAATATACTTTCTAGACGCCCAAGAAGCAAAGTCGGGAAATAGGTCCATATGGGGGTTATACCAAAACATGGACCGATAGACACCATTTTCGGTACACTTTTTGATGGTCCTAAAATACCTCTTGATTTCCAATTTCACGCAAATTGGATAAAAACTACAGTTTTTATATGCCCAAGACCCCAAATCGGGAGGTCGGTTTATATGGCGAGTATATCAAAACTTGAGCCGATATAGCCCATTTTCGAACTTGCCATGCCTGCAAACAAAAGACGAGTTTGTGCAAAATTTCAGCACGATTGCTTCATTATTGAAGGCTGTCGCGTGATTACAACAGACAGACAGACGGACATGCTTATATCGTCTTAGAATTTCTCCCTGATCAAGAATATATATATATATATATATATATATATATATATATATATATATATATATATATATATATATATATATATATATATATATATATATATATATATATATATATATATATATATATATATATATATATATATATATATATATATATATATATATATATATATATATATATATATATATATAATATATATATATATATATATATATATATATATATATATATATATATATATATATATATATATATACTTCATACAGTCGGAAATCGATATTTCGACAAACTTATTATACCTCCGTCACCATTCTCTGATGGTGGGTATAAAAAGTTTATAATGAGTAAAAGAAACTAAGGGTGGATCTTAGCTCGTATATATTTCAAATTGCATTCATATTTGTCTGATACTGCAGATTTTCTTAACAAAACCAATATAAGATAAGGAATTTCTAAGACAAGCCAAATCTAGCGTTCAATTTATATGGGGAGCTATACCTAACAGTGGTTCCATAGGGTCCATTTGAAATACCATCCGATCTCCATCAATATTTATACAAAGTTTCAAGTCTAGAGCTTGTTTTGTTCGGAAGTTAGCGTGATTTCAATAGACGGACATCGCCAGATAGACTCCGAATTTCACCACGACCCACATTATATACACTTTATGGAATCTAAGACCAATATTTCGATGTGTTACAAACGGAATGACAATGTTAGTATACCACCTATCCTATGGTGAAGGGTATAAAAAAAACTATTGCAGTTGTGGGTTCGTTTCATTAGGAGAATTTCTGTATCAATTTAGACTATACTCGTATTTACAGGGTTTTAATCAATTTGTTTTTATTTTACAGGTGAGTACATAAGTATTAAAACAATCTGGAATCGTTGGGGTAAGTTCAAAGAAACTGTCTCATTTTTATACCCCAAAACCACATAAGGGTTTTGGATCTGCACGAAAAATGTGCCCACCAGAAATATGCTTTTACAAACTATAAATTATAAACCGATCGATTCAAAATCACCCCCTTAGTTGATCTAGTCCACGATGTTCGCCCGTCTGTCCGTTTGCCTATGTATTTTTTCGCTAAAATACAGTTCACAATTATTAACAAATCTTGATGCTATTTTGTACATGGTGGTTTTTTTCTGGCTCAAGAACGAACGCTATTAAATTTGAAAAACAACGATTAAATTAATATATATATATTAACATGCTTACACGGCCGTAAGTGCGACCAGATCGAGTTTTATATACCCTACACCATGGATGCGTAGAAAGGTCTACTATAAAGACTGTCATCTAAAATCGAATTGTTTGGGTTATGTTAACACTTGTCAATGGAAAGGTTGTTATGGTACCTTCAAGGTACCTATGGTACCTTGTCTTCTAAATTGTAAGTTAGTCCATGGAGTCTATGTTAAACAAAGCAAGTAAATACTATAGTAATAAAATGTTTACAAAATTATCCATAGAAATAAAATTTTGACAAAATTTTCTATAGAAATAAAATTTTGATAAAATTTTCTATCGAAATAAAATTTTGATAAAATTTTCCATAGAAAGAAAAATTGACAAAATTTCTTACAAAAACAAAATTTTTACAAAATTTTCCATAGAAATACAATTTTGACAAAATTTTCTATTGAAATAAAATTTTTACAAAATTTTCCATAGAAATAAAATTTTGACAAAACTTTCGATTGAAATAAAATTTTGATAAAATTTTCCATAGAAATAAAATTTTGACAAAATTGTCTATCGAAATAAAAGTTTTGATAAAATCTTCTATAGAAATAAAATGTTGGCTTAATTTTCTATAGAAATAAAATTTTGACAAAATTTTCTATAGAATTAAAATTTTGACAAAATTTTCTTTAAAAATAAAATTTTGGCAAAATTTTCTTTAAAAAAAATCGCAAAATTTTCTATAAAAAAACACGCAAAATTTTCTATCGAAATAAAATTTTGACAAAATTTTCTATCGAAATAAAATTTTAAGAAAATTTTCTTTAGAAATAAAATTTTGATAAAATTTTATATAGAAATAAAATATTGACTAGCCGATAGCCATTGTAGTTAGCGCTTTTATGTATATTAATGTTTTTATAATTATAATAAATAAATATAAAAAGTATATACTGCCGTAAATTCAGCCAGGCCGAATCTTATGTAACCTCCAGCATGGATTGCGTAGAAACTTCTACTAAAGCCGGTCATCTACAATTAAATTATTTGGGTTGCGGCCGATGGCAAGGCATCTTAAAATTTCTTAACATCATCTTCTAAATTGTAAGTTAGTACATGCGGAATATATAGTAGACAAAAGAAAGGCCTATTAAATACGTATATATTCAGTTCTTGACCGGTATATATAGGGAAGAAATAATTACGAACCGATATGAACTTTTGTGCGGTAATTATAGAGCCAGAATTTTAATTTGGGGGTCGGTTTATATGGGCGCTATATAACATACAATTATGAACACGAGTCTACCAAAAATGGCAGATTTTTTACTGTTTGGTAGATTGGTAGGTTAGGTTAGGTGGCAGCCCGATGTATCAGGCTCACTTAGACTATTCAGTCCATTGTGATACCACATTGGTGAACTTCTCTCTTATCACCGAGTGCTGCCCGATTCCATGTTAAGCTCAATGACAAGGGACCTCTTTTTTATAGCCGAGTCCGAACGGCGTTCCACATTGCAGTGAAACCAATTAGAGAAACTTTGAAACCCTCGGAAATGAAATGTGGGATAATCCACCGCTGAATAAATTTTTGGTGTTCGGTCGAAGCAGGAATCGAACCCACGACCTTGTGTATGCAAGGCGGGCATGCTAACCATTGCATCACGGTGTCTCCCTGGTAGATTGGTAGAATTCTTGATGTTTTGGAAGAGTTTGCACAATATTCCTAAAACTATAAAAATAACATTTTGACAAAATTTTCTACAGAAATAAAACTCTGACAAAATTTTCTATAGAAATAAAATTTTGACAAAATTTTCTATAAAAATATAATTTTGACAAAATTTTGTATAGAAATTATATTTTGACAAAATTTCTTAAAGACAAAATGTTGACAAAATTTTCTATAGAAATAATATTTTGAAAAAATTTTCTATACAAATATAAAATTTTGACAAAATTTTCTATGGCAATAAAATTTTGGTAGATTATTTTTAGCTCGAGTGGCAATCGTGATCTTTCTGTGATTGGGGATCGGTTTATTTGGGGGCTATATATAATATAGATGGATACGGACCACTTTTGGCATGGTTGTTATCGGCCATACACGAGCGAAATGTATCAAATTTCAACCGGAACGGATGTATTTTGCTCCTTCAAGAGGCTCCGGAGGTCAAATAACTTTGTCATTCCGTTTGTCACATAACGAAATATTGCTCTAAGACCCCATAAATAATATATATTTTGGGTCGTGGTGAAATTCTGAGTCGATCTGAGCATGTCCGTCCGTCCGTCCGTCTGTTGAAATCACGCTAACTTCCGAACGAAACAAGCTATCGACTTGAAACTTGGAGCAAGCAGTTGTTATTGATGTAGGTCGGATGGTATAGCAAATGGGCCATATCGATCCACTTTTACGTACAGCCCCCATATAAACGGACACCCAAATTTGGCTTGCGAGGCCTCTAAGAGAAGCAAATTTTATCCTATTCGGCTGAAATTTGGTACATGGTGTTAGTATATGGTCTCTAACAACCATATGGTCTCTAACGCTAACTTCCGAACGAAACAAGCTATCGACTTGAAACTTGGCGCAAGCAGTTGTTATTGATGTAGGTCGGATGGTATTGCAAATGGGCCATATCGATCCACTTTTACGTATAGCCCCCATATAAACCGATCCCCCGATTTGGCTTGCGGAGCCTCTAAGAGAAGCAAATTTCATCCTATTCGGCTGAAATTTGGTACATGGTGTTAGTATATGGTCTCTTACAACCATGCAATAATTGACCCACATCGGTCCATAATTATATATAGCCCCCATATAAACGATCCCCCGATTTGGTTTGCGAGGCCTCTAAGAGAAGCAAATTTCATCCGATTCAGCTGAAATTTGGTACATGGTGTTTGTATATGGTCTCTAACAACCATGCAAAAATTGGTCCACATCGGTCGATAATTATATATAGCCCCCATATAAACCGATCCCCCGATTTG
This sequence comes from Haematobia irritans, assembly GCF_050003625.1. Taxonomy (NCBI): domain Eukaryota; kingdom Metazoa; phylum Arthropoda; class Insecta; order Diptera; family Muscidae; genus Haematobia; species Haematobia irritans. The sequence continues at coordinate 22,761,573 of NC_134400.1, forward strand.
TCTTGCCGAGCCTCTAAGAGAAACAAATTTCACTCGATCCGGCTGAAGTTTGGTACATGGTGTTAGTAAACGGTCTCTAACAACCATGCAAAAATTGGTCCACAGCGGTCCCTAATTATATATAGCCCCCATATAAAACCGATCACCAGATTTGACCTCCGGAGCCTCTTGGAGGAGCAAAATTCATCTGATTCAGTTGAAATTTGGTACGTGGTGTTAATATATGGCATCAAACTCCCATTCAAAAATTGGTCGAAATCGGTCGATAATTATATATAGGCCCCATGTAAACCGATCCCCAGATTTGACCACCAGAGCCCCTTGGAAGAGCAAAATTCGTCCCATTCGGTTGAAATTTGGTACGTGATGTTAGTATATGGTATCCAACAACCATGCAAGAAATGGTTCCTATCAGCCCATAATTGTATATAGCTCCCATATAAACCGATCCCCTGATTTGACCTCCGGTGCCTTTTGGAGAAGCAAAATTCATACGATCTGCTTGAAATTAGGTACGTGGTAATCGTATATAATATTTAACAACCATGCCAAAAGTGGTCCATATCAGTCCATAATCATATATAGCCCCATATAAACCGATCCCGAGAGTTGGTTGTGGAGCCTCTTGGAGGAGCAAATTTCATCCGAGTGAGTTGAAATTTGGTACATTGTGCTAGTATATGGTCGTTAACAACCATGCCTAACTAGGTCCATATCGGTCTATAGTTATATATATATATCCCTCAGATAAATCGATTTCCAATCACACAAAAATTGGTCCATATCAAGTTCATAATTGTATATAGCCCCCATATAAGCGACCCCCATATTTCAATTCTGGCTCTCTACGTACCGTACAAAAAGTCCATATCGATTCCTAATTATTTGTAGACTTACCTATACATAACTTTTTTGTCTAATATATACCACGTATGGACTAACTCACAATTTAGAAAACGATGTTAAGAAGTTTTAAGATACCACAACCCAAGTATTTCGATTGTGGATGACAGTCTTTCGTAGAAGTTTCTACGCAATCCATGGTGGAGGGTACATAAGATTCGGCCTGGCCGAACTTACGGCCGTATATACTTGTTTGTTCCTCTGGTTGAGTTAATTTAACTGATGTACGCAAAAAATTATTAAAGTCGTGGAAACTTTCGCAAAACATAATAATTCCACGAACTAAAATATAATTAAATCGGCTTTAGTGAAATATAGGGTTCACTTTTTTTAGTGTAGCGGCTAAGATTTAAGCTTTTCCATACATGTAGGGTTGACTTATGGTATGATATAGTCGACCACGACCTTACCTTAGACCTTTTGTCAATTTCTTAATTTAGTGAAAATACAAAGTGAATAGTTTAAATATAATTTAGGAAAGAGATGTAACCACATGTCATCAATGCGCCGACATTTTAATAACACCAAGGCAAAATGGGACATTTGTTTTCCCCACTCCCCACTCCCCCTCCCCACCCACTCGTCTCTTGTCTTTTTCATTTCATCAAAGTATTAATAACACAGCATGAATAACCCAAAGGCTATGATGACATACAAATTTGTAAGGATTTTTGCGGTTTAGTTCTAAATAACATTCACTCAACCGCAAACTCAATCAAATCCTTTTCACAAAATAAAGCAAAAAACAACAAAATCTATGCTTTGTGTCATTCAGTGTTGGCATGGACACAATCACCATCACCCATTACAATTGCCCCCCACCTCCTCTATAACGAGTCATCAACACCAACTCACCACATCTCAATAACAAAATCACTGGAGCCATCAACCAGTGATGCAAATTTGGTGCTTTTAGCCCCAAATTTAGTGCTTTTTGATTTCCAAAAGATGCCAAATTGCCTTTTTAGTGGCTTTTCAAAAAAAAAAAAACAAGTATGAGGGTAGGTAATGAAGAGAAGGTAATGTAGATAACCAGCAACGAGGGAAGGTAATACAGAAGAGTATTACATGGCTATTGACAACTCATGCATTAAAGTAAAACCAATTCATGTAGAGATCCAAGTCAATATATTAAATTCAAAAATAATAATAAACAAGTATGTACGGCCGTAAGTTCGGCCAGGCCGAAGCTTATGTACCCTCCATCATGGATTGCGTAGAGACTTCTTCTAAACACTGCCATCCACAATCGAATTACTTAAGTTGCGGTAACGTTTGCCGATGGCAAGGTATCTTAAAACCTCCTAACACCGTCTTCTAAATTGTATGTAAGTCCATACGTGGTATATATTAAATCAAAAAATAGATCGATCCAATACGTATATAATTCAGTTTGACAAAGTAGACATAAAATTTTGACAAAATTTTCTACAGAAATAAAATTTTAACAAAATTTTCTATAGAAATAAAATTTTCACAAAATTTTCTATAGAAATAAAAATTTTCACAAAATTTTCTATAGAAAGAAAATTTTGACAAAAATGTCTACAGAAATAAAATTTTAACAAAGAAATAAACTTTTGACAAATTTTTCTATAGAAATAAAATCTTGGTAGATTATTTTTGGCTCGAGTGGCAACCATGATTATGAACCGAATAAAATTTGAACAAAATTTTCTATAGAAATAAAATTTTGACAATGATGAAAATTTTATTATGAACCGAATAAAATTTTAACAAAATTTTCTCTAGAAATAAAATTTTGACAAAATTTTCTATAGAAATAAAATTTTGGTATATTATTTTTGGCTCAGTGGCTCAGTGACTAACACCACGTTCCTAATTTGAACCGGATCGGATGAATTTTGCTCCTCCAAGATGCTCCGGAGGTCAAATCTGGAGAACGTTTTGTATGGGGCTATATATAATTATGGACCGATATGGACCAATTTTTGCACGGTTGCTGGAGACCATATACCAATACCATGTACCAAATTTCAGCCGGATCGGATGCAATTTGCTTCTCTTTGAGGCTTCGCAAGCCAAATGTGGATATCGGTTTATATAGGGGCTATATATAATTATGGACCGATGTGGACCACTTTTTGCATGATTGTTAGAGACCCTATACCAACACCATGTACCAAATTTCAGCCGGATCGGATGACATATGCTTCTCTTAGAGGCTCCACAAGCCAAATCTGGGGATCGGTTTATATGGGGGCTATATATAATTAAGGACCGATATGGACCAATTTTTGCATGGTTGTTAGAGACCATATACCAACACCATGTAGCAAATTTCAGCCGGATCGGATGAAATATGCTTCTCTTAGAGGCTCCACAAGCCAAATCTGGGGATCGGTTTATATGGGGGCTATATATGATTATGGACCGATGTGGACCAGTTTTTGCATGGTTGTTAGAGACCATATACCAACATCATGTAGCAAATTTCAGCCGGATCGGATGAAATTTGCTTCTCTTTGAGGCTCCGCAAGCCAAATCTGGGGATCGGTTTATATGGGGGCTATATATAATTATGGACCGATGTGGACCAATTTTGGCATGATTGTTAGAGACCATATACCAACACCACGTACCAAATTTCAGCCGGATCGGATGAAATATGCTTCTCTTTGAGGCTCCACAAGCTAAATCTGGGGATCGGTTTATATGGGGGCTATATATAATTATAGACCGATGTGGACCAATTTTTGCTTGATTGTTAGAGACCATATACTAACACCATGTACCAAATTTCAGCCGGATCGGATGAAATTTGCTTCTCTTAGAGGCCTCGCAAGCCAAATCGGGGGATCGGTTTATATGGGGGCTATATATAATTATAGACCGATGTGGACCAATTTTTGCATGGTTGTTAGAGACCATATACCAACATCATGTACCAAATTTCAGCTGGATCGGATGAAATATGCTTCTGTTAGAGGCTCCACAAGCCAAATCTGAGGGTCCCTTTATATGGGGGCTATACGTAAAAGTTTACCGATATGGCCCATTTTCAATACCATCCGACCTACATCGATAACAACTACTTGTGCCAAGTTTGAAGTCGATAGCTTGTTTCGTTCGGAAGTTAGCGTGATTTCAACAGACGGACGGACGGACGGACGGACGGACATGCTTAGATCGACTCAGAATTTCACCACGACCCAGAATATATATACTTTATGGGGTCTTAGAGCAATATTTCGATGTGTTACAAACGGAATGACAAAGTTAATATACCCCCATCCTATGATGGAGGGTATAAAAAGCACCAACTTGGTGCTTTCTGGCATTTTCATTTAGTGCTTTTTGTGTTTTTTCCAAGTTGAACAGTATTAATTTTAATTGACGATATCTTCTCATACTAAAACTCAGATTAGACTTTCAATAGCTTAAGAAACTCAACTATATTGTCAAATAGAGAATTTTATTGTTATGAAGGTGCTATTGATTCTGTTTTGAATCAATATTGTTTTTTTTAGCAATGGTGCAATTTTAGGGTAATCTTCAGAAATGTCTAGGGACGAGTGAATTTCTGAACGTGATAAAGATGTCATATAAACGTGTGAAATAAATTCACAAAGCACTCATGACTGAAATAAGAAACAGACTCCCTCCAAATAACATATTAATATTTCCAAATTAGATGTCGAAAAAATGTTTTGTTGTAAATATTGTGAAATTTGAAAGACATTACAATAGAGTTTCATACTAATTCGAAAAACGCAAACTTTTGCATTTTCAATAACTTTTGAACCATTACAGGTTTAGTGATGAAATTTGTACCAATTGAATTTCTTATCAATAAGAACTGTTATATTATGTACCATTATGGTTCAGAAAATAGAGATTGAGAAAAAATTAAAACTGCGTAAAATTAATACAAAAAAGTTTGACGTTTTTTTGTTTTTAGTAGATCATTGAAGGAAGGTGGTGTTTTTGGTGCGTCTTGCCCTTCGGGAGTTGGCATCACTGCCATCATCATCTAGTGTCATCATCATTAGACTTGATTGGATGTGTGTGTATATGAGAGAGAGGGAGAGAGTAGAAGAAATGCTTTATAGAGTATACGCACAGATGAGTTCTCATGGAAACAGTACTCATCCATACACATCAATACTCCTGCTTGCCTGCATAACATTCAATACAATCATAACAAAACAGAGTAGTTTTTGTTTTTTCTTCAAGTTTTCAACCACAAAATTGACTCGTTTCACTTCATTTTTTCTCAAATTTTTTCTTTGCAATCCTTGTGAAGGATGAAGGTATTCAAACCGCTAACTTGTGTTTGTAGGTATTGCTCAATGAAGCCATAGGGTTATTTATATGTATTATCACTATAGCCGAAACCACTGTGTGTTAAAGGTAAAGTGTTTGACAACTGACCGGGATACTACCCCACTACAGATAAAATTGTTTGTTTTATACCCTCCACCATATATATATATATATATATATATATATATATATATATATATATATATATATATATATATATATATATATATATATATATATATATATATATATATATATATATATATATATATATATATATATATATATATATATATATATATATATATATATATATATATGCGGAGCCTGTAAGAGTAGCACATTTCATCTGATCTGGCTGAAATTTGGTACATGGTGTAAGTATATGGTCTCCAACAACCATGCAAAAATTGTTCCATATCGGTCCATATTTATATATAGCCCCCATCATAAGCATAGGAAGGCCTCTGGGGAGGGGGCTTAGACCCCCCCAGAAAAATTTTAGCCTCCCCCCAGAATTTGAAACTCTATTTATGATTTTCCATTTTTCAATAAATGTCAATAGTTTTTTTTTTTAATTTTTATAACAATTAAACAAGTATATACAATCGCACAAAGTTCCGCTAAAGACTTTCATGAACAATCGAATTACTTGGGTTGTGGTAGCAGTTGCCGATGGCAATGTTTGAATTCAGATATTTATGAAATAAAGCAGTGGTTGACCTTTTGATTGATTTAGTTTAGTCAATTTAATTTAAAAAAATAGTAATTGATATTAAAACTATTCTTTCATAAATTAATATCTTAATAATTCTGCGAAAAAGCGTCGCCAAAAAAGTAGTGAAAATGTTCTTTTTGGGTCTAGAAGTGGTGCAAAATTGGCGGAGAAGCAATGAATGTAATATGAGCTTGTCATAGGACAAATGTCCACCGTTTCAACAGTCGTTGCAATGAATTTGCATCACTTCTTAAGGTGAGATCCGAATTCAGTGTTTCGAATGTGAATTAAAAAATTTTGTGATATTTTCCCAAATAAATAATTTTTTTATTGTTTTATGATTTTTAATGCATTCTGACGCTTGTTTGAAACGTTTTTCCTCGAAAAATTTCCAAAATGATCGATTTTTCTATAATGGATTTAGCAGTTTTATGGCAACATTTGAATAATTTGTAGCAATTTATTTATTGTTACTCTTTTTTTAAACTATTTGAAAAAAAGAAAACAAAAAATTATACAATAAAATTTGAAAAAAATGAAGTAAAAAACTTCCTGTGTAGTTAAAATAATTGAGGACATTTTTGGAAGTTCTTTTAAAGGTGTGCCTTTAGAACAACTCACATTTTTTTGCTGGGAAAAGTGTGGAACTACTTTTAGTTGCTTTATTATAAATTAATTGTCGAGTTATTTTGATGTCTACTTTTTTATTAAATTTTATGAAATAAAACATTAATTGAACCTATAAGTTCAGTCCATAAATTTTTAGCTAGGGGGGCTATAGCCCCCCCCCCTAGGAAATTTGTCTAGCTACGCTAATGGACCCCATATAAACCGATCCCCATATCTGAACTCCGGAGCCTTTTAGAGGAGCAAAATTCATCCGATCTGGTTGAAATTTGGTATATGGTGTTGGTGTATGGTCTCTAACAACCATGCCAAAATTGGTCGATATCGGTCCATAATTATATATAGCCCCCATATAAACCGATCCGCAGATTTGTCCTCCGGAGCCTCTTGGAGGAGCAAAATTCATCCGATCCGGTTGAAATTTGGAACGTGGTGTTAGTTTCGAACAAACACGATATGGACACGAATTGGTCCATATCGGTCCATAATTATATATAGCCCCCATATAAACCGTTCTCCAGATTGGATCTCCGGAGTCTCTTGCAGAAACAAAATTTCCGATCCGGTTGAAATTAGGAACATGGTGTTAGTATGTGGTCTCTAACAACCATGCAAGAATTGGTCCATATCGGTCCATAATTATATATAGCCCCCATAAAATCCGATCCACAGATTTGTCCTCCGGAGCCTCTTGGAGGAGCAAAATCCGGTTGAAATTTGGAACGTGGTGTTAGTTTCTAACAAACACGATATGGACACGAATTGGTCCATATCGGTCCATAATTATATATAGCCCCCATATAAACCGTTCTCCAGATTTGATCTCCGGAGTCTCTTGGAGAAGCAAAATTCATCCGATCCGGTTGAAATTTGCAACGTGGTGTTAGTATGTGGCAGCTAATAACCATGCCAAATTTGGTCCACATCGGTCTATAGTTATATATAGCCGATCCCCAATCACACAAAAATTGGTCCATATCGGTGCATAATCATGGTTGCCACTCGAGCCAAAAATAATCTACCAAAATTTTATTTCCATTGAAAATTTTGTTAAAATTTTATTTCTGTAGAAAATTTTGTCAAAATTTTATTTCTATAGAAAATTTTTTCAAAATGTTATTCCTATAGAAAATTTTGTCTAAATTTATTTCTATCGAAAATGTTGTCAACTTTTTAATTCTATTGAAAATTTTGTCAAAATTTTATGTCTATAGAAAATTTTGTCAAAATTTTATTTCTATAGAAAATTTTGTCAAAATTTTATTTCTATAGAAAAATTTGTCAAAATTTTATTTCTATAGAAAATTTTGTCAAAATGTTTTTACTATAGAAAATTTTGTGAAAATTTTATTTCTATAGAAAATTTTATCAAAATTTTATTTCTATAGAAAATTTTGTAAAAATTTTATTTCTATAGAAATGTCAAAATTTTATTTCTATAGAAAATTTTGTTAAAATTTTATTTCTATAGAAAATTTTGTCCAAATTTTACTTCTAAAGAATTGTTGTCAAAATTTTATTTCTATAGAAACTTTTATCAAAATTTTATTTTGTCAAACTTAGTTATATACGTATTTAATCGGCCTTTTCTAGTTTAATATATACCACGTATGGACTACCTTGCAATTTAGAAGATGGTGTTAGGAAGTTTTAAGATACCTTGAAATCGGCAAGTGTTACCGCAACCGAAGTAATTCGATTGTGGATGACAGTCTTCAGTAGAAGTTTCTACGCAATCCATGGTGGAGGGTACATAAGCTTCGGCCTGGCCGAACTTACAGCCGTAAATACTTGTTTTTTATATCCGTCACCATATGAGGAAGGGTATACTAACTTTGTCATTCCGTTTGTAACACATCGAAATATTGGTCTTAGACCGAATAAAGTATACATATTCTGGATCGTGTTAAAATTCTGAGTCGATCTAGCGATGTCCGCCACTATTAGCTGCAGTGTTGCCGGTATAGGAAAATTTTCCCCAAATTGGAGATATTTTTACGTGGATGGGGGCGTAATTTTTGAGTTTGGAACTTTTTTCTGTGGTGATCGTTTGTGGAAATCGGTTCGGTGTAATAAATCAAGTTTCAAACTTTAAAATAGAAAAGGTTGATCCTCTTTATTTCACTTAAATAAAATAGGGCGCAAAGGAAGCGTTTGGACTAGAAATGAACATATTATTTAATTGTAGATTATAATTTTATTTAATAGATTATAATTTTATTCAGCTTGTTTAAAATATATTTTTAAAATTGGGAAATAATTTCGTGAAGACGTGACCTACATTTTGTCCCCTCATCAGTGTTCATCACTGATTTGGACAATCCCTTCATATCGATCTACCATCCAGTTTTACTACTTGAGCATTTAGAAGTAAATTATCATTCAAGCTGGTATCGTTCAAGAAGGTATCGTTGTGCCAAATTTGAAAGCGATTCGACATAAACTGTGACCTAGACTTTGATCGCAAAAATGTGTTCACACACAGACGGACGGACAGACGGACATGGCTAGATCGACTCAGGGACCCATCCTGAGCATTATTGCCAAAGACACCATGTGTCTATATCGTCTCCTTCAGGGTGTTGCAAACATATGCACTAACTTATAATACCCTGTTCCACAGTGTGGCGCAGGGTATAATTAGGGATTTTTAGGGACTAATGTTTACCGACAAGAACCTGAAAAATACTGTCAACATTGATTAGCTGTTATTGATGTAGATGGTATGATATTGCAGATGGGTCATATCGCACTACTTTTAGTTATAGCAAATTTCATCCGATCCCGTAGAAATTTGATACGCCATAACTGTCCATAATTATATATAGCCCCATATAAACCGACCCCCAGTTTTAACTTCCGGAGTTTCGTAGATTTAATTTAATAACCATGCAAAATTGGTCTATATCGATCTGTAATTATATTTAAAGCTCACATGAAACGATTCCATACGTACCGATCCCCAGGTTTGGCTGACGGAGCCCATTGGAGGAGCAGTTTTTTATCCGATATGGTTCAATTTCGGTACGCGATGTCTCTAACAACCATGCAAAATTGGTCCATATCGTTTCATAATTATATATACACCCCATAAAAATCGATCTCTAGATTTGGATTGCGGATCCTCTTGGAGGAGCACATTTCATCCCATTCGGTTGAAATTTGATACATAATATAAGCATATGCTCTCCAATGCAAATTGGTCGATTATTATATATAGCCCCCATATAATACGATCCCCATATTTGATATCCGGAGTTTCTAGAACGAGCAAATTTCATCCGATCTGGCTGAAATTCTGTTCGCGATATTGATATATATTCTCTAACAATCATTCAAGGTTCCCTAAAATATCTCCTAATTTAAAAATGTACCCAAATCGGAGAGGTTTGGCATAGTAGCAGTCCACTATTTAATGCTCGCTTAGACTATAAAGTTCATTGCAATACCACCTCACTCTTATCAAGGTGTGTTGCCTAATACCATGTTTAACTCAATAACAAGGGACTTCTTCTTCTTATAGCCGAGTCCGAATGTCGTTTCACATTTCGGTGAAGTCATTTAGATATGCTTAGGAGAGTGGCCTTAGCTATCTCGTCTCCTTCCGAATGTTGTAGGTATATGCACTTCGTGTTCTATAAAATATTATAATTCCATATATATATATATATATATATATATATATATATATATATATATATATATATATATATATATATATATATATATATATATATATATATATATATATATATATATATATATATATATATATATATATTATAATTCCAAATATTTTTCTACTATACCCCTTTACTCTACAACTCTTACTACTAAAATATGTCCATGATATGTTTGTCCTTGTATATTCCTGACAATATTGGTGTGACTGTCTAAATGTCCGAGAGACATACGGTAGATATGGTGGACATGGTCACAGAATATACAAATTCAATTCAATTGATGACATCCTCTTAATCCCACACATCATGAACTTGAATCCATATGGTACTTGTCCTTGTATCATTGAAAGGTAACATTCAATTGATTGAGTAACGTCCAAGAAAAAAAATTTTCTTTAACACTTTGACACTATTTTGTCAGACATGAGATTGGTCTATATACCATCAATCACCCAGAGAAGGAATATGATCATACGAAACAATATAAAAAAGCAAAATGTTATTTCCGGACGATGAAAATTTTTGAAAATTTTATTTCTATAGAAAATTTTGTAAAAATTTTATTTCTATAGAAAATTTTGTCAAAAATTCTATTTAAGTAGAAAATTTTGTCAAAATTTTATATAAATCGAAAATTTTGTCAAAATTTTATTTAAATCGAAAATTTTGTCAAAATTTTATTTAAATTGAAAATTTTGTCAAAATTTTATTTAAATCGAAAATTTTGTCAAAATTTTATTCAAATCGAAAATTTTGTCAAAATTTTTTTATTTCTACAGAAAATTTTGTCAAAATTTTATTTCTATAGAAAATATTGTCAAAATTTTATTTCCATAGAAAATGTTGTCAAAATTGCATTTCTATAGAAAGTTCTGTCAAAATTTTATTTCTATAGAAAATTTTGTCAAAATTTAATATCTATAGATTTTTTCAAAATTTTATTTCTATAGAAGTTTTTGTCAAAATGTTATTTCTATAGAAAATTTTGTCAAAAATTTTTACCTATAGACAATTCTGTCAAAATTTTATTTCTATAGAAGATTTGGTCAACATTTTATTTCAACAGAAAATTTGGTAAAATTTTTATTTCTTTAGAAAATTTTGTCAAAATTTTATTTCTATAGAAAATTTTGTCAAAATTTTATTTCTATAGAAAATGTTGTCACAATTGCAATTCTATAGAAAGTTCTGTCAAAATTTTATTTCTATAGAAAATTTTGTCAAAATTTAATATCTATGTTTTTTTTCAAAATTTTATTTCTATAGAAGCTTTTGTCAAATTTTTATTTCTATAGAAAATTTTGTCAAAATTTTATTTCTACAGAAAATTTGGTCAAACATTTATTCTATAGAAAATTTTGTTAAAATTTTATTTCTGTAGAAAATTTGGCCAAAATTTTATTTCTATAGAAAATTTTGTCAAAATTTTATTTCTATAGAAAATTTTGTCAAAATTTTATTTCTATAGAAAATTTTATTTCTATGGATTATTTTGTCAAAAATTTATTTCTTTAGAAAATTTTGTGAAATTTTATTTCTATAGAAAATTTGGTCAAATTTTTAGTTCTATAGAAAGTTCTGTCAAAATTTTATTTCTATAGAAATTTTTGTCAAAATTTTATTTCTATAGAAAATTTGGTCAAATTTTTAGTTCTATAGAAAATTTTGTCAAAATTTTATTTCTATAGAACATTTTGTCAAAATTTTATTTCTATGGAAAATTTTGTAAAAATTGTATTACTATAGTATTTACTTGTTTTGTTTAACATAGACTCCATGGACTACCTTGAAGGTATCATAACAACCTTTCCATTGACAAGTGTTAACATAACCCAAACAATTCGATTTTAGATGACAGTTTTATAGTAGACCTTTCTACGCATACATGGTATAGGGTACATAAAACTCGATCTGGTCGCACTTACGGCCGTGTAAGCTTGTTAATATATATATTAATTTAATCGTTGTTTTTCAAATTTAATAGCGTTCGTTCTTGCGCCAAAAAAAATACCATGTACAAAAGTACATCAAGATTAGTTAATAATTGTGAACTGTATTTAGCGAAAAACAAGTAAGGAAAGTCGGGCGGGGCCGACTATATTATACCCTGCACCACTTTGTAGATCTAAATTTTCGATACCATATCACATCCGTCAAATGTGTTGGGGGCTATATATAGAGGTTTGTACCAAATACATACATTTAAATATCACTCGATCTGGAAAGAATTTGATAGACTTCTACAAAATCTGTACACTCAAAATTTAAGTCGGCTAATGCACTAGGGTGGAACACAATTTTAGTAAAATATGGGAAACATTTAAATCTGAAGCAATTTTAAGGAAACTTTGCAAAAGTTTATTTATGATTTATCGCTCGATATATAGGTATTAGAAGTTTAGGAAAATTAGAGTCATTTTGACAACTTTGCGACTAAGCAGTGGCGATTTTACAAAGAAATTGTTGGTATTTTGACCATTTTTGTCGAAATCAGAAAAACATATATATGGGAGCTATATCTAAATCTGAACCGATTTCAACCAAATTTGGCACGCATAGCAACAATGCTAATTATACTCTCTGTGCAAAATTTCAACTAAATCGGAGTTAAAAATTGGCCTCTGTGGTCATATGAGTGTAAATTGGGCGAAAGCTATATATAGGATATATCTAAATCTGAACCGATTTCAACCAAATTTGGCACGCATAGCTACAATGCTAATTCTACTCCCTGTGCAAAATTTCAACTAAATCGGAGCAAAAAATTGGCCTCTGTGGTCATATGAGTGTAAATCGGGCGAAAGCTATATATGGGAGATATATCCAAATCTGAACCGATTTCAACCAAATTTGGCACGCATAGTTTCAATGCTAATTCTACTCCCTGTGCAAAATGTCAACTAAATCGGAGCAAAAAATTGGCCTCTGTGGGCAAATGAGTGTAAATCGGGCGAAAGCTATATATGGGAGCTATATCTAAATCTGAACCGATTTGGGTGATATTTTGCAAGTTTTTCGAGACCCATAAAATATTCGGATGTACGGAATTTGAGGAAGATCGGTTGATATACACGCCAATTATGACCAGATCGGTGAAAAATATATATGGCAGCTATATCTAAATCTGAACCGATTTTTTCCAAAATCAATAGGGATCGTCTTTGAGCCGAAACAGGACCCTATACCAAATTTTAGGACAATCGGACTAAAACTGCGAGCTGTACTTTGCACACAAAAATACATCAACAGACAGACAGACGGACAGACGGACAGACAGACAGACGGACATCGCTAAATCGACTCAGAATTTAATTCTAAGACTATCGGTATACTAAACGATGGGTCTCAGACTTTTCCTTCTTGGCGTTACATACAAATGCACAAACTTATTATACCCTGTACCACAGTAGTGGTGAAGGGTATAAAAAATAATAAATATTGAACCTTTTTTCAAAATTTTATTTCTATAGAATTTTTACTACGTGTCCCTCGTGAAGATCAAATTTGTAAGCGAGGAAAATAGGCAGGAGTTTCGAGAAGATCTATGTAATCTTAATATGTCTTTTTTATCTAAATCGGTTAAATATTAACCGATTTCATAATAATGTGGTTTCCGATTTCGGACGGAATATCCTCCATGTAACCTTCAACGCAGCCATTCACAGTATCGATACTACTTAAATGCGTTATCATATTTATTGGGAACCTAATTGCCATTAATCGTCAACATAGTGCAAATCATTTTATGGTCAGAAAATTTTATGCTATCTTTTTATCATTTCGTGATTGACTAAAGATATCACTGCGATGGACATTGGGCTTAAGTTAGTGATTTAAAATAAGAACTATTGTTCATATATATTTGCCATAAATTAAATATCCCTTTCCCCAAGGTCCCTCCTAAGATATGGACAAATATTGAATTGATTTCATATCGTCTGCATGGTTATGTGCCAGCCATTGTCATCAATCCCATTGTCGGGTATGGATGGACAATGTGGATGTCATTTCCGTTGTCAAAGTCAGTGTTGAGCAACATGGTGATAATAACGACAACAATGATGATACCGATAGGTCTGCGACTTCTGAAAATCCCAATTGACAACTGGGATTTGTTTTTGTATAGATGAAAGATTTACACATTGGAGTTTTAACACTTGACACCAATGTAACACTGGTGAGAGTTAAGTCCAAAAGAATGATACCCAACACCAACATCCCAATCATGATGACCTAGAAGAAATTTGAAAGGCTTAACTAGATATTGCCATGGATTTCATTTAATAAATAAGAAATATTTTATGTAAAGTTCACACATAGATTTTTGGTTTGAGAATTTCTTATGCAAATATGAACATGTTGTAATGTAGCATTTAAGACTAAATCCCAGATTTATAATGGATGTCAAACGAACTTCCATTGACGTAATGTAATGATGTAAGAAATTGGTTTATTGTTCCTTTTCAAAGAAAATCATGGATATCCAAAAGAGGACTGTCTCTTGTTTGGAATCTATTAAAAATTAAAAATTTCAACAGCACTGTGAATATTGTAAATATTAAACGAGTCTCGTTCTCAAAGTTAGTAGAACTAAGAATGTTGCAAAACCATGAATGTATGTTTACGAAACCAAAGACAGGGTTTCAAAATGATTAAAACCAAATATTCGTCCACTGAAATAAAGCTTGTTCGGTTCCAATGATTTTGTCTTTAATGATTTTGGTATTAACACCGACCCAAAGAAACGGAGATTTGAAGTAAGTATACACTTAAACCAAAGTTATCTTTGTTGCTTGTATAGGCATATAATCTTCCTTAACATAGACTACATATGGACTAACTTACAAAAAATGGCAAAAAAAAATGATTTGTTTGCAGTTAAATTCTATTATTTTATTCAAAATTTTTACACAAATTATCGAAGTCTTACTTTTTATACCCTCTACCATAGGATGGGGGTATATTAACTTTGTCATTCCGTTTGTAACACATCGAAATATTGCTCTAAGACCCCACAAATTATATATATTCTGGGTCGTGGTGAAATTCTGAGTCGATCTGATCATGTCTGTCCGTCGGTCTGTTGAAATCACGCTAACTTCCGAACGAAACAAGCTATCGACTTCAAACTTGGGAAAAGTCATCCGATTGAAATTTGGTACGTGGTGTTAGTAAATGGTCTCTAACAACCATGCAAAAATTGGTCCATATCGGTCCATAATTATATATATAGCCCCCATATAAACCGATCCCCAGATTTGGTTTGCGGACCCTCTAAGAGAAGCAAATTTCATCCGATCGGGCTGAAATTTGGTACATGGTCTCTAACAACCATGCAACAATTGGTCCATATCGGTCCATAATTATATATAGCCCCCATATAAACCGATCTCCAGATTTGGTTTGCGGACCCTCTAAGAGAAGCAAATTTCATCCGATCCGGTTGAAATTTGGTACATGATATTAGTATATGGTCTCTAACAACCATGCAACAATTGGTCCATATCGGTCCATAATTATATATAGCCCCCATATAAACCGATACCCAGATTTGGTTTTGGGACCCTCTAAGAGAAGCAAATTTCATCCGATCCGGCTGAAATTTGGTACGTTGTGTCTCTAACAATCTTACAAAAATTAGTCCATATCGGTCCACAATCATGTATAGCCCACATATAAACCAATCCCCAGATTTGGTTTTGGAGCCTCTTGGAGGAGCCAATTTCATCTGATCGTGGTGTTAATGAATAATAACCCCCCCATCCTTTGGGGGGTTCATATTCCCCCAATGGATGGGGGTATATTAACTTTGTCATTCCGCTTGTAACACATCGAAATATTGCTCTAAGACCTCATAAAGTATATATATATGTATTCTGGGTCGTGTCACAAGTAGTTGTTATTGATGTTGGTCGGTTGGTATTGCAAATCGGCCATATCGGTCCACTTTTACGTATAGCCGTAATATAAACGGACCCTCAGATTTGGCTTGCAGATCCTCTAACAGAAGCATATTTCATCCGATCCTGCTGAAATTTGGTACATCGTGTTGGTATATGGTCTCTACCAACCATGCAAAAATTGGTCCTCATCGGCCCATAATTATATATAGCCCCCATATAAACCGATCCCCAGATTTGGCTTGCGGAGCCTCAGAGAGAAGCAAATTTCATCCGATCCGGTTGAAATTAGGAACATGGTGTTAGTATATGGTCTCTAACAACCTTGCCAGAATTGGTCCATGACGGTCTATAATTATATATAGCCCCCATATAAACCGTTCTCCAGATTTAATCTCCGGAGCCTCTTGGAGGAGCAAAATTCATCCGATCCGGTTCAAATGTGGAACGTGGTGTTAGTATATGGTTTCTTAAATATATGCAAAAATTGGTCCACATCGTTACCGCAACTCAAGTAATTTGATTGTGGATGGCAGTGTTTAGAAGAAGTTTCTACGCAATGCATGGTGGAGGGTATATATTAGAATTGGATGCAAAAAACAACGGTTAGATAGCAGTATAAGGAAATGGAAAATAGAATCGGAGAGAATAATATCGTTTGAACGGGAGTTATTGCAGGAACATGGTGATAGCAGGAATCAGGAACATGGTGATAGCAGGAATAAGGACAACAGGAACGTACACAGGAAATGACGGTAAAGGACAGAAGCATAATAGGTCAGGAACCAGGATGAATCAGGAACAATGGGCTATTGCCCTCGTAGTTGTACCTGAATGATGGTAGCCTCAAGGGCAAAAAATGTCTCATTGGTCGACTTGGTACAACGAAGTTCAAGTGTCCAATCAAGAAATCTGAGTTAATCATACCATTAACCAACTTCACAATAAATAAAATATCCAGCATGCGCCGTCTTCTCTCAAGGATCGGCAAATCTATCAGGCTCAATCTATTCACCGGATCGGGTGAATTTTGCTTCTCCAAGATGCTCTGGAGGTCAAAACTGGGGATCGGTTTATATGGGGGCTATATATAATTATGGACGAATATGAATCAATTTTTGCATAGTTGTTAGATACTCGTACCAAATTTCAACCGGATCGGATAAATTGTCCTCCTTCAAGAGGCTCCGGAGTTCAAATCTGGGGATCAGTTTATATGGGGGCTATATATAATTATGGACCGATATGGACCAATTTTTGCACGGTTGTTAGAGACCGTACACTAATATCACGAACCAAATTTCAACCGAATCGGATGAAATTTCCTTCTCTAAGAGGCTCCGCAAGCCACATTTGGGGGGTCCGTTTATATTGGGGGCTATACGTAAAAGTGGTTCAATATGGACCATTTGCAATACAATCTTACCTAACATACATCATTAACAACTACTTATGCCAAGTTTCAAGTCGATAGCTTGTTTCGTTCGGAAGTTAGCGTGATTTCAACAGACGGACTTACGGACATCGACTCAGAATTTCACCACGACCCAGAATATATATACTTTATGGGGTCTTAGATCAATATTTCGAAGTGTTAAAAACGGAGTGACAAAGTTAATATACCCCCATCCTATGGTGGAGGGTATAATAAAGGGTAATTTAATTTCTATAAAAATTTCGTTCCGGAGGAAAAAACAAAATTGTTTGTAGGTGTTTTCAAAGAAAAATGCCCTACTATCTTATTTTATACAGCATGTGTTTACTACGGAAAAGTATAGATATCCTATGTTTCCCACTCTCATTTTGTTATATCCCTTGAAGGAATACCATCATTTGAAATAGACCCAAAAATAAAACTAATATATTTGCTTCTTACACGCAAGTGAAACAAACTGACATGAATCTAATGTCCAGAAAACGATACAAATTTTCATTTAATTTGGCCTATTTATAACTCTCCATAGGCTAACCAAATATATTTGGGCTACATTTGGGGGATTAGTTAATCAAGAATATACAATGAATTAAAGAAAATAAACACAAACAAAACCCAGTAAGGAAAGTCTAAAGTCGGGCGGGGCCGACTATATTATACCCTGCACCACTTTGTAGATCTAAATTTTCGATACCACATCACATCCTTCAAATGTGTTGGGGGGTATATATAAAGCTTTGTCAGAAAATACATACATTTAAATATCACTCGATCTGGAAGAATTTGATAGACTTCTACAAAATCTATAGACTCAAAATTTAAGTCGGCTAATGCACTAGGGTGGAACACAATGTTAGTAAAAAATATGGGAAACGTTTAAATCTGAAGCAATTTTAAGGAAACTTCGAAAAAGTTTATTTATGATTTATCGCTTGATATATATGTATTAGAAGTTTAGGAAAATTAGAGTCATTTTTACAACTTTTCGACTAAGCAGTGGCGTTTTTACAAGGAAAATGTTGGTATTTTGACCATTTTTGTCGAAATCAGAAAAACATATATATGGGAGCTATATCTAAATCTGAACCGATTTCAACCAAATTTGGCACGCATAGCTACAATGCTAATTCTACTCCCTGTGCACAATTTCAACTAAATCGGAGATAAAAAATGACCTCTGTGGTCATATGAGTGTAAATCGGGCGAAAGCTTTATATGGGAGATATATCCAAATCTGAACCGATTTCAAGCAAATTTGGCACGCATAGTTACAACGCTAATTCTACTCCCTATGCAAAATTTCAACTAAATCGGAGCAAAAAATTGGCCTCTGTGGGCAAATGAGTGTAAATCGGGCGAAAGCTATATATGGGAGATATATCTAAATCTGAACCGATTTCAACCAAATTTGGCACGCGTAGCTACAATGCTAATTCTACTCCCTGTGCAAAATTTCAACTAAATCGGAGTTAAAAATTGGCCTCTGTGGTCATATGAGTGTAAATCGGGCGAAAGCTATATATGGGAGCTATATCTAAATCTGAACAGATTTTGCTGATATTTTGCAAGTTTTTCGAGACTCATAGAATATTCGGATGTACGGAATTTGAGGAAGATCGGTTGATATACACGCCAATTATGACCAGATCGGTGAAAAATATATATGACAGTTATATCTAAATCTGAACCGATTTTTTCCAAAATCAATAGGGATCGTCTTTGAGCCGAAACAGGATCCTATACCAAATTTTATGACAATCGGACTAAAACTGCGAGCTGTACTTTGCACACAAAAAGACATCAACAGACAGACAGACAGACAGACAGACGGACAGACGGACAGACGGACAGACAGACAGACAGACAGACAGACAGACAGACAGACAGACAGACAGACAGACAGACAGACAGACAGACGGACATCGCTAAATCGACTCAGAATTTAATTCTAAGACGATCCGTATACTAAACGATGGGTCTTAGACTTTTCCTTCATGGCGTTACATACAAATGCACAAACTTATTATACCCTGTACCACAGTAGTGGTGAAGGGTATAAAGACATTCTTCTCACATGCAAAATGGCCCACGAAAAAATTTGTGAAATTTGTCAATGAGTCATGATGCAAGTCATGATGTCATTTCCCTGAGGAACAATTAATTAATTAACTTCATGAATGGCAATAAAATTGAAGAAAATACATATCCCATGACCACAGCTTCCAAGGGGATTTACATTTGTACATCCACCAAATACAATTCATTAATTTTATTTATTTATTTATTTTGGTTTTTGGTAGGAAATTTATAGCTTAACCTAATTGAGGAACTTAGAAAATACATGCAATGGTTTGTTCATTTAGAACCTTGAGTTCCGCAAAAGCCTGATTGCATGGAACAAACTGTATGCAAAAACAAGTATATACAGTAGAAAGTTCGGCCGGGCCCAATCTTAAATACCCACCACCATGAATCAAATATAATAGTTTCCTTTGAAAATTTCAGGGGGGTTTGATGACAGATATTTTCCCAAGCAGATCAGTCCAACCAGTACTCTTCCCACAGATAAATGTACAGATTTTACCTATGAAGACTAGATCAGATTCTGAATTTATAAGAACCATTTGTTGTTTGAGTTTTAGAGGAATCATAAACATCTCTTGTAAACGCCAGAAAATGATGAAATAACGCCTTGATTTGAAATCAAAAATCTGTAGATTTTCATCCCAATTATGTAAAATAATTACAAGAAGTAAAATCTGGAAATTTTGCATTAAGTTTCAAGCAATTCTCATGATCAGTGTGCCTTCTATACCCTCAATAAGTGAAATCGGTCTATATGGAGGCCTTACCAAATGGACCGATAAAACTGAATCATAGACACTTAGTTATGGGTAGAAAATGCCAGTATATTTTCAATTTGTGGCAAATCGGATAAAAACTGAAATTTCTAGAAACCCTAGGAGTTAAATCAGGAGTTCGGTGTAATGGAGGCTATACCAAAACATGGAAAGATACACACAGTATTCAGCACATTTAATTGTATTTCTAGAACCTAGACCCAAATCGGAGGGCTATATCAAAGACCGTACCGATACTCAATATATTCGGCACACCCCTTTATGGTCCTAGAATACCTCTAGATTTCCAATTTCAGGCAAATTGGGTAAAAACTACGGATTCTAGAAGCCCAAGAAGTAAAATCGGGAGATCGGTTTATATGGGGGCTATATCAAAACATGGTCCAATTTTCGGCGCATCTCTTTATTTTCCTAGAATACCTCTAGATTTCCAATTTCAGGCAAATTGGGTAAAAACTACGGATTCTAGAAGCCCAAGAAATAAAATCGGGAGATGGGTCCATATCGGGGCTATATCAAAACATGAACCGATACTCACCATTTTCGACACACGTCTTTATGGTCCTACAATACCTGTAGATTTCAAATTTCAGGCAAATTGGATAAAAACTACGGATCCTAGAAGCCCAAGAAGTAAAATCGGGAGATCGGTCTATATGGGGGCTATATCAAAACACGAACCGATACTCGCCATCTTCGACGCACGTCTTTGTGGTCTTAGAATACACCTAGATTTCCGATTAGAGGCAAATTGCATTAAAACTACGGATTCTAGAAGACCAAGAAGTGAAATCGGGAAATCGGTCTATATGTGGGCTATATCAAAACATGGACCGATACACACCATTTTCGGCACACCTTTTTATGGTCCTAGAATACCTCTATATTTCCGATTTGAGGCAAATTGGATAAAAACTACGGATTCTAGAAGCCCAAGAAGTAAAATCGGGAGATCGGTCTATATGGGTGCTATATCAAAACATGGACCGATACTCACCATTTTCGACACACGTCTTTATGACCCGAAAATACCTTTAGATTTCCAATTTCAGGTAAATTGAATAAAAACTGCGGTTTCTATAAGCCCAAGAAGTAAAATCGGGAGATCGGTCTATATGGGGGCTATACCAAAACATGGACCTATACTCACCATTTTTGGCACACCTCTTTATGGTCATAAAATACCTATAGATTTCAAATTTCAGGCAAATTGGATAAAAACTTCGATTTCTATAAGCCCAAGACAACAAATCGGGAGGTCGGTTTATATGGGGACTATATCAAAACCTGGACCGATATAGCCCATCTTCGAACTTGACCTGCCTGCAGACAAAAGACGAGTTTGTGCAAAATTTCAGCACGATTGCTTCATTATTGAAGACTGTAGCGTGATTACAACAGACTGACAGACAGACAGACAGACGGACATCGTTATATCGTCTTAGAATTTCTCCCTGATCAAGAATATATAACTTTATACAGTCGGAAATCGATATTTCGATGTGTTACAAACGGAATGACAAACTTATTATTACCCTGTCACCATTCTATGGTGGTGGGTATAAAAAAAGAAATTCTTTCTTCCCAAGCGAAAATTTGGGCTGTCAAAATATTGTTTTTTTTTTATTTCTGGCTACCCCATGACTTTCTCTCTTCTAAATATTAAAGGAAATATTATACCCGAAGGAAAACTACTTTCTTCCAGAAGCCAATTTTATTTTATTTAAATAGGTGCACCAGTTTGTCTACACCCTCAAAAAAATCGCTTCTGTAACATATACCCCAATCACATTTTGCTTCAAGCATATATATTTTTGAGGATTGGTCCAACAATATATTGTTTGTATTGTTAACAAGTAAGGAAAGTCTAAAGTCGGGCGGGGCTGACTATATTATACCCTGCACCACTTTGTAAATCCACATTTTCGATACTATATCAAATCCGTCAAATGTGTTGGGTGCTATATATAAAGGTTTTTGTCCCAAATACATACATTTAAATCTCACTCCATCTGCACAAAATTTATTATCTATAGGCTTAAAATTTAAGTCGGCTAATGCCCTGGGATGGTACACTATGTTAGTAAAAACAAGTATATACGGCCGTAAGTTCGGCCAGGCCGAATCCTATGTACCCTCCACCATGGATTGTGTAGAAACTTCTAACTTCCGAACGAAACAAGCTATCGACTTGAAACTTGGCACAAGTAGTTGTTATTGATGTAGGTCGGACGGTATTGCAAATGGGCCATATCGGTCCACTTTTTCGTATAGCCCCCATATAAACGGACCCCCAAATTTGGCTTGCGAGGCCTCTAAGAGAAGCAAATTTCATCCGATCCGGCTGAAATTTGGTACATGGTGTTAGCATATGGTCTCTAACAACCATGCAAAAATTGGTCCATATCGGTCCATAATTATATATAGCCCCCATATAAACCGATCCCCCGATTTGGCTTGAGGAGCCTCTAAGAGAAGCAAATTTCATCCGATCCGGCTGAAATTTGGTACATGGTGTAAGTATATGGTCTTTAACAACCATGCAAAAATTGGTCCATATCGGTCCATAATTATGTATAGCCCCCATATAAACCGATCCCCCGATTTGGCTTGCAGAGCCTCTAAGAGAAACAATTTTTATCCGATCCGGCTGAAATTTGGTACATGGTGTTAGTATATGGTCTCTAATAACCATGCAAAAATTGGTCCATATCGGTCCATAATTATATATAGCCCCCATATAAACCGATCCCCCGATTTGGCTTGAGGAGCCTCTAAGAGAAGCAAATTTCATCCGATCCGGCTGAAATTTGGTACATGGTGTAAGTATATGGTCTCTAACAACCATGCAAAAATTGGTTCACATCGGTTCATAATTATATCTAGCCCCCATATAAACCGATCCCCCGATTTGGCTTGCAGAGCCTCTAAGAGAAACAATTTTTATCCGATCCGGCTGAAATTTGGTATATGGTGTTAGTATATGGTCTCTAACAACCATGCAAAAATTGGTCCATATCGGTCCATAATTATATATAGCCCCCATATAAACCGATCACCAGATTTGACCTCCGGAGCCTCTTAGAAGACCAAAATTCATCTGATTCAGTTGAAATTTGGTACGTGATGTTAATATATGGCCTCAAACACCCATGCAAAAATTGGTCGATATCGGTCCATAATTATATATAGGCCCCATGTAAACCGATCCCCAGATTTGACCTCCGGAGCATCTTGGAAGAGCAAAATTCTTCCCATTCGGTTGAAATTTGGTACGTGATGTTAGTATAGGGTATCCAACAACTATGCAGGAATTGGTTCCTATCAGTCCATAGTAATATATAGCTCCCATATAAACGGATCCGCAGATTTGACTTCCGGTGCCTTTTGGAGAAGCAAATTCATCCGATCTGGTTGAAATTTGGTACGTGGTGGTAGCATATGATATTTAATAACCATGTGAGTTGAAATTGGTGGATGACAGTCTTTCGTAGAAGTTTCTACGCAATCCATGGTGGAGGGTACATAAGATTCGGCCTGGCCGAACTTACGGCCGTATATACTTGTTATTATTCAACATAGTTCCCTTCAAGAGTGATACAACGATTATAACGACCTTCCAATTGTTTGATACGATTTTGGTAGTACTCCTTCGGTTTTGCCTCAAAATAGGTCTCAGTTTCGGCGATCACCTCTTCATTGCAGCCAAATTTTTTCCCTGCGAGCATCCTTTTGAGGTCTGAGAACAAGAAATAGTCACTGGGGGCCAGATCTGGAGAATACGGTGGGTGGGGAAGCAATTCGAAGCCCAATTCATGAATTTTTGCCATCGTTCTCAATGACTTGTGGCACGGTGCATTGTCTTGGTGGAACAACACTTTTTTCTTCTTCATATGGGGCCGTTTTGCCGCGATTTCCACCTTCAAACGCTCCAATAATGCCATATAATTGTCACTGTTGATGGTTTTTGCCTTCTCAAGATAATCGATAAAAATTATTCCATGCGCATCCCAAAAAACGAAGGCCATTACTTTGCCAGCGGACTTTTGAGTCTTTCCACGCTTCGGAGACGGTTCACCGGTCGCTGTCCACTCAGCCGACTGTCGATTGGACTCAGGAGTGTAGTGATGGAGCCATGTTTCATCCATTGTCACATATCGACGGAAAAAACTCGGGTGTATTACGAGTTAACAGCTGCAAACACCGCTCAGAATCATCAACACGTTGTTGTTTTTGGTCAAATGTGAGCTCGTGCGGCACCCATTTTGCACAGAGCTTCCGCATATCCAAATATTGATGTATGATATGACCATCACGTTCCTTTGATATCTTTAAGGCCTCTGCTATCTCGATCAACTTCATTTTACGGTCATTCAAAATCATTTTGTGGATTTTTTTATGTTTTCGTCGGTAACCACCTCTTTCGGGCGTCCACTTCGTTCACCGTCCTCCGTGCTCATTTCACCACGCTTGAATTTTGTATACCAATCAATTACTTTTGATTTCCCTGGGGCAGTGTCCGGAAACTCATTATCAAGCCAATTTTTTGCTCCCACCGTATTTTTTCCCTTCAGAAAACTGTATTTTATCATAACACGAAATTCCTTTTTTTCCATTTTTTTTCACAATAACAAAAGTTGCTTCACAAAAGACGCTCTATCTCACAAACTAATTGACTTACAGACGTCAAGTTTTGACACGAATCAGTTGAAGGTTGGTACTATATAAAAATAATATGCATTCAATACTAGCGACGTCATCTATGTGTCAGACCGGGGACTTATCAGCCAACCTGTTATATACGGCCGTAATCTTGCCCGTATCTTGGCGAGATCTAATCAATATCCTTGTAAAATAGTCACTGTTAAATATTGCTCAAATTGGCCTATATCTCGCATAGATATGCATAGTCCAATAAATCATAAATGCTCTTTTATACAATTGCTTTAAAATAGCTCTAGCTTTATATTCCCCATATTTTTACTAGGTTAGGTTAGGTTAGGTTAGGTGGCAGCCCGATGTATCAGGCTCACTTAGACTATTCAGTCCATTGTGATACCACAGTGGAGAACTTCTCCCTTGTCACTGAGTGCTGCCCGATTCCATGTTAAGCTCAATGACAAGCGACCTCCTTTTTATAGCCGAGTCCGAACGGCGTTCCACATTGCAGTGAAACCACTTAGAGAAGCTTTGAAACCCTCAGAAATGTCATATTTTTACTAACATTGTGTTTCATCCCAGGGCGTTAGCCGATTTAAATTTTGATTCTAGAGACTTTATAGAAGTACAAAAAATTGTCTAGAAATCGGTTAAGTTTGAAGGAGTTGTGATGGTAACACAAATTTTCGTCTACATAGTGGTGAAGAGTATAATATAGTCGGCCCCGCCCAAATTTAGACTTTCTTATTTGTTTTTATACCCTGCCCCACACTGTGGAACAGGGTATTATAAGTTAGTGCATATGTTTGTAACACCCAGAAGGAGACGAGGTGGACACATGGTGTCTTTGGCAATAATGCTCAGGGTGGGTCCCTGAGTCGATATAACCATGTCCGTCTGTCCTTCCGTCTGTCCGTCCGTTTGTGAACACATTTTGGTGATCAAAGTCTAGGTCGCAATTTAAGTCCAATCGCCTTCAAATTTGGCACATGTTCCTAACATGGGTTAGAATAGAACCCTATTGATTTTGGAAGAAATCGGTTCAGATTTAGATATAGCTCCCATATATATCTTTCGCCCGATATGCACTAATATGGATCCAGCAGCCAGAGTTTTATACCGATTTGTTTGAAATTTTGTACAAACATAACACATAGTCGCATAATCAAGTGTGCAAAATTTGATTGAAAGCGGTTCAGATTTAGGTATAGCTTCCATATATATTTTTCGCCCGATATGGACTAATATGGTCCTAAAAGCCAGAGTTTTGGCCCAATTTGGTTGAAATTTTGCACAGGGAGTAGATTTAGCATTGTAGCTATGCGTGCCAAATTTGGTTGAAATCGATTCAGATTTAGATATAGCTCCCATATATATCTTTCGCCCGATATGCACTTATATGGACCCAGAAGCCAGAGTTTTATCCCGATTAGCTTGAAATTTTGCACAAGGAGTACAATTGATAGTATAGTCATGTGTGCCAAATTTGATTGAAATCAGTTCAGATTTAGATATAGCTTGTATATATATTTTTCGCCCGATATGGACTTATATGGCCCCAGAAGCCAGAGTTTTGGTCCAATGTGGTTGAAATTTTGCACTAGGAGTACAATTAGTAATATAGTCATGTGTGCCAAATTTGATTGAAATCGGTTCAGATTTAGATATAGCTCCCATATATATATATCTTTGGCCCGATATGCACTTATATGGACGCATTCAAAAATTTGTCCATATCAGTCCATAATTATATATAGCCCCCATATAAACCAATCCCCAGATTTGAACTCCGGAGCCTCTTGGAGGAGCAAAATTCATCCGATCCGATTCAAATTTGCACGTGGTGTTAGTATATGGCCGATAATAACCATGCCAAAATTGGTCCATATCGGTCTATAGTTATATATAGCCGATCCAGAATCACACAAAAATTGGTCCATATCGGTTCATAATCATGGTTGCCATTCGAGTCAAAAATAATCTAGCAAAATTTTATTTCTATAGAAAAATTTGGCAAAATTGTATTTCTATAGAAAATGTTGTCAAAATTTTTAATTCTATAGAGAATGTTGTCAAAATTTTAAATCTCTTGAAAATTTTGTCAAAATGTTATTTCTATAGAAAATTTTGTCAAAATTGTATTTCTATAGAAAATTTTGTCAAAATGTTATTTCTATAGAAAATTTTGTCAAAATTGTATTTCTATAGAAAATTTTTGTCCAAATTTTACTTCTATAGAAAATGTTGTCAAAATTTTATTTCTATAGAAAATTTTGTCAAACTTAATTATATACGTATTTACCCAAGTAATTCGATTGTGGATGACAGTCTTCAGTAGAAGTTTCTACGCAATCCATGGTGGAGGGTACATAAGCTTCGGCCTTGCCGAACTTACGGCCGTATATACTTTTTTTTTTTTTTTGAGTGTACGTTCTCTGAAAATGGCACGAAAATTTGTTGAGTTGTTTCGGAGTTTACCTGGAATATTGAAACAAATAAAAAAAAACATATTTCGGATTTTATATACTTAGATTTGTCCTTCACATCATTCCAAGCATTAAGAGTTCAGGTACCCCAAATTAAATTCATAAGGTTCCCACAAGTCCTCTGAAATTGTAAGTAACTCGGAGGTTTAATTTTTTCATCGGATCTGCAATCACGCTACAGCCTTCAATAACAGCGCGATCGTCCTGAAATTTGGCTTCTAGAAACAATTTTCTTAAAAATTGATATATAGCGGTATTTTATATCGCAAATAGTAGTGGCGAATATGGTGTACGAGTACATAGGTCCAAGGTTTTAGTATACCACCATATCGACTGATCTCCCTACTTGAATTTTTTGGGCTTTAGGTATAGCCCCTATATACAAGGAAACCTATCAAACTTGACACTCTGAAAAGCGGACATCTCTCAAAAGTGGACAATATTCGAAATCAATTTACTATATTAAACATTAGAACAAACCTCTCTTGTTTTCATTGCATATGTAATGATAAGATTTTTTTGATTGAGTCTTCATTATTCTAATATCGTTAGGCATTTGTTTTTGT
Organism: Haematobia irritans; assembly: GCF_050003625.1. Lineage (NCBI taxonomy): Eukaryota > Metazoa > Arthropoda > Insecta > Diptera > Muscidae > Haematobia > Haematobia irritans. The sequence continues at coordinate 22,789,698 of NC_134400.1, forward strand.
CAAGAGTGCTGCATGCGGATGCAACACACAACTTTTTGCAATGGCCTGTGGTAAGCATGTGTGGGCTGCATTTGTTTTTTAAACACCAATATAGACTTTAGATAAACTTTCTCCACTTCAAAAGGATCCCTTTACATTATATGGTGGTTAGTCCTTCGTACCTTTTTGACAACTCATGCAGAAATTTCGCTTAGCGCCTGAAAGTATGCTGTCCTTTTGTTGTTTTACTTTGTTTGGTGATGCTGTTGTGTGCATGGTATGAAATCAAACAAATAAAAAAAAACAAAGGATGAAAAAAAGAAAATAAAACAAGTGCATCTCCTCCATATACACGTTTTGCATAAATCCTGTATGGAGCGTAAACAAAATTCCCTTAGAAAAATTACAAATATATTTAGAAGGCAGGAACTTAAAGCAGTATAAAATTGTAACAATTGCAAACCGAGTGGTTTTTACAAGACCTGCCTATTGGGTGATTTTGCAAAGCTAAAATCTTTCCCTTAGTAGTAACGCCTACAGAATGGTGTATTTTGTCTAAGTGTCTTGTAAACAGACTAGACTCGAGATGAAATAAAGGGTTATTTTTTTTTTTTTGTTTCTCAGACAACTTCAGTTTGGACTATAATTTAAAAATAATGTACCAAAATTTGGAGAAAATTTTACCAAACAAAAAAAAATCTTATCGTGCAAACTTTTATTTCTATAGAAAATTTTGCCAACATTTTATTTCTATAAAAAATTTTATTTCTAAATAATATATAGACAATTTTGTCAAATTTTTAATTCTATAGAAACTTTTGTCAACATTTTAGCTCTATAGAAAATGTTGTCTATATTTAATTTCTTTAGAAATTTTTATCAAAATTTATTGCTATAGCAAATGTTGTCGAAATTTTATTGCTATAGAAAATTTTGTCAAAATTTTATCTCTATAGATAATTTTGTCGAAATTTTATTGCTATAGAAAATTATGTCAACATTTTAGCTCTATAGAAAATTTTGTCAAAATTTTATCTCTATAGAAAATTTTGTCAAAATTTTATCTCTATAGAAAATTTTGTCAAAATTTTATCTCTATAGAAAATTTTGTTAAAATTTTATTTCTATAGAAAATTTTGTCAAAATTTTATCTCTATAGATAATTTTGTCGAAATTTTATTGCTATAGAAAATTTTGTCAAAATTTTATCTCTATAGATAATTTTGTCAAAATTTTATCTCTATATATAATTTTGTCAAAATTTTATCTCTATAGAAAATTTTGTCAAAATTTTATCTCTATAGAAAATTTTGTCAAAATTTTATTTCTATAGAAAATTTTGTCAAAATTTTATTTCTATAGAAAATTTTGTCAAAATTTTATCTCTATAGAAAATTTTGTCAAAATTTTATCTCTAAAAAAAATTTGTCAACATTTTATCACTATAGACAATTTTGTCAAAATTTTATCTCTATAGAAAATTTTGTCGAAATTTTGTTTCTATCGAAAATTTCGTCAGAATTTTATCTCTATAAAAATTTTGTCAAAATGTTATTTTTGTAGAAGATTTTATTTCTATAGATATTTATATCAAATTTTATTTCTATAGAAAATTACGTCAAAAATTTATTTCTATAGAAAATTTTATAAAAATTTTAGTTCTATATAAACATTTTGTCAACATATTTTTTCTTTCAAAATTTTATTTCCATAGAAAATTTTGTCAAAATTTGTTTCTATAGAATATCTATTATATAAAGGGTGATACGGTCAAACTTCAAGGTCAAGGGAAAACGCGTGTAAATCGGTGAAATCGTTTATTTAAAAAATCAAATTAAATTTCTTTTTCAAGTTCAATTAGTATAAAATTGAGGAAAAATATTCAGTTAGGCTTTCGCTTTTCCAAATCCGAATTGCCGGGCCTCACGCTTGACACCTGCCATCAGATTTTGTACAGCCACCTTGTCCACCTTCTTCGCCGCAGAAAGCCAGTTTGCCTTGAACTGCTGCTCGTCCTTAGCAGTTTTTTGGTCTTCTTTAGGTTCCGCTTGACAATAGCCCAGTATTTCTCAATTGGGCGGAGCTCTGGCGTGTTGGGAGGGTTCTTGTCCTTGGGAACCACCTGCACGTTGTTGGCGGCGTACCACTCCATGGCCTTTTTACCGTAATGGCAAGATGCCAAATCCGGCCAAAACAGTACGGAACAACCGTGTTTCTTCAGGAAAGGCAGCAGACGTTTATTCAAATACTCTTTCACGTAAATTTCTTGGTTGACAGTCCCGGAAGCTATGAAAATGCTGCTTTTCAAGCCACAGGTACAGATGGCTTGCCAAACCAGATATTTCTTTGCGAACTTTGACAGTTTTATGTGCTTGAAAATATCTGCTACCTTTCCCCTTCCTTTTGCCGTATAAAACTCCTGTCCCGGAAGCTGCTTGTAGTCGGCTTTAACGTAGGTTTCGTCATCCATTACCACGCAGTCAAACTTCGTCAGCATCGTCGTGTACAGCCTCCGGGATCGCGCTTTGGCCGTCGTATTTTGTTTATCATCGCGATTTGGAGTCACTACCTTCTTGTAAGTCGATAGTCCGGCTCGTTTTTTGGCTCGATGCACGTTTGTAGACGATACACCCAGCTTATTTGCGGCATCTCGGAGAGAGAGGTTAGGGCTTCGCTTGAAACTACCGGCAACTCTCTTTGTCGTCTCAGCGGCTTTAATTACATTTGTAACGGTTAATTTGGCAACTTTTAGCGATTTTGCCAGCTTTGCGTGCGAGTAGCTCGGATTTTCGCGATGCGCGATCAAAATTTTGATACGCTGCTCTTCTTGCTTGGACGGCATTTTGACAACTGAAGAGTGAATTCCAAAATCAAAATAGGAGCAACATTCTACACACACACACCTTCAAAATGAGGGGTGTTCAGGTTTTTTAAATGCAAAAGTGAAAGAAATACGTCAAGTTTATATTGACCAAATTTTGACCGTATCACCCTTTATCTTCTACTGTATAAAAATAAGTCGGGATTTCTTTCCGATTTCCACGGTTTTAGATTCTTGGGAAAGGTCTTGGACTCCGTAAGGTTTATTACGAAGAAAATTCATGAAAAGTTTTAACGTAAAATCGCGAAAAAAAATTTTTTTACATTCAGCGCCATCTCTGATGCATAGCATGTACCAATATTTTAAGTTGATGGTGTGCCGGTGCGTTCTGTCCTCGTTATTCCTATAAAAGTTTCTGAAGTACCTCTTTGTTGGAGAGGAATATTTTCCAAAATCTGCCAAACACCAAGATGATATCCAAGAGGGGATTAACCACCGCTGAAAAACTTTTTGATGTCCGGTCGCAACTGGTAGTGGACCACCGACTCCTTGTATTAAAAGCAGGTATTGTAATCTTTGCACCACTGTGGCTCCCATGTATATTATTCCTAATTTTCATTGTAAATGTTCTTTCGTTGTCTTGGTTATTCACTTTTTGCCCTTTGTAATTTTTAGGTTTTTGTTTTGATTGGTTACGTTTGTCTTACTTGACATTGACAAACAATGAAAATTTTTAGAAAAGCAATGCAATTCCAAAGCAGACCTCCAATACCAACAACATCACTTTAAAACCACGGAGAACAAAGAAACGAACGACCATCCCAACATCCACTCAGTGGGGATAACAAAAAGCAAGCCAACCGAACCGACCTGCAGTGAATAGAAGAAATATGACAACGCATTCAATGTTGCAAAATGCCAGATGCATACATATCCAAAAAGGGACAAATTCACAAGCACACATACCTCCATGGAATCCTCCATACATATCTCTATAGAAACCAAGTAAGGAAAGTGGTCGAGACCGACTGTATTGTACGCTACACTATTCTGTAGACCTACGTTTTCGTTACTATTTGAAGTTCATCAAAATGCTTTGGAGCTATATATAAAGAGAAATAATTTTATTGTATTCAACCAAATTCCGATTGCTACTGTTTTTAAGCCACTCATCTGACAGCTTGCATATTTATTCCAGTGAAGTCCATTTTATTGTTTATTAGCTTACAAAACCATTTTGCTATATTACTATCAGAAATAAGAAGTATATACGGCCGTAAATTCGGCCAGGCCGAACCTTATGTACCTTCCGCCATGGATTGCATAGAAACTTGTACTAAAGACTGTAATCCACAATCGAATTACTTGGGTTGCGGTAACACTTGCCGATGGCAAGGTATCTTAGAATAGAAATATTTCTATAGCAATAAAATTTTGACAAAATTTTCTATAGAAATAAAATCATGACAAAATTTTGTATAGCAATAAAATTTTGACAAAATTTTCTATAGCAATAATATTTTGACAAAATTTTCTATAGAAATAAAATCATGACAAAATTTTGTATAGCAATAAAATTTTGACAAAATTTTCTATAGCAATAAAATTTTGACAAAATTTTCTATAGAAATAAAATCATGACAAAATTTTGTATAGCAATAAAATTTTGACAAAATTTTCTATAGCAATAAAATTTTGACAAAATTTTCTATAGAAATAACATCATGACAAAATTTTTTATAGCAACAAAATTTTGACAAAATTTTCTATAGCAATAAAATTTTGACAAAATTTTCTATAGAAATAAAATCATGACAAAATTTTGTATAGCAATAAAATTTTGACAAAATTTTCTATAGCAATAAAATTTTGACAAAATTTTCTATAGAAATAAAATCATGACAAAATTTTGTACAGCAATAAAATTTTGACAAAATTTTCTATAGCAATAAAATTTTGACAAAATTTTCTATAGAAATAACATCATGACAAAATTTTTTATAGCAACAAAATTTTGACAAAATTTTCTATAGCAATAAAATTTTGACAAAATTTTCTATAGAAATAAAATCATGACAAAATTTTGTATAGCAATAAAATTTTGACAAAATTTTCTATAGCAATAAAATTTTGACAAAATTTTCTATAGAAATAACATCATGACAAAATTTTTTATAGCAATAAAATTTTGACAAAATTTTCTATAGCAATAAAATTTTGACAAAATTTTCTATAGCAATAAAATTTTGACAAAATTTTCTATAGCAATAAAATTTTGACAAAATTTTGTGTAGCAATAAAATGTTGACAAAATTTTCTATAGCAATAAAATTTTGAAAAAATTTTATATAGAAATAACATTTTGACAAAATTTTCTATAGAAATAAAATCATGACAAAATTTTTTATAGCAACAAAATTTTGACAAAATTTTCTATAGCAATAAAATTTTGACAAAATTTTCTGTAGCAATAAAATTTTGGCGAAATTTTCTATAGCAATAAAATTTTGACAAAATTTTCTATAGCAATAAAATTTTGACAAAATTTTCTATAGAAATAAAATCATGACAACATTTTCTATAGAAATAAAATCATGACAAAATTTTGTATAGCAATAAAATTTTGACAACATTTTCTATAGAAATAAAATCATGACAAAATTTTGTATAGCAATAAAATTTTGACAAAATTTTGTATAGCAATAAAATGTTGACAAAATTTTCTATAGCAATAAAATTTTGACAAAATTTTATATAGAAATAACATTTTGACAAAATTTGCTATAGTAAAACAAGTAAGGAAAGCCTAAAGTCGAGCGGCGCCGACTATATTATACCCTGTACCACTTTGTAGATCTAAATTTTCGATACCATATCACATCCGTCAAATGTGTTGGGGGCTATATATAAAGGTTTGTCCCAAATACATACATTTAAATATCACTCGATTTGGACAGAATTTGATAGACTTTTACAAAATCTATAGTCTCAAAATTTAAGTTGGCTAATGCACTAGGGTGGAACACAATTTTAGTAAAAAACAAGTATATACAGCACTAAGTTCGGCCGGGTCCAATCTTAAATACCCACCACCATGAACCAAATATTAGGGTTTCCTTTGAAATTTCAGGAGGGCTTGAGGACTTGAGGACACTTCACGAAGATAAATTTAAAGATTTCACCTATGAGGACTATATCATATTCTGGATTTATAAGAACCATTTTTGTTTGAGTTTTAGAGGAATCATTAACATCTCTTGTGAGTGTGCAAGAAAATTATAAAATAACGTCTTGATTTGAAAATCTTAAATCTGTAGAAGTAAAATCTGGAAATTTTACATTGAGTTTCAAGCAATTTTCATGATCACTGCGCCTTCTACACCCTCAAGAAGTGAAGTCGGTCTATATGGAGACATTACCAAATGGACCGATAAAAACTTAATCCGATACACGTTTTTGTGAGCCTAAAATAGCAGAATATTTACAATTTCAGGCAAATCAGATAAAAACTACGGTTTCTAGAAACCCAAGGAGTTAAATCGGGAGATCGTTCTTATGGGGGCTATACTAAAATATGGATCGATACTCACCGTTTTCGGCACACCTCTTTATGGCCCGAAAAAACCTCTAGATTTCCAATTTCAGACAAATTGGATAAAAACTATGGTTTCTATAAGCCCAAGACCCCAAATCAGGAGGTCGTTTTATATGGGAACTATATCAAAACATGGATCGATACTCACAATTTTTGGCACACACATTTGTGGTCCTACAATACCTCTAGATTTCCAATTTCTAGTAAGTTGAATAAAAACTGAGGTTTCTATAAGCCCAAGAAGTAAAATCGGGAGATCGGTCTATATGGGGGCTATACCAAAATATGGACCGATACTCGCAATTTTTGGCACACGTATTTGTGGTCCTACAATACCTCTAGATTTCCAATTTCAGGTAAATTGAATAAAAACTGCGGTTTCTATAAGCCCAAGATGTAAAATCGGGAGATCGGTCTGTATGGGGGCTATACCAAAACATGGACCGATACTCACCATTTTTGGCACACCTCTTTATGGTCATAAAATACCTCTAGATTTCAAAATTCAGGCAAATTGGATAAAAACTACGATTTCTATAAGCCCAAGACCCCAAATCGGGAGGTCGGTTTATATGGGAACTATATCAAAACCTGGACCGATATAGCCCATCTTCGAACTTGACCTGCCTGCAGACAAAAGACGAGTTTGTGCAAAATTTCAGCACAATTGCTTCATTATTGAAGACTGTAGCGTGATTACAACAGACAGACAGACAGACAGACGGACAGACGGACATCGTTATATCGTCTTAGAAATTCTCCCTGATCAAGAATATATATACTTTATATAGTCGGAAATAGATATTTCGATGTGTTACAAACGGAATGACAAACTTATTATACCCCCGTCACCATTCTATGGTGGTGGGTATAAATATGGGAAACATTTAAATCTGAAGCAATTTTAAGGAAACTTCGCAAAAGTTTATTTATGATTTATCGCTCGATATATATGTATTAGAAGTTTAGGCAAATTAGAGTCATTTTTACAACATTTGGTATTTTGAACATTTTTGTCGAAATCAGAAAAAACATATATATGGGAGCTATATCTAAATCTGAACCGATTTCAATCAAATTTGGCACACATGACTATATTACTAATTGTACTCCTAGTGCAAAATTTCAATAAAATTGGGCCAAAACTCTGGCTTCTGGGGCCATATAAGTCCATATCGGGCGAAAAATATATATGGAAGCTATATCTAAATCTGAACCGATTTCAATCAAATTTTGCACACTTGACTAAACGACTAAGTGTTATGTTTGTACAAAATTTCAAGCAAATCAGTATAAAACTCTGGCTGCTGGGTCCATATTAGTGCATACCGGGCGAAAGATATATATGGGAGCTATATCTAAATCTGAACCGATTTCTTCCAAAATCAATAGGGTTCTATTCTGACCTAAATTAGGAACATGCGCCAAAATTTGAAGGCGATTGGACTTAGATTGCGACCTAGGCTTTGATCACAAAAATGTGTTCACAGACACACGGACGGACGGACATGGTTATATCGACGCAGAGACCCACCCTGAGCATTATTGCCAAAGACACCATGTGTCTATCTCGTCTCCTTCCGGGTGTTACAAACATATGTACCAACTTATAATACCCTGTTCCACAGTGTGGCGCAGGGTATAAAAATTTGACAAAATTTTCTATAGAAATAAAATTTTGGTACATTATTTCTGGGAATCAACTATATATAACTATATACCAATATGAACCAATTTCGGCATGGTTGTTAGCGATCATATACTAGCGCAATGTACCAAATTTCACCACGTACCAAATTTCAACCAGGATGAATTTTGCTCCTACAACAGATCCGATGGTCAAATCTGGGGATCGGTTTAAGACCGGTATGAACAAATTTTTGCATGGTTGTTAGATACCATATACTAACACCACGTACCAAATTTACACCGGATCGGGTTAATTTTGCTCTTCCAAGGGGCTCCGGAGGTCAAATCTGGGGATCGGTATATATGGGAGCTACATATAATTATGGACCGATATGGACCAATTCCTGCATGGTTATCAGAGACCATATACTAACACCACGTACCAAATTTCAACCGAATCGGATGAATTTTGCTCATCCATTAGGCTCCGAAAGTCACATCTAGGGATCGGTTTATATGGGGGCTATATATAATTATGGACCGATGTGAACCAATTTTTGTATGGTTGTTAGGGACCATATACTAAAACCGTGTACCAAATTTCAGCCGGCTCGGATGAATTTTGCTCATCTATGAGGCTCCGAAGGTCATATCTGGGGATCGGTTTATATGGAGGCTATATATAATTATGGACCGATTTGAACCAATTTTTGTATGGTTGTTAGAGACCATATACTAACATCATGTACCAAATTTCAGCCGGATCGGATGCAATTTGCTTCTCTTTGAGGCCTCGCAAGCCAAATCTGGGGATCGGTTTATATGGGGGCTGTATATAATTATGGACCGATGTGGACCAATTTTTGCATGTTTTTTAAAGATCATATACTAACACCATGAAGTTTGCTTCTTTTAGGGGATATGCAAGCCAAATCTGGGGATCGGTTTATATGGGGGCTATATATAATTATGGACCGATGTGGACCAATTTTTGCATGTTTGTTAAAGACCATATACTAACACCATGTACCAAATTTCAGCCGGATCGGGTGAAATTTGCTTCTCTTAGGGGATCTGCAAGCCAAATCTGGGGATCGGTTTATATGGGGGCTATATATAATTAAGTACCGATATGGACCAATTTTTGCATGGTTGTGAGAGACCATATATTAACACCATGTACCAAATTTCAGCCGGCTCGGATTAATTTTGCTCCTCCAAGAGGCTCCGCAAGCCAAATTTGAGCGTCGGTTTATATGGGGGCTATACGTAAAAGTGGTCCGATATGGCCCATTTGCAATACTGTCCGATCTACATCAATAACAACTACTAGTGCCAAGATTCAAGTGAATAGCTTGTTTCATTCGGAAGTTAGCGTGATTTCCACAGACGGACGGACCTCGCTAGATCGAGTCAGAATTTCACCACGACCCAGAATATATATACTTTATGGGGTCTTAGACCATTATTTTGATGTAATACAAACGGATTGACATAGTTGATATGTCCTCATCCTATGGCCACTAATATTGAATTCATTATTAAACAAGTGAATAAAGTAGAAAGTCGGGCGTTGCCACCTATATCATACCCTAAATCACCCTACTAGAGTTGAGTAGTTCGAGACCGAACTAGTTCAATTGAACGGATCACTGAAATGAACGGGCTGAACTAGTTGGCATCAATCGTTCTTTTTCATTCACCATGCCAATTTATCCAACGAAGCACGTTGTATCAGTTTCTTCACTCAGTTATTTTCGCTTCCCTTGGCAATGTTTTTCGCACAGAAATTATTCGGGATTATTTTCGTAGGTATTTCTGTGGGATGAATAAATCGATGCAGAGCTAGTACTTGTAACTTATGATGAACTGGACAAGAACAACAAAAGAACTTGAAATAAACCAGTCACTGACCGATAATGAACTAACTGACCGAACTAGTTCACTGATCGGAAAAGATTTAAAGTGAGCGATCATTTCATTGAACTACAATTCCCAAAACTAACCCCTACTGAAGTATAGTAAACATAAGCATTTGTGGGGTATCATTGAAAACTGGTTGGGAGATAAGTCGTATTTCCATATTTAAGAAAATTAAGGGGTATATGTTTATGGGAGCTTCATCTCAATCCGAACAGAAATTCCAGATCTTAGGAAATATACTTTATTTTACACATACAGAGGTAATGTTGCCAAATTTGTGAACAGCGGGTAATCTATTGATTTAAAAGCTATATGTAAGACTGAATAAGATCGGTCGATAATTCTAAATTGGAAATTTCTAACATTGGTTAATAACTAAGAGTATTATTGGCAATTTTGGGTAAATCGGGCGATACATATATATGGGAGCTAAATCTAAATATGAAATTATATTTTGCTGGTTTAGGTAAAGCTATAGAAGATTAATTTGTGCCAACTGTGAGTAAGATCGCTTAATAAGAGAGACTATTATACATTAACATTTTGGAAAATAGGGCGATACATGAATATCTTTTTATTTCATTGGAGCTTAAAATATACAATCATATAATTTGTTATTGATCCCCCATTGCACTGTCGCACTGAAATTATAATTTCAAATTATTATTGTGCAACAATATTTATATAGAACAGTGACAATAATAATAATGCAAATACGTTATTCTTATTATTGTTATGCATTTTATACTCGTGGTCAGAGTCAACAAATACAATAACTAGATGATAATATGGTTAGCGAAAAATAGTAAACAAAATCTGATTGGAAAATGTGAATTTTGTTATTATAATCATTTGAATGCAAATGCTCTAGGGTGAGGATGTTGAGAGAGGGGCTTATATGAAATAAACAGATATGGAATACACTGAGAACAAATAAAGAACTAAATTTTGAAATCTAAGCTATTCTATATACAGCTTTAAACATTCGATTATAATATATAGATGGTAATTTGTAAGTATTTTTATGAAAATATATTTTTATGTTTTGTTTGGATTATGAAACTATGTAAAACTTTTTTCAGTATCCCCCAAATAGAAAAACCAATATGATGACTGATGGCTATGGACTTCATTATAACAAAAAAGACAACAAAAAAAAATACAAATGTTGACTGCTGGACAATAATACATGACTAACACATTTACCAACTGATTTACGAATGTTTACAATCATAACAAAATTTCAATATCTATTCCTTGGAGAACAAAAAACATGCTTGCATTGTGGTCAAAAATACAAATAACAAGTATTTAAGTAAAGTAGAAAGTCGGGCGGAGCCGACTATATCATACTGAATTAGTAATCATAAGCATTTGGGAGGTAACATTGATATGGGTCCGGGAGATAAACCGCAGTTGCATATTTAAGAAAATTAAGGGGTACATGTTTATGGGTGCTTTGTCTCAATCTGACTATAGCTCATAGTCAGTGTTGCCAGGGAAAATGTTCGTTAAATTATACAAATTTTACAAAACAACAAGTAAGGAAAGTCTAAAGTCGGGCGGGGTCGACTATATTATACTCTGCACCACTTTGTAGATCTAAATTTTCGATACCATATCACATCCGTCAAATGTGTTGGGGGCTACATATAAAAGTTTGTCCCAAATACATACATTTAAATATCACTTGACCTGGACAGAATTTGATAGACTTTTACAAAATCTATAGATTTTTTTTTTCAAAATTTAAATTGGCTAATGCACTAGGGTGGAACACAATTTTAGTAAAAAACAAGTATATACGGCCGTAAGTAAGGCAGAAGCTTATGCACCCTCCATCGTGGATTGCGTAGAAACTTCTTCTAAACACTGCCATCCAGAATCGAATTACTTAAGTTGCGGTAACGCTTGCCGATGGCAAGGTATCTTAAAACCTCCTAACACCATCTTCTAAATTGTATGTAAGTAAGTACGTGGTATATATTAAATTAAAAAAACATCGATCCAATATTTTGACAAAATTTTCTATAGAAATAAAATTTTGACAATAATGAAAATTTTATTATGAACCGAATAAAATTTTAACAAAATTTTCTCTAGAAATAAAATTTTGACAAAATTTTCTATAGAAATAAAATTTTGGTAGATTATTTTTGGCTCTAGTGGCAACCATGATTATGAACCGATATGGACCAATTTTTGTGTGATTGGACCAATTTTGGTATGGTTGTTAGATACCATATACTAACACCACGTTCCTAATTTGAACCGGATCGGATGAATTTTGCTCCTCCAAGAGGCTCCGGAGGTCAAATGGAGAAATGGAGAACGTTTTATATGGGGGCGATTGTTAAAGATCATATACTAACACCATGTTCCAAATTACAACCGGATTGGATGAAATTTGCTTCTCTTGGAGACTTCGCAAGCCAAATCTGGGGATCGGTTTATATGGGGGCTATACATAATTATGAACCGATGTGGACCAATTTTTGCATGGTTGTTAGATACTATATACCAATACCATGTACCAAATTTCAGCCGGATCGGATGAAATTTGCTTCTCTTTGAGGCTCCGCAAGCCAAATCTGGGGATCGGTTTATATGGGGGCTATATATAATTATGGACCGATGTGGACCAATTTGTGCATGATTGTTAGAGACCATATACCAACACCATGTACCAAATTTCAGCCGGATCGGATGAAATTTGCTTCTCTTTGAGGCTTCGCAAGCCAAATCTGGAGATCGGTTTATATGGGGTCTATATATAATTATGGGCCGATGTGGACCAATTTTTGCATGGTTGTTAGAGACCATATAAAAACATCATGTACCAAATTTCAGCCGGATCGGATGCAATTTGCTTCTCTTTGAGGCTCCGCAAGCCAAATCAGGAGATCGGTTTATATGGGGGCTATATATAATTATGGACCGATGTGGAACAATTTTTGCACGATTGTTAGAGACCATATACCAACACCATGTACCAAATTTCAGCCAGATCGGATGAAATACGCTTCTCTTAGAGGCTCCACAAGCCAAATCTGGGGATCGGTTTATATGGGGGCTATATATAATTAAGAACCGATATGGACCAATTTTTGCATGGTTGTTAGAGACCATATACCAACACCATATACCAAATTTCAGCCGGATCGGATGAAATTTGCTTCGCTTTTAGGCTCCACAAGCCAAATCTGGGGATCGGTTTATATGGGGGCTATATATAATTAAGAACCGATATGGACCAATTTTTGCATGGTTGTTAGAGACCATATACCAACACCATATACCAAATTTCAGCCGGATCGGATGAAATTTGCTTCGCTTTTAGGCTCCGCAAGCCAAATCTGGGGATCGGTTTATATGGGGGCTATATACAATTATGGACCGATGTGGACCAATTTTTGCATGGTTGTTAGAGACCATATACCAAATTTCAGCCGGATCGGAAGAAATATGCTTCTGTTAGAGGCTTCACAAGCCAAATCTGAGGGTCCCTTTATATGGGGGCTATACGTAAAAGTGGACCGATATGGCCCATTTTCAATACCGTCCGACCTACATCGATAACAACTGCTTGTGCCAAGTTTCAAGTCGATAGCTTGTTTCGTTCGGAAGTTAGCGTGATTTTAACAGACGGACGGACGGACGGACGGACGGACATGCTCAAATCGACTCAGAATTTCACCACGATTCAGAATATATATACTTTATGGGGTGTTCGAGCAATATTTCGATGTGTTACAAACGGAATGACAAAGTTAATATACCCCCATCCTATGATGGAGGGTATAACAAGTAAGGAAAGTCTAAAGTCGGGCGGGGCCGACTATTTTATACCCTTCACCACTTTGAAAGTCCACATTTTCGATACCATATCAAATCCGTCCAATGTGTTGGATGCTATATGAATCCATACACATATATTCTGTATATCTGAGCAGATATGTACAGAGTTCTACAATACTTATAGATTTTACATTTAAGTCGGCTAATGCGCTGAGGTGGAACACAATGTTAGTAAAAAAAAATATAGGAAACATTTAAATATGAACTAATTTTGTGGCAACTTCGCAAAAGTGTATTTATGATTTATCGGTCGATAGATGTGTAATAGAGTAGTAGGAAATTTGAGTCATTTTGATAAGTTTTCGACTTAGCAGTGGTGATTTGATAAGGAAAATGTAGGTATTTCGGCCAGTTTAGCCTAAATAGGACCTAAATCGGACGAAAGATATATATGGGAGATATATATAAATCTGAACCGATTTAGCTGATATTTGGCAGTTTTGACGGGACTGACAAAATATTCAGATGTACAAAATTTGAAGAACGTCGGACTTAAACTGCGACCTGTACTTTGTGCACAAAATTACATATACAGACAGACGGACGGACGGACAGACAGACGAACATCGCTAAATCGACTCAGAATTCAATTGTAAGCCGATCGGTATACTAAAAGATGGGTCTATGACCACTATTTCTTGGGGTTACATACAAATGCACAAACTTATTATACCCTGTACCACAGTAGTGGTGAAGGGTATAAATATGGGAAACATTTAAATCTGAAGCAATTTTAAGGAAACTTCGCAAAACTTTATTTATGATTTATCGCTCGATATATATGCATTAGAAGTTCAGGAAAATTAGAGTCATTTTTACAACTTTTCGACTAAGCAGTGGCGATTTTACAAGGAAAATGTTGGTATTTTGACCATTTTTGTCGAAATCAGAAAAAACATATATATGGGAGCTATATCTAAATCTGAACCGATTTCAAACAAATTTGGCACTCATAGCTACAATGCTAATTCTACTCCCTGTGCAAAATTTCAACTAAATCGGAGCAAAAAATATACCTCTGTGGTCATATGAGTGTAAATCGGGCGAAAGCTATATATGGGAGCTATATCTAAATCTGAACCGATTTCAACCAAATTTGGCACACATAGCTACAATGCTAATTCTACACCCTGTGCAAAATTTCAACTTAATCGGAGTTAAAAATCGGTCTCTGTGGTCATATGAGTGTAAATCGGGCGAAAGCTATATATGGGAGATATATCCAAATCTGAACCGATTTCAACCAAATTTGGCAAGCATAGTTACAATGCTAATTATACTCCCTGTGCAAAATTTCAACTAAATCGGAGCAAAAAATTGGCCTCTGTGGGCAAATATAGCTCCCATATATATGTTTTTCTGATTTCGACAAAAATGGTCAAAATACCAACATTTTCCTTGTAAAATCGCCACTGCTTAGTCGAAAAGTTGTAAAAATGACTCTAGTTTTCCTACACTTCTAATACATATATATCGAGCGATAAATCATAAATAAACTTTTGCGAAGTTTCCTTAAAATTGCTTCAGATTTAAATGTTTCACATATTTTTATACTCTTCACCACTACTGTGGTGAAGGGTATAAAATATGGGAGCTATATCTAAATCTGAACCGATTTGGCTGATGTTTTGCAAGTTTTTCGAGACTCATAAAATATTCGGATGTACAGAATTTGAGGAAAATCGGTTGATATACACGCCAATTATGACCAGATCGGTGAAAAATATATATGGCAGCTATATCTAAATCTGAACCGATTCCAAAATCAATAGGGATCGTCTTTGAGACGAAACAGGACCCTATACCAAATTTTAGGACAATCGGACTAAAACTGCGAGCTGTACTTTGCACACAAAAATACATCAACAGACAGACAGACAGACGGACAGACAGACGGACAGACAGACGGACAGACAGACAGACAGACAGACAGACGGACAGACAGACAGACAGACAGACAGACAGACGGACATCACTAAATCGACTCAGAATTTAATTCTAAGACGATCGGTATACTAAACGAACTTTTCCTTCTTGGCGTTACATACAAATGCACAAACTTATTATACCCTGTACCACAGTAGTGGTGAAGGGTATAAAAATATGTGAAACATTTAAATCTGAAGCAATTTTAAGGAAACTTCGCAAAAGTTTATTTATGAGTTATCGCTCGATATATATGTATTAGAAGTTTAGGAAAACTAGAGTCATTTTTACAACTTTTCGACTAAGCAGTGGCGATTTTACAAGGAAAATGTTGGTATTTTGACCATTTTTGTCGAAATCAGAAAAACATATATATGGGAGCTATATCTAAATCTGAACCGATTTCAACCAAATTTGGCACGCATAGCTATAATGCTAATTCTACTCCCTGTGCAAAATTTCAACTAAATCGGAGCAAAAAATTGACCTCTGTGGGCAAATGAGTGTAAATCGGGCGAAAGCTATATATAGGAGCTATATCTAAATCTTGACCGATTTCAACCAAATTTGGCTCGCATAGCTATATTGCTAATTCTACTCCGTGTGCAAAATTTCAACCAAATTGGGGTAAAACTCTGGCTTCTGGGACCGTATTAGTCCATATCGGGCGAAAGATATATATGGGAGCTATATCTAAATCTGAACCGATTTCAATAAAATTTGGCACACTTGACTATAGTACTAATTGTTCTTCTTGTGCAAAATTCTAAGGAAATTAGGGTAAAACTCTGGCTTCTGGGGCCATATAAGTCCATATCGGGCGAAATATATATGGGAGCTATATCTAAATCTGAACCGATTTGTTCCAAAATCAATAGGGATCTATTCTGAGCCAAAACACATACTTGTGCCAAATTTGAAGTCGATTGGACTAAAACTGCGACCTAGACTTTGATTACAAAAATGTGTTCACGGACAGACGGACATGGCTATATCGACTCAGGAGCCCACCCTTAGCATTTTTGCCAAAGACACCATGTGTCTATCTCGTCTCCTTCTGGGTGTTGCAAACATATGCACTAACTTATAATACCCTGTTCCACAGTGTGGAGCAGGGTATAAAAATGCGATTTAGAACTACTCTGGTTCTAAAATGTATATTGAAATAAATATTTTTGTCATGACATATCTGCTACTTTTACTCGAAAGAATTTTTCGAGTAACTTGTGGTAAAAAAATTTTAAAAGAGACATGTATTTTGACATTGTTCTCTTAAAATTGTTTACAACTTTTACTATTTTTTGGGGTTGAGGAACGGTTTCTAGTAAAAACTAGGAAAAGTAGTAACTAGTAGTACGTAAAGGAACACAACTATAAAAACTATAGCCTATATATATGGGAACCACCGTGGTGCAATGGTCAGCAGGCCCGCCTTGCACACACAAGGTCGTGGGTTCGATTCCTGCTTCGAGCGAACACCAAAACGTTTTTCAGCGGTGGATTATCCTACCTCAGTAATGCTGGTGACATTTCTGAGGGTTTCAAAGCTTCCCTAAGTGGTTTCACTGCAATGTGGAACGCCGTTCGGACGCGACTATGAAAAGGTGGTCCCTTGTCATTGAGCTTAACATGGTATCGGGCAGCACTCAGTGATAAGAGAGAAGTTCACCAATGTGGTAACATAATGGACTGAATAGTCTAAGTGAGCCTGATACATCGGGCTGCCACCTAACCTAACCATAGCCTATATTATTTCAGATTTTTTCGATTTTTTTCCAACACTCCAACAGATATACAGGCAAAATAGCGTTTTACTGTTTCACGTTATGCTCTCACCAAGTAGAAGCCGTCCTATTTAATTCTCAAAATCACTACTTGACCTATTCTCAGTTTGTTAACCACTGTACATATTTTTGATTTTGTATTCGAGGTTGTTGTGACAGCTATTGTTATCAACCACATAAATCGAATAAAAATTATGACCATTGGTTCTACAAGAGAACATAACGACATCGATGATGATTATCAAATCTATGGAATTATTGTAGAGTTTTTCAATAGACTCCTCTTGTGTCCCTTGTACCCTTCCCCTACAATGTGGTTCCATCATCGTCCTCATCATCATAGATGTGATTGTTGTGAAGTGTTGATAATTATATTTGCATAATGTTAATACTCGATTTGAAATGTCATTAGAAATGCAAAAATGTTTTGCCATAAACTTCATTTGCATAAACATGAGACACAATTCATGGGGTATAAAATGCAGCAAATTCACCAACTCAAATGTTTCTTCAATTTAATGGTCTTGTCTCCTATTGGCCAGGGACCACAACGATATGATTCTTTATGAATTTCACAAAAGTATCCTGTTTACAATTAATAATGAAATTGTTTCTGGGATTTGTTGTAATCATTTGAGATATTTGTTGTACAATTGATGTCCTTTAATGCACAAAACGTGTTAACTCTTTTCACTCATCGTGTTATTGTAGTGGATATTGAGTTGCATTTTGTTATGTATTGACAAGTTAATCGTTTTGTATATGAACAAATTGCAAGAAGGTAAATGGCAGCATCATGTACCAAGAGGATCCGTTGACAAAGGGGCTGCTGTACTCTCGTAAAATCAAATTGGGTGATGCACTGAATTTTAATATAATTTGGTAAAATGTGAATTCGGAAATTAGAAATAACAATATTCCGACAATGCATTATCCAATTTTTATTGCTGCATAACCTTCAATGAAAATTTCAAGTCTTCTGACTATAACGAAAACAGATATGCAGAATTATTGACATGGAGCGTATGTGAAGTTATTTATCACATCAAAAAATAAACCGTACAACTATTTTAAGTGTAGGGCCTAGGGAAGTGCCCTTACCGAAACAACGAACTGAAATAGATCTTTCACTTCCTCCTGTGTGGAATCCATAGGGAGTATCCTATTTTAACTGCATAAAAACCCTCCGTATTTCCTGTCAAATAAATGAGAAAAAGTAAGAGAGTTCTTCAAACAATGATAATAACATTTTTTTTTTTAAATGTCAGGCACGAGGAAAATTAAAAGCACCCTCTATATTGTCTGTCAATAAATGTAAATTTGAGTCTTTTACTTAAAAAAAGTCGGGCAGGAAAAGCTTCACCTAATGTGCAGATATCCAAACATTAAGTTATTAGTTCCCATACCAGGACTAACGACTTCCTACTTTGCATATTTCAAGAAAATCGGAAGACTTCAAATTTTCAAAAAATTCGGCACTCTCTATCGCTCCCTGTTAATCTCAAATAAATCAGACAACTTTCAACGCATTTTCAATGCACCCTTTATTCATTTACTCATTTTCTCCCACCTTACCTGTAAATTCCAAGTAAATCGGAGAAGGTTAGATTTCAGTCTATTGTTTTAAAAAAGAAACGTCTCATTCCCCGATCAAATATCGAAACCCTAAACATTTCTGAAATTTCAAGAAAATTAGGGAACTTTTCTTCAAGTTTCAAATTGTCGTGACGAGGTCCACCTCCCCGACCAAACATCGAAATATACAGACACGGATCATTGTGTGGACGACACCTTAAGCTTCGCTGAAAATATCAACTTTCAAAAGCCTTTCAAAAATCGGGAAAGGAGGAGGTCCCCCTCCCGACCTCCTAGCACGTCATCTGAAAAATTGTAAGTAAATCGGAGAAGTTTAGGTTTTTCATGGTAATCCGAATAATGTCACGGATCTTTGTTTAGACATTAATGTCAACCAAATCGGAGCACTTTGGTCCAATTTGCAAAAAATCTTACAAGGGGGAGGTCCGCTTCCCGTCAAAATATTAAACAAGTATATACGGCCGTAATTTCGGCCAGGCCGAAGCTTGTGTACCCTCCATCATGGATTGCGTAGAAACTTCTTCTAAACACTGCCATCCACAATCGAATTACTTAAGTTGCGGTAACGCTTGCCGATGGCAAGGTATCTTAAAACCTCCTAACACCATCTTCTAAATTGTATGTAAGTCCATACGTGGTATATATTAAATCAAAAAGGATCGATCCAATACGTATATAATTCAGTTTGACAAAGTAGACATAAAATTTTGACAAAATTTTCTACAGAAATAAAATTTTAACAAAATTTTCTAAGAAATAAAATTTTCACAAAATTTTCTATAGAAATAAACTTTAGACAAAATTTTCTATAGAAATAAAATCTTGGTAGATTATTTTTGGCTCAAGTGGCAACCATGATTATGAACCGAATAAAATTTGAACAAAATTTTCTATAGAAATAAAATTTTGACAATGATGAAAATTTTATTATGAACCGAAGAAAATTTTAACAAAATTTTCTCTAGAAATAAAATTTTGACAAAATTTTCTATAGAAATAAAATTTTGGTAGACTATTTTTGGCTCTAGTGGCAACCGATATGGACCAATTTTTGTGTGATTGGACCAATTTTGGTATGGTTATTAGCGACCATATACTAACACCACGTTCCTAATTTGAACCGGATCGGATGAATTTTGCTCCTCCAACAGGCTCCGGAGGTCAAATCTGGAGAACGTTTTATATGGGGGCTGTATATAGTTATGGACCGATATGGACCAATTCTGGCACGCTTGTTAAAGATCATATACTAACACCATGTTCTAAATTACAACCGGATTGGATGAAATTTGCTTCTCTGAGGCTCCGGAACCCAAATCTGGGGATCGGTTTATATGGGCGCTATATATAATTATAGACCGATGTGGACCAATTTTTGCACGGTTGTTAGAGACCATATACCAACACCATGTACCAAATTTCAGTCGGATCGGATGCAATTTGCTTCTCTGTGAGGCTTCGCAAGCCAAATCAGGAGATCGGTTTATATGGGGTCCATATATAAGTATGGACCGATGTGGACCAATTTTTGCATGGTTGTTAGAGACCATATACCAACATCATGTACCGAATTTCAGTCGGATCGGATAAAATTTGCTTCTCTTTGAGGCTCCGCAAGCCAAATCTGGGGATCGGTTTATATGGGGGCTATACATAATTATGGACCGATGTGGACCAATTTTTGCATGATTGTTAGAGACCATATACCAACACCATGTACCAAATTTCAGCCGGATCGGATGAAATATGCTTCTGTTAGAGGCTCCACAAGCCAAATCTGAGGGTCCCTTTATATGGGGGCTATTCGTAAAAGTGGACCGATATGGCCCATTTTCAATACCATCCGACCTACATCGATAACAACTACTTGTGCCAAGTTTCAAGTCGATAGCTTGTTTCGTTCGGAAGTTAGCGTGATTTCAACAGACGTCAGTATATGGTCTCTAACAACCATGCAAAAATTGGTCCACATCGGTCCATAATTATATATAGCCCCCATATAAACCGATCCCCCGATTTGGCTTGCGAGGCCTCTAAGAGAAGCAAATTTCATCCGATCCGGCTGAAATTTGGTATGTGATGTTAGTATATGGTCTCTAACAACCATGCAAAAATTGGTCCACATCGGTTCATAATTATATATAGCCCCCATATAAACCGATCACCAGATTTGACCTCCGGAACCTCTTGGAAGACCAAAATTCATCTGATTCAGTTGAAATTTGGTACGTAGTGTTAATATATGGCCTCAAACTCCCATGCAAAAATTGGTCGATATCGGTCCATAATTATATATAGGCCCCATATAAACCGATCCCCAGATTTGACCTCCAGAGCCCCTTGGAAGAGCAAAATTCTTCCCATTCGGTTGAAATTTGGTACGTGATATTAGTATATGGTATCCAACAACCATGCAGGAATAAGAAGTTTTAACATACCACAACCCAAGTAATTTGATTGTGGATGACAGTCTTTCGTAGAAGTTTCTACGCAATCCATGGTGGTGGGTACATAAGATTCGGCCTGGCCGAACTTGCGGCCGTATATACTTGTTTTCTGTGTTTTCCTCCCTCAGGTCCTCTATAAATTTCAGGTAAATCGTAGAAGTTTATTATACCCTTCACCACTACTGTGGTACAGGGTATAATAAGTTTGTGCATTGTATGTATCGCTAAGAAGGACCGGTACCTAGACCCACCTTTTAGTTGAATTAGCGATGTCCGTCTGTCTGTTCATGTATTTTTGTGTACAAGGTACAGCTCGCAGCTTATGTTACGTCCTAAACGTCCTAAATACGTCCTAAAATTTGGCACAGGGTCGTTTTTCGGTTCAAAGACGATCCCTATTGATTCGGTTCAGATTTAGATATAGCTGCCATACACGGTACAACATTTTTCAGTTCGTTGATTGTCAATTCAATTCTGAGAACAGTATGTGGAATTATACCCAAAAAGAATAATTTCTGCATCATTCGTATTGTCTTCTTACCTGCCGAAATATTTTTAACATCGATTTGAAGTTACCACAAGCGTCAACTTCTGCAAGCATAGATATTGCTAATAATTGAAAAAAATGTTCTGAATTTTGTTTTTATGCATATTATAAATGCGTTTTAATTGCATATTATTTTATTTTCATAAAGTTTTTATAAATTAATTTTTTTGCATGATAATTTTTTTTATTTTTATTTTATTTTTTGAAATTCATACCTTTACTCAATTGCGAATAAAAGCGAAATGCGTACATCGATTTTCATGATCTTTGTCTCATTTTGCTCATAGGTTATGTGACTTTGCGAAAAAGTAAATACACTTGAAACTTATTTACGTTTTGTATTTTTTATGAATTAAAAAAAAAAAATAAAAAAAAAATTCTTCATTTTTTATAGAATTAAAAATTTGACAACATTTTCTATAGAAATAAAATTTTACCAAAATTTTCTATAGAAATAAAGATTGACAAAATTTTCTATAGGAATAACATTTTGAAAAAATTTTCTGTAGAAATAAAATTTTGGTAGATTATTTTTGGCTCGAGTGGCAACCATGATTATGAACCGATATGGACCAATTTTTGTGTGATTGGGGATCGGCTATATATAACTATAGACCGCTATGGACCAAATTTGGCATGGTTATTAGCGGCCACATACTAACACCACGTTGCAAATTTCAAAAGGATCGTATGAATTTTGCTTCTCCAAGAGACTCCGGAGATCAAATCTGGAGAACGGTTATATGGGGGCTATATATAATTATGGACCGATATGGACCAATTCGTGTCCATATCGTGTTTTTTAGAGACCACGTTCCAAATTTCAACCGGATCGGATGAATTTTGCTCCTCTAAGAGGCTCCGGAGGTCAAATCTGGGGATCGGTTTATATGGGGCTATATATAATTATATGGGGGCTTTATATAATTATGGACCGATATGGACTAGTTCGTGTCCATATCGTGTTTTTTAGAGACCACGTTCCAAATTTCAACCGGATCGGATGAATTTTGCTCCTCCAAGAGGCTCCGGAGGTCAAATCTGGGGATCGGTTTATATGGGGCTATATATAATTATGGACCGATATGAGCCAATTCTTGCATGGTTGTTAGAGACTATATACTAATACCATATACCAAATTTCAGCCGGTTCGGATGAAATATGCTTCTGTTAGAGGCTCCACAAGCCACATCTGAGGGTCCCTTGGCCCATTTGCAATACCATCCGACCTACATCAATAGCAACTACTTGTGCCAAGTTTCTAGTCGATAGGTTGTTTCGTTCGGAAGTTAGCGTGATTTCAACAGAAGGACGGATGGGCGGACATGCTTAGATCGACTCAGAATTTCACCACGACCAAGATTATATACTTTATGGGGTCTTAGAGCAATATTTCGATGTGTTACAAACGGAATGACAAAGTTAATATACCCCACATCTATGGTGGAGGGTATAACAACGTTTGTTCAACTCCCTTTCCAGACATTTTATGTTTATGTGAGGGCACCTCTCAAATATGGATGCCCATATATTCCACCCTTTATATATTTATTTCATGGTCGGAAATTCACATTTCGATATATGACAAAATTTGGGTGTTTTTATGGTTACCGCTAAAACAAAATTCTCAAAAATATCAAGCAACCCATCTTCCATAACAGAACCTCAAAAGTCACTCCTTGGTGTTTCCAAGCTAGAATAAAGGATAATTAAGCATTTCCCGCTGTGACTGAAGGGCGTATAATATATAAGAACAAACTTTACGCCATTTCGTTGGGAGCATCGTATGGTTTTAAACTTTTGGACTAAATAACAATTTTACTGAATTTCTATAACAAAATTTTGCAAAAGAGAAATGCAATGATCAAACTTAAAAAAAGAAAAAAAATGGGTAAACTGAACTAAATTGGGTAACCGCAGAGGGGATTGAAAAGACTTCTTCGTTCTTTATGTTAAGTTTGGATGAAAGTGTGTCTGATGATACAAAATGTTGCGATAGTGTCTTTTTGCTACACAACCAAGGGATCTAAATATGTGTGTTGCCTTATGTTGAGTCCTTTCAGGAATCATCTTTGTTAGATCTCCAACTATATGTGGTGTGTGCGTATGTGTGTGTGTGTGTGGTTGATATGAAACAGTCAGTCGCTGTATAGCTGACTGCCTGGCTGATTTCCTCGCTTACTCATTCATTCATGTCACTTGCAATGGCCATGGAAACCACTGCATTAACCACACACCTCCAGTGTCACCATTACCAAACGTCTGTCCCATTGGCATTAGACCACAAGGACCCCAAGTTGTATGGCATCAAAACAACCGACGAAATAGATATACATGAGTGACTTTCAACGATAAGAAACACTTGCAACAACAACGGCAACACATGCAACTCAAGCACTTTGGCTGAATGTCAGACAATTTTGCCCACACATGCAGTATGCCTCAAAACACACCCACACACTCACACACAGACCCCTCTATACTTCATAGCCACTCACAAAAACTCATTGACTTTAAATCACATGCGTTTTGCAAGTATCCAAGAAATGAATGAGAGTGTGTGTATGTGTGTGAGGTGGGTGGATGGGTGTTTATTTACCATCTTCTATTGATGTGTATGAGTATGTAAATATTCTGCTTGTTATCCTAAATAACAATACTTGGTTACAGTAACTATCTCATTTCTATGAAAACCTTCTACACTCTCACACTCTCTCCCTCTCATGTACACTCAAAAAACTGAACCCGCCTGGACAGAACTTATAGGTAAATTTTAGAAGATATTAACAGAATTACGTACTGTGCAGGATATCGAAAAAAAAAACGTGGAGTGCATTACAAAGGCCTTCAAAATCTCACTGGAAGCTCCATGCCCCTCGAGGAAAACCAAGGGGGGAATCTCCGTGGTGGTCCACGGAGTTAAGTAATATGAAGAAATCCTGCATGAAGCTCTTTAAAAGTCCTAGTCCACCAGAGCTCCGGATGCACGCTTACAAGATGAATTTTAGAGTATATAAGCGAGAGCTTAGAAGGTCTCGGCGCAACTCTAGAAATGATTACTGTAGCAGTATTGAAAATACATTCGAAGTTTCTAAACTATGGAAGGTACTAGCATCCAATTAACTCCGCTCCGGGTTTCATTAAGACATCGGAGGGCCATTGGACACCGTTTAGCGAGGAGACACTGGAGGTATTATTGGGCATTCCTGGACAGACAGCTGAATCATCTCCGGCGGTATTATAGAGGCTCAGCGATCATTTCCTATCCAGGAAATTGTAGGGTCATTTCCTATCGAGGAATTGGTGTCGGAAACTAGAAAAAATTGTGCTTAAAATAATTTCGAGCCTATCAAATTAACCGGTCCTGATGAAATTCGTCGAGCGGAGTTACAAGCATTGACCGACAGAATTATCCCCTAGTGGTCGATGATATAAAAAGGCTGTATCAGGCAGGGAAATAAAAGTCGTTTTCATACCTAAAGCGGCAAATTCCTTTCACTCGAGTGCCAAGGATTTCAGACCAATGAGTTTATCCCCATTGCTTCTTAAGACTCTGGAGATGCTGATAGATTTATCTTATGCTATGGTCACACTGGGAAAATATTTGACAGAAATCAAAAAAGAATACGTCGCCACAGCCAAACCAGAAAACATATTTTGCTCATATTGGATATATATGTAAGACCATGGTAGGATTATTTTCCAAAAACCGTATTAAGATATTTGGAAAATGGTTCTGGAAAAATCTTTGACACTCATTTTGGTCAAATATTTGCCTGGTGTGACCATAGCCTTAGCCTTAATACCGACTTAAAATTGTTCTCAAAACGACAACATGACCAAGGAATACTTAAGTTGTTAGACAAACTTCTGACGAAGGTTAAAGTGGCAGCCCGATTAAGTTTCAGGCTCACTTAGTTTTTTCAGTCCATTGTCATAGATGTGAAGATACGTACTTCAGCCACACTATGGAAGGCAAAACATTCAAAGGTATGTGAACAGAGCCACTCCCCAAGGAGGAGTTCTACAACCTCTTCTTTGGAATGTTGCTACCTTCAGTTTTCCCTTGAAAACGAAAGGATAAAAGTGGTGGCGTATGTCGATAATGTAGCTCTATATTTATGTCGATAATGTGACTCCAGCAGTCAGGGGAAATTCCTATTAATAATTAGAGTATTTTACAGAGAGTCCTCCGGATGACTGAGAAATGACCGAAATATAGTGGTCTTGGGTTAAATTCTTCATGTACGGCAAAGAACGCAAAATTCCCATGGTTAAACCCATCTCCTTAGGGGTTATTGAAATTCCCTTGGCGTTATTTTGGACACGAATCTGATCTTAATATTGAAGAAATGGCAAGAAAAGCTACGTTAGCCTTTTACTCGTACAATAAGGCAATACGGGATAAGTGCACAGAAAAAAATTTCACGAAAAATTTTCCAATTAAAATTTTAATTGAGTTGTAAAAAAAATTCAATTAAAAATTTAATTGAATCAACAAATTTTTTAATTGAAACAAAAATCAATCACAAAAATTAATAGTATCAATTAATTTTTTAATTGGATCAATTAATTTTTTAATTGACCTTCAATTAATTTTTTAATTGATACTATCATTTCTGTGATTGAAGACATTTCAATTAAAAAACAAGTATATACGGCCGTAAGTTCGGCCAGGCCGAATCTTATGTACCCTCCACCATGGATTGCGTAGGAAATACTACTAAAGGCTGTCATCCACAATCGAATTACTTGGGTTGCGATAACACTTGCCGATGGCAAGGTATCGTAAAACTTTTTAACACTGTCTTCTAAATTGTAAGTTAGTCCATAAGGGGTATATATTAAACAAAAAAAGTATATACGGCCGTAAGTTCGGCCAGGCCGAAGCTTATGTACCCTCCATCATGGATTGCGTAGAAACTTCTTCTAAACACTGCCATCCACAATCGAATTACTTAAGTTGCGGTAACGCTTGCCGATGGCAAGGTATCTTAAAACCTCCTAACACCATCTTCTAAATTGTATGTCCATACGTGGTATATATTAAATCAAAAAAGATCGATCCAATACGTATATAATTCAGTTTGACAAAGTAGACATAACATTTTGACAAAATTTTCTACAGAAAGAAAATATTAAAAAAATTTCTATGGAAATAAAATTTTCACAAAATTTTCTATAGAAATAAAAATTTTGACAAAATTTTCTATAGAAAGAAAATTTTGACAAAAATTTCTACAGATATAAAATTTTAACAAAATTTTCTATAGAAATAAACTTTTGACAAAATTTTCTATAGACATAAAATCTTGGTCGATTATTTTTGGCTCGAGTGGCTACTATGATTATGAACCGAATAAAATATGAACCGAACAAAATTTTCTATAGAAATAAAATGTTGACAAAATTTTCTATAGAAATAAAATTTTGACAATGATGAAAATTTTATTATTAACCGAATAAAATTTTAACAAATTTTCTCTAGAAATAACATTTTGACAACATTTTCTATAGAAATAAAATTTTGGTAGATTATTTTTGGCTCTAGTGGCAACCATGATTATGAACCGATATGGACCAATTTTTGTGTGATTGGACCAATTTTGGTATGGTTGTTAGCGACGATTGTTAGAGACCATATACCAATATCATGTACCAAATTTCAGCCGGATCGGATGAAATTTTCTTCTCTTTGAGGCTCCGCAAGCCAAATCTGGGGATCGGTTTATATGGGGGCTATATATAATTATGGACCGATGGGAACCAATTTTTGCATGGTTGTTAGAGACCATATACCAACACCATGTACCAAATTTCAGCCGGATCGGATGAAATTTGCCTCTCTTTTAGGCTCCGCAAGCCAAATCTGGGGATCGGTTTATATGGGGGCTATATATAATTATGGACCGATGTGAACCAATTTTTGCATGGTTGTTAGAGACCATATACCAACACCACATACCAAATTTCAGCCGGATCGGATGAAATATGCTTCTGTTTGAGGCTCCTCAAGCCAAATCTGGGGATCGGTTTATATGGGGGATATATATAATTATGGACCGATGTGGACCAATTTTTGCATGGTTGTTAGAGACCATATACCAACACCATATACCAAATTTCAGCCGGATCGGACGAAATATGCTTCTGTTAGAGGCTCCACAAGCCAAATCTGAGGATCGGTTTATATGGGGGCTATATATAATTATGGACCGATGTGGACCAATTTTTGCACGGTCATTAAAGACCATATACCAACACCATATACCAAATTTCAGCCGGATCGGATGAAATATGCTTCTTTTAGAGGCTCCACAAGCCAAATCTGAGGGTCCCTTTATATGGGGGCTATACGTAAAAGTGGACCGATATGGCCCATTTTCAATACCGTCCGACCTACATCGATAACAACTACTTGTGCCAAGTTTCAAGTCGATAGCTTGTTTCTTTCGGAAGTTAGCGTGATTTCAACAGACGGACGGACGGACGGACGGACGGACGGACATGCTTAGATCGACTCAGAATTTCACCACGACCCAGAATATATATACTTTATGGGGTCTTAGAGCAATATTTCGATGTGTTACAAACGGAATGACAAAGTTAATATACCCCCATCCTATGATGGAGGGTATAAAAAGATCGATCCAATACGTATATAATTCAGTTTGACAAAGTAGACATAACATTTTGACAAAATTTTCTACAGAAAGAAAATATTAAAAAAATTTCTATGGAAATAAAATTTTCACAAAATTTTCTATAGAAATAAAAATTTTGACAAAATTTTCTATAGAAAGAAAATTTTGACAAAAATTTCTACAGATATAAAATTTTAACAAAATTTTCTATAGAAATAAACTTTTGACAAAATTTTCTATAGACATAAAATCTTGGTCGATTATTTTTGGCTCGAGTGGCTACTATGATTATGAACCGAATAAAATATGAACCGTACAAAATTTTCTATAGAAATAAAATGTTGACAAAATTTTCTATAGAAATAAAATTTTGACAATGATGAAAATTTTATTATTAACCGAATAAAATTTTAACAAATTTTCTCTAGAAATAACATTTTGACAACATTTTCTATAGAAATAAAATTTTGGTAGATTATTTTTGGCTCTAGTGGCAACCATGATTATGAACCGATATGGACCAATTTTTGTGTGATTGGACCAATTTTGGTATGGTTGTTAGCGACGATTGTTAGAGACCATATACCAATATCATGTACCAAATTTCAGCCGGATCGGATGAAATTTTCTTCTCTTTGAGGCTCCGCAAGCCAAATCTGGGGATCGGTTTATATGGGGGCTATATATAATTATGGACCGATGGGAACCAATTTTTGCATGGTTGTTAGAGACCATATACCAACACCATGTACCAAATTTCAGCCGGATCGGATGAAATTTGCCTCTCTTTTAGGCTCCGCAAGCCAAATCTGGGGATCGGTTTATATGGGGGCTATATATAATTATGGACCGATGTGAACCAATTTTTGCATGGTTGTTAGAGACCATATACCAACACCACATACCAAATTTCAGCCGGATCGGATGAAATATGCTTCTGTTTGAGGCTCCTCAAGCCAAATCTGGGGATCGGTTTATATGGGGGATATATATAATTATGGACCGATGTGGACCAATTTTTGCATGGTTGTTAGAGACCATATACCAACACCATATACCAAATTTCAGCCGGATCGGACGAAATATGCTTCTGTTAGAGGCTCCACAAGCCAAATCTGAGGATCGGTTTATATGGGGGCTATATATAATTATGGACCGATGTGGACCAATTTTTGCACGGTTATTAAAGACCATATACCAACACCATATACCAAATTTTAGCCGGATCGGATGAAATATGCTTCTTTTAGAGGCTCCACAAGCCAAATCTGAGGGTCCCTTTATATGGGGGCTATACGTAAAAGTGGACCGATATGGCCCATTTTCAATACCGTCCGACCTACATCGATAACAACTACTTGTGCCAAGTTTCAAGTCGATAGCTTGTTTCTTTCGGAAGTTAGCGTGATTTCAACAGACGGACGGACGGACGGACGGACGGACGGACGGACGGACGGACGGACATGCTTAGATCGACTCAGAATTTCACCACGACCCAGAATATATATACTTTATGGGGTCTTAGAGCAATATTTCGATGTGTTACAAACGGAATGACAAAGTTAATATACCCCCATCCTATGATGGAGGGTATAAAAAGGCCCATTAAATACGTATATAATTCAGTTTGACAAAATTTTCTATAGAAATAAAATTTTGACAAAATTTTCTATAGACAAATTTTCTATATGACAAAATTTTCTATGGAAGAAAAATGTTGACAAAATTTTCTATAGCAATAAAATTTTGACAAAATTTTCTATAGAAATAAAATGTTGACAAAATTTTCTATAGAAATAAAATGTTGACAAAATGTTCTATAGAAATAAAATGTTGACAAAATTTTCTACAGAAATAAATTTTTTACAAAATTTTCTATAGAAATAAAATTTTGACAAAATTTTCTATGGAAATAAAATGTTGGCAAACATTGCTATAGAAATAAACTTTTTACAAAACTTTCTATAGAAATGAAATTTTGATAAAACTTTCTATAGTAATAAAATTTGACAATTTTTACATGGCTGTTAGAGGCCATATACTAACGAAATGTACCAAATTTCAACCGCATCGGATGACTTTTGCTCCTCCAAGAGGCTCCGGAGGTCAAATCTGGGGATCGGTTTATATGGGAGCTATATATAATTATGGACCGATATGGACCAATTTTTGCATGCTTGTTAGAGACCGTATACTAACATCAGGTACCCAATTTCAAACGGATCGGATGAATTTTGCCCCTCCAAGAGGCTCCGGAGGTCAAATCTGGGGATCGGTTTATATGGGAGCTATATATAATTATGGACCGATATGGACCAATTTTTGCATGGTTGTTAGAGACCATATACTAACACCACGTACTAAATTTCAATTGGATCGGATGAATTTTGCTCATCAAAGAGGCTCCAGAGTTCAAATCTGGGGATCGGTTTATATGGGAGCTATATATAATTATGGACCGATATGGACCAATTTTTGCATGCTTGTTAGAGACCGTATACTAACATCAGGTACCCAATTTCAAACGGATCGGATGAATTTTGCCCCTCCAAGAGGCTCCGGAGGTCAAATCTGGGGATCGGTTTATATGGGAGCTATATATAATTATGGACCGATATGGACCAGTTTTTGCATGGTTGTTAGAGACCATATACTAACACCACGTACCAAATTTCAATCGGGTAGGATGAAGTTTGCTCCTCCAAGAGGCTCCGGAGGTCAAATCTGGGGATCGGTTTATATGGGAGCTATATATATTTATGGACCGATATGGACCAATTTTTGCATGCTTGTTAGATACCGTATACTAACATCAGGTACCAAATTTCAACCGGATCGGATGAATTTTGCCCCTCCAAGAGGCTCCGGAGGTCAAATCTGGGGATCGGTTTATATGGGGGCTATATATAATTATGAACCGATATGGACCAATTTTTGCATGGCTGGTAGAGACCGTATACTTAGACCACGTACCAAATTTCAACCGGATCGGATGAATTTTGCTGCTCCGGAAGGCTCCGCAAGCCAACTTTGGGGATCGGTTTATATGGGGGCTATACGTAAACGTGGGCCGATATGGCCCATTTTCAATACCATCCGACCTACATCAATAACAACTACTTGTGCCAAGTTTCAAGTCGATAGCTAGTTTCGTTCGGAAGTTAGCGTGATTTCCACAGACGGACGGACAGCCGGACAGACGGACAGACGGACGGACGGACGGACATGCTTAGATCGACTCAGAATTTCACCACGACCCAGAATATATATACTTTATGGGGTCGTAGAGCAATATTTCGATGTGTAACAAACGGAATGACAAAGTTAATATACCCCCATCCTATGGTGGAGGGTATAATTAATTGGATCAAACAAAATTAATTGGGACTAAAACCGAAAATTGTACATTGGCCGTACAAGGCAGTGGTTAGACCTATAATGTTATACGGTGTTGTGGTGGCTATTCAGCAGCCGAAAAGTTTAGAAAAAGGTCGGCGAATTGTGTACTTGTGTATCTCAGGCTCACTCGGTAAGACAGGAACAGATGCCCTTAATGTCATACTGCATCTATTTACATATCTAGACATATTGGCCAAACAGTCATCAGAAAGAACGGCCGTACGGTTACGTAAGCTAACGCTGTGGTCGAAAACCAAACACGGTCAAAGCTCGGTCTTCAAAATAATGACAGATGTGCGAAACGTAGCGAATTACCCTCTCGGTTGCCACAGTTGGAAAATTCGACCAAAATTGGTAATTTTTATACCCTTCACCACTACTGTGGTACAGGGTATAATAAGTGTGTGCATTTGTATGTAACGCCAAGAAGGAAAAGTCTGAGACCCATCGTTTAGTATACCGATCGTCTTAGAATTAAATTCTGAGTCGATTTAGCGATGTCCGTCTGTCTGTCTGTCTGTCCGTCCGTCTGTCTGTCTGTTCATGTATTTTTGTGCGCAAAGTACAGGTCGCACTTTAAGTCCGATCGTCCTCAAATTTGGCATAGGGTCGTTTTTTTGGAACAAATACAATCGCTATTGATTTTGGAAAAAATCGGTTCCGATTTAGATATAGCTGTCATATATATTTATCCCCGATCTGGTCATAATTGGCGTGTTTATCAACCGATGTTCTTCAAATTCCGTACATCCTGATATTTTGTGAGTCTCGAAAAACTTGCAAAATATCAGCAAAAAACGGTTCAGATTTAGATATAGCTCCCATATATATCTTTCGTCCGATTTAGACTCATATGGCAAGAGAGGCCAAAGTTTACTACCGATTTTCGTGAAATTTTGCACAGAGAGTAGAATTTACATGCTACCAATGCTTGCTAAATTTGATTGAAATCGGTTCAGATTTAGATATAGCTCACATATATAGCTTTCGTCCGATTTGCACTTATATGGCCTCAAAAGCTAGAGTTTTGCCCTGACTTGCTTCAAATTTTGCACGAGAGGTACGTTTAACGGTGTCGTTATGTGTGCCAAATTTGGTTAAAATCGGTTCAGATTTAGATATAGCTCCCATATATATCTTTCGTCCGATTTGGACTTATATGGCCTCAATAGCCAGAGTTTTGCCCTGAATTGCTTCACATTAGGCACAAGGAGTACGTTTAATAGTATCGGTAAGTGTGCCAAATTTGGTTGAAATCGGTTCAGATTTAGATATAGCTCCCATATATATGTATACCAGAGTTGGGAAAATAGGGTAGACTGTTTCATATTTTAGACCCATTTCCAATGAGATTTTCATCCAATTGACTGGATAGTTTCCACAGAGCATATGTTTAATATGATATTTAAGTATGTCAAGTTTGATTTAATTTGGTTCAGATTTCGTTAAAACCTCCATATATTCGTTTTTCCGGTTTATACCAATATGGCCAAAATTCCCACACTTGACACAGAATTCTGTGATGATTTCCCCATATCTTAGTCATATCCTAAACACTGTAATGCCAGAATTTCCACAGAACTGTTGAGTTTTAAATAAGGCTCCAAGTCGCCCGACTTGACCAAATAATATATCATAACCTACACTTGGCGGGATCTAACCAATATCCCTATAAACTAGCCACTGCTAAGTATCAAAAAGTGTAAATATTACTAAAATTGCCCTATATCTCGAATACGTATGTATCACCTGATAAATCATAAATGCTCTTTTGTATAATTGCATTAAAATTCGAAGAATTCTAGATGTTTTGGTAGTAGCGCAAAATAATCCTCTTCAACTAAGATATACGTTACAAATTACCTCCAGAAATAAAATTTTGTGAAAATTTACTACAGAAATAAAATTTTGACAAAAATTTCTATGGAAATCAAATGTTGAGAAAATTTTTTATAGAAATAAATTTTTGACAATATTTTCTATAGAAATAAAAGTTGACAACATTTTCTACAGAAATAAGATTTTTACAACATTTTCTATAGAAATAAAATTTTGTTTTGTTTTCATACCCTCCACCATAGTATGGAGGGTATATTAACTTTGTCATTCCGTTTGTAACACATCGAAATATTGCTCTAAGACCCCATAAAAAATATATATTTTTGGTCGTGGTGAAATTTTTAGTCGATCTAGGCACGTCCGTCTGTTGAAATCACGCTAACAGACCCCCCTTCATATTTCACTTCTAGCTCTCTAATTACCGTGCAAAAATTGGTTCATATCGGTTCGTAATTATTTACAGACTCTCCTGTACATACTGGTCAGTAACTGAATTATATAGGTATTTAATCTGTCTGTTTTGTCTAACACATACCCCAGAAGACGATATTAAGAAGCTTTAAGAAATCTTGGCATCGGCAAGTGTAACCACTACTCAAGTAATTCGATTGTGGATTACAGCCTTTAGTAGAAGTTTCTACTATCCATGGTGGAGGGTACATAAGATTTGACCTGGTCGAACTTACGGCCAGGCCATTGGTATATACGAATTTATACGAACTTTTGTGGAGTAATTAGAGATCCAGAATTAAAATATGGGGGTCGCTTTATATGGGGGCAATACGATATACTCGTACAAATGTGAACCGATATGGAACAATTTTTGTGTGATTGAAGATCGGTTTATCTGGGGGCTATATACAATTATAGACCGATATGGACCAAGTTTGGCATTGTTGTTAACGACCATATATATAGCACAATGATCCTACAAGAGGCTCCGAAGGTCAAATCTGGGGATCGGTTTATAAGGGAGCTATATATCATTATGGACCGATATGGACTTATATTTGCATGCCTGTTAGTGTTCATATATTTACACAAAATACAAACTTTCAACTGAATCGGATGAAATTTGCTCCTCCAAGAGGCTTCAAAACCTAATCTGGGGATTGGTTTATATGGAGACTATATATGATTATGGACCGATATGGACTAATTTTTACATGCCTGTTAGAGACCATATACTAACCACGTACGTACCAAATTTCAACTGAATCGGATGATATTTGCTGTTCCAAGAGACTCCAAAACCTAATCTGGCGATTGGTTTGTATGGGGGCTATATATAATTATGGACCAATATGGACCAATTTTTGCATGCCTATTAGAGACTATATACTAACACCATGTACCAAATTTCAACCGGATCGAATTAATTTTGCTCCTCCAAGAGGCTCCGGAAGTCAAATCTGGGGATCGGTTTATATGGGGGCTATATATAATTATGGACCAATATGGACCAATTTTTTCATAATTGTTAGAGAACCTATACTTACACCTCGTGCCTAATTTCAACCGGTTCGGATGAAATTTGCTTCTCTAAGTCAAATCTGGGGGTCGGTTTATATAGGGGCTATACGTAAAAGTGGTCCGAATACCAACTGACCTACATCAAAAACAACTACTTGTGGCAAGTTTCAAGTGGATAGATAGCTTGTTACGTTCGGAAGTTAGCGTGATTTCTACAGACCGAAAAACGGACATCCTTAGATCGACTCAGAACTTCACCACGACCCAGAATATATATACTTTATGGGTTCTTAGAGCAATATTTCGATGTATTACAAACGGAATGACAAAGTTAATTCCGCCACCATAGGATGGCGGTATATCCTATGGTGGAGAGTATAAAAAATTACTAAAGTGAAAACAAGATCCTTAAATTGGGTGAATTTTTACTACAGCGTAATAAATTCCATGAATTTAAATGCAGTTAAATTGATCACTTCTTTTGAGTGTAACTCTCACACATGTCATTGCAGTTACAAATGAGCGTACGTATTTTTTGGGAGGGATGTATATTTAAGTTTGAGGTTAACTAGAACTGCTTCTGTTGTGAAGGCCAACAACCTCATTGTAACATGAAGTGGGACAAAGAGCGGGCATCATTGGAGCTTCTCATTGGCGTGTAAGAATGCTGGCACTTCACAAATGAAAATACATTTCAAATCTAAACGAACCATAAACTACATACACAACACTTTCGCGTTTCGCAAATTATTTCGCCGTAAAACAAACGCCCTAGTGTGATGCAAATCAAATAGAACATCCTCGACAGTACAGGACAGTGACTTGAAGGATAATGCCTATGAAATCAAATGCTAGTTTTAAACATATTTAGGAGATATTATTTGGAAATAGTTTGATCCAAACTACTGAGATTGTTTGGAACTTATATCATATAATTGAAAGTCGTCTATTAAAAGTGAGCAAAACATATATTTTAAAAGATTGTGTGGGGGGTGATCAAGTTGTCTGCATTTGTTCACAACAAGCTAAGCTTTGAGATCCTATCGGGCCAATGTTTGATTTGTATTCCAAAGCTATTGGGTTTCTGCATCGTTTGGTACTAGTCGATGCAAACTTAGGTTCACTGGTACACAATGGAGACCGAGAAATTGTCAGTAGACTGGAGTGGAAGACAAAAACTGTCTGCTTCGTAACAAATTCGCAACCCTATTCCGGCACTCAAAAGGAATGATCTACAAATGATGGCGACATAAAATTTTCCATTCCAACTTTAGGCAGTCTCCTAAGCGCTATTGTAATTTATCATTGAGGAAAATATACACGACGATTCTTGTAACCACATCCACTGGTTCTTCAAATGAACTATAACACTTCGACTACTATCAAACATTGTACCATACGTAGCAATTTTCCAATACTGGTGCATGTTGACTTGGAATTTGTCGTTTTGACACCCTTTTCCAGTAGTAATGGAGTAGCTGCCACAATGCCAACTGATATATTTGGTTGTGAATTCTTGTGTTCGGAGTCTTGTAGCATCAACGACATTTGTCTATCTGTTCGACTATAGTGAATGTCCTGTCTTTCTAGCTGGCTTACAGATTGCTAAAGTGTTTCGGTGTGCGAGGGTGAAAGCATTGCGTTTTTCCAATGTCACCATGATGGTGCTTGGCCCATTTGTTAGCCACAACCGTTTGTTGCACACCACACCATAGCTGGAGTGGTTGCTTGAAGCAAAAGCATTTGTTAAGTTGGACAGCAGTGGCAATTTGCGTGTATTTGACTTAAATGACTTTAGTATGTAAAACAGTCACAATGGCACAAACACACACCGTCACACACATGCACACGCTCACCAAAGTGCATTTTAGACAATTCACGAAAAGAAGGACGTAATCGTCGTCACTCTTAACTTAGTCAGCAGAACAATTGTCCTGGCATTGTCCACTACATGCACATATGCTTGTATGTTTATATGTATGTAACGAAAATTCGTTGGAAATTTGCAATGCGGAGTTGGCGGATATTTTGTGGTTTATTTGTTGCAAAAATTAACTCTACTGGGACATGACTGTGGGAAATATTCCTGGATATAATGCTAATTCTACTCCCTGTGCAAAATTTCAATTAAATCGGAGTAAAAGATTGGTCACTGTGGTCATATGAGTGTAAATCGGGCGAACGATATATATGGGAGCTATATCTAAATCTGAACCGATTTCAATAAAATTTGGCTCACTTGACAACACTACTAATTGTACTCCTAGTGCAAAATTTCAACCAAATTAGGGTAAAACTCTGGCTTCTGGGACGGTATTAGTCCATATCGGGCGAAAGATATATATGGGAGCTATATCTAAATATGAACCGACTTCAATAAAATTTGGCAAACTTGACTATAGTACCAATTGTTCTTCTTGTATAAAATTTTAAGTAAATTAGGGTAAAACTCTGGCTTCTGGGGCCATATAAGTTCATATCGGGCGAAATATATATATGGGAGCTATATCTAAATCTGCACCGATTTCTTCCAAAATCAATAGGGTTCTATTCTGAGCCAATACACATATATGTGTATACTTGTTCCAAATTTGAAGTCGATTGGACTAAAACTGCGACCTAGACTTTGATTACAAAAATGTGTTCACGGACAGACGGACATGGCTATATCGACTCAGGAGCCCACCCTGAGCATTTTTGCCAAAGACACCATGTATCTATCTCGTCTCCTTCTGGGTGTTGCAAACATATCCACTAACTTATAATAACTTATAATACACAAATTTTTGAAAAAATTTGGTATGACTATTTATACCCTGCGCCACACTGTGGAACAGGGTATTATAAGTTAGTGCATATGTTTGTAACACCCAGAAGGAGAGGAGATAGACACATGGTGTCTTTGGCAATAATGCTCAGGGTGGATCCCTTAGTCGATATAACCATGTCCATCTGTCCGTCTGTCCGTCCCTCCGTCCGTCCGTCCCTCCGTCCCTCCGTCCGTCCGTCCGTACGTCCCTCCGTCCGTCCGTCCCTCCGTCCGTCCGTCCCTCCGTCCGTCCGTCCGTCCGTCCGTCCGTCCCTCCGTCCGTCCGTCCGTCCCTCCGTCCGTCCGTCCGTCCCTCCGTCCGTCCCTCCGTCCGTCCGTCCGTCTGTCTGTGAACACATTTTTGTGATCAAAGTCTAGGTCGCAATTTAAGCCCAATCGCCTTCAAATTTGGCACATGTTCCTAATTTGGGTCAGAATAGAACCCTATTGATTTTGGAAGAAATCCGTTCAGATTTAGATATAGCTCCCATATATATCTTTCCCCGATATGCACTAATATGGACCCAGCAACCAGAGTTTTATATCGATTTGCTTGAAATTTTGTACAAACATAACACTTAGTCCTATAGTCAAGTGTGCAAAATTTGATTGAAATCGGTTCAGATTTAGATATAGCTCCTATATATATCTTTCGCCCGATATGGACTTATATGGCCCCAGAAGCCAGAGTTTTGGCCGAATTTGCTTTAAATTTTGCACTAGAAGTACAATTAGTAGTATAGTCAAGTGTGCAAAATTTGATTGAAATCGGTTCAGATTTAGATATAGCTCCCATATATATCTTTCGCCCGATATGGACTAATATGGTCCTAAAAGCCAGAGTTTTGGCCCAATTTGGTTGAAATTTTGCACAGGGAGTAGGTTTAGGATTGTAGCTATGCGTGCCAAATTTGGTTGAAATCGATTGAGATTTAGATATAGCTCCCATATATATCTTTCGCCCGATATGCACTTATATGGACCCAGAAGCCAGAGTTTTATCCCGATTAGCTTGAAACTTTGCACACGGAGTACAATTGGTAGTATAGTCATGTGTGCAAAATTTGATTGAAATCGGTTCAGATTTAGATATAGCTTCCATATATATTTTTCGCCCGATATGGACTTATATGGCCTCAGAAGCCAGAGTTTTGGCCCAATTTGGTTGAAATTTTGCACTAGGAGTGCAATTAGTAATATAGTCATGTGTTCCAAATTTGATTAAAATCGGTTCAGATTTAGATATAGCTCCCATATATATGTTTTTCTGATTTCGACAAAAATGGTCAAAATACCAACATTTTCGTTGTAAAATCGCCCCTGCTTAGTCGAGAAGTTGTAAAAATGAATGACATATATATCGAGCGATAAATTATAAATAAACTTTTGCGAAGTTTCCTTAAAATTGCTTCAGATTTAAATGTTTCCCATATTTGTTTACTAACGTAGTGTTCCACCATAGTGCATTAGCCGACTTAAATTTTGAGTCTAAAGATTTTGTAGAAGTCTATAAAATTCTGTCCAGATCGAGTGGTATTTAATTGTATGTATTTGGGACAAACCTTTATATATAGCACCCAACACATTTGACGGATGTGATATGGTATCGAAAATTTAGATCTACAATGTGGTGCAGGGTATAATATAGTCGGCCCCGCCCGACTTTAGACTTTACTTACTTGTTTATTTTTTACCATTTTATATATTTTTTTGGAGGAATCGAGGATTTTGTGCATATAAGGGTAAATTTCGAGTTTCAAATTGAGACAAGTAAAATCAAGCACAAAAACATTGTAGACAAATTTTATTTCGCATATATTGTTGCTACAGTTTCAAGTAAATTTTCAGTGTACTTGAGTCAACGATATCTTCTGTAACGATTTTGGCTTTGATTTCTTTTTGAACTGCGTGTTTCATATTTTCTAGTTTGTGTGAATTGATCATATTCATTGCCCATTTGTGGATAGCAATTATTTGGTAGATGGGCCGGAACATTTTCGTTGCTACCTTCATTTCTCTTTGTCCATAGCAATTTTCGTCTAGATTTCTGCCATAAATGTTTTAAATGCTTACCACTTTTACGATATGCCAATTTGATTTTTTTATATACAATAAAATAATGATCCGTTGCATATAGCACCGATAATAGGAACATAAAACTTATCGATGTTGTTAAGATGCCCAAAATGTAGTCTTCCCATTCATAATATATTGCAGGGGGCAATCCTCCTATTGCCAAGAGCATAGATTTACACAGCGTACAAGAAATTTTTTCAATGTTATACCAAATAATGATCGAAGAAAATTCTGTTAGAATTATGGATCCAATAGTCTCCACTATTATCTGACACACATAGGGTAAATGCATATAACGCAGTGGGATTAGGGAAAAATCCAAAAGCAGATCCAGAAATCCAATTACAAATAACCAACTTGCCACTGAGGGCACTGTTGTGAACCATACATATGGAGGTGGTTCCATGAAGAATGTTATGCCCAATACCAAATGCAGAAAGGTTGTAATGGCGGCAGCCATTAAGGAAACCATTTTTGACCAAATATGTTTATTAAAATTTTTAAAATATGTATCTTCAAATTGGTTGTTGAAAATAAATTTTATTGAATAATAAATTTTCGTAAGCAATTGAAATGATAGCAGAAAAAACTTTTGACATATGCTGCTTGTATGTCAAATATATTACACTAAAAAAAAATTAAAAATTATATAAGGGATATGTTAGGGATTATTTTTATACCCTGCGCCACACTGTGGAACAGGGTATTATAAGTTAGTGCATATGTTTGTAACACCCAGAAGGAGACGAGATAGACACATGGTGTCTTTGGCAATAATGCTCGGGGTGGTTTCCTGAGTCGATATAACCATGTCCGTCTGTCCGTCCGTCCTTGGTCCTTCCATCCTTCCGTCCGTCTGTCTGTGAACTCATTTTTGTGATCAACGTCTAGGTCGCTGTTTAAGTCCAATCGACTTCAAATTTGGCATATGTTTCTGTTTTGGGTCAGAATAAAACCCTATTGATTTTGGAAGAAATCGGTTCAGATTTAGATATAGCTCCCATATATATCTTTCGCCCGATATGCACTTATGTGGATCCAGAAGCCCGAGTTTTATCCCGATTTGCTTGAAATTTTGCACGAGGAGTACAATTGGTAGTATAGTCGAGTGTGCAAAATTTGATTGAAATCGGTTCAGATTTAGATATAGCTCCCATATATATATATTTTGCCCGATATGGACTTATATGGCCCCAGAAGCCAGAGTTTAGCCCCAACTTGGTTGAAATTTTGCACATGGAGTACAATTAGTTGCGTAGTCAAGTGTGCTAAATTTTTTTTGAAATCGGTTCAGATTTAGATATAGCTCCCATATATATCTTTCGCCCGATATGGAGTAATATGGTCCCAGAAGCCAGAGCTTTAACCCAATTTGGTTAAAATTTTGCACTAGGAGTACAATTAGTAGTGTAGTCAAGTGTGCCTAATTTGGTGGAAATCGATTCAGATTTAGATATATCTCCCATATATATCATTCGACCGATTTACACTCATATGACCACAGTGGCCAATCTTTTACTCCGATTTACTTGAAATTTTGCAGAGAAAGTAGAATTAACATTCCAAATATCTGTACCAAATTTGGTTGAAATCTGTTCAGATTTAGATATATCTCCCATATATATAATTCGAACTATTTACACTCAAATGACCACTGAGGCCAATTGTTTGCTCCGATTTAATTGAAATTTTGCACAGGGAGTAGAATTAGCATTGTAGCTATGTGTGCCAAATTTGGTTGACATCGGCTCAGATTTAGATATAGCTGCCATATATATGTTTTTCTGATTTCGACAAAAATGGTCAAAATACCAACATTTTCTTAGTAAAATCGCAACTGCTTAGTCGAAAAGTTGTAAAAATGACTCTAATTTTCCTAAACTTCTAATACATATATATCGAGCGATAAATCATAAATAAGCTTTTGCAAAGTTTCCTTAAAATTGCTTCAGATTTAAATGTTTCCCATATTTTTTAGGAACATTGTGTTCCACCTACTGCATTAGCCGACTTAAATTTTGAGTCTATAGATTTTGTAGAAGTCTATCAAATTCTGTCCAGATAGAATGATATCTAAATATATGTATTTGGGACAAACCTCTATATATTCAGCACCCAACACATTTGACGGATGTGATATGGTATCGAAAATTTAGATGTACAAAGTGGTGCAGGGTATAATATAGTCGGCCCCGCCCGACTTTAGACTTTCCTTACTTGTTTTTTATAATTTAAGGCCGTATATACTTGTTTGCTATCAGATTGCGGAGAGGGTCCTTCCATCTGCCAGACTTTATGAAAATTGAATACACTTTCTCCGATATGCTTGAAATTTTCAGGGAAGGTTGGGTGTGACATATGGACATAGATCCGCTAACATATTTTTCTATATTTGCTAGGGGGCCTCCTTTGCCCGATATTTTTTAAGTACAGTGAAAAAACTGAGCTTCTCCGATTTATTATACCCTCCACTATATTTACTTTGTCATTCCGTTTGTAACACATCGAAATATTGCTCTAAGACCCCATAAAGTATATATATTCTGGGTCGTGTTCAAATTCTGAGTCGATCTAAGCATGTCCGTCCGTCCGTGTGTTGTAATCACGCCAACTGCCGAACGAAACAAGCTATCGACTTTAAACTTGGCACAAGTAGTTGTTATTGATGTAGGTCGGATGGTATTGCAAATGGGCCATATCGGTCCACTTTTACGTATAGCCCCCATATAAACGGACCCCAGGCTTGCGGAGCCTATAAGAGTAAAGGGTGATACGGTCAAAATTTGGTCAAGGGAAAACGCGTGTAAATCGGTGAAATCGTTTATTTAAAAAATCAAATTAAATTTCTTTTTCAAGTTCCATTAGTATAAAATTCACGAAAAATATTCAGTTAGGCTTTCGCTTTTCCAAAATCCGAATTGCCAGGCCTCACGCTTGACACCTGCCATCAGATTTTGTACAGCCACCTTGTCCACCTTCTTCGTCGTAGAAAGCCAGTTTGCCTTGAACTGCTGCTCGTCCTTAGCAGTTTTTTTGGTCTTCTTTGGTTCCGCTTGACAATAGCCCAGTATTTCTTAACTGGGCGGAGCTCTGGCGTGTTGGGAGGGTTCTTGTCCTTGGGAACCACCTGCACGTTGTTGGCGGCGTACCACTCCATGGCCTTTTTATCGTAATGGCATGATGCCAAATCCGGCCAAAACAGTACGGAACAACCATGTTTCTTCAGGAAAGCCAGCAGACGTTTATTCAAACACTCTTTCACGTAAATTTCTTGGTTGACAGTCCCGGAAGCTAGAAAATGCTGCGTTTCAAGCCACAGGTACAGATGGCTTGCCAAACCAGATATTTCTTTGCGAACTTTGACAGTTTTATGTGCTTGAAAATATCTGCTACCTTTCCCCTTCCTTTTGCCGTATAAAACTCCTGTCCCGGAAGCTGCTTGTAGTCGGCTTTAACGTAGGTTTCGTCATCCATTACCACGCAGTCAAACTT
The DNA here is from genome assembly GCF_050003625.1 of Haematobia irritans. Lineage (NCBI taxonomy): Eukaryota > Metazoa > Arthropoda > Insecta > Diptera > Muscidae > Haematobia > Haematobia irritans. The sequence goes on from NC_134400.1 coordinate 22,833,536, forward strand.
CGTCAGCATCGTCGTGTACAGCCTCCGGGATCGCGCTTTGGCCGTCGTATTTTGTTTATCATCGCGATTTGGAGTCACTACCTTCTTGTAAGTCGATAGTCCGGCTCGTTTTTTGGCTCGATGCACGGTTGTAGACGATACACCCAGCTTATTTGCGGCATCTCGGAGAGAGAGGTTAGGGTTTCGCTTGAAACTACCGGCAACCCTCTTTGTCGTCTCAGCGGCTTCCGGTTTTCGATTTCCCCCCGATCCAGACTTCCTAGCTGTCGACAAACGTTCCCCAAACACTTTAATTACATTTGTAACGGTTAATTTGGCAACTTTCAGCGATTTTGCCAGCTTTGCGTGCGAGTTGCTCGGATTTTCGCGATGCGCGAGCAAAATTTTGATACGCTGCTCTTCTTGCTTGGACGGCATTTTGACAACTGAAGAGTGAATTCCAAAATCAAAATATGAGCAACATTCATTGTTTTAAAGAATTTTGTCCTTAGTATTGTGTAAATTTTGAGTCCTAAAATTTACGTTGCACAATCTTCCATATTAGGTCAATAATTTTTTTAGTGTAGGCAAACAAAAATGCTGAATAATTAAGTCGGAAAAATTTCATCTTCATGCTCAAAACTCCAAAAATGTCGAAAAAATTAAAATTTTTCCAGCGATTTTTTTGGATTTCTGACTACAGCTCATGAACTATTGAAAATGTTGCCATACAATCAAGGTAAGAAACTCTGGCTTTTGAGGCCATATAAGTTCAAATCGTACGAAAGTTATATATGGGAGCTATATCTAAATCTGAACCGATTTTGACCAAATTTGGCACAATTAACGATACTATTAAATGTTCTCCTTGTGCAAAATTTGAAGCAACTCAAGGCAAAACTCTGGCTTTTGAAACCATATAAGTGCAAATCGGACGAAAGATATAAATAGAAGCTATATCTAAATCTAAACTGATTTTAACCAAATTTAGCACAGTGAATTATACTCTTAAATGTACTCATTGTGCAAAATTTGAAGCAAATCAGGGCAAAAATCTGTCTTTTGGGGCCATATTAGTCGAAATCGGACGAAAGATATATATGGAAGCTATATCTAAATCTCAACCGATTTTAACCAAATTTAGTACAATTAACAATACTATTAAACGTACTCCTTGTGCAAAATATGAAGCAAATCAAAGAAAAACGATGGCTTTTTTGGCCATATAAGTGAAAATCAGACAAAAACAAGTAAGTAAAGTCTAAAGTCGGGCGGGGCCGACTATATTATACCCTGCACCACTTTGTAGATCTAAATTTTCGATACCATATCACATCCGTCAAATGTGTTGGGTGCTATATATAGATATCACTCGAATTGGACAGAATTTGATAGACTTTTACAAAATCTATAGACTCAAAATTTAAGTTGGCTAATGCACTAGGGTGGAACACAATTTTAGTAAAAAACAAGTAGGGAAAGTCTATAGTCGGGCGGGGCCGACTATATTATACCCTTCACCACCACGTAGACCAACATTTGTGTTACCATCTCAACTACTTCAAATTTGCTGGGAGCTATATAAAGGTTTGCATTTGCAAATACAAATACTTATAATGGAGACAATTTTTTGTACTTCTAGAAAATCTCTAGAATTAAAATTGAAATCTGCTAACGCCCTGGAATGAAACTTAGTGTTAACAAACAAAATATGGGAAATATGAAGCGAGAGAAATTTTGAGGCAATTGTACAAAAGAGCATTTGCGATTTATCAGGCGATACTTATGTATTCGAGATATAGGACAATTTGAGTAACATTTACAATTTTTGCTACTCAGCATTGACGATTTTACAAGGATATTGGTTAGATCTTGCCAAGCTATGTGGTCAAGTGTGGGTTATGATATATTATTTGGTCAAGTCGGGCGACTTGGAGCCTTATTTAAAACTCAACCGTTCTGTGGAAAGTCTGGCATTACAGTGTGTAGGATATGACTAAGATATAGGGAAATTATCACAGAATTTTGTGTCAAGTGTGGGAATTTTGGCCATATTTGTATAAACCGGAAAAACGAATATATGGAGGCTTTATCTAATTCTGAGCCAAATTAGATCAAACTTAACACACTTAAATATCATATTAAATATATTCTCCGTGGAAACTATGCAGTCAATTGGAGGAAAATCCCATTGAAAATGGGTCTAAAATATGAAATAGTCTACCATATTTTCCCAACTCTGGTGTACATATAACGGGAGCTATATATAATCTAAACCGATTTCGACTAACTTTGACATGCATAGTTAGAATAATAATTCTGTTATCTCTGCAAAATTTAACCTCAATGGGAGTTTAACTTTGGCCCCCGTGGTCATTTGAGTATAAATCGGGCGAAAGATATATGTGGGAGCTATATCTAAATCTGAACCGATTTCAACCAAATTTGGCACACTTACCGATACTGTTAAACGTACTCCTTGTGCAAAATTTGAACTAAATCACGGCAAAACTTTGGCTTTTGAGGCCATATAAGTGCAAATCGGACGAAAGATACATATGGGAGCTATATCTTAATCTGAACCGATTTCAATCAAATTTACCAAGCATTGGTAGAATGTCAATTCTACTCTTTATGCAAAATTTCACGAAAATCGGTAGTAAACTTTGGCCTCTGTGGTCATATGAGTCTAAATCGGACGAGAGATATATATGGGAGCTATATCTAAATCTGAACCGATGTCAACCAAAATTGGCACGCATAGCTACAATGCTAATTCTACTCCCTGTGCAAAATTTCAACTAAATCGGAGTGACAAATTGGCCTCTGTGGTCATATGAGTGTAAATCGGGCGAAAGCTATATATGGGAGATATATCTAAATCTGAACCGATTTCAACCAAATTTGGCACGCATAGCTACAATGCTAATTCTACTCCCCGTGCAAAATTTCAACTAAATCGGAGCAAAAAATTGGCCTCTGTGGTCATATGAGTGTAAATCGGGCGAAAGCTATATATGGGAGATATATGTAAATCTGAACCGATTTCAATCAAATTTGGCGCACATGACTATACTACCAATTGTACTCCTTGTGCAAAATTTCAAGCTAATCGGGATAAAACTCTGGCATCTGGGTCCATATAAGTGCATATCGGGCGAAATATATATGTGGGAGCTATATCTAAATCTGAATCGATTTCAACCAAATTTGGCACGCATAGCTACAATGCTAAATCTACTCCCTGTGCAAAATTTCAACCAAATTGTGCCAAAACTCTGGCTTTTAGGACCATATTAGTCCATATCGAGCGAAAGATATATATGGGAGCTATATCTAAATCTGAACCGATTTCAATCAAATTTTGCGCACTCGACTATACGACTAAGTGTTATGTTTGTACAAAATTTCAAACAAATCGGTATAAAACTCTGGCTTTTGGGGCCATATAAGTTCAAATCGGACGAAAGATATATATGAGAGCTATATCTAAATCTGAACCGATTTGGCTGATATTTTGCACATCTTACGAAAGCCCCTAAATATTTGGCAGCCCGAAATTTATGGCAGCTATATCCAAATCTGAACCAATTTTTTTTTCAAAATCAATACCGATTGTCTGTGAGCCAAAGTAAAACTCTGTGCCAAATTTGAGGACGATCGGACTTAAACTGCGAGCTGTACTTTGCACCAGGGCTGTGGAGTCGAGCCAATTTTGCTCGACTCCGACTCCGACTCCGACTCCAGCATTTTTCATCAGCTCGACTCCGACTCCGACTCCGGAGTCGACTCCGGGTAATATAACTAAATCTCATTTTAATACCACAAATTTGTAGTTCTATTGTGGGGGTGCCGTAAGTGGATCGATATAAAGTATCGTATTTATTTATGTGTGCAAAAAAAGGTCTTAATTTCACTTTAGATGCCAATTGAACTCTTTCAAATTTAGGGCAATGTTTAATAAATAAAATAATGATATAAATACCCATCATAATATGAGATGATACCAACAGTATATGTATTTGTGGACCAAAATTATTGATACTATCTCAAATCCTTTAAATTTGTTGCGAACTATATGCATGAATTTGAATCTGAATCTATTTAGGAAAAATTGTATATACTTCTACAAAATCTATGTACTTAAAATTTAAAACTAACGTTATGGGACGTAACACAATTTTAACAAAAAATAAAATTGCAAGGAAAGTCTAAAGTAGGACGGGCCGATTATAATATACTCTGCACAACTTTGTATTTAGATCTACATTTTGATAAAATCTCAAATCAGACTTCTACAAAATCTCGGGCAATATTTGGGAAATATTTATAATTGTTTAGACAATTTCGCAAAAATGCATTTATGATTCATTCATTGAAAAGTTTGAAAATTTGAGTCATTTCTACAAGTTTTCGACTTAGCAGTGAGTATCAGTAAGCATACAATTTTGGAAAAATTTTTGTCTAGTAAATACAATTTTGACTAAATTTTCTATAGAAATAAAATTTTGGCAAAATTTTCTATAGAAATCCAATATTGACCAAATATATAGAAATAAAATTTAGAATAAAATTTGGCTAAATTTTTTATAGAAATAAAAGTTTGAAAAAATTATTAATAGAAATACAATTAAAAAAATTGTGTATTAATTTTACAAAATTTTCTATAGAAATAAAATTTTGACTAAATTTTATATAGAAAAAAAATATTTCTATAGTAATAAAATTTTGAATACATTTTTTATAGCAGTGAGTTTCAGTGGGCATCAGTAAGAAAAAAAATTTTGAGAAAATTTGCTATAGAAATAAAATTTGACAATTTTTTCTTATAGAAATAAAATTTTGATAAAATGTTCAATAAAAATATGATTTAAGAACAAATTTTGTGTAGAAAATAAAATTCTGCAAAATATTCTACAGAAACAAAATTTTGACTAAATTTCCTACAGAAACAAAATTTTGACAAAATTTTCTATTGAAATAACATTTTGACCAAATTTTCTAATAAAAAAATCTATTACTATAAAATATTGGCAAAATTTTCTATAGAAATAAAATTTTGACCAAATTTTCTAATAAAAAATCTATTATTATAAAATTTTTGCAAAATTTTCTATAGAAGTAAAATTTTGATTTAAATTTTTATAGAAATAAACTTATCAATAGAAATAAAATTTTGAAAAAAAAAACTTGTGTAACAAACTAAATTTTGCAAAATTTTCTATAGAAACAAAATTTTGACTCAATTTTCTATTGAAATAAAATTTTGACTAAATTTCCCATAGAAAAAAATATTTCTATAGTAATAAAATTTTGAATAAATTTTTTATAGAAATAAAATGTTGACAAAATTTGCTATAGAAATAAAATTTTGACAAAACTTTTTATAGAAATAACATTTTGACAATTTTTCTATAAAAAACAACTTTGAAAAAATTTTCTGTCAATATTCCACATATGTATATGGCCTTAAGATAAAATTAAACAAAATAATTTCGATTGTTCGAAATATTTCAAATAAATTGATATGGGCATTAAAATGGATCGATCCAGCCCATCTACTAGTCTAGCATTCTAGGAAACATAAAAAGATAGCCGTAATTGGAAATTGATTTTCATTTACAATCATGCTGTACATTGATCGAATGAATAACGCAATGGAAACTAATTTGCGTAAAAACTTGCTTAGTTACAAAAATGTGAAGTATTTTAAAAAATTTGGTTTAGCCGGAGTCGGAGTCGAGCAAAATTTTTACGACTCCGACTCCGACTCCGACTCCGACTCCGACTCCAGCAAAATCTTCAGACTCCGACTCCAAGACTCCGACTCCGACTCCGACTCCACAGCCCTGCTTTGCACACAAAATTGCATATACAGACAGACAGACGGACATCGCTAAATCGACTCAGAATTTAATTCTAAGACGATCGGTATACTAAACGATGGGTCTCAGACTTTTCCTTCTTGGCGTTACATACAAATGCACAAACTTATTATACCCTGTACGACAGTAGTGGTACAGGGTAAGTTATTGTCAGAACAATTTTACTTCGAATATCCAAATTCTCATTTTATTACAATTTTAATCAAAATTTTATCAAAAGTCGTTCCGAGAAATTTAAATATACAATATATGAAACTCTTCCATTAGTAAATCTGATCATAAAAGTGAGTTTTTTATTCCCGAATTTTGCTTAACGACTAATAATTCTGTGGGTGACACCACTTGAATAGAAATAAACCACAGGTGAAAGAAAAAATGTTATGTTTGCCTGGAACCATTGTATGTTACGAGGAGTTTAACTCCTTCCTTAACGTTAAGAAATCCGTAAACAATTCCGCGAAGAATATGGTTGACTTCTTTATTTTAAAGCAATTTATATTTAATATTATTTAAAATTTCTATACTGAAATTTAGTTTAAATAATCTTTCATATAACAGTTATACCTTTGCAGTGTAATATTATACAACCAAGCATCAAAGTGCATATATACATGTATGTATGTTGGGGTTTTACTACCAATCATCGATTCACTCGTACTTCAATAGAGGACACTTGTTCCCAGACATTCTTATGTTTATATGCGATTTGCTTGGCTTTGTCATTTAAAATTCATAAAATTTACTTGCACAACTTAAAAATCTGATTACATTCCACTTCAGAATTCCGCATTATTTCATTTGCGCTTGCCGTAATCACAAATCATTCATATGCTCTCACATACTTTGGGTACTCCGCAAAAACTGTCCCTACAATTGAAGAATAAGGGTACAAGTATATACAGTGCTGTTCGAAGCTTTAGCAACTAGCTGTAACATGAAAAAAATCTCTTACAAATTCTAAAATAAATAATGATATTTTAAGCACAAGCGTAGGAAGGCCTCTGGGGAGGGGGCTTAGACCCCCCCAGAAAAATTTTAGCCCCCCCCCCCTCAGAATTTGAAACTCTATGTATGATTTTCCATTTTTCAATAAATGTTAATAGTTTTTTTTTTTTAATTTTTATAAAAATTAAACAAGTATATACAATCGCACAAAGTTCCGCTAAAGACTTTCATGAACAATCGAATTACTTGGGTTGTGGTAGCAGTTGCCGATGGCAATGTTTGAAGTCAGATATTTATGAAATAAAGCTGTGGTTGAACTTATGATTGATTTAGTTTAGTCAATTTAATTAAAACAAGTATATACGGCCGTAAGTTCGGCCAGGCCGAATCTTATGTACCCTCCACCATGGATTGCGTAGGAACTTCTACTAAAGACTGTCATCCACAATCGAATTACTTGGGTTGCGATAACACTTGCCGATGGCAAGGTATCGTAAAACTTTTTTACACTGTCTTCTAAATTGTAAGTTAGTCCATAAGGGGTATATATTAAACAAAAAAAAAAAAGGCCGATTAAATACGTATATAATTCAGTTTGACAAAATTTTCTATAGAAATAAAATTTTGACAAAATTTTCTATAGAAATAAAAACTTGACAAAATTTTCTATAGAAATAAAATGTTGACAAAATTTTCTATGGAAGTAAAATGTTGACAAAATTTTCTATAGCAATAAAATTTTGACAAAATTTTCTATAAAAATAAAATGTTGACAAAATTTTCTATAGAAATAAAATGTTGACAAAATGTTCTATAGAAATAAAATGTTGACAAAATTGTCTATAGAAATAAAATGTTGACAAAATTTTCTACAGAAATAAATTTTTTACAAAATTTTCTATGGAAATAAAATGTTGACAAACATTGCTATAGAAATAAACTTTTTACAAAACTTTCTATAGAAATGAAATTTTGACAAAACTTTCTATAGTAATAAAATTTGACAATTTTTACATGGCTGTTAGAGGCCATATACTAACGAAATGTACCAAATTTCAACCGCATCGGATGAGTTTTGCTCCTCCAAGAGGCTCCGGAGGTCAAATCTGGGGATCGGTTTATATGGGAGCTATATATAATTATGGACCGATATGGACCAATTTTTGCATGGTTGTTAGAGACCATATACTAACACCACGTACTAAATTTCAATTGGATCGGATGAATTTTGCTCATCCAAGAGGCTCCAGAGTTCAAATCTGGGGATCGGTTTATATGGGAGCTATATATAATTATGGACCGATATGGACCAATTTTTGCATGCTTGTTAGATACCGTATACTAACATCAGGTACCCAATTTCAAACGGATCGGATGAATTTTACCCCTCCAAGAGGCTCCGGAGGTCAAATCTGGGGACCAGTTTATATGGGAGCTATATATAATTATGGACCGATATGGACCAGTTTTTGCATGGTTGTTAGAGACCATATACTAACACCACGTACCAAATTTCAATCGGGTAGGATGAAGTTTGCTCCTCCAAGAGGCTCCGGAGGTCAAATCTGGGGATCGGTTTATATGGGAGCTATATATATTTATGGACCGATATGAACCAATTTTTGCATGGTTGTTAGAGACCGTATACTAACATCAGGTACCAAATTTCAACCGGATCGGATGAATTTTGCCCCTCCAAGAGGCTCCAGAGGTCAAATCTGGGGATCGGTTTATATGGGGGTTATATATATAATTATGGACCGATATGGACCAATTTTGCTGCTCCGGAAGGCTCCGCAAGCCAAATTTGGGGATCGGTTTATATGGGGGCTATACGTAAACGTGGGCCGATATGGCCCATTTCCAATACCATCCGACCTACATCAATAACAACTACTTGTGCCAAGTTTCAAGTCGATAGCTAGTTTCGTTCGGAAGTTAGCGTGATTTCCACAGACGGACGGACAGACGGACGGACGGACGGACGGACATGCTTAGATCGAATCAGAATTTCACCACGACCCAGAATATGTATACTTTATGGGGTCTTAGGTTAGGTTAGGTTAGGTTAGGTGGCAGCCCGATGTATCGGCTCACTTAGACTATTCAGTCCATTGTGATACCACATTGGTGAACTTCTCTCTTATCACTGAGTGCTGCCCGATTCCATGTTAAGCTCAATGATAAGGGACCTCCTTTTTATAGCCGAGTCCGAACGGCATTCCACATTGCAGTGAAACTACTTAGAGAAGCTTTGAAACCCTCAGAAATGTCACCAGCATTACTGAGGTGGGATAATCCACCGCTGAAAAACTTTTTGGTGTTCGGTCGAAGCAGGAATCGAACCCACGACCTTGTGTATGCAAGGCGGGCATGCTAACCATTGCACCACGGTGGCTCTCAAATGGGGTCTTAGAGCAATATTTCGATGTGTTACAAACGGAATGACAAAGTTAATATACCCCCATCCTATGGTGGGGGGTATAAAAATACAATTTTAGAAAAATTTTTGTGTAGTAAATAAAATTCCGCAAAATATTCTAAAGAAAAAATATTTTGACTAAATTTTCTATAGAAATTCAATTTTGACAAAATTTTCTAATAAAAAAATTTATTACTATAAAATTTTGGCAAAATTTTCTATGGAAATAATTTCTTCTACAATGTTTGTATTAGAGAAAAATGTGCTAAGAACTAAAAAATCTCGTGGAAGTGAGAAAGATGTGGGGGAATATACAATTGGGCAGAAACAAAATTTTGAGCATTCAGGTCGAAAACCTATGTTGTTAGCACCTATATTACCTGTTTATTTTCATAATTCATTATGATTGTAAATATATAAATAAATAAATAAAATTTTGAGCACAATATTGTTTGGGAGAATTTTTTTTAAGCATATAATATTTTTGGGTGCAAAATGCTTCCAAACATATTATATGGTCACATAATAACATATTGTTTTTTGCAAGACAACATTATTGAATTTGGATGCAAAAATACAAAATGTTTGGAACTTAGACTACCCAAACTTATATTGTTTAGACCAATATGCTTTCAAACATATTATATATTGGAAGAGATCAAACATATAAATGTTTGGGCAATACCCAAAAATGTATATGCTTGAAGCAAAATATGTTTGGGAGTATATGTTACAGAAGCGATTTTTTGTGAGGGTGTAGTTAAAATAATTGAGGACATTTTTGGAAGTACTTTAAAGTTGCGCCTTTAGAGCAACTCACGATTTTTTTTGCTGGGAAAAGTGTAGAACTACTTTTAGTTGCTTTATTATAAATTAATTGTCGAGTTATTTTGATGTCAAATTTTTTATTCAATTTTATGAAATAAAACATTAATTGAACCTATAAGTTCAGTCTATAAATTTTTAGCTAGGGGGGCTATAGCCCCCGCCCCCCCTAGGAAAATTGTCTAGCTACGCTAATGATTTTAAGTCACAATTAATAAAATCTTTTTATGGATCAATATCAAATGAACAATTTTGCATTATTTAACAGACAAAAATGTCATCAAAATATGTATATTTATGACAAATTTTATTTTATTTTTAAAATTCTTCACAAACATGTGATCGGTTTTGCACGCTACTGTATATACATACTATATGAATTTATATTTATGTATGATTTTGGGTGTGCATTGTGTGGTGGAAATAACAAAGGGGTTTTGTATGGCAGTTATGAGTGTTCTCCCACAACTCCTACAGGGCGAAATTCTGATTGAATGCCATCTGTATTCCATTTATGTATGGCTTGATATGTTTGTATTCATTCGTGCCTTATAATTCCATTCACATAATACAATTCATTAACTCATGCCTCCGATCCTCCATATACCTCTCTTCATCCTTTTAAACTTACCATAAAGAGTTTCCAATTGGAATTCTTAACCAGCTACAAAAATTCCATAATTATGAGACGAGATCACAAGAAAATGTTTGTGTATGTGTGTGCATGGAGATGCTTACTTCCATAGAGAACAGCATCTTAGTCATGGTTGTGGTGGCATCCAAAACAATAGTGTCACAGTAGTATGTATATTTGTTGTTGCTGTTTTGTTTTTCTTGGTTTATGATTTTTCATTTCATTACTTGCATTACTGCATTTCAATCTTGGCACAATTGTCATCATTCTTATTATACCCTCTACCATAGGATGAGGGATACCCCTTTAAACTTTGCCATTCCTCTTATAACACATCGAAATATTAGCCTCTGACCACGGTTGAAACTCGACCCAAAATAAGAAATAAATTTAGAAATAAATAAAATTTTAACAAATTTTTCTAAAGAAATAAAATTTTAACAAAATTTTCTATGGAAATAAAATTTTGGTAGATTATTTTTGGCTCGAGTGGCAACCTTGATTATGAACCGATATGAACCAATTTTTGTGTGATTGGGGATCGGCTATATATAACTATAGACCGACGTGGACCAATTTTGGTATGGTTGTTAGCGGCCATATACTAAAACAACGTTCCAAATTTGAACCGGATCGGATGAAATTTGCTTCTCTTTGAGGCTCCGCAAGCCAAATCTGGGGATCGGTTTATATGGGGGCTATATATAATTATGGACCGATATGGACCAATTTTTGCATGGTGTTTAGAGACTATATACATACACCATGTACCAAATTTCAGCCGGATCGGATGAAATTTGCTTCTCTTAGAGGCTCCGCAAACCAAATCTGGGGATCGGTTTATATGGGGGCTATATATAATTATGGACCGATGTGGATCAATTTTTGCATGGATGTTAGAGACCATATACCAACATCATGTACTAAATTTCAGCCAGATCGGGTGAAATATGCTACTCTTATAGGTTCCGCAAACCAAATCTGGGGATCGGTTTATATGGGCGTTAAATATAATTATGGACCGATATGGACTAATTCTGGCACGGTTGTTAGCGGCCATATACAAACATCATGTTTCAAATTTCAGCCGGATCGGATTAAATTTGCTTCTCTTGGAGGCTCCGCAAGCGAAATCTGGGGATCGGTTTATATGGGGGCTATATATAATTATGAACCGATGTGGACCAACTTTTGCTTGGTTGTTAGAGGCCATATACTAACACCACGTTTCAAATTTGAACCGGGTCGGATGAAATTTGCTTCTCTTAGAGGCTCCGCAAGCGAAAGCTGGGGATCGGTTTATATTGGGGCTTGGTTGTTAGAGACCATATACCAACACAATGTACCAAATTTCAGCCGGATCGGATGAAATTTGCTTCTCTTTGAGGCTCCGCAAGCCAAATCTGGGGATCGGTTTATATGCGGACTATATATAATTATGAACCTGGTCCACATCGGTCCTGGTTGTTAGAGACCATATTTATACCCTGCGCCGCACTGTGGAACATGGTATTATAAGTTAGTTCATATGTTTGCAACACCCAGAAGGAGACGAGATAGACACATGGTGTCTTTGGCAAAAATGCTCAGAGTGGGCTACTGAGTCGATATAGCCATGTCCGTCTGTCCGTCTGTCCGTGAACACATTTTGGTAATCAAAGTCTAGGTCGCAGTTTAAGTCCAATCGACTTCAAATTTTGGCACAAGTATGTGTTTTGGCTCAGAATAGAACCCTATTGATTTTGGAAGAAATCGGTTCAGATTTAGATATAGCTCCCATATATATATCTCGCCCGATATGGACTTATATGGCCCCAGAAGCCAGAGTTTTATCCTTATTTGCTTAAAATTTTGCACAAGACGAACAATTAGTACTATAGTCAAGTGTGTCAAATTTTATTGAAATCGATTCAGATTTACATATAGCTCCCATATATATATCGTTCGCCCGATATGGACTAATACGGTCCAAGAAGCCAGACTTTTAACCCAATTTGGTTGAAATGTTGCACTAGGAGTACAATTGGTAGTGTAGTCAAGTGTGCCAAATTTTATTGAAATCGGTTCAGATAGATATAGCTCCCATATATAGTTTTCGCCCGATTTACACTTATTTGCCCACAGAGGCCAATTTTTGTCTTCGATTGAGTTGAAATTTTGCACAGGGTGTAGAATTAGCATTATAGCTATGTGAGTCAACTTTGGTTGAAATCGGTTCAGATTTAGATTTAGCTCCCATATATAGCTTTCGCCCGATTTACACTCAACTGACAACTGAGGCCAATGTTGTGCTCCGATTTAATTGAAATTTTGCACAGGGAGTAGAATTAGCATTGTAGCTATGTGTGCCAAATTTGGTTGAAATCTGTTCAGATTTAGATATAGCTCCCATATATAGCTTTCGCCCGATTTACACTCATATGACCACAGAGGCCAATTTTTTGCTACGATTTAATTGAAATTTTGCACATGGAGTAGAATTAGCATTGTTGCTATGCGTGCCAAATTTGTTTGAAATCCGTTCAGATTTAGATATAGCTCCCATATATAGCTTTCGCCCGATTTACACTCATATGACCACAGAGGCCAATTTTTTACTCCGATTTAGTGGAAATTTTGCACAGGGAGTAGAATTAGCATTGTTGCTATGCGTGCCAAATTTGGTTGAAATCTGTTCAGATTTAGATATAGCTCCCATATATAGCTTTCGCCCGATTTACACTCATATGACCACAGAGGCCAATTTTTTGCTACGATTTAATTGAAATTTTGCACAGGGAGTAGAATTAGCATTGTAGCTATGCGTGCCAAATTTGTTTGAAATCCGTTCAGATTTAGATATAGCTCCCATATATAGCTTTCGCCCGATTTACACTCATTTGACCACAGAGGCCAATTTTTTGCTCCGATTTAGTGGAAATTTTGCACAGGGAGTAGAATTAGCATTGTTGCTATGCGTGCCAAATTTTTTTGAAATCCGTTCAGATTTAGATATAGCTCTCATATATAGCTTTCGCCCGATTTACACTCATATGACCACAGAGACCAATTTTTTGCTCCGATTTATTTGAAATTTTGCACAGGGAGTAGAATTAGCGTTGTAGCTATGCGTGCCAAGTTTAGTTGAAATCGGTTCAGATTTAGATATAGCTCCCATATATAGCTTTCGCCCGATTTATACTCATATGACCACAGAGGCCAATTTTTAACTCCGATTTAGTTGAAATTTTGCACAGGGAGTAGAATTATCATTGTAGCTATACGTGCCAAATTTGGTTGAAATCGGTTCAGATCTAAATATATCTCCCATATATAGCTTTCGCCCGATTTACACTCATTTGACCACAGAGGCCAATTTCTTGCTCCGATTTAGTTGAAATTTTGCACAGGGAGTAGAATTAGCATTGTAGCTATGCGTGCCAAATTTGGTTGACATCGGCTCAGATTTAGATATAGCTCCCATATATATGTTTTTCTGATTTCGACAAAAATTGTCAAAATACCAACATTTTCCTTGTAAAATCGCCACTGCTTAGTCGAAAAGTTGTAAAAATGATTCTAATTTTCCTAAACTTCTAATACATATATATATCGAGCGATAAATCATAAATAAACTTTTGCGAAGTTTCCTTAAAATTTCTTCAGATTTAAATGTTTCCCATATTTATACCCTAAACCACTTTTTTACTAAAATTGTGTTCCACCCTAGTGCATTAGCCAACTTAAATTTTGAGTCTATAGATTTTGTAAAAGTCTATCAAATCGAGTGATATTTAAATGTATGTATTTGGGACAAACCTTTGTATATAGCACACAACACATTTGGCGGATGTGATATGGTATCGAAAATTTAGATCTAGAAAATTTTGCTGATAGAGTTACGATTTGAAATTCCCATTAAAGGTGATCCAGTGATTGAAATAATATTGGCAACCTTTACATCGAATTTAAGAAATCACATTTTATACATTTTTATTAAAATTGTTATCAAAATTTTATCTGATATCGGTCGGAAAATTTAAATATACACCCAGAGAAGGAATATGATCACCTCAAACATATTTTAAAAGCAAAATGTTATTTTTGGGTGGTGACCATGTAACATGGTTTCGCAACCATGTTATTTTCTCGGAAATCATGTATCTGATTTCGGCAAGCAGGATATATTTGACGAGAAAATAACATTTTAGTGACAAACATGTTACATGGTCACCATACAAAAATAACATTTTGCTCTTGAAACATGATTGAGGTAATCATATTCCTTCTCTGCGTGCATTTCCATGAGTGAAACATCTCCTAAAAGGAAGTGCTGCTCGAAATTTTCTGTAAATATTAGTCAGTTTTAAAGACACAGGAAGGCGCGGCAAATTGGCCCGTGTTCGTTTAGTAGATATATAATAACCCTTAACGAGGATATGTTCCCAAAGAAAATTATTGTATTTGTTCCAAGGCTGTTTGTAGTTAGGATTCAGTCGAATCTATTCGATCGTACAGCTGTATATAATTGTTTTTGTGTTTTAATTTTCACAAAAGAAAAATTGTATAGAAATGCCTCCAAATCATATTTCCAATTTGCATCGATATAAACATAATTATATTTCAAATCCTTCGGGTTTAATTGCCAATAAAATGTTCTCTTGTCGAATCAACGTCGTCATGCATTGTGAGGACACAAATTTTATTTATTATTTCATATTTTTAAAATAATGGAAATATAGCAATCTCTGTTATTCCGTCATACTTTATTAAATCGTAAAAACAAAATCATAGACCTGCTGATTAAAATTCAATATGGGCCTGTGGGCGGACATGGCCACAATTTGAAATCAAAATCTTTGGGTCTCTATCATTCAAGTGTTCTTTCATTCCTGCCATATACATGAAAGCCACATTGCCTGATACTTGGATTGAAACAAGTATATACGGCCATAAGTTCGCCCAGGCCGAATCTTATGTACCCTCCACCATGGATTGCGTAGAAACTTCTACTGAAGACTGTCATCCACAATCGAATTACTTGGGTTGCGGTAAGTTTTGCCGATGACAAGGTATCTTAAAACTTCCTAATACCGTAATATATACCACGTAGTCCATACGTGGTATATATTAAACGTAAAATGGCCGATTAAATACATATATAATTAAGTTTGACAAAATTTTCTATAGAAATAAAATTTTGACAACATTTTCTATAAAAGTAAATTTTGTACAACATTTTCTATAGAAATAACATTTTGACAAAATTTTGTATAGAAATAAAATTTTTACAAAATTTTCAAAAGATTTAAAATTTTGACAACATTCTGACAACATTTTCTATAGAAATAAAATTTTGCCAAAATTTTCTATAGAAATAAAATTTGACAACATTTTCTATAGGAATAAAATTTCGACAAAATTTTCTATAGAAAAGTTTGCTAGATTATTTTTGCTCGAGTGGCAAGCATGATTATGAACCGATATGGACCAATTTTTGTGTGATTGGGGATCGGCTATATATAACTATAGACCGATATGGACCCATTTTGGCATGGTTACTAGCGGCCATATATTAACACCACGTTGCAAATTTCAACCGGATCGGATGAATTTTGCTCGTCCAAGTGGCTCCGGAGTTCAAATCTGGGGATCGGTTTATATAGGGACTATATATAATTATGGACTGATATGGACCAATTTGTGAATGGTTCTAAGAGACCATATACTAACACCATGTACCAAATTTCAACCTGATCGGATGAAATTTGCATCTTTTACAGCAATCGCAAGCCAAATTTGGGGGTCCGTTTATATGGGGGCTATACGTAAAAGTGAACCGATATGGCCCATTTGCAATACCATCTGACCTACATCAATAGCAACTACTTGTGCCAAGTTTCAAGTCGATAGCTTGTTTCACCACGACCCAAAATATATATACTTTATGGGGTCTTAGAGCAATATTTCGATGTGTTACAAACGGAATGACAAAGTTTCTATACCACCATCCTATGGTGGAGGGTATAATAAATCCTGTTACCAGAATAGCTGTTGCGTCGCCGGTGTCGTTGCCAATCATCTCTGGGGAAATCAAACATTTTATAATTAGTCATTGGCACGGTGTTGAACATCAGACAGAATAGCAGGGAATTCTGAGTCTGTCACAGAGCAATGGACAGAGGTAACGAGAAATTCTGAAAAAAAATCAAACTTTGACTGAATATTTCACATTGCCATAGACACCAGCATCATAGTCGCTAGTATCGTCATATCTATCATACAGAGTAACCGCTATGGGATATCTTTCTGCATTTTTTTGTTTGCATAATTTGCATTGCAATAACGCGAATTGTTCAAGAGGACAACAAATGTTTTCGAAATAAAATCATAAAAAAATGGAGAAGCAAAATACAATACCACTTTTATGGGAAAGGCAAATTGCGAAAGCTTTGATTTAGTTGAGTTTCAATTAAATGACAAATGTACTCTAAGGTTTTGATTAAACAAGTATATACAGCAGTATGTTCGGCCGGGACGAATCTTAGATACCCACCAGCATGAATCAAACATAATAATTTCCTTTCAAATTTCAGGGGGTTTGATGACAGATATTCTCTTAAGCAAAGCAGTTCAACCAGTACACTTCCCGAAGATACATGTAAAGATTTTACCTATGAAGACTATATCAGATTTTCAATATCAGGCAAATTGAACAAAAACTACGGTTTCTACAAGGCCAAAAAGTAAAATCGGGAGATCGGTCGATATGGGGGCTATACTAAAACATTGGCCGATACCCACCATTTTTGGCACACCTCTCTATGGTTCTAAAATACCTCTAGATTTCCAATTTCAGGCGAAGTGGATTAAAACTACGGTTTCTATAATCCCAAGACCCCAAATCGGGAAGTTGGTTTATATGGGGACTATATCAAAACTTGGACCGATATAGCCCATCTGCGAACTTGACCTGCCTGCAGACAAAGGACATGTTGGTACAAAACTTCAGCATGATGGCTCCATTATTGAAGACTGTAGCGTGATTAAAACAGACAGGCAGCAGACGGACATGGGGACTATATCAAAACTTGGACCGATGTAGCTCATCTTCGGACTTGACCTGCCTGCAGATAAAAGAGTTTGTGCAAAAATTCAGCACGATTGCTTCATTGTTGAAGACTGTAGCGTGATTAAAACAGACAGACAGACGGACATTGTTATATCGTCTTAGAATTTCTCCCTGATTAAGAATACATATATACTTTATATAGTCGGAAACCGATATTTCGATGTGTTACAAACGGAAAGACAAACATATTATACCTCCATCACCATTCTATGGTGGTGGGTATAAAAATAAGATCTACAGGCTTTTATGGATATCCTTCCGAACAAAAAAAAAATACAGCTACATGGTGTTCATTTTATTGACAGATTTTTGTATTTTTTAAAAACCTCCACAAGGATTCGTACCTGAGTTTATTTAAAAACAAGAACGGAAAGAAAAAAGGGCAAATTTTCGATACCATCTCAAAATCCAATAAATTTTTTGGGTGCCATTTATGTAAGTTTATGTTCCCACATACACGTCTTTAAATCCAAACCGATTTGCACAACCTTTTTTGTCGACGTTTTTAGACAAATTCTGTAGACATAAAACTTCGGCAATGCAATTTCCCCAAAAGTGAATTTATTATTTACCAAAACTGGTCTATAGAAATAAAATTTTGACAAAATTTTTTATCGAAATAAAAATTTTCTTCAGATATAAAATTTTCACAACATTTTCTATAGAAATCAAATATTGACAAAAATTGTTTAACAAAATTTTCTGTTGAAAAGAACATTCTCTATAGAAATTTTTCAATAAAAAATTTTGCAGTAAAAAATTTTTGAGAAAATTTTCTATGGAAATAAAATTTTGTCAAACTTTCCTATATAAATAAAATGTTGACAAAATTTTCTATAGAAATAAAATTTCGACAAAATTTTCCATAGAAATAAAATTTTGACAACATTTTCCATAGAAATAAAATTTTGACAAAATTTTCTATATAAATAAAATGTTGAAAAAATTTTCTATAGAAATAAAATTTCGACAAAATTTTCCATAGAAATAAAATTTTGACAACATTTTCCATAGAAATAAAATTTTGACAAAATTTTCTATAGAAATAAAATTTTGACAAAATTTCTATAGAAATAAAATGTTGAGAAAATTTTCTCTAGAAGTAAAACTTTCACAACATTTTCTATAGAAATAAAACTTCGACCAAATTTTCCATAGAAATAAAATTTTGGCAAAATTTTCCATAGAAATGATATTGTGACAACATTTTCTAAAGAAATAAAATTTTGAAGAATTTTCTATTGAAATAAAATTTTGACAAAATTTTTTATAGAAATTAAATTTTTACAAAATTTTCTCTAGAAGTAAAACTTTGACAAAATTTTCTACACCCAGAGAAGGAATATGATCACCTCAACCATGTTTCAAGAGCAAAATGTTATTTTTGAATGGTGACCATGTAATATGTTTGTCGCAACCATGTTATTTTCTCGGAGGTTATGTGTCTGATTTCGGCAAGCATATTTTTTTTGGCGAGAAAAGAACATTTTTGCCATAACCATGTTACATGGTCACCATCCAAAAATAACATTTTGCTCTTGAAACATGGTTGAGGTGATCATATTCCTTCTCTGCGTGTATAGAAATAAAACTTCGACAAAATTTTCCGTAGCAATAATATTTTGACAAAATTTTCCATAGAAATGAAATTGTGACAAAATTTTCTACAGAAATAAAATTTTTACAAAATTTTCTACAGAAATAAAATTTTGACAAAATTTTCTATAGAAATAAAATGTTTCGAAAATTTTCTACAGAAATCAAATGTTGAGAAAATTTTCTCTAGAAGTAAAACTTTGACAAAATTTTCTATAGAAATAAAATTTTGACAAAAATTTCTGTTGAAATAAAATTTTGACAGAATTGTCTATAGAAATAAGATATTGACTAAATTTTCTGTAAAAATGAAAATTTGTTAAGGAACAAAATTTTAGCAAATATTTCTATAGAATAAAATTCTTTACAAAATTTTCTATGGAAATAAAATTTTGATAAAATTTTCTATAGATTTAATATTTGAAAAGTTTTCAATGGAAAAAAAAAAATTTGATAAAATTTTCTATAGAAATAAACTTTTGACAAAATTGTCTCTAGAAATAAAACATTGATAACATTTTCTATAGAAATAAAATTTTGACAACCTTTCAATGGAAATAAAATTTTGGCAACATTTTCTATAGAAATAACATTTTGAAAAAATGTTCTATGGAAATAAAATTTTGACAAAATTTTCTATAGACATACAACTTGGCAATATTTTCTGTAGAAAAGAAAATTTAAGCAAATTTTTCTATAAAAACAAGTACGGAAAGTCTAAAGTCGGGCGGGGCCGACTATATTATACCCTACACTACTTTGTGGATCTAAATTTTCGATACCATATCACATCCGTCAAATGTGTTGGGGGCTATATATAAAGGTTTGTCCCAAATACATACATTTAAATATCAATCGATCTGGACAGAATTTGATAGACTTCTACAAAATCTATAGACTCAAAATTTAGCCGACTTAAATTTTGAGTCTATAGATGCACTAGGGTGGAACACAATGTTAGTATAAATATATGGGAAACGTTTAAATCTGAAGCAATTTTAAGGAAACTTCGAAAAAGTTTATTTATGATTTATCGCTCGATATATATGTATTAGAAGTTTAGGAAAATTAGAGTCATTTTTACAACCTTTCGACTAAGCAGTGGCGATTTTACAAGGAAAATTTTGGTATTTTGACCATTTTTGTCGAAATCAGAAAAACATATATATGGGAGTTATATCTAAATCTGAACCGATTTCAACTAAATTTGGCACGCATAGCAACAATGCTTATTCTCCTCCCTGTGCAAAATTTCAACTAAATCGGAGTTAAAAATTGGCCTCTGTGGTCATATGAGTGTAAATCGGGCGAAAGCTATATATGGGAGCTATATCTAAATCTGAACCGATTTCAACCAAATTCGGCACGCATAGCTACAATGCTAATTCTACTCCCTGTGGAAAATTTCAATTAAATCGGAGCAAAAAATTGGCCTCTGTGGTCATATGAGTGTAAATCGGCCGATAGCTATATATGGGTGATATATCTAAATCTGAACCGATTTCAACCAAATTTGGCACGCATAGCTACAATGCTAATTCTACTCTCTGTTCAAAATTTCAACTAAATCGGAGCAAAAAATTGGCCTCTGTGGTCATATGAGTGTAAATCGGCCGAAAGCTATATATTGGAGCTATATCTAAATCTGAACCGATTTCAACCCAATTTGGCACGCATAGCTACAATGCTAATTCTACTCTCTGTGCAAAATTTCAACTAAATCGGAGCAAAAAATTGGCCTCTGTGGGCAAATGAGTGTAAATCGGGCGAAAGAAATATATGGCAGCTATATCTATATCTGAACCGATTTCAATAAAATTTGGCACACTTGACTATAGTAGTAGTTGTTCTACCCTGTTCCACAGGGTATTATAAGTTAGAAAACCGTTCATAATTTGTTTCACCACAAATGCCCCGTCTTGAACTTCGGCGGCGCTAAGGGAAATCGTCCTCGGGCATTTATCAGCCGATCATAATTAATTGTGTCGAATCGGCTGTGTTCAGTTTCATTTAAGCCTGTTTGACATAATGTCTAATTTAGTCTTTTTTTCTCTCATTTCAGGTAAGCCATATTTTATTTTTGTCTAAATAATATAAGGTAAGCAAACATAATAATCCAATTAAAAATCAAAGGGTGATTACTTAAGAGCTATAGAAAAATTAAAAAGAAAACATTCATAAAATTAAACAAGTATATACGGCCGTAAGTTCGGCCAGGCCGAATCTTATGTACCCTCCACCATGGATTGCGTAGAAACTTCTACGAAAGACTGTCATTCACAATCGAATTACTTGGGTTGTGGTATCTTAAATCGTTTTCTAAATTGTGAGTTAGTCCATACGTGGCATATATTAGACAAAAAAGGTATGTGTAGGTAAGTTTACAAATAATTACGAATCGATATGGACATTTTGCACCTTACGTAGAGAGCCAGAATTGAAATATATGGGGGCTATATAGAATTATACACTTGATATGGACCAATTTTTACGTGATTGGGGATTGATTTATCTGAGGGATATAAATAACTATAGACCGATATGGACCTAGTTAGGCATGGTTGTTAACGGTCATATAATAGCATAATGTACCAAATTTCAGCTGACTCGGATGACCGGTCCGTCCGCATAGTCCATCCAGCTTCTCAGAAATAAATGCCTCAATGTAATCTTCCAATGCGTCAATTGAAGTGGGCTTCATCTCATGCCAACACTCTCCATTTTCAGTTTCGTTGCAATTTGCATCATCTTTGAAGAATTACGGTCCAATGATGACATCAGCTCTTAAATGGCACCAAGCTGTAACTTTTTCTCAATTTATAGCTTTTGCAATGCTGGCTGGCTGATCTTAACATTAAAGTCAACACTTCTGGTTATTTACGGACCCATTGGGCCAAAAACGAGCTCCATCGCTGAAACTCGCGTTGAACTTTCTTAACAAAGTAAGCATTTTGATAATAAAATGGAAATGAAATATTCGATTCGTGGTAAAAATATAGACCAAACTGAAGATATTTGACCGATACACGATACGTGCATCAGCTGTTTAAATCAGCCTAAAGGATAATAGCTAAAAAATCACCCTTTATAGCCAATATATAAAATACATACACGCAGAGAAGGAATATGATCACCTCAAACATGTTTCAAGAGCAAAATGTTATTTTTGTATGGTGACCATGTAACATGTTTGTCACTAAAATGTTATTTTATCGTCAAATATAACCTGCTTGCCGAGATCAGATACATGATTTCCGAGAAAATAACATGGTTGCGAAAACCATGTTACATGGTCACCACCCAAAAATAACATTTTGCTCTTAAAACATGTTTGAGGTGATCATATTCCTTCTCTGGGTGTACATATCACACATATATCGGCTAATGTGAAAGAAAATTTCAATGAAAATTAAGCATCCATACAAGCAAACACTGACAAACTCTACAAACTTAAACTGAATTCGCATTTTGCGTCTTAACTGAAAATTAAATAGCTAAAATTGAACGAACCAGACGTACATCAGCTAAACCATGACGGTGGCCAGATAATCATGTTTGTCGCATGTGACAGTTTTTGTAAATAGCTTTGTGTCCGAAGTAATAAATTTTTATGAGCTTAAACGCACACCAGAGTATTATCGAAAGGAACAGAGGTAAGAGTACATAGCCAGCAAGCACACGGCTTCGATACTATTATATCAAAACCCGGAGCTCAAACCCAATTGAGTATATGTATTCTTGACCATGGCGAAATTCTGAGTTGGTCTAACGCTGTCCGTCCGTCTGACTGGTGAAATTACGCTAGCTTACGAATGGAACAAGCTATGCGCTGGAAGTAGATGCTATTGATTTAGGTCAAATGGTGGTGAAAATGGGCCATATCAGACCACTTTTAGAATAATTAATATAACTCGATCACCCATTCCGACATCTGGCTGCAGTTGGCTGGGTTTATTTTGAGCGTGCCTCCTCTTTTTATACCCTACAGGGAGTTTTTTGGTACAGGGAGTTTTTTGGGCACAAGGACGAACGCTATTGAATTTGGAAGAAATCGGATCAAATTTAGATATAGCTCCCATATATATGTATCGCCCGATTTCGACAAATGGGGTCACGTTGCGCGTTTTTTCAAACGGATCGTCACCAAATTTGGCAAAAGGTAATCTTTTCCATCGCCCTTCAAGTCTGTAAAATTTCATCCAAATCGGTACAGATTTAGATATAGCTCTCATATATATGTATCGCCCGATTTTCCCAAATTTGGCCACAAAACCCGTATTTATCAACCGATCTGACCCAAATTTGGCTAAATGTAGTATTCTATAGCACTTACTATATGTGCAAAAAATCATCGAAATCGGTTCAGATTTAGATATAGCTCCCATATATATGTATAGCCCGATTTTCCCAAATTTGGCCATAGAACCCTTATTTATAAACCGATCTTACTAAAAGTTTGCTAGATTCAGTCCTCTATAGTACTAACTATATGTGCAAAATTTCATCGAAATCGGTTCAGATGTAGATATAGCTCCCATATATGTATCACCCGATTAGTGGCATACTAACTCCGTAGGTCAACACAGCCAGTGTTGCTAGAAGTAGGGGAAATTCCCTATATGTAGGGTTTTTCTAATATTGAGCGTCTTGTAGGGACGTAAGGCCACAATGTAGGACATTTTCACTTAACATAATTTGTAATAATTTTTACATTTTGGTGGCTCTAGAGAAGGAAATTAGAAGCCGACAAGGCTTGATCTTTAACAATGTGTGGTAAACTTTATTCCTGTAGAAAATGTTGTCAACATTTTATTTCTATAGAACATTTTGTCAAAATTGTATTTCTATAGAAATTCTTTTCAAAATATTATTTCTATAAAAAATTTTCTCAAAATTTTATTTCTGCGGAATTTTTTCTCAAAATTTTATTTCTATAGAATTTATTGTCAAAATTTTATTTCTATAGAAAAATTTCTCACAAAAATATGTTTATAGAAACTTTTTCCAAAATTTTATTTTTATAGAGATTTAACAAAAAAGATTACTAGTTTGGGTAAAATTCTACCAACTGTGGCAACCGTGGTGGTAATACAAATTTATATTCTAAGTTATATACGTTGCATATTCATGTTTTAAGATAATAAAGTACTTAGAAGCATTTTTGTTTTGTAAAATTTTAAAATTTAAGGAAAAATATAGTAGGGAAAATTGTTTGGGAATGTATGGGATAGTAGGGAACTTTTTTTGTCCTTGTAGGGTAAACCGAACATTTTCCCTGGCAACATTGACTATGAGCTTTAGTCCGATTGACACAAAGCACCCATGGATATGTACCATTTAATTTTCTTAAATATGCAACTGCGGTTTATCTCCCAGACCTATATGTTACCCCACAAATGCTTATGATTACTAATTCTGTAATGGTGGTTTAGGGTATGATGTAGTCGGCTCCGCCCGACTTTCTACTTTACTTACTTGTTTTATAGAAAATTTTGTCAAAATTTTATTTCTATAGAATATTTTGCCAAAATTTAACTTCTATAGAAGATTTTATCCAAGTTTTATTTCTATAGAAGGTTTTATCAAATTTTTATTTCTATAGAAAGTTTTATCAAAATTTAATTTCTATAGAAGACTTTATCAAAGTTTTATTTCTATAGAAAATTTTATCAACATTTTATTTCTATAGAAAATTTTGTCAAAATTTTATTTCTATAGAAAATTCTGTCACCATTTTAATTCTATAGAAAATCTTATCAAAATTTTATTTCTATAGAAAATTTTGTCACCATTTTATTTCTATAGAACATTTTGTCAAAATTGTATTTCTATAGAAAATTTTGTCAAAATTTTATTTCTATAGAAAATTTTGTCAAAATTTTATTTCTATAGAAAATTTTGTCAAAATTTTATTTCTATAGAAAATTTTGTCAACATTTTATTTTCTGTAGAAAATTGATGTACCTCTTATTTGGAGAGGTATATTTTTATAGATTCTGGCAATCTACCAAACAGTAAAAAATCTACCAATTTTTGTAGAATTCTAGCAACTGAGGCAACCGTATTCCTGCAATTTCATTTAAGCCGGTTAAAATTTAATACGAGATGTATGCATAAGCCCTCTAACAACCATGCATAATAGAAATAGCTAGCCACAAATATACACAAATGAGTTTCTACAACTTCATTGATGATATGCACTGAAAAAAAAACTTGCCCAGTCCCAACTATTTGGCCTTCTTTTAAGTTCGTGGTACTTGAAATTTTTAGGAAAAGTTTGTGGTGAGATCTACAAAGATCCGCTACTTTATTATTCGATATTTGATCGTAGAGGTGAACTTCCCCTTAGCAAGATTTTTTTTTTCATGTACAGTGGAAAAACTAAACTTCTCCGATTATTATTTGTAACTTATAGAGGACGTGGGGGAGAAGAGGGAAACCTCCTTTCTCCCGATATTTTCCAAATTGGATTTAAATTCACCGTTTTGCTTGAAATTTTCAGGGAAGATTTGGATTGGTTTTTAGACAAAGATCCGCTACTTAATAATTTCATAGGTGGTCGGCGAGGGGAACCTCACTTTTTCCCGACGTTTTTTTTAAGTACTGTGAAACAAAAAACTTTTCCGATTAATTTGAAATTTACGGAGGACGTGGGGGATGGTAGGAAATCAATATGAGACGCATGATTTTTTGATCACTCCCCAAAAAGTAATGCAAATTTATTGCAACGGCTATTGAAATAATGGACATCCTTTCTATGTGTCATACCCATGTTAAATTCATTGCTTCTGCGTCGCTTTTTTGCCGTGTACTTTTTCAGTGTGGCGTACTATTTTAAATCGTCTTTTTATATTGCTCTCTAAGCATTGTCACATGTATTTCCTTTCAAAAACGATTTCCACACTCCAATCCAATCTCACTCCCATGACATTTAATGCAGCGAACAGCAGTTGTTACCAAATCGAATCTAGCTCATATCAGTGCCAGCGCTAGAGCACACTTTTAGTGTCAGCATGCAACACAAAATGCACCCGATTGGAATGACAAAAGTATGGTCACTATGTAATAAGAGACACATTTACAAATACACCAGCTCACCTATACATACATACTCATACTTTATTAAAGTTTTATCCATTGGTGTATGTGAGATGTGTTAAATGTTTCTTTTTGTTTTTGGTTTTGTTTTCCTTACTAATCCAAATCAATTTGCATCAAGAGCCTCGATTTTTTCTATTACTAGAAACTAGAAACCATTAGAGCTGAACTTCATTGTATGAAAAGAATGAGAAGGAAGTTATTGCTGTAAGAGTCACACATTTGTTTACCCTTCATCCAACTGATTTAGCCGAAACATAAAAAAAGGATGTACGGCTCAAAATTCGGCCAGGTCGAATCGTACACTTAAACAAAATTATTTATGTGGTATTATAAATTACGCAACCTCAATTTTAGAATTCGTAATTTATACAATATTAAGGACAAATTTGTTTAAATTAATGAAGCTTCCTTTTCTTTTTTAACGAAAAATTTCCATAAAGTAAAGAAACATATTTTTGATTTAAAGAAATTGTTCTAAAATTAATTGAATATATTGAATCTTTAGATTTAAGATAAAAACGCTAAAACTTATTTTGAGGATTTTGTATCTTTGGTTTAAAGTTTTTTTTTTATACCCTACACCATAGGTAACACATTGAACTATTGCTCTAAGATCCCATAAACTATATATATGGTGAAATTCTGAGTCGATCTAAGCATGTCCGTCCGTCTGTTGAAATAATGCTAACTTCCGAACGAGACAAGCTATCGACTTGAACCTTGGCACATGTAGTTGTTATTGATGTAGGTCGGATGGTATTGCAAATGGGCCATATCGGTTCACTTTTACGTGTAGCCCCCATATCAACAGACCCCCAGATTTGGCTTGCGGAGCCTCTAAAAGAAGCATATTTCATCCGATCTAGCTGAAATTTGGTACATAGTGTTAGTATATGGTCTATAACAAACATGCAAAAATTGGTCCACATCGGTCCATAAATAATTAAATATATAGATCCCGTATATACCGATCCCCAGATTTAACCTCCGGAGCCCCTTTGTGGAACAAATTTCATTCTATGCGGTTGAAATTTGATACGTGGCATTAGTATATGGTGTATAACAATCGTGCAAAAATTGATCCACATCGGCCCATAATTATATATAGCCCCCATATAGACCGATCCCCAGATTTGGCTTGCGGAGCCTCTGAGCGAAGAATATTTGGTATGAAATTTGGTACATGGTGTTAGTATATGGTCTCTAACAAACGTGCAAAAATTGGTCCTTATCGGCCCATAATTATATATAGCACCCATATAAACCGTACCCCAGATTTGGCGTGCGGAGCCTCAAAGAGAAGCAAAATTCATCCGATCCGGTTGAAATTGGGTACATTTCGCTAGTGTATGGCCGATAACAACCAGGGCTGTGGAGTCGAGCCAATTTTGCTCGACTCCGACTCCAGCATTTTTAATCAGCTCGACTCCGACTCCGGAGTCGACTCCGGGTAATATAACTAAATCTCATTTTAATACCACTAATTTGTAGTTCTATTGTGGGGGTACCCTAAGTGAATCGATATAAAGTATCGTATTTATTTATGTGTGCAAAAAAAGGTCTTAATTTCACATTAGATTCCAATTAAACTCTATATTTCAAATTTAGGGCAATGTTTAATAAATAAAATAATGCTATAAATATCCATCATAATATGAGAAGATACCAACAGTATATGTATTTGTGGACCAAAATTATTGATACTATCTCAAATTCTTTAAATTTGTTGCGAGCTACATAAAGGTTTATATTCCCATATGCATGAATTTGAATCTGAATCGATTTAGACAAAATTGTATATACTTCTACAAATCTATGTACCTTAAATTTAAATCTAACGTTATGAGACGTAACACAATTTTAACAAAAAATAAAAATGCAAGGAAAGTCTAAAGTCTGGTGGGCCGATTATAATATACTCTGCACAACTTAGATCTACATCTTGATAAAATCTCAAATCAGACTTATACAAAATCTCGGGCAATATTTGGGAAATATTTATAATTGTTTAGACAATTTCGCAAAAATGCATTTATGATTCATTCATTGAAAAATTTGAAAATTAGAGTCATATCTACAAGTTTTCGACTTAGCAGTGAGCATCAGTGAGCATACAATTTTGGAAAAATTTTTGTCTAGTAAATAAAATTTTGCAAAATTTTCTACAGAAACAAAATGTTGACCAAATTTTCTATAGAAATAAAATTTTGGCAAAATTTTTTATACAAATCAAATTTTGACCATATATATAGAAATAAAATTTTGAATAAAATTTTTATAGAAATAAAATTTGGCAAAAATTTTTATAGAAATAAAAGTTTGAAAAAGTTACCAATAGAAATACAATTTAAAAAAAATGCGTAGCAAATAAAATTTTGCAAAATTTTCTATAGAAATAAAATTTTGCAAAATAACATATTCTATAGAAACAAAATTTTGACAAAATTTTCTATAGAAATAAAATTTTGACTAAATTTTATATAGAACAAGTATGTACGGCCGTAAGTTCGGCCAGGCCGAAGCTTATGTACCCTCCATCATGGATTGCGTAGAGACTTCTTCTAAACACTGCCATCCACAATCGAATTACTTAAGTTGCGGTAACGCTTGCCGATGGCAAGGTATCTTAAAACCTCCTAACACCGTCTTCTAAATTGTATGTAAGTCCATACGTGGTATATATTAAATCAAAAAAAATGATCGATCCAATACGTATATAATTCAGATTGACAAAGTAGACATAAAATTTTGATAAAATTTTCTACAGAAATAAAATTTTAACAAAATTTTCTATAGAAATAAAATTTTCACAAAATTTTCTATAGAAATAAAAATTTTCACAAAATTTTCTATAGAAAGAAAATTTTGACAAAAATGTCTACAGAAATAAAATTTTAACAAAATTTTCTACAGAAATAAACTTTTGACAAATTTTTCTATAGAAATAAAATCTTGGTAGATTATTTTGGGCTCGAGTGGCAACCATGATTATGAACCGAATAAAATTTGAACAAAATTTTCTATAGAAATAAAATTTTGACAATGATGAAAATTTTATTATGAACCGAATAAAATTTTAACAAAATTTTCTCTAGAAATAAAATTTTGACAAAATTTTCTATAGAAATAAAATTTTGGTAGATTATTTTTGGCTCTAGTGGCAAACATGATTATGAACCGATATGGACCAATTTTTGTGTGATTGGACCAATTTTGGTATGTTTGTTAGCGACCATATACTAACACCACGTTCCTAATTTGAACCGGATCGGATGAATTTTGCTCCTCCAAGAGGCTCCGGAGGTCAAATCTGGAGAACGTTTTGTATGGGGCTATATATAATTATGGACCGATATGGACCAATTTTTGCACGGTTGCTAGAGACCATATACCAATACCATGTACCAAATTTCAGCCGGATCGGATGAAATTTGCTTCTCTTAGAGGCTCCGCAACCCAAATCTGGGGATCGGTTTATATGTGCGCTATATATAATTATGGACCATATGGACCAATTTTTGCATGGTTGTTAGAGACCATATACCAACATCATGTAGCAAATTTCAGCCGGATCGGATGAAATATGCTTCTCTTAGAGGCTCCACAAGCCAAATCTGGGGATCGGTTTATATGGGGGCTATATATAATTAAGGACCGATATGGACCAATTTTTGCATGGTTGTTAGAGACCATATACCAACACCATGTAGCAAATTTCAGCCGGATCGGATGAAATATGCTTCTCTTAGAGGCTCCACAAGCCAAATCTGGGGATCGGTTTATATGGGGGCTATATATAATTATGGACCGATGTGGACCAATTTTTGCATGGTTGTTAGAGACCATATACCAACATCATGTACCAAATTTCAGCCGGATCGGATGAAATTTGCTTCTCTTTGAGGCTCCGCAAGCCAAATCTGGGGATCGGTTTATATGGGGGCTATATATAATTAAGGACCGATATGGACCAATTTTTGCATGGTTGTTAGAGACCATATACCAACACTATGTAGCAAATTTCAACCGGATCGGATGAAATATGCTTCTCTTAGAGGCTCCACAAGCCAAATCTGGGGATCGGTTTATATGGGGGCTATATATAATTATGAACCGATGTGGACCAATTTTTGCTTGATTGTTAGAGACCATATACTAACACCATGTACCAAATTTCAGCCGGATCGGATGAAATTTGCTTCTCTTAGAGGCCTCGCAAGCCAAATCGGGGGATCGGTTTATATGGGGGCTATATATAATTATAGACCGATGTGGACCAATGTTTGTATGGTTGTTAGAGACCATATACCAACATCATGTACCAAATTTCAGCTGGATCGGATGAAATATGCTTCTGTTAGAGGCTCCACAAGCCAAATCTGAGGGTCCCTTTATATGGGGGCTATACGTAAAAGTGGACCGATATGACCCATTTTCAATACCATCCGACCTACATCGATAACAACTACTTGTGCCAAGTTTCAAGTCGTTAGCTTGTTTCGTTCGGAAGTTAGCGTGATTTCAACAGACGGACGGACGGACGGACGGACGGACGGACGGACATGCTTAGATCGACTCAGAATTTCACCACGACCCAGATTATATATACTTTATGGGGTCTTAGAGCAATATTTCGATGTGTTACAAACGGAATGACAAAGTTAATATACCCCCATCCTATGATGGAGGGTATAAAAATACATTTCTATAGTAATACAATTTCGAATACATTTTTTTATAGCAGTGAGCATCAGTAAGAAAAAAAATTTTGAGTAAATTTGCTATAGAAATAAAATTTGACAATTTTTTCTTATAGAAATAAAATTTTGAACAATTATCAATAACAAGTATATACGACCGTAAGTTCGGCCAGGCCGAAGCTTATGTACCCTCCACCATGGATTGCGTAGAAACTTCTACTGAAGCCGATGGCAAGGTATCTTAAAACTTCCTAACACCGTAATATTTACCACATAGTCCATACGTGGTATATATTAAACTAAAAAAGACCGATTAAATACGTATATAATTAAATTTAAAGTTTCTATAGAAATAAAATTTTGACAAAATTTTCTAAAGAAATAAAATTTGGAAAAAATTTTCTATAGAAAAAAAATGTTGACCAAATTTTCTATAGAAATAA
Source organism: Haematobia irritans (assembly GCF_050003625.1). Taxonomy (NCBI): domain Eukaryota; kingdom Metazoa; phylum Arthropoda; class Insecta; order Diptera; family Muscidae; genus Haematobia; species Haematobia irritans. The sequence goes on from NC_134400.1 coordinate 22,865,177, forward strand.
AATTTTGTCAAAATGTTCTATAGAAATAAAATTTTGACAAAATTTTCTATAGAAACAAAATTTTGACAAAATTTTCTATAGAAATAACATTTTGACAATGTTTTCTATAAAAATAAAATTTTGGTAGATTATTTTTGGCTCGAGTGGCAACCATGATTATGAACCGATATGGACCAATTTTTGTGTGATTGGGGATCGGCTATATATAACTATAGACCGATATGGACCAATTTTGGCACGATTATTAGCGGTCTTATACTAACACCACGTTGCAAATTTCAACCGGATCGGATGAATTGTGCTCCTCTAAGAGACTCCGGAGGTCAAATCTGTGGATCGGCTTATATGGGGGCTATATATAATTATGGGTCGATGTGGACAAATTTTTGCATGGTCATTAGAGAACATATACCAACACCATGTACCAAATTTCAGACGGATCGGATGAAATTTGCTTCTCTTAGAGGCTCCGCCAGCCAAATCAGGGGATCGGTTTATATGGAAGCTATATATAATTATGGAGCGATGTGGACCAATTTTTGCATGGTTGTTAGAGACCATATACTAACACCATGTACCAAATTTCAGCCGGATCGGATGAATTTTGCTTCTGTTAGAGCAATCGCAAGCCAAATTTGGGGGTCCGTTTATATGGGGGCTATACGTAAGAGTGGACCGATATGGCCCATTTGCAATACCATCCGACCTACATCAATAACAACTACTTGTGCCAAGTTTCAAGTCGATAGCTTGTTTTGTTCGGAAGTTAGCGTGATTTCAACAGACGGACGGACATGCTCAGATCGACTCAGAATTTCACCACCACCCAGAATATATATACCTTATGGGGTCTTAGAGCAATATTTCGATGTGCTACAAACGAAATGACAAAGTTAATATACCCCCATCCTATGGTGGGGGGTATAAAAATACAATTTTAGAAAAATTTTTGTGTAGTAAATAAAATTCCGCAAAATATTCTAAAGAAAAAATATTTTGACTAAATTTTCTATAGAAATTCAATTTTGACAAAATTTTCTAATAAAAAAATTTATTACTATAAAATTTTGGCAAAATTTTCTATGGAAATAAAATTTTGACCAAATTTTCTATAGAAAAAAATATTTCTATAGTAAAAAAATTTTGAATAAATTTTTTATAGAAATAAAATTTTGACAAAATTTGCTATAGAAAAAAATTTTTGACAAAACTTTTTATAGAAATAACATTTTGACAAAATTTTCTATAAAAAAAACAACTTTGAAAACAATTTCTGTCAATATTCCACATATGTACATGGCCTTAAAATAAAATTAAAAAAAAAACCAGTAAGGAAAGTCTAAAGTCGGGCGGGGCCGACTATATTATACCCTGCACCACTTTGAAGATCTAAATTTTCGATACCATATCCCATCCGTCAAATGTGTTGGGGGCTATATATAAAGGTTTGTCCCAAATACATAAATTTAAATATCACACGATCTGGAAGAATTTGATAGAATTCTACAAAATCTATAGACTCAAAATTTAAGTCGGCTAATGCACTAGGGTGGAACACAATGTTAGTAAAAAAAAATATGGGAAACGTTTAAGTCTGAAGCAATTTTAAGGAAACTTCAAAAAAGTTTATTTATGATTTATCGCTCGATATATATGTTTAGGAAAATTAGAGTCATTTTTACAACTTTGCGACTAAGCAGTGGCGATTTTACAAGGAAATTGTTGGTATTTTGACCATTTTTGTCGAAATCAGAAAAACATATATATGGGAGCTATATCTAAATCTAAATCGCATGGCTACAATGCTAATTTGGCACGCATGGCTACAATGCTAATTCTACTCCCTGTGCAAAATTTCAACTAAATCGGAGTTAAAAATTGGCCTCTGTGGTCATATGAGTGTAAATCGGGCGAAAGCTATATATGGGAGCTATATCTAAATCTGAACAGATTTTGCTGATATTTTGCAAGTTTTTCGAGACTCATAGAATATTCGGATGTACGGAATTGGAGGAAGCTCGGTTGATATACACGCCAATTATGACCAGATCGGTGAAAAATATATATGGCAGCTATTTTGCACAGGGAGTAGAATTAGCATTGTAGCTATGCGTGCCAAATTTGGTTGAAATCGGTTCAGATTTAGATATAGCTCCCATATATATGTTTTTCTGATTTCGACAAAAATGGTCAAAATACCAACATTTTCCTTGTAAACTCGCCACTGCTTAAACGAAAGGTTGTAAAAATGACTCTAATTTTCCTAAACTTCTAATACATATATATCGAGCGATAAATCATAAATAAACTTTTTTGAAGTTTCCTTAAAATTGCTTCAGACTTAAACGTTTCCCATATTTTTTTTACTAACATTGTGTTCAACCCTAGTGCATTAGCCGACTTAAATTTTGAGTCTATAGATTTTGTAGAATTCTATCAAATTCTTCCAGATCGAGTGATATTTAAATTTATGTATTTGGGACAAACCTTTATATATAGCCCCCAACACATTTGACGGATGGGATATGGTATCGAAAATTTAGATCTACAAAGTGGTGCAGGGTATAATATAGTCGGCCCCGCCCGACTTTAGACTTTCCTTACTGGTTTTTAGTTTAATATATACCACGTATGGACTATGTGGTATATATTACGGTGTTAGGAAGTTTTAAGATACCTTGCCATCGGCTTCAGTAGAAGTTTCTACGCAATCCATGGTGGAGGGTACATAAGCCTGGCCGAACTTACGGCCGTATATACTTGTTTAATTTAATATATACCACGTATGGACTTACTTACAATTTAGAAGACGGTGTTAGGAGGTTGTAAGATACCTTGCCATCGGCAAGCGTTACCGCAATCCAAGTAATTCGATTGTGGATGGCAGTGTTTAGAAGAAGTTTCTTCGCAATCCATGGTGGAGGGTATATAAGCTTCGGCCTGGACGAACTAACGGCCGTATATACTTTTTTTGTCCACCCGTGTAAAAATTGGGGGATCTAATCAGATATGATTAGATCTCAAAATTGGTTCTTTATATATAAGCATTAGATATACCCAGATATGATGAGATATAATTAAATATAATTATATATTTCCATATATCAGCAGATCTAACATCAGATCCAACTATACATAGGAATAGATATAATTATATCTAAGACATTAGATCTTGGCCAAAATTGAGATTTGATTGAGATATGATTACCATTTTTCGGATCAACTCATATCTAATCGTATCAAATTAGAATTCTCAATTTTTACTCGGGTAGAGACCACACTCAAACTTCACTATTATTAAAGAAAATCGAGGATTTTTTTCTTCAAGTTGCAAAATTTCGTTCAAAGAAATTAGGGGACTATTTTATTAAGACCACCCCCAACATATCATGAAAATTTTTAATAAAATCGGGGATTAACATTGCGCCTTATGTACTTACAAAAACTCGAGAGCTGAGTGCGATTCCTCAGAGGTTTGGATATTACCTGCATTTATTTTATTCCAATAATCAATGATCTTTCTTAACACATTTCTAATCCGATTCATTTATAAATGGGACCTTAATGTTCCTTCGTTTCTTTAAAAAGTTTCTGATTTTTGTTTTGTGTGGGTGTGTGTGTGTGTGTGTTTTTTTGTGTAAGACATTCATAAGGCTTCAAATGTTTTGCAGTCATTGTGTTTGTTGCTTTGACTACTTTCAAATTTTTCCTAAGAGTACAACAAAGTCCTTTCGGATACTTCCTCTCATTGCAGCCAAAACAATAAAACTTTATCGCGTGTATACACATAGGACAACAAGAACAATACCGGTAACAACTGCTGTTAAGACTCTGGCCAAGTACTCGTACAATGATGCTTACTGGATGTGGTTGGTAGTTTGTTCGGTGTTATCTATGGCTTGAACGAACGACCAGCAACAGCAAGGGTAGGGCTTACCAGAATGTCCTGCCGGATTACTGGACATATCCTGTCGTCCAGAGTTTGGTAGTGGGTTTTCGTTTTTGGATTTTATTTTTGAAGTGGTTTGTTTCTGTCCAAGGCGCTCTCACTACCGCTATCGCCACTTCACTTGGTCCTTGGCCTTTTTTTGTAAAATAGAATGAAGTGACTTTTTCCCATTTATTGTTCGGACTTATTGTTTTCCATTTAATGTTGCAGCTGAAATGGCGAAATGGTTCCTGCCACAGTGACGGTTGCAATTGTCATTTCTATGTTGCCGCTGATGCTGCAGGACATGTCAAACTTCCAAATAGTTTTGAAAACTGTAAATGACAAAATGTTAAATGGACTTTTCACACAGTCGTTCAGTCGTTATTCACAGTTATTCATTCGCTGAATACTTTTAATCCACTTTCATCATTGCAAAGGATGGTCGTTGATGATAAAAATGACCAAGGATTGCTGTGGAAGCATTTATCGCATTGTAGATTCAAGTTCTAGTGTATTATTGGGTATAGTTTTCTAAACTGAGTTAACAGGAATTTGACCATTATAATAAGTTTAACTCTTATTAATACAAGAAAGTGGAGTCGGGCGGCGCCGACTATATTATACCCTTCAAAATTGTGCATCTTAATAGTGATGATTCTACAAAGACATGGGCTACATTCATGGTTGACACTCGGACCAAAAATATTTGAAAAAAAATTACCAAAAATCTACCTAATTTAAAAATAGTTCTTATTGTGAAATTTATGATTAATTTTTTATAATTTCTTCGAAAGAATATTATTAAATTATGACCCATCCGATTAGCGACAATTTTTTAGATGTATAACTAAGACTTGAACAATTTTAGCTTTCCACAAGAGGGAAAGTTACTACTTCTACAAAAAGGGAGAACTTACTCAATATGCACTTTGACGGTATGACCTTACACGAAAATAAAACTTTTAAAAATATTGAGTTTATAGAAAATTTTATTATACCCTGCGCCACACTGTGGAACAGGGTATTATAAGTTAGTGCATATGTTTGCAACACCCAGAAGGAGACGAGATAGACACATGGTGTATTTGGCAATAATGCTCAGGGTGGGCTCCTGAGTCGATATAGCGATGTCCGTCTGTCCGTCTGTCCGTGAACACATTTTTGTAATCAAAGTCTAGGTCGCAGTTTTAGTCCAATCGACTTCAAATTTGGCACAAGTATGTGTATTTGCTCAGAATAGATCCCTATTGATTTTGGAAGAAATCAGTTCATATTTAGATTTAGCTCCCATATATAGGTTAAAGTGGCAGCCCGATTAAGATTCAGGCTCACTTAGACTATTCAGTCCATTGTGTATATATATTTCGCCCGATAACACCCCAGAAGTCAGAGTTTTACCCTAATTTGCTTAAAATTTTGCACAAGAAAAACAATTTGTACTATAGTCAAGTGTGGCAAATTTTATTGAAATCGGTTCAGATTTAGATATTGCTCCCATATATATCTATCGCCCGATATGGACTAATACGGTCCCAGTAACCAGAGTTTTACCCCAATTTGGTTGAAATTTTGCACTAGGAGTACAATTAGTAGTGTAGTCAAGTGTGCCAAATTTTATTGAAATCGGTTCCGATTTAGATATAGCTCCCATATATATCGTTCGCCCGATTTACACTCATATGACCACAGTGGCCAATTTTTTGCTACGATTTAGTTGAAATTTTGCACAGCGAGTAGAATTAGCACTGTAGCTATGGTTGAAATCGGTTCAGATTTAGATATATCTCCCAAATATAGCTTTCGCCCGATTTACACTCATATGACCACAGAGGCCAATTTTTAACTCCGATTTAGTTGAAATTTTGCACAGGGAGTAGAATTAGCATTGTTGCTATGCGTGCCAAATTTGGTTGAAATCGGTTCAGATTTAGATATAGCTCCCATATATATGTTTTTCGGATTTCGACAAAAAGGGTCAAAATACCAACATTTTCCTTGTAAAAACGCCACTGCTTAGTCGACAAGTTGTAAAAATTACTCTAATTTTCCTAAACTTCTAATGCATATATATATCGAGCCATTTATCATAAATAAACTTTTGCGATGATTCCTTAAAATTGCTTCAGATTTAAATATTTTCCATATTTATACCCTTCATCCTACTGTGGTACAGGGTATAATAAGTTTGTGCATTTGTATGTAACGCCAAGAAATATTGGTCATAGACCCATCTTTTAGTATACCGATCGGCTTAGAATTAAATTCTGAGTGGATTTAGCGATGTTCGTCTGTCTGTCTGTCTGTCCGTCCGTCTGTCTGTATATGTAATTTTGTGCACAAAGTACAGCTCGCAATTTAAGTCCGATCGTCCTCAAATTTGGCATAGGGCCGTTTCATGGGACAGAGACAATCGCTATTGGTTTTGGAAAAAATCGGTTCAGATTTAGATATAGCTGCCATATATATTTATCCCCGATTTGGTCATAGCTAGCGTGTTTATCAACCGATTTTCTTGAAATACCGTACATCCAAATATTTTATGAGTTTCAAAAAACTTGAAAAATATCAGCCAAATCGGTTCAGATTTAGATATAGCTCCCATATATATTTTTCGTCCGATTTGCACTCATATGACCACAGAGGCCAAAGTTTACTACAGATCTTCGTGAAATTTTGCACAGAGGGTAGAATTGACATTCTACCATTGCTTGGTAAATTTGATTGAAATCGGTTCAAATTTAGATATAGCTCCCATATATATCTTTCGTCCGATTTGAACTTATATGCCAGAGTTTTGCCGTGATTTGCTTCAAATTTTGCACATGGGGTACGTTTAATACTATCGTTAAGTGTGTCAAATTTTGTTAAAATCGTTTCAGATTTAGATATAGCTCACATATATATATATATATTTTCGCCCGATTTGGACTTATATGGTCTCAAAAGCCAGAGTTTTGCCTGACTTACTTCAAATTTTGCACAAGCGGTACTTTTAACGATACTATTGTATGTGCTAAATATGGTCAAAATCGATTCAGATTTAGATTTAGATATTTAGATTTAGATATTTAGATTTAGATATGTTTATATATCTTTCATCCGATTTGAACTTATATGGCCTCAAAATCCAGGGTTTTGCCATGATTTGCTTCAAATTTCGCACAAGGAGTACGTTTAGTAGTATTGGTAATTGTGCCAAATTTGGTTGAAATCGGTTAGATATGGCTCCCATATATATCTTCCGTCCGATTTAAATTTTAATGCTAGAGATTTTGTAGAAGTAAAAAAATTGTCTCCTTTATATAGCTTCCAAAAATGTGAAGTAGTTGAGATGGTAACACAAATTTTGGTATACATAGGGGTAAAGGGTATAATACAGTCGGCCCCGCCAGACTTTAGACATTACTTACTTGTTTTTTACGGACATTGTGTTCCACCCTAGTGCAGACTTAAATTTTGAGTCTATAGATTTTGTAGAAGTCTATCAAATTCTGTCCAAATCGAGTGATATTTAAATGTATGTATTTGGGACAAACCTTTATATATAGCCCCCAACACATTTGACGGATGTGATATGGTATAATATATAATATAATCGGCCCCGCCCGACTTTAGACTTTCCTTACTTGTTTTTATAGACAATTTTGTCAATTTTTTTTTTCTATGGGAAATTTTGTAAAAATTTTATTTCTATGGAAAATTTTGTAAAAATTTTACTTCTATAGAAAATTTGGTCAAAATATTATTTCAATAGGAAATTTTATCACAATTTTATTACTATAGAAAAAATTATCAAAATTTTATTACAATAGAAAAAATTATCAAAATTTTATTTCTATAGAAAAATGTATCACAATTTTATTTTTATAGAAAATTTTGTCAAAATTTTATTTCTATAGAAAATTTTGTCAAAATTTTATTTCTATAGAAAATTATGTCAAAAATTTATTTCCATAGAAACATTTATCAAAATTTTATTTTTATCGAAAATTTTGCCAAAATTTTATTTTTATCGAAAATTTTGCCAAAATTTTATTTCTATTGAAAATTTTGCCAACATTTTATTCTATGAAAAATTTTGCCAAAAATTTATTTCTATATATAATTTTGTCAAAATTTTATTTCTATAGAAAATTTGGTCAAAATTTTATTTCTATAGAAAATTTTTTTTAAACTTTTGTTTCAATAGAAAATTTTGTCAAAATTTTATTTCTATAGAAAATTTTGTCAAAATTTTATTTCTATAGAAAATTTGTCAAAATTTTATTTCCATAGAAACATTTATCAAAATTTTATTTTTATCGAAAATTTTGCCAAAATTTTATTTCTATTGAAAATTTTGCCAACATTTTATTCTATGAAAAATTTTGCCAAAAATTTATTTCTATAGATAATTTTGTCAAAATTTTATTTCTATAGAAATTTTTTTTTTAAACTTTTGTTTCAATAGAAAATTTTGTAAACATTTTATTTCTATAGAAAATTTTGTCAAAATTTTATTTCTATAGAAAATTTTGTCAAAATTTTATTTCCATAGAAACATTTATCAAAATTTTATTTTTATCGAAAATTTTGCCAAAATTTTATTTATATGGAAAATTTTGCCAACATTTTATTCTATGAAAAATTTTGCCAAAAATTTATTTCTATAGATAATTTTGTCAAAATTTTATTTCTATAGAAAATTTTGTCAAAATTTTATTTCAATAGAAAATTCTTTTTAAACTTTTGTTTCAATAGAAAATTTTGTAAACATTTTATTTCTATAGAAAATTTTGTCAAAATTTTATTTCTATAGAAAATTTTGTCAAAATTTTATTTCCATAGAAACATTTATCAAAATTTTATTTTTATCGAAAATTTTGCCAAAATTTTATTTATATGGAAAATTTTGCCAACATTTTATTCTATGAAAAATTTTGCTAAAAATTTATTTCTATAGATAATTTTGTCAAAATTTTATTTCTATAGAAAATTTTGTCAAATTTTATTTCTATAGAAAATTTTGTCAAAACTTGGAATCTCTAAGCATATAAAATATGTTATTCGCTATCAAATGCACAATTCCATTCTATCAAAATGATAAATGGCTTGGCTATTTTCATAACGGGTTTCACTACGCTTCAATATAAAATCGAAACTAAAAAGTAATCAAAATATCGCCAACGAATTGGATTTACAAGAATTCGTATCAAATTAATTACTTGCCTGTTATGAGCATGATTTAAGCATACTCTTGAATTATGCTTTTATGGACTTGGCAAAGTGTAAATCAGAAATTGCAAAAATATACCATATAAAAAATGTTTGAGCACTTTTTATTTTATGCTCAAATTTATAATCAGTATTCATTAGTGCAAATGAAAAATGGAGATGTAATTGCATGAAAGCAGTGTGATTTTATCGTAGTTAAATGGATGTATACATAAGGGTGGAAGGAATTTGAACGACAATGAGAAAAACTGGCACTGATGCTTTCACAAGTATACCTTGGTATATACAGAAAAAAAAAATTGTCCAATTCAATCGCGGAATTCATAAATCCAATTAATTATACCCTTCACCACCACTGTAATACAAGGTATTATAAGTTTGTACATTTGTAAGTAACGACAAGAAGAAGCAGTTTGCGACCTATTGTTTAGTATACTGATCGTCTTAGAATTAAATTCTTAGTCGATTTAGAGATGTCCGTCTTTATATCTGTCTGTGGATGTATTTTTGAGTGTAAAGTACAGTTCGATCATCCAGGATCATCTTGTTTGGCAGGATCTCCCAAAACAAAAAAATAAAAGATATTTTGAAGGAGTAGTTAATACCAAAGAGGGGTTCTTTGTGCTAAATGTGGGTAATATCGGTTAATAAATAAGGCCATTATGGTCCAAAATAAGGTTACTAAGGGAAATTTTTGAAAATCTGGCGATACATAACATACTAGCGACGCCATCTATGTGTCAGACCGGGGACTTATCTAAATCTGAACCGCTATCGATAATTTTTGACACTATAGAAGATTTGAGTAAACCAACTTTCAGTAAGATCGTTTGACAAATAGCGACGCCATCTATGTGTCAGACCGGGGACTTATCTAAATCTGAACCGCTATCGATAATTATACCCTTCACCACTACTGTGGTACAGGGTATAATAAGTTTGTGAATTTGTATGTAACGCCAAAGAGGAGTAATCATAGACCAACCTTTTAGTATACGGATCGGCTTAGAATTAAATTTTGAGTCGATTTAGCGATGTCCGTCTGTCTGTTTTGCACAGAGAGTAGAATTACCATTGTAGCTATGCGTGCCAAATTTGGTTGAAATCGGTTCAAATTTAGATATAGCTCCCATATATATGTTTTTCTAATTTCGACAAAAATGGTCAAAATACCAACATTTTCCTTGTAAAATCGCCACTGCTTAGTCGAAAAGTTGTAAAAATGACTCTAATTTTCCTAAACTTCTAATAAAGGGTGATTTGTTAAGAGCTTGATAACTTTTTTTTTTAAAAAAACGCATAAAATTTGCAAAATCTCATCGGTTCTTTATTTGAAACGTTAGATTGGTCCATGACATTTACTTTTTGAAGATAATTTCATTTAAATGTTGACCGCGGCTGCGTCTTAGGTGGTCCATTCGGAAAGTCCAATTTTGGGCAACTTTTTCGAGCATTTCGGCCGGAATAGCCCGAATTTCTTCGGAAATGTTGTCTTCCAAAGCTGGAATAGTTGCTGGCTTATTTCTGTAGACTTTAGACTTGACGTAGCCCCACAAAAAATAGTCTAAAGGCGTCAAATCGCATGATCTTGGTGGCCAACTTACCGGTCCATTTCTTGAGATGAATTGTTCTTCGAAGTTTTCCCTCAAAATGGCCATAGAATCGCGAGCTGTGTGGCATGTAGCGCCATCTTGTTGAAACCACATGTCAACCAAGTTCAGTTCTTCCATTTTTGGCAACAAAAAGTTTGTTAGCATCGAACGATAGCGATCGCCATTCACCGTAACGTTGCGTCCAACAGCATCTTTGAAAAAATACGGTCCAATGATTCCACCAGCGTACAAACCACACCAAACAGTGCATTTTTCGGGATGCATGGGCAGTTCTTGAACGGCTTCTGGTTGCTCTTCACTCCCAATGCGGCAATTTTGCTTATTTACGTAGCCATTCAACCAGAAATGAGCCTCATCGCTGAACAAAATTTGTCGATAAAAAAGCGGATTTTCTGCCAACTTTTCTAGGGCCCATTCACTGAAAATTCGACGTTGTGGCAGATCGTAAGTCTATTCATGATGAAATGTCAAAGCATACTGAGCATCTTTCTCTTTGACACCATGTCTGAAATCCCACGTGATCTGTCAAATACTAATGCATGAAAATCCTAACCTCAAAAGAATCACCCTTTACATGTATATCGAGCGATAAATCATAAATAAACTTTTGCGAAGTTTCCTTAAAATTGCTTCAGATTTAAATGTTTCCTATATTTATACCCTCCACCATAGGATGGGGGTATATTAACTTTGTCATTCCGTTTGTAACGCATCGAAATATTGCTCTAAGACCCCATAAAGTATATATATTCTGGGTCGTGGTGAAATTCTGAGTCGATCTAAGCATGTCCGTCCGTCTGTCCGGCTGTCCGTCCGTCTGTGGAAATCACGCTAACTTCCGAACGAAACTAGCTATCGACTTGAAACTTGGCACAAGTAGTTGTTATTGATGTAGGTCGGATGGTATTGAAAATGGGCCATATCGGCCCACGTTTACGTATAGCCCCCATATAAACCGATCCCCAAATTTGGCTTGCGGAGACCCCGAGCAGCAAAATTCATCCGATCCGGTTGAAATTTGGTACGTGGTCTAAGTATACGGTCTCTAACAACCATGCAAAAATTGGTCCATATCGGTCCATAATTATATATAGCCCCCATATAAACCGATACCCAGATTTGACCTCCGGAGCCTCTTGGAGGAGCAAACTTCATCCTACCCGATTGAAATTTGGTACGTGGTGTTAGTATATGGTCTCTAACAACCATGCAAAAACTGGTCCATATCGGTCCATAATTATATATAGCTCCCATATAAACCGATCCCCTGATTTGATCTCCGGAGCCTCTTGGAGGGGCAAAATTCATCCGATCCGTTTGAAATTGGGTACCTGATGTTAGTATACGGTCTCTAACAACCATGCAAAAATTGGTCCATATCGGTCCATAATTATATATAGCTCCCATATAAACCGATCCCCAGATTTGAACTCTGGAGCCTCTTGGATGAGCAAAATTCATCCGATCCAATTGAAATTTAGTACGTGGTGTTAGTATATGGTCTCTAACAACCATGCAAAAATTGGTCCATATGGGTCCATAATTATATATAGCTCCCATATAAACCGATCCCCAGATTTGACCTCCGGAGCCTCTTGGAGGAGCAAAAGTCATCCGATGCGGTTGAAATTTGGTACATTTCGTTAGTATATGGCCTCTAACAGCCATGTAAACATTGTCAAATTTTATTACTATAGAAAGTTTTGTCAAAATTTCATTTCTATAGAAAGTTTTGTAAAAAGTTTATTTCTATAGCAATGTTTGTCAACATTTTATTTCCATAGAAAATTTTGTCAAAATTTTATTTCTATTTGTAAAAAATTTATTTCTGTAGAAAATTTTGTCAACATTTTATTTCTATAGACAATTTTGTCAACATTTTATTTCTATAGAACATTTTGTCAACATTTTATTTCTATAGAAAATTTTGTCAACATTTTATTTCTATAGAAAATTTTGTCAAAATTTTATTGCTATAGACAATTTTGTCAAAATTTTATTTCTATAGAAAATTTTGTCAAACTGTATTATATTATACGTATTTAATCGGCCTTTTTTTTTTTTGTTTAATATATACCCCTTATGGACTAACTTACAATTTAGAAGACAGTGTTAGGAAGTTTTAAGATACCTTGCCATCGGCAAGTGTTATCGCAACCCAAGTAATTCGATTGTGAATGACAGCCTTTAGTAGAAGTTCCTACGCAATCCATGGTGATTGTAAGATTCGGCCTGGCCGAACTTACGGCCGTATATACTTGTTTTTTACTAACATGTATGTATGTATTTGGGACAAACCTTTGTATATAGCGCCCAAGACATTTGACGGATGTGATATGGTATCGAAAATTTAGATCTACAAAGTGGTGCAGGGTATAATATAGTCGGCCCCGCCCGACTTTATACTTTCCTTACTTGTTTTTGACACTATAGACGATTTGAGTAAACCAACTTTGAGTAATAACAAATAGGGGTTTTATGGCTAAATTTGTGAAAATCAGGCGATACACATACATGGCAGCAACATCTAAATCTGAACCGATTTCGATCATTTTTGACACATATAGTCAGTACTATAGAAGATTCGAGTAAGCCAACTTTGAGTTAGATCGGTTGATAAATAAAATTTTTATGGTCACATTTCGGAAAATCGGACGATACATATATATGGGAGCTATATCTAACTCTGAACCGAGATCGATAAAATTTTACACAGTTAACGGAAGGCGAATAACATTACCTGGTGCCAAATTTGATGACGAGCGGTTAGTAGAGAAGCGCACTGTAATCCCATTTGTTGAAAACGGGCGATACGTATATATGGGAGCTATATCTAAATTTGATCCGATTTTTTCCAAATTCAATACCGTTCGTCCTTGTGCAAAAAAAAAGCACCGTGTACCGAATTTCATCAAAATCGGTTGATAAATACTACCGGAATCCTGCGAACACCAAATACATGGACATATGGACTCCAAGGGGCTAGATCGACTAGTAGGTGATTCTGAGTCCATCGGTATATATTCTATGGGGTCTAAAATCAATACTTTTGGTAGACAAATTTTTTGGCAGATCAAAGTTATTATACCCTGACCACTATGTGGTTTAGAGTATAAATTGTAGGTAATTTTGATGCCATATTAAAGAATGCTACCGATTCAATGTTAGCAGAGTCCGAACGGGGTTTCACATTACGATGGAATCACTTAGAGAAGCTTTTGAAATGCTTAGAAGTGCAACCAGAATTACTGAGAGGGGATAATCCAACAATGAAAAACTTTTTTGTATTCGGTCAAAATTGGGAATGAACCCATTACCCTACACCCAAAAAAAAAAACTTTCCTTACACACAAAAAAAAAACCTGATTCATTCACGAAATTAATTGATCCAATTAATTTGTATACCCTGCGCCACACTGTGGAACAGGGTATTATAAGTTAATGCATATGTTTGCAACACCCAGAAGGAGACGAGATAAACACATGGTGTTTTTGGCATAATGCTCAGGGTGGGTTCCTGAGTCGATTTAGTCATGTCCATCTGTCCGTCCAAAGTCTAGGTCGCAGTTTAAGTCCAATCGCCTTCAAATTTGGCTGTTTTGGGTCAGAATAGAACCCTATTGATTTTGGAAGAAATCGGTTCAGATTTAGATATAGCTCCCATATATATCTTTCGCCCGATATGGACTTACATGGCCCCAGAAGCCACAGTTTTACCCTCATTTGCTTGAAATTTTGCAACAGGAGAACAATATGTACTATAGTCAGGTGTGCCAAATTTGATTGAAATCGGTTCAGATTGAGATATAACTCTCATATATATCATGCGCACGATTTTCCGTCATATGACCACAGAGGTCTAAATTGTAGTCCGATTTACGTCAAATTTTGCACAGGGAGTAGTAGTAGTAATAAAAATATTTAGTGTGCATGTCAAATTCAGTTGAAATCGGTTAAGATTTGGATATAGCTTCCATATATATGTTTGTCCGATTTGGGCAAAAATGGCCAAAATACCCAAATTTTCCATATAAAATCGCAACTGCTAAGTCGAAAACTTGTAAAAGTGACTCATTTCTAATACATATCTATCGACCGATAAATCATATATACACTTTTGCGAAGTTGCCTCAAAATTGGTTCAGATTAAAATGATTCCCATATTTTTGCTTTCGTTTGGGAAAAAAAGTGTTGCATACAAATGGTACAACATTTACGGTGTTACCACAGTGTCGCAGAAACCCGTTGCAATGTCAACACCGTTTGCGCGTGAAAACGAACAAAAAAGGTGCAACACTGATATAAAATCAAAACACACATCGGTGCATAATTATATATAGCCCCCATATAAACCGATCCCCCGATTTGGCTTGCGGAGCCTCTAAGAGAAGCAAATGTCATCCGGTCCGGCTGAATTTGGTACATGGCGTGAGTATATGGTTTCTAACAACCATGCAAAAACTGGTCCACATCGGTCCATAATTATATAAACCGATCACCAGATTTGACCTCCGGAGCCTCTTGGAAGACCAAAATTCATCTGATTCAGTTTAAATTTGGTATGTGATGTTAGTATATGGTATCCAACAACCATGCATGAATTGGTTCATATCAGTCCATAATTATATATAGCCTCCATATAAACCGATCCCAAGATTTGACCTCCGGTGCCTTTTGGAGAAGCAAAATTCATCCGATCTGGTTGAAATTTGGTACGTGGTGGTAGTATATGATTTTTAACAACCGTGCCAAAAGTGGTCCATATCAGTCCATAATCATATATAGCCCCCATATAAACCGATCCCGAGATTTGGTTTTGGAGCCTCTTGGAGGAGCAAATTTCATCCGAATCAGTTGAAGTTTGGTACATTGTGCTAGTATATGACAGTTTACAACCATGCCTAACTAGGGCCATATCGGTCTATAGTTATATATACCTCTCAAATAAATCGATCCCCAATCACACACAAATTGGTCCATATCAAGTTCGTAATTGTATATAGCCCCCATATAAGCGACCCCCACATTTCAATTCTGGCTACCTACGTACCTTGCAAAAGTCCATATCGGCCGAACTTACGGCCATACATACTTGTTTCTTTTTCATATGGGGCCGTTTTTCCGCGATTTCGACCTTCAAACGCTCCAATAACGCCATATAATTGTCACTGTAGATGGTTTTCCCTTCTCAAGATAATCGATAAAAATTATTCCATGCGCATCCCAAAAAACAGAGGCCATCACTTTGCCAGCGGACTTTTGAGTCTTTCCACGCTTCGGAGACGGTTCACTGGTCGCTGTCTACTCAGCTGACTGTCCATTGGACTCAGGAGTGTAGTGATGGAGCCATGTTTCATCCATTGTCACATATCGACGGAAAAATCGGGTGTATTACGAGTTAACAGCTGCAAACACCGCTCAGAATCATCAACACGTTGTTGTTTTTGGTCAAATGTGAGCTCGTGCGACACCCATATTGCACAGAGTTTCCGCATATCCAAATATTGATGAATGATATGACCAACACGTTCCTTTGATATATTTAAGGCCTCTGCTATCTCGATCAACTTCATTTTACGGTCATTCAAAATCATTTTGTGGAGATTTTTGTGATGCTTTCGTCGGTAGCCACCTCTTTCGGGCGTCCACTGCGTTCACCGTCATCCGTGCTCATTTCCCCACGCTTGAATTTTGCATACCAATCAATTACTGTTGATTTCCCTGGGGCAGAGTCCGGAAACTCATTAAAAGGTGATACGGTCAAAATTTGGTCAAGGGAAAACGCGTGTAAATCGGTGAAATCGTTTATTTAAAAAATCAAATTAAATTTCTTTTTCAAGTTCAATTAGTATAAAATTCAAGAAAAATATTCAGTTACGCTTTCGCTTTTCCAAATCCGAATTGCCGGGCCTCACGCTCGACACCTGTCATCAGATTTTGTACCACCTTGTCCACCTTCTTCGCCGCAGAAAGCCAGTTTGCCTTTAACTGCTGCTCGTCCTTAGCAGTTTTTTTGGTCTTCTTTAGGTTCCGCTTGACAATAGCCCAGTATTTCTCAATTGGGCGGAGCTCTGGCGTGTTGGGAGGGTTCTTGTCCTTGGGAACCACCTGCACGTTGTTGGCGGCGTACCACTCCATGGCCTTTTTACCGTAATGGCAAAATGCCAAATCCGGCCAAAACAGTACGGAACAACCGTGTTTCTTCAGGAAAGGCAGCAGACGTTTATTCAAACACTCTTTCACGTAAATTTCTTGGTTGACAGTCCCGGAAGCTATGAAAATGCTGCTTTTCAAGCCACAGGTACAGATGGCTTGCCAAACCAGATATTTCTTTGCGAACTTTGACAGTTTTATGTGCTTGAAAATATCTGCTACCTTTCCCTTTCCTATTGCCGTATAAAACTCCTGTCCCTGTCGTCCATTACCACGCAGTTAAACTTCGTCAGCATCGTCGTGTACAGCCTCCGGGATCGCGCTTTGGCCGTCGTATTTTGTTTATCATCGCGATTTGGAGTCACTACCTTCTTGTAAGTCGATAGTCCGGCTCGTTTTTTGGCTCGATGCACGGTTGTAGACGATACACCCAGCATGCGGCATCTCGGAGAGAGAGGTTAGGGTTTCGCTTGAAACTACCGGCAACTCTCTTTGTCGTCTCAGCGGCTTCCGGTTTTCGATTTGCCCCCGATCCAGACTTCCTGGCTGTCGACAAACGTTCCCCAAACACTTTAATTACATTTGTAACGGTTGATTTGGCAACTTTTAGCGATTTTGCCAGCTTTGCGTGCGAGTAGCTCGGATTTTAGCGATGCGCGAGCAAAATTTTGATAAAAATAATATGCATTTAATACTAGCGACGCCATCTATTTGTCAGACCGGGGACTTATCAGCCAACCTGTTATATTTGATTCATGGTGGTGGGTATTTAAGATTCGGCCCGGCTTACTTACTACTTACTTACTACTGTATATACTTGTTATACCCTAAACCACATAGTGGTCAGGGTATAATAAGTTTGATCGGCCAAAAAATGTGCCTACCAGAAATATTGATTGTAGACCCCATAAAATATATACCGATCGACTCAGAATCACCTCCTGAGTCGATCTAGCGCTTGGTGTCCGTCCGTCCGTCTGTCCATGTATTTGTTGTTCACAGGATTCCGGTCGCAATTATTAACCGATTTTGATGAAATTTGGTACAGGGAGTTTTTTGGGCACAAGGACGAACGCTATTGAATTTGGTATGTATCGCCCGATTTCGACAAATGGGGTCACGTTGGGCGTTTTTTCAAACGGATCGTCACCATGTTTGGCAAAAGGTAATCTTTTCCATCGCCCTTCAAGTCTGCAAAATTTCATCCAAATCGGTTCAGATTTAGATATAGCTCTCATATATATGTATCGCCCGATTTTCCCAAATTTGGCCACAAAACCTTTATTTATCAACTGATCTTACCCAAATTTGGCTAAATGTTGTCTTCTATAGCACTAACTACATGTGCAAAAAATCATCGAAATCGGTTCAGATTTAGATATAGCTCCCATATATATGTATAGCCCGATTTTTCTAAATTTGGCCATAAAACCCTTATTTAGCAACCGATCTTACCCAAATTTGGCTAAATGTAGTCTTCTATAGCACTAACTATATGTGCAAAAAATCATCGAAATCGGTTCAGATTTAGATATAGCTCCCATATATATGTATAGCCCGATTTTTCTAAATTTGGCCATAGAACCCTTATTTATTAACCGATCTTACTAAAAGTTGGCTAGATCCAGTCCTCTATAGTACTAACCATATGTGCAAAATTTCATCGAAATCGTTTCAAATTTAGATATAGCTTCTATATATGTATCGCTCGATTTTGAAAAATTCGCCCTTATAACCTTATGTTTGACCATACAGGCCTCATTTCTTAACTGATCTTACTCAAATCTTGCACAAGGTAACCTTTTGTGGTATTAATCAAACCCGCAAAATATTATGCAAATTGGTTCAGATTTAGATACAGCTTCCATATATGTATGCATCGCTCGATTTTCCCAAATTTGGCCATAGTACTCTTATTTATTAACCAATGTTACTCAAATTTCAAATTTTGATGTACTAACCGATCGTACTTATACGTCCTTGTAGCTCTTACATAAGAATATTGCTCGATTTTTACAAATTTGTATTTATTACCCACACAAATTTAACGATTTTTTCTTTTTATACCCTCCATCATAGGATGGGGGTATATTAACTTTGTCATTCCGTTTGTAACACATCGAAATATTGCTCTAAGACCCCATAAAGTATATATATTCTGGGTCGTGGTGAAATTCTGAGTCGATCTAAGCATGTCCGTCCGTCCGTCCGTCCATCCGTCTGTTGAAATCACGCTAACTTCCGAACAAAACAAGCTATCGACGTGAAACTTGGCACAAGTAGTTGTTATCGATGTAGGTCGGATGGTATTGAAAATGGGCCATATCGGTCCACTTTTACGTATAGCCCCCATATAAAGGGACCCTCAGATTTGGCTTGTGGAGCCTCTAACAGAAGCATATTTCATCCGATCCGGCTGAAATTTGGTTTATGGTGTTTGAATATGGTCTCTAACAACCGTGCGAAAATTGGTTCACATCGGTCCATAATTATATATAGCCCCCATATAAACCGATCCCCAGATTTGGCTTGCCGAGCCTCAAAGAGAAGAAAATTTCATCCGATCTGCCTGAAATTTGGTACATGATGTTGGTATATGGTCTCTAACAACCATGCTAAAATTGGTCCATATCGGTCCTTAATTATATATAGCCCCCATATAAACCGATCCCCAGATTTGGCTTGTGGAGCCTCTAAGAGAAGCATATTTCATCCGATCCGGCTGAAATTTGGTACATGGTGTTAGTATATGGTCTCTAACAACCATGCAAAAATTGGTCCACATCGGTCCATAATTATATATGGCGCCCATATAAACCGATCCCCAGATTTGGGTTGCGGAGCCTCAAAGAGAAGCAAATTTCATCCGATCCGGTTGTAATTTGGAACATGGTGTTAGTATATGATCTTTAACAACCGTGGCAGAATTGGTCCATATCGGTCCATAATTATATATAGCCCCCATATAAAACGTTCTCCAGATTTGACCTCCGGAGCCTTTTGGAGGAGCAAAATTCATCCGATCCGGTTCAAATTAGGAACGTGGTGTTAGTATATGGTCGCTAACAACCATACCAAAATTGGTCCAATCACACAAAAATTGGTCCATATCGGTTCATAATCATGGTTGCCACTAGAGCCAAAAATAATCTACCAAAATTTTATTTCTAGAGAAAATTTTGTTGAAATTTTATTCGGTTCATAATAAAATTTTCATCATTGTCAAAATTTTATTTCTATAGGAAATTTTGTCAAAATTGTATTTCTATAGAAAATTTTGTTCAAATTTTATTCGGTTCATAATCATGGTTGCCACTCGAGCCAATCTACCAAGATTTTATTTAAATTGTATTTCTGTAGAAAATTTTGTAAAAATTTTATGTCTACTTTGTAAAACTGAATTATATACGTATTGGATCGATGTTTATTGATTTAATATATACCACGTATGGACTTACATACAATTTAGAAGATGGTGTTAGGAGGTTTTAAGATACCTTGCCATCGGCAAGCGTTACCGCAACTTAAGTAATTCGATTCTGGATGGCAGTGTTTAGAAGAAGTTTGTACACAATCCATGATGGAGGGTACATAAGCTTCGGCCTGGCCGAACTTACGGCCGTATATACTTGTTTAATAATGGGCTCAATATTAGTGGCATACTAACTCCGTAGGTGCAATATCAACACAGCCAGTGTTGCTAGAAGTAGGGGAAATTCCCTATATGTAGGGTTTTTCTAATATTTAGCGTCTTGTAGGGACGTAGGGCCACAATGTAGGACATTTTCACTCAACATAATTTGTAATAATTTTTACATTTTGGTGGCTCTAGAGAAGGAAATTAGAAGCCGACAAGGCTTGATCTTTAACAATGTGTGGTAAACTTTATTCCTGTAGAAAATTTTGTCAACATTTTATTTCTATAGAACATTTTCTATAGACATTTTTTTTCAAAATATTATTTCTATAAAAAATTTTCTCAAAATTTTATTTCTGCGGAATTTTTTCTCAAAATTTTATTTCTATACAATTTATTGTCAAAATTTTATTTCTATAGAAAAATTTCTCACAAAAATTTGTTTATAGAAACTTTTTCCAAAATTTTATTTTTATAGAGATTTAACAAAAAAGATTACTAGTTTGGGTAGAATTCTACCAACTGTGGCAACCGTGGTGGTAATACAAATTTATATTCTAAGTTATATACGTTGCATATTCATGTTTTAAGATAATAAAGTACTTAGAAGCATTTTTGTTTTGTAAAATTTTAAAATTTAACGAAAAATATAGTAGGGAAAATTGTTGGGGAATGTATGGGATAGTAGGGAACTTTTTTTGTCCTTGTAGGGTAAACCGAACATTTTCCCTGGTAACATTGACTATGAGCTTTAGTCAGATTGACACAAAGCACCCATGGATATGTACCATTTAATTTTCTTAAATATGCAACTGCGGTTTATCTCCCAGACCTATATGTTACCCCACAAATGCTTATGATTACTAATTCTGTAATGGTGGTTTAGGGTATGATATAGTCGGCTCCGCCCGACTTTCTACTTTACTTACTTGTTTTTATATAAATTCCTAACTATCCACCCTATTTTTGCAAAACTATGGGTTGGCATGTATTAACGTGCTTATATTTTTCATTGAAAGTGAATCATATGCCTACACCAACACCTACACCAACACCCATACACATTCATTTTTAATTAGTCTTCAGTTGATTAATGTATACTGATAATCTAAGGATATATTCAAAAAAAAAAAAAAGGATAGTATACACCCACCACAGATTGTGGATATTCCATTCATATACATGGGGCATAGAGAATCCTTGTGGACACATGCTGCATAATCAAAGGATTCTATTACAAGTAGCAAATATTTAAAGGCACTATAGTGCTAAAGCAAAACATAACACACAAAAATACAACTACTCGCTGCATGAAGCTTTCCTGCCCTATGACAAAAAAGAGGAAAATGCAGGAAAAAAACACCATGGATATTCATAGAACTGAAAAACTCTCGAATCATTAGCAAAAAAATATTCCACATTCTCCACATGGTCAGCGAATAAATGTTTATCCACTAAAGTGAATTTGATTATTATCACAAAGCCGAAGAGTATAGCGTGAAAAAAACAGTGTGAAAAACAACTTCAAACACATTACCGACACTGCGTTATAGACTCAGTATGTGGCGATAATAATAAAGAACTATGCAAAAGAGAAACAGATTCACAAAGTTTATCTATTACAAAAAAAAAAAAAAAAAAAACGGTGACTTAATTAAAATTTGCGAAAATAGAAAATTGAAGGGACTATAGAAAAAATTCTTCCACCAAGATGAATAGGAAAATCGCACTGGGGGACTTTAAATCAATCACTTGGTCTCTGTTTGTAACATAAGAAAGGAACTATAATTAATTAATTGCATAAAAGAATTCAGCAAATAGTATTTTGGAGCAGTAGGAGAAAATATGAGCGAGTAGTGATGGTAGTGCATTATACCAACCAATCAATTAATTAATGCCATTTCACAAGAACTTTATAAGGACAGTACACGCAAAGAAAAAAAATTGAAAAACGTTTACACAATTTTTTTTTTCTATTTTTAGAGTTTTTGGAATTTCTTCAAAAACTTTTATCACCAAAAAAAATTCGTTCTTACAAAATTTTTATTTTTTCAATAAAAAAAAAAAATTATTTTTGAACCAACAACACAGTCCATTTCGTTTATTTCAAACACTGTTCTTTTCTGACTTTAAGTCTTTTATAAGACACATTATACAGTTTCATAGTAAAAATGCAATATATAAGTAGTATGTAATGTTGAACACCTTTTCGGAATCTTCCGAACATATCTGGAATATATGTAAAAAAAAAAACAAACAAAAAACTTTTTGGTGTTCGGTCGAAGCAGAGATCGAACCCAGGACCCTTGGTATGCAAGGCAGACGAAGCCACCACTGCTCCACGGTGCCCAACTAAATGTATTTTTCTGCTAAATAAAGTTTGTTTAATCGGCTCGTGTGCGCCGCAAGCTATGCTATATAAATATAACATATATGGATAATTGTCTATTGATGACAATAACAGCTACATAGCTTAGTGGACAGTGTGTTGGCTTACAAATTGCATGGTTCGCGGTCCAATTCTCCGTCCAGGCGAAAGGTTAAATTTAACAAGTATATACGGCCGTAAGTTCGGCCAGGCCGAATCTTACGTACCCTCCACCATAGATTGCGTAGAAATTTCTACTGAAGACTGTCCCCAATCGAACTACTTGGGTTGCGGTAACACTTGCCGATGGCAAGGTATCTTAAAACTTTCTACCACCGTCTTCTAAATTGCTAGGTAGTCCATACGTGGTATATATTAAACTAAACAAGTATATACGGCCGTAAGTTCGGCCAGGCCGAATCTTATGTACCCTCCACCATGGATTGCGTAGAAACTTCTACGAAAGACTGTCATTCACAATCGAATTACTTGGGTTGTGGTATCTTAAATCGTTTTCTAAATTGTCAGTTAGTCCATACGTGGTACATATTAGACAAAAAAGGGATATATAGGTAAGTCTACAAATAATTACGAATCGTTATGGACTTTTTGCACGGTACGTAGTGAGCCAGAATTGAAAAACGGGGGTCGCTTACATGGGGGCTATATAGAATTATGCACTTGATATGGACCAATTTTTGTGTGATTGAGGCTCGATTTATCTGAAGGCTATATATAACTATAGACCGATATGGACCTAGTTAGTCATGGTTGTTAACGGTCATATAATAGCATAATGTACCAAATTTCAGCTGACTCGGATGAAATTTGCTCCTCCAAGAGGCTCCAAAACCAAATCTCGGGATCGGTTTATATGGGGGCTATATATGATTATGAACTGATATGGACCACTGATATCATATACTACCACCACGTACCAAATTTCATCCAGATCGGATGAATTTTGCTTGTCCAAAAGGCACCAGAGGTCAAATCTGGGGATCGGTTTATATGGGAGCTATATATAATTATGGACTCATATGAACCAATTCCTGCATGGTTGTTGGATACCATATACTAACATCACGTACCACATTTCAACCGAAGCGGATGAATTTTGCTCTACCAAGGGGCTCCGGATTTCAACGGACGGACGGACATGCTCAGATCGCCTCAGAATTTCACCACGACCCAGAATACATATACTTTATGGGGTCTTAGAGCATTATTTCGATGTGTTACAAACGGAATGACAAAGTTAATATACCTCCCATCCTATGGTGGAGGGTATAAAAAGACCGATTAAATACGTATATAATTAAGTTAGACAAAATTTTTTATAGAAATAAAATTTTGACAAAAGTTTCTATAGAAATAAAATTTTGACAAAATTTTTTATAGAAATAAAGTTTTGACAAAATTTTCTATAAAAATAAAATTTTTATAAAATTTTCTATAGAAATGAAATTTTGACAATATTTTCTATAGAACAAAAATTTTTACAAAATTTTCTATAGAAATAAAATTTTTACAAAATTTTCTATAGAAATAAAATTTTGGTAGATTATTTTTGGCTTGAGTGGCAACCATGATTAAGAACCGATATGGACCAATTTTTGTGTAATTGGGGATCGGCTATATATAACTATAGACCGATATGGACCAATTTTGGCATGGTTATAAACGGTCATACACTAACATCACGTTCCAAATTTCAACAGAAGCGGATGAATTTTACTCCTCCAAAAGGCTCCGTAGAACAAATCTGGGGATCGGTTTATATGGGGGCTATATATAATTATGGACCGATATGGACCAATTTTTACGTGGTTGTTAAAGACCATATAATAACACCACGTACCAAATTTTCACCGGATCGGATGAATGTTGATCCTACAAAAGGCTCCGGAGATCAAATCTGGGGATCGGTTTATATGGGGGCTATATATAATTATGGACGGATATGGACCAATTCTTGCATGGCTATTAGAGACCATATACTAACACCACGAACCAAATTTCAACCGGATCGGATGAATTTTGTTCCTGCAAGAGGCTCCGGAGGTCAAATCTGGGGATCGCTATATATGGGGGCTATATATAATTATGGACCCATTTGGACCAATTGTTGCATTGTTGTGGGAGACAATATACAAACAGCATGTACCAAATTTCAACCGGATCGGATGAAATTTGATTTCCTTAGAGGCTCCGCAAGCCAAATCCGAGCGTCGGTTTATATGGGGGCTATACGTAAAAGTTGTCCGATATGGCCCATTTTCAATACCATCCGACCTACAGTAATAACAACTACTTGTGCCAAGTTTCAAGTCTATAGCTTGTTTCGTTCGGAAGTGAGCGTGATTTCAACAGACGGACGGACGGACATGCTTAGATCGACTCCAATATTGAAGAAACCTTACCAAAAAACTACGAAACAAACAAAAAATCTTATTTTGTAATATTTTATTTCTATAAAAAAAATTGTCAAAATTTTAATTCTATAAAAATTTTGTCAAAATTTTATTTCTATAGAAAATTTTACCTAAATTGTATTTCTATAGAAAATTTTGTTAAAATTTTATTTCTATAGAAAATTTTGTACATTTTTATACCCACCACCATAGAATGGTGACGGGGGTATAATAAGTTTGTCATTCTGTTTGTAACACATCGAAATATCGATTTCCGTCTATATAAAGTATATATATTCTTGATCAGGGAGGAATTCTAAGACGATATAACGATGTCCGTCTGTCCGTCTGTCTGTCTGTCTGTCTGTCTGTTGTAATCACGCTACAATCTTCAATAATGAAGCAATCGTGCTGAAATTTTGCACAAACTCGTCTTTTGTCTGCAGGCAGGTCAAGTTCGAAGATGGGCTATATCGGTCCAGGTTTTGATATAGTCCCCATAAAAACCGACCGCCTGATTAGGGGTCTTGGGCTTATAGAAATCGTAGTTTTTATCCAATTTGCCTGAAATTTGAAATCTAGAGGTATTTTATGACCATAAAGAGGTGTGCCAAAAATAGTGAGTATCGGTTCATGTTTTGGTATAGCCCCCATATAGACCGATCTCCCGATTTTAATTCTTGGCCTTATAGAAACCGCAGTTTTTATTCAATTTACCTGAAATTTGAAATCTAGAGGTATTTTATGACCATAAAGAGGTGTGCCAAAAATAGTGAGTATCGGTCCATGTTTTGGTATAGCCCCCATATAGACCGATCTCCCGATTTTACTTCTTGGCCTTATAGAAACCGCAGTTTTTATTCAATTTACCTGAAATTGGAAATCTATAGGTATTGTAGGACCACAAATACGTGTGCCAAAAATTGTGAGTATCCGTCCATTTTTTGGTATGGTCCCCATATAAAACGACCTCCCGATTTGGGGTTTGGGCTTATAGAAACCGTAGTTTTTATCCAATTTGTCTGAAATTGGAAATCTAGAGGTATTTTAGGACCGTAAAGAGGTGTGCCGAAAATGGCGAGTATCGGTCCATATTTTTGTATAGCCCCCATATAGACCGATTTCCCGATTTTACTTCTTGGGCTTCTAGAATCCGAAGTTTTTATCTCATTTGCCTGAAATTGGAAATCTAGAGGTATTGTAGGGCCACAATTATGTGTGCCAAAAATTGTGAGTATCGGTCCATATTTTGGTATAGCCCCCATATAGACCGATCTCCCGATTTTACTCTTGGGCTTATAGAAACCGCAGTTTTTATTCAATTTACCTGAAATTGGAAATCTAGAGGTATTGTAGGACCACAAATACGTGCGCCAAAAATTGTGAGTATCGGTCCATGTTTTCGTATGGTCCCCATATAAAACGACCTCCCGATTTGGGGTCTTGGGTTTATAGAAACCGTAGTTTTTATCCAATTTGTCTGAAATTGGAAATCTAGAGGTATTTTCGGGTCATAATGAGGTGTGCCGAAAACGGTGAGTATCGGTCCATATTTTAGAATAGCCCCCATAAGAACGATCTCCCGATTTAACTCCTTGGGTTTCTAGAAACCGTAGTTTTTATCTGATTTGCCTGAAATTGTAAATATTCTGGTATTTTAGGCTCACAAAAACGTGTATCGGATTAAGTTTTTATCGGTCCATTTGGTAATGCCTCCATATAGACCGACTTCACTTCTTGAGGGTGTAGAAAGCGCCCTTATCATGAAAATTGCTTGAAACTCAATGTAAAATTTCCAGATTTTACTTCCACAGATTTAAGATTTCAAATCAAAACGTTATTTTATAATTTTCTTGTTATTTTATAATTTTCTTTCTGGATGTTAATGATTCCTCTAAAACTCAAACAAAAATGGTTCTTATAAATCCAGAATCTGATATAGTCCTCATAGATGAAATCTTTAAATTTATCTTCGGGAAGTGTCCTCAAGTCCTCAAGCCCTCCTGAAATTTCAAAGGAAACCCTAATATTTGGTTCATGGTGGTGGGTATTTAAGATTCGGCCCGGCCGAACTTACTGCTGTATAACTTGTTATTTATATTTTTATTTATGTTGACAAAATTTTCTATAGAAATAAAGTTTTGACAAAATTTTCTATAGAAATGAAATTTTAACAAAATTTTCAATGGAAATAAAATGTTGGCAAAAATTTTTATAGAAATAAAATTTCGATACAATTTTCTATGGAAATAAAATTTTGTTAGATATTTTTGGCTCGAGTGGCAACCATGATTATGAACCGATATGGACAAATTTTTGTGTGATTGGGGATCGGCTATATATAACTATAGACCGATATGGTCTATAGTTATATATAGCAAACAAAAATGGACGGATACAAAAGTCTAGATGGAATCATACTCGGAGGTGATAAATATATATTTTATGGGGTCCAATATTTCAGGTAGACTCATTTTTTCTAACACAACTTTGCATCACATCCCAAAGAAACATTTTCTTTGCTCTTTTGACGACACCTGTTTGCTGGATATCTTTTTTTGTAAGTATGCTATATCAATAGTATTGAGGGCATATCATTCAGTATATCCATAATAAAGGTAATTTTTTGAATACAATTTTTGCCATACTCACTATAAGTCCAATGAGCAATAAGTTGCTTTGGCTATCTTTCGTTTCGAGTCCTTTGTGCTGATGTCTTTGTTGATCGTTCTTTTTTGATACAAACCACATTCGTATTTATGATGGTTTGTTTGTATGAGTACGTAAGCAATCAAAGGTTCATACAACATTCGCACATTCATACATACAAAGTGTTCACGAACAATATTCATCTTGTCCGTGTGTTATGTGGTATATCTTCAATTTGGAATACAACTATAGCAATATCAAACCAACTGTAGCTTTATTATGTGTATTTGTATGTGTAGGTCTGCGTGTTTGTATTTCTGTGTGTGTGTGCTATATCACAGCTTCATACACTTGGGTGATGAATGACTCTTTTAATTAGTTGCTGCCGGACATGCATGTGCTGCAAAAATGAAATGAGTATTTTTGTTTGTTTAAAACTCATCCGCCATTTATCTGAGCGATAAGTGGCTGTCACTACGACTACTGTAACACACTAATAGGAATAATTTCGATGCGATCTTTCAAAGGATAAAGCTTTAATGAAATTCTCATTTACTTTATAAAATATCAAAATAGTGACGTACAAGCTCGAATTCTATGAAGATCCCTTAGAGTTTATGTGATTCTAATCACGCTACGTTGTCAACATACAGATTTGGCTTCAAACTGTACACTACATGGGTCCAGTTCACGGTTACCATTCGAGACAAAAGTAATCTACCAATATTGAAGAAACCTTACCAAAAAACTACGAAACAAACAAAAAATCTTATTTTGTAATATTTTATTTCTATAAAAAAAAAATTGTCAAAATTTTAATTCTATAAAAATTTTGTCAAAATTTTATTTCTATAGAAAATTTTACCAAAATTGTATTTCTATAGTAAATAGTGTCAAAATTTTACTTCTATAGAAAATTTTATTTCTATAGAAAATTTTGTCAAAATTTTTATTTATATGGGAAATTTTGTCAAAATTTTATTTCTATGGAATTTTTATTCAAAATTTTATTTTTATGGAAAATTGTGTCAATTTTTTTTTCTATAGAAAATTATACCGAACATTTTGTCAAAATTTTATTTCTATGCACAATTTTGTCAAAACTTTATTTCTATGGAAGATTTTGTCAACATTTTACTTCTATGGAAAATTTTGTCAAAAGTTTATTTTGTCAAAATTTTATTTCTATAGAAAAATTTTGTTAATTTTTATGGAAAATTTTGTCAAAATTTTATTTCTATATCAAATTTTTTCAAATGTTTATTTCTTTAGAAAATTTTTTCAAAATTTTATTTCTATAGAAGATTTTGTCAATTTTTTGGTTCTTTAGAAAATTTTGTAAAAATTTTATGTCAAATGTCAGAAGATTTTGTCAAAATTTTATTTTATTTTATTTTTTTATTTTATTTTGATTTCTATAGAAAGTGGTGTCAAAATTTTATTTCTATAGAAAAATTTTGTTAATTTTTATGGAAAATTTTGTCAAAATTTTATTTCTGTATCAAATTTTGTCAAATGTTTATTTCTTTAGAAAATTTTTTCAAAATTTTATTTCTATAGAAGATTTTGTCAAATTTTTAGTTCTTTAGAAAATTTTGTAAAAATTTTATTTCAATAGAAGATTTTGTCAAAATTTTATTACTATCGAAAATTTGTCAAAATTTTATTTCTACAGAAAGTTTTGTAAAAAATTTATTTATTTTTGCAAAATTTTATTTCTGTGGGTTTCCATACAAATAAAATTTTGTCAAAGGTTTGAAAAATTTTGGCGCACAGTACTGACAAATTTGGCGCACAGCATCAAACAAAAAATCTTATTTTGTGATATTTTATTTCTATAAAAAAAAGTTGTCAAAATTTTAATTCTATAAAAATTTTGTCAAAATTTTAATTCTATAAAAATTTTGTCAAAATTTTATTTCTATAGAAAATTTTGCCAAAATTGTATTTCTATAGTAAATAGTGTCAAAATTTTATTTCTATAGAAAATTTTGTAAAAATTTGCCTTTTTACAGAAAATTTTGTTAAAATTTTATTTCTATAGAAAATTTTGTTAAAATTTTATTTATATGGGAAATTTTGTCAAAATTTTATTTATATGGGAAATTTTGTCAAAATTTCATTTCTATGGAAAATTGTGTCAAACTCTTATAACTATAGAAAATTTTCTTAAAATTTTATTTCTATAGATTTTTTTTCTCCAAATTTTACTTCTGTGGAAAATTTTGTCAAGAGTTTATTTCTATGGAAAATTTTGTCAAAATTTTATTTCTATAGCAAATTTTGTCAAATTTTTATTTATTTAAAAAATTTTATTAAAATTTTATTTCTATAGAAAATTTTGTCAATATTTTATTTTGTCTACATTTTATTTCTAATAGAAAATTTTGTCAAAATTTTGTTTCTATAGCAAATTTTGTCAAATTTTTATTTCTATAGAAAGTGGTGTCAACATTTAATTTCTATGGAAAATTTTATTATAGAAAATTATTTTATAGCAAATTTTGTCAAATTTTTATTTCTTTAGAAAATTTTGTCAAAATTTTATTTCTATAGAAAATTTTGTCAAAATTTTATTTCTAGAAGATTTTTTCAAATTTTTATTTCTATAGAAAATTTTGGTCAAACATGTTATTCCTATGGAAAATTTTGTCAAAATTTTATTTCTATAGAAAATTTTCTCAAAAATGTATTTCTATAGAATATTTTGTCGAAATTTTATTTCTATAGAATATTTTGTCAAAATTTTTCGGAGGGTTCAAGTGTGGTTTTTGTTGGGTTTAATAAACTACCTGAATTTATTCTGATAATTGGTTGATAGTTTTGCTGCAAGTAGAGGATGCTGATGAGGAATGTGGTAATTCCGAAACGTGCGTCCATCCAACCATCTTGCAGTCTATAGGTCTTTGCCAAAATAAATTTGACAAACATTCTTTTCCTCTGTTGGTTAAGCTACACTTGTAGTTTAGTCAATGTATGGTTTTAAGCTGCAATAAAAAAAAAAAAACAAAATTTTATTTCTATAGAAAATTTTGTCAAAATTTTATTTCTACAGAAAATTTTATGAAGTAAATCAAATCAAATAGAAAATGTCGTCAATATTTTATTTCTATAGAAAATTGTGTCCAAATTTTATTTCTAAAGAAATTTGTGTCCAAATTTTATTTCTAAAGAAAATGTTTTCAAAATTTTATTTCTGAGGTTTTCCATAAAAATAAAATTTTAAAAAAATTTTGGCAATGGTTTTGAAAAATTTTGGCGCACAATTTTGACAAACTTTGGCGCACAGCATCAACGGTTTCCGGAGCAACAACTGAGTTTGGACGACCTTAGCAAAATTTATCTTGGAATGAACAACGGCTTCGGTTGAATTAGCCCTACAATCGATAATCACTAGTTCTTGACTGAGTTTCATTGCCAAAAATTGAATTATTGCAGACGGTTATTTTAGACTCAGTTAGATTCAGTCCTTTATGATATCACAAGTGGCGAATTTCTCTCATATCAATGAGTGCTGCCTGATTTTATGTTTAGCTCAATAACAAGTCACCCCGTTTTTATAGCCGAGTCCAAACCGCGTAACGCTCACCAATCTCACATTATATGTACACACATTTTTTTTTCTGATTCAATCACGAAATTAATTGATCCAATTAATTTTTTAATTGAAATATCTTCAATCACAGAAATGATAGTATCAATTAAAAATTTAATTGAAGGTCAATTAAAAAAATTAATTGATCCAATTAAAAAATTAATTGATACTATTAATTTTTGTGATTGATTTTTGTTTCAATTAAAAAATTTGTTGATTCAATTAAATTTTTAATTGAATATTTTTTAAAACTCAATTAAAATTTTAATTGGAAAATTTTGCGTGAAATTTTTTTCTGTGTATGTTAATGAGGGTGTTTGCTGGACAATCGTACCAATTTCCCTAATTGTTCCCTTATCAATTTGTCTCTTGTTATGGGCCTTGTGTGTTACATATCCTGTGACTTAACGATGTTTACTTCTTTCCAATCATATAGCCACCTAAAGGATATACAAACCATGTGGACAATCAGACTCTTCATAGCACAAAGTGAAACGAAATGATCATTTATTAAGTTTATGAAGCTGGCTGAAGCTATCCCGCCCCTTACCTCTTATGACTATGTGCGGTTAGAGTTTGGATGTTTTTTTTTGTTTTTTGCCCATCTTTTGAAATTGTAAACAGTCAAATATTAATTGAAGCATTTTTCATATCTCACAAAAAAAGCAAATGATAAAAGAATGTGTATATTTTTGAGATGACATTCCGTATTCATGCTATTAGACACGAACTGACATCAATGAAATTTTTTGTTGGTATGACAGCAGCACATATGAAATGCACAATGTTCTCAGTTGAATAGGGGATTTTTTGTGTGTTTCGCTTAAATTCCATTCTAATTGATATGTTTGAATTTTTGTTATTAAATTTATTTTCATTATATGAAAAGAAATTTTTGAGATGATTAACTCAAATTTAAAATTTTTGATTTATTTACTATGACTAAAATAAAGACTAACAAGAGACAATTTGCATTACATTTTCTAAATAAAATGAAAAAGGAAACGAAAAACGAATAGAATTTCAACGGAATGGAATTCCACGCAGGATATCAACTAAATTTCTCCGATTTACTTGAAATTTACGGAGAACAAAGGGGGAGGTTATGAAGTTAACATGGGGTACTTGGCTGTTTAATATTTGGACGGGAAGGGGGACGCTTGCAAGGCTTTTTAAAAATTGGAGCATAGTTCTTCGATTTGCTCTTAATTTTCAGGGAAAGTTGAAGATGGTGTATAGACAAAGATCCGCCACTTAATTTTTCTATATTTGGTCGGGGAGTTGGACCTTCCCTTTTCACGACATTTCTTAAGTACAGTTATCAAACTAAACTCCAATTTGGTTGAAATTCACTAAGAACGAGGCGGGAGGTTATGAATTTACTATAGAGTACCTGACTTTTTTATATTTGATGAGGAAGTTTATTATTGTCTCAGATTTTCGACACGTTTCGGACGTCCATTTCAAAAAAAAAACAATAGAGCAAAATTGTTTTTACTTGAAATTTACAGGGAACGTGGTAGAAGGTGTGTAAATGAAAACAAGATACGTGATTCTTCGATATCTAGTCGATTTTTTTTTGGAAGTTTTCAGATTTTTTTCAAACTTCTCTGAATTATTTGAAATTTACTGGGGGCGATAAGAAGGAACACCTCCTCCTTGAAAATTTTAAGTTTTTTCAGGGAAGTTGTATGGGAGCTAAGTACTTACAGTTTTGATGAGTGCACACACACAAAAAAAATTTCACGAAAATTTTTCCAATTAAAATTTTAATTGAGTTTTAAAAGATATTCAATTAAAAGTTTAATTGATTCAACAAATTTTTTAATTGAAACAAAAATCAAATAATAGCATCAATTAATTTTTTAATTGGATCAATTAACTTTTTAATTAACCTTCAATTAATTTTTTAATTGATACGTTTCTGTGATTGAAGACATTTCAATTAAAAATTAATTGGATCAATTAATTTCGTGATTGAATCAGAAAAAAAATTTTTTGTGTGCAGGAGGGGAAGGGACTTATGTTTACATTTAGTGACAGACAATATATAGGGTGCTTCATTTTCCGGCATATGTATCTTCCCTATTTCTGACATTTAAAAAATGTCGATCAGTGATCACTTTTTTAAGAAACATAGCGTTTTTATGCAGTTGATATAGGTACTCCCCATGGATTTCACACAGGAGGCAAAAAAATGTGTACTTAATTTCTGTATTCCAGCAAAAAAGAATTTATTTTTCTAATAACCCAAACATCTCCATGGATTTCACACAGGAGGCAACAAAATTTTTATTTAATTTTTGTATTCCAGTAAAAAAGAATTTATTTTTCTTATAACCCAAACATCGATATGCTATTGGACTCCTATCGAACTTTAGTCTAAACTTAGTAATACGGTTGCTACTCGTGCCAAAAAAATCTAGCAAAATTTAGAGAAAATTTTACCAAAAAACTACCAAACATAAAAAAATCCAAATTTTATTTCTCTAGAGACTTTTGTCAAAATTTTATTTCTATAGAAAATTTTGTCAAAATTTTATTTCTATAGAAAATTTTGTCAAAATTTTATTTCTATAGAAAACTTTGTCAATTTTTTTTTCTGTAGAAAATTCTGACAAAATTTTATTTCTATAAAAAAATCTAACAAAATTTTATTTCTATAGGAAATTCTATCAAAATTGTATTTCTATAGGAAATTCTAACAAAATTTTATTTCTATAGAAAATTTTGTCAATATTTTATTTCTATACGAAATTCTATGAAAATTTTATTTCTATAGAAAATTTTGTCAAAATTTTATTTCCATAGAAAAATTTGTCAAAATTTTATTTCTATAGAAAAAATTGTCAAATATTTATTTCTATATAAAATTCTGTAAAAACTTTATTTCTATATAAAATTTTGTCAAAATTTTATTTCTATATAAAATTCTTTAAAAACTTTATTTCTATATAAAATTTTGTCAAAATTTTATTTCTATAGAAAATTCTGACGAAATTCTATATCTATAGAAAATTCTGACAAATTTCTATATCTATAAAAAATTCTATATCTATTGGAAATTCTATCAAAATTTTATTTCTGAAAGAAATTCTATCAAAATTTTATTTCTATATATAAAATTCTTTAAAAAATTTGTTTCTATAGAAAATTCTGACAAAATTTTATTTCTATAGAAAATTCTGACAAAATTTTATTTCTATAGTAAATTCTATGAAAATTTTATTTCTATAGAAAATTTTGTCAAAATTTTATTTCTATAGAAAATTCTGTAAAAACTTTATTTCTATATAAAATTTTGTCAAAATTTTATTTCTATAGAAAATTCTGACGAAATTCTATATCTACCAACACACATACACAAAGTCACAGTTCTATGTAACTATGCAGTAGTAGAGAGCGGCATTATGCAGAAAATTCTGACGAAATTCTATATGTATAGAAAATTCTGACAAAATTTTGTATCTATGGAAAATTCTATATCTATTGGAAATTCTATCAAAATTTTATTTCTATAGAAATTTCTGACAAAATTTTATTTCTATAGAAAATTCAGACAAAATTTTATTTCTATAGTAAATTCTATGAAAATTTTATTTCTATAGAAAATTTTTTCAAAATTTTATTTCTATAGAAAATTCTGACGAAATTCTATATCTATAAAAAAATTCTGACAAAATTCTATATCTATAGGAAATTCTGACAAAATTCTATATATATTGGAAATTCTATCAAAATTTTATTTCTGAAGGAAATTCTATCAAAATTTTAATTCCATATAAAATTCTTTAAAAAATTTATTTCTATAAAAAATTCTGACAAAATTTTATTTCTATAGGAAATTCTATGAAAAGTTTATTTCTATAGAAAAATTTGTCAAAATTTTATTTCTGTAGAAAAATTTGTCAAATATTTATTTCTATATAAAATTCTGTAAAAAAATTATATCTATATAAAATTTTGTCAAAATTTTATTTCTATAGAAAATTCTGACGAAATTCTATATCTATAGAAAATTCTGACAAAGTTCTATATATATATTGGAAATTCTATCAAAATTTTATTTCTGAAGGAAATTCTATCAAAATTTTAATTCTATATAAAATTCTTTAAAAAATTTATTTCTATAGAAAATTCTGACAAAATTTTATTTCTATAAAAAATTCTGACAAAATTTTTATTCTATAGAAAATTCTGACAAAATTTTATTTCTGTAGAAAATTTAGTCATTCTATAGAAAGTTTTGTTAACATTTTTTTTCAAAATTCGATTGCTATAGAAAATTTTGTCAACATTTTATTTCTAACGGGCATGCTTTTTTCAGCGTACACACTCACATATCTAGATATGCCATTAAAATGTCCACTTCTAAATTCAGAAATGTCCAACTCGTTCATATGTGAATGTAATGCGTTAGCAACGAAGCGTGATTATTAAAGTTTAATGTTAGATTAATCATTTGACACCATCAGAAGGAAATATAAGCGAGAACAATCACTGAGGTTGCCTACCAACACACATACACAAAGCCACAGTTCTATGTAACTATGCAGTAGTAGAGAACGGCATTATGCAGTGAAGAGACACAAATGCATTTTCAAATTTTATGTCAAGGCCTTCATATTTCTCATTATTGGGATGGGCTTGCGTAAGGCCCTCAAACTATTTAGTTTTATAAAATGTTAATTTTCATTGGAAAACCCTCGTACAGGAGCTCTTGAATATTGCTTAGATAAGTGAAAATAAATCAGTTTCGACATTGAAACTCAAGACATTCGCTATTCTCTTCATTGGACGAGGCTGGCGTAAGGCATAGTGCTGTTTTATTTTTGTAATTAATAGATTTATAAATTGAACTCGAACCTCTGATATGAAATTTTTTTAGTTCAATTTTAACGATATATTTCATGAAGATGACAAAGTTTTTTTTTTAACCGAGGCTCCGGAGGTCAAACAAAGATTTGGACCTTCCCTTAAAGATTTTGTTACTGATTCCGAGCCACAGATTAGGCTTCTTTAAAATAAATACATTTTTAGCGACATACGAGTATGGCTTTAAATCAAGGATCAATAAAATTAAAACTAGGATAGAGATTTCATTTATCGAATTTTCATTCTTTTTTAGCGTTATATTAATAAAGCTATTCACATACAAACAAATGCCAATTTAACAAGTAAGGAAAGTCTAAAGTCGGGCGGGGCCGACTATATTATACACTGCTCCACTTTGTAGATCTAAATTTTCGATACCATATCACATCCATCAAATGTGTTGAGTGCTATATATAAAGCTTTGCCCCAAATACATACATTTAAATATCACTCGATTTGGACAGAATTTGATAGACTTTTACAAAATCTATAGACTCAAAATTTAAGTTGGCTAATGGAACACAATGTTAGTAAAATAATATGGGAAACATTTAAATCTGAAGCAATTTTAAGGAAACTTCGCAAAAGTTTATTTATGATAAATGGCTCGATATATATGTATTAGAAGTTTAGGAAAATTAGAGTCATTTTTACAACTTTTCGACTAAGCAGTGGCGATTTTACAAGGAAAATGTTGGTATTTTGACCATTTTTGTCGAAATCAGAAAAACATATATATGGGAGCTATATCTAAATCTGAACCGATTTCAAGCAAATTTGGCACGCACGGCTACAATGCTAATTCTACTCCCTGTGCAAAATTTCAACTAAATCGGAGTAAAAAATTGGCCTCTGTGGTCATATGAGTGTAAATCGGGCGAAAGCTATATATGGGAGCTATATATAAATCTGAACCGATTTCAATCAAATTTAGCAAGCATAGCTACAACGCTAAATCTACTCCCTGTGCAAAATTTCTACCAAATTGAGCCAAAACTCTGGCTATTAGAACCATATTAGTCCATATCGGGCGAAAGATATATATGGGAGCTATATCTAAATCTGAACCGATTTCAATCAAATTTTATACACTAAACTGCACTACTAATTGTACTAGTAGTGCACAATTTCAAACAAATTGGGCCAAAACTCTGGCTTCTAGGACCGTATTAGTCCATATCGGGCGAAAGATATATATGGGAGTTATATCTAAATCTGAACCGATTTCAATCAAATTTTGCATACTTAACTGCACAACTAATTGTACTCCTAGTGCAAAATTTCAAACAAATTGGACCAAAAATATGGCTTCTGGGGCCATATAAGTCCATATCGGGCGAAAGATATATATGGGAGCTATATCTAAATCTAAACCGATTTCTTCCAAAATCAATAGGGTTCTATTCTGACCCAAATTAGGAACATGTGCTAAATTTGAAGGCGATTGGACTTAAATTGCGACCTAGACTTTGATCACAAAAATGTG
Source organism: Haematobia irritans (assembly GCF_050003625.1). Taxonomy (NCBI): domain Eukaryota; kingdom Metazoa; phylum Arthropoda; class Insecta; order Diptera; family Muscidae; genus Haematobia; species Haematobia irritans. Next base: position 22,903,112 of record NC_134400.1, read on the forward strand.
TTCACAGACAGACGGACGGACAGACATGGTTATATCAACTCAGGGACCCACCCTGAGCATTATTGCCAAAGACACCATATGTCTATCTCGTCTCCTTCTGGGTGTTACAAACATATGCACTAACTTATAATACCCTGTTCAACAGTGTGGCGCAGGGTATAAAAATCCAAATTATAACGGCTACTTCAAATTAAAAAAAAAATATTTTCTTAATTCCAAAACAAACTTTAAATCAAAGATGCTAAGTCCTCAAACTAAGACTTACCCTATATTTGAAGCGTTTTTAACTTAAATCAATTTAGGTTAATTTAATATTTCAGTTAATTTAAGGACGACTTCTTTAAATCAAAAATTTTGTTTATTTTTACTTTAAGAAAATTTGACCTTATTTCAAGGACATACGACTTTAACGAAGGGACGCAAATTTCCAAAATGTGTGTACTAAATTTAGAAATTTGTACTAAAGACTGTCTTCTACAATCGAATTACTTGGGTTTCGATAACACTTGGCCATGTTAAGGTATCTTAAACCTACTTAACATTTTCTTCTAAGTTAGTCCATACGAGGTATATATCAGACAAAAAAGGCCGAGTAAATACGTATTTAATTCAGTTCTTGATCGGTATATAAAGGGTGATAAGGTCAAAATTTGGTCAAGGGAAAACGCGTCTAAATCGGTGAAATCGTTTATTTAAAAAATCAAATTAAATTTCTTTTTCAAGTTTAATTAGTATAAAATTCAGGAAAATATTCAGTTAGGCTTTCGCTTTTCCAAATCCGAATTGCCGGGCCTCACGCTTGACACCTGCCATCAGATTTTGTACAGCCACCTTGTCTACTTTCTTCGCCGCAGAAAGCCAGTTTGCCTTGAACTGCTGCTCGTCCTTAGCAGTTTTTTTGGTCTTCTTTAGGTTCCGCTTGACAATAGCCCAGTATTTCTCAATTGGGCGGAGCTCTGGCGTGTTGGGAGGGTTCTTGTCCTTGGGAACCACCTGCACGTTGTTGGCGGCGTACCACTCCATGGCCTTTTTATCGTAATGGCAAAATGCCAAATCCGGCCAAAATAGTACGGAACAACCGTGTTTCTTCAGGAAAGGCAGCAGACGTTTATTCAAACACTCTTTCACGTAAATTTCTTGGTTGACAGTCCCGGAAGTTATGAAAATGCTGCATTTCAAGCCACAGGTACAGATGGCTTGCCAAACCAGATATTTCTTTGCGAACTTTGACAGTTTTATGTGCTTGAAAATATCTGCTACCTTTCCCTTTCCTTTTGCCGTATAAAACTCCTGTCCCGGAAGCTGCTTGTAGTCGGCTTTGACGGTGGTTTCGTCGTTCATTGCCACGCAGTCAAACTTCGTCAGCATCGTCGTGTACAGCCTCCGGGATCGCGCTTTGGCCGTCGTATTTTGTTTATCATCGCGATTTGGAGTCACTACCTTCTTGTAAGTCGATAGTCCGGCTCGTTTTTTGGCTCGATGCACGGTTGTAGACGATACACCCAGCTTATTTGCGTCATTTCGGAGAGAGAGGTTAGGGTTTCGCTTGAAACTACCGGCAACTCTCTTTGTCGTCTCAGAGGCTTCCGGTTTTCGATTTCCCCCCGATCCAGACTTCCTGGCTGTCGACAAACGTTCCCCAAACACTTTAATTACATTTGTAACGGATGATTTGGCAACTGTTAGCGATTTTGCCAGCTTTGCGTGCGAGTAGCTCGGATTTTCGCGATGCGCGAGCAAAATTTTGATACGCTGCTCTTCTTGCTTGGACGGCATTTTGACAACTGAAGAGTGAATTCCAAAATCAAAATAGGAGCAACATTCTACACACACACACCTTCAAAATGAGGGTTGTTCAGGTTTTTTAAATGCAAAATTGAAAGAAATACGTCAAGTTTATATTGACCAAATTTTGACCGCAGCACCCTTTATAGGGAAGTCTACAAATAATTACGAACCGCTATGAACTTTTGCGTGGTCATTACCAGCCAGAATTGAAATATGGGGGTCGCTTTATATGGGGACTATATACAATTATGAACCGATATGGACCAATATTTGTGTAATTGTGGATCGGTTTATCTGGGGGTTATATATAACTATAGACCGATATGGATAAATTTCGGCATGGTTGTTAGCGGTCATGTACTAGCACAATGTACCAAAATTTCAAATCTGGGTATCGGTTTGTATGGGAGTTATATATAATTGTACCGATATGGACTGATTTTCGATCACGTAACAAATTTCAACAGAATCGGATGAAATCTTCTCCTCCAAGAGGCTCCGGAGGTCAAATCTGGGGATCGGTTTATATGGGGGCTATATATAATTATGGACCGATATGGAGCAATTTTTACATGGTTATTAGAGGCATTATACTAATGCCACTTGCCAAATTTCAATCGGATCGGATGAAATTTGCTCCTCCAAGAGGCTCCATGAGTCAAATCTGGAATCGGGTTTTATAGGTAAAAGTGGTCCGATATAGCTCATTTGCAAAACCATCCGACCTACATCAATTAGTTTCTTTCGAAAGTTATCGTGATTTCAACAGATGGACGGACGGACATCACTAGATCGACTTTGAATTTCACCACGATCCAGAACTTATATATTGTATGGGGTCTTGGACCACTATTTCGATGTGTTACAAAAGGAATGACAAAGTTGATATAGCCCCCATCTTATAATGGAGGTTATTTATATAGAGGAGTCTATAAATAATTATGAAGCAATATGAACAAATTTTCGCACGGTCATTACAGAGCCAATTTTCTTTTATCTGCACGCAGTCCAAATTCGAAGATAGGCTATATCAGTGCAGGTTTTGATAAAGCTTCCATTTAAATCGATCCCACCAATAGAATTAGAATTCACTTATTTATCACATGAGACCAATAAGTACACGCAAAAAAATAATTCTTTCCTCCCAAACGAAATTTTAGACAAACAAAGTTCGTTTCTCATTTGCTTTTCGCTGTAAGGAAGTGTATTTGGAAGAAAAGTATATACTTTTTGTGATAAACGTTTATTCTTTTCCAGGATGTAAAAACAATTTCATAAAGGCAAACTCAAAAAAAAAAAAAAAAAAACATTATGTTCTTGCTAATTGCATTTTCCCTCACATCTTTCTCACATCCACGAGGTTTTTTAGTTTTTAACACCTTTTCCTGTAATACCAACAATGCCGAAGAAATTATACGATTTTACAAATTTTTAAGTTTTTTTTTACCTTTCGCCTGGACTGAGAATCGAACCGCGGACCATGCACTTTGTAAGCCAACACACTAACCACTGAGCTATGTACCTGTTATGGTCATCAATAGATAATTATCCATATAAGTTATATTTATATAGCATAGCTTGCGGCGCCCACGAACCGAATAAACAAAGTTTATTTAACAGAAACAAACACTTAGTTTGGCACCGTGGAGCAGTGGTTGCTACGTCCGACTTGCATGCCAAGGGTCGTGGGTTCGATCCCTGCTTCGACCAAAGTTTTTTTTTTTTTTTTTTATATATTCCAGATATGTTCGGAAGATTCCGAAAAAATGTTCAACATTACATTGTAGTATATTAAATTTTGAACTGTAAAATGTGTCTTATTAAAGACCTAAAGTCAGAAAAGAACAGTTTTTAATATAAACGAAATGGACTGTGTTGTTGTTTCAAAAATAACTTTTTTGATTGAAAAAATAAAAATTTTGTAAGAAACGAATTTTTTGACGATAAAAGTTTATAATGTTCGAAGCAATTAAAAAAACTCTAACAAAAGAAAAACGTTTTCGGTACACGTTTTCCAAACGTTTTTTTTTTTCTTTGCGTGTAGATATTTCTTTTTTCGTTCAATGTATATATCATTAAGTATATTTGGAATGTAACAATTGGTAGTTAAAATCTTAAATCCTATACACCGCAATTTTCATCCGATTTGCCTGAAATTGAAAATCTAGACTTATTTTATGTCCACAGAGTGGTGCGCCGAAAATGGAGTGTGTCGGTCCATGTTTTGGTATGGCCCAATATAGACCGCCATACAGACCGATCTGCCAACTTGATTTCTTGAGCGTTTCGAGACCACAATTTTTATCCGATTTTGCTGAAAGTAAAAATTTTGACGTATTATAAGTCCACAGTAAGGAGTGCTGAATATGGTGGATATCGGTCCATGTTTTAGTATGGCTCCCATCCCAGCCAAAAACATGCTGAATTTTCATCAGCTTTGTAAAGGAAGAAAATTCAAGCAGCACGTACTCTTGCAAGGAATTCATCGATGAATTTATAAAGAAATGTCCCACTTAAATGCGCTTCTTCTACATATGAATTTCAACGATTTCAGAAGCACAAAATATGGATGTGGAGAGCATGAAATCTTAACTTGACACATAGTTCGATAGAAGTCGTGAAGCAACTCTTCTATACAGGAGTGCAACCTTGTAAGCGAGAGACGAAGCACCTAGTGCAACTCAGCTGCGCTAATTTCTGCACCAACATTATTTACATATTTTAATTACGTTGTTCGTCTTAAATATGTATAGTGAAGCTCTATATTATGCACTGAAAATGTTGTGAGGAAAAGTAGTGTCAACATTATGGACATTATAATTTTACTGCTTCCAAATTTACAATTATTTGCCCACTTGACTTCTAGAGCATCTAGTCACCGTAACTTTTGCCAAATTTCTTGAAATTCGAAATTTCAACGATGAGATATATTAGAACCATAAAGAGATACGTCAAATTACTATACAATCTTAATATACAGCATTTAACTTCTTTGGGGAATATTTAAATCACTTTAACTTGTACATTTCAAAGGAAATTCAATTGACCCGTTTAGGCTGAGTATTTTCAATCCCTACCCAATAAGGCCCCATAAAGTTTCCCACAAGGTATGTATGGAGTTCGCCCATTATTTTCTAAGTATAAATAATAATGTTGACCACGAAAAGCATTGGAGTGTAATGACAAGTTGACATATCCAAAACAGCATGAACTAATGTTGATAACACCAACACAACCAAAGAATGGTGACATAACACTGGCTATGCGATATACGCCTGAAACAGACATTTGTTCGTTCACACTGGAAACCAGGAATGTCACTCTACGAATACATATACGCGGGCACATACACACACACACACGTTTCACTACTCTCTAACAAAATGTTGTGCCCCAAATGTCAAATAAATGAGACGAGTAAATGTATCACAACTACTACTCATACAAACTTATTGCAACAGACACTAATACACAATAATGCAATCTCAAAATCTCGTGTGATTTTGATAAATTTGACATTTTTGTGGGCGTTTGTAATGACAACAACAGACGACTGGCAACTGAAGCATAATATGTGCAAGCATTGACCATTACCCTGCCATCATTATCGCTAACAATTAAAATGACATTAACTTGTAAAATATAATTTTCATATATTTGACTGAAGCGAAAGAATAGGAAACTTGAGAAATTCGTCGACTGAAATGCTCTAAGTCAAGGAATATATTGCTTAAGAGAATTCGGAGAAAGGGCGAGAGTTATGCGTAGGTTAGGTTAGGTTAGGTGGCAGCCTGATGTATCAGGCTCACTTAGACTATTCATCCCATTGTGATACCACAGTGGTAAAGTTCTCTCTTATCACTGAGTGCTGCCCGATTCCATGTTAAGCTCAATGATAAGGGAGCTCCTTTTTATAGCCGAGGCCGAACTGCGTTCCACATTGCAACGAAACCACTTATATATAATTATGTTCCGATGTGGACCAATTTTTGCATGGTTGTTAGAGATCATTTACTAACACCATGTACCAAATTTCAGCCGGATCGGATGAAATTTGCTTCTCTTAGAGGCTCCGAAAACCAAATCGGGGGATCGGTTTATATGGGGGCTATATATAATTATGGACCGATGTAGACCAATTTTTTCATGGTTATTAGAGACCATATACTAACACCATGTACAAAATATCAGCCGGATCGGATGAAATTTTCTTCTCTTAGAGGCTCCGCAAGCCAAATCTGGGGATCGGTTTATATGGGGGCAATATATAATTATGGACCGATGTAGACCAATTTTTTCATGGTTATTAGAGACCATATACTAACACCATGTACACGCAAAGAAAAAAAACGTTTGGAAAACGTGTACCGAAAACGTTTTTCTTTTGTTAGAGTTTTTTGAATTGCTTCGAAAATTTTAACTTTTATCACAAAAAAAATTCGTTTACAAAATTTTTATTTTTTCAATAAAAAAAGTTATTTTTGAAACAACAACACAGTCCATTTTGTTTATATCAAACACTGTTCTTTTCCGACTTTAGGTCTTTAATAAGACACAGTTTACAGTTCAAAATTTAATATACTACAATGTAATGTTGAACATTTTTTCGGAATCTTCCGAACATATTTGGAATATATGTAAACAAAAAAACTTTGGTCGAAGAGGGGATCGAACCCACGACCCTTGGCATGCAAGTCGGACGTAGCAACCACTGCTCCACGGTGCCAAACTAAATGTTTGTTTCTGTTAAATAAACTTTGTTTATTCGGTTCGTGGGCGCCGCAAGCTATGCTATATAAATATAACTTTTATGGATATTTATCTATTGATGACCATAACAGGTACATAGCTCAGTGGTTAGTGTGTTGGCTTACAAAGTGCATGGTCCGCGGTTCGATTCTCCGTCCAGGCGAAAGGTAAAAAAATTTTAAAAAATTATAAAATCGTATAATTTCTTCTACATTGTTGGTATTACAGAAAAAGGTGCTAAGAACTAAAAAACTTCGTGGAAGTGAGAAAGATGTGAGGGAAAATGCAATTAGCCAGAAAAATTTTTTTTTGAGTTAGTCTTTATGAAATTGTTTTTACATCCTGGAAAAGAATAAACGTTTATCACAAAAAGTATATACTTTTCTTCCAAATGTACTTCCTTTCAACGAAAAGCAAATGAGAAACGAACTTTGTTTGTCTAAAATTTCGTTTGGGAGGAAAGAATTATTTTTTTGCGTGTACCAAATATCAGCCGGATCGGATGAAATTTTCTTCTCTTAGAGGCTCCGCAAGCCAAATATGGGGGTCGGTTTATATGGGGGCTATATATAATTATGGACCGATGTAGAACAATTTGTGCATGGTTGTTAGAGACCATATACTAACACAATGTACCAAATTTCAGCCGGATCGGATGAAATTTGCTTCTTTTAGAGGCTCCGAAAGCCAAATCGGGGGATCGGTTTATATGGGGGCTATATATATTATATGGGGGCTATACGTAAAAGTGGACCGATATGGCCCATTTGCAATACCATCCGACCTACATCAATAACAACTACTTGTGCCAAGTTTCTAGTCGATAGCTTGTCTCGTTCGGAAGTGAGCGTGATTTCAACAGACGGACGGACGGACGGACATACTCAGATCGACTCAGAATTTCACCACGACCCAGAATATATATACTTTATGGGGTCTTAGAGCAATATTTCGATGTGTTACAAACGGAATGACAAAGTTAATATACCCCCCATCCTATGCTGGAGGGTATAATTAATATACCCTCCATCCTATGGTGGAGGGTATAATAAGTAAGGAAAGTCTAAAGTCGGGCGGGGCCGACTATATTACACCCTGCACCACTTTGTAGATATAAATTTTCGATACCATATCACATCCGTCAAATGTGTTGGCGCCGATATATATGAAGGTTTGTCCCAAATACATACATTTAAATATCACTCGATCTGGACAGAATTTGATAGACTTCTACAAAATCTATATACTCAAAATTTAAGTCGGCTAATGCACTAGGGTAGAACAAAATGTTAGGAAAACATTTGAATCTGAAGCAATTTTATGGAAACTTCGCAAAACTTTATTTATGATTTATCGCTCGATATATATGTATTAGAAGTTTAGGAAAATTAGAGTCATTTTTACAACTTTTCGACTAAACAGTGGCCGGATTACAAGGAAAATGTTGGTATTTTGACCATTTTGTCGAAATCACAAAAAAAAAACATATGTATGGCAGCTATATCTAAATCTGAACCGTTTTCAATCAAATTTTGCACACTTGTCTATACGACCAAGTGTTATGTTTGTACAACATTTCAAGCAAATCGGTATAAAACTCTGGCTGCTGGGTCCATATTAGTGCATATCGGGCGAAAGATATATATGGGAGGTATATCTAAATCTGAACCGATTTCTTCCAAAATCAATAGGGTTCTATTCTGACCCAAATTAGGAACATGTGCCAAATTTGAAGGCGATTGGGCTTAAATTGCGACCTAGACTTTGATCACAAAAATGTGTTCACAGACAGACGGACATGGTTATATCGACTCAGGGACCCATCCTGAGCATTATTGCCACAGACACCATATGTCTAACTCGTCTCCTTCTGGGTGTTACAAACATATGCACTAACTTATAATACCCTTTTCCACAGTGTGGCGCAGGGTATAAAAACATTTCATACCGGTACACCTGGTGGTGTTTCGACGTTTGTGCAATTTCATAATATATTAAATATTTTTGTATACCCTCCACCATAAGATGGGGGTATATTAACTTTGTCATTCCGTTTGTAACACATCGAAATATTGCTCTAAGACCCCATAAAGTATATATATTCTGGGTCGTGGTGAAATTCTGAGTCGATTTAAGCGTGTCCGTACGTCCGTCTGTTGAAATCATGCTAACTTCCCACCGAAACAAGCTATCGACTTGAAACTTTGCTGTAGATCGGATGGTATTACAAATGGGCCATATCGGTCCAGTTTTACGTACAGCCCTCATATAAACGGACCCCCAGATTTGGCTTGCGGAGCCTATAAGAGTAGCATATTTCATCCGATCTGGCTGGAATTTGGTACATGGTATAAGTATATGGTCTCTAACAACCATGCAAAAATTGGTCCATATCGGTCCATAATTATATATAGCCCCCATATAAACCGATCCCCAGATTTGTCCTTCGTAGCCTCTTATAGGAGTCAAATTCATCCGATCCAGTTGAAATTTGGTACGTGGTGTTAGTATATGGTCTCTAACAACCACGCAAAAATTGGTCCATATCGGTCCATAATTATATATAGCCCCCATATAAACCGATCCCCAGATTTGTCCTCCGCAGCCTCTTAGAGGAGAAAAAATTCATCCGATCCGTTTGAAATTTGGTACGTAGTGTTAGTATATGGTCTCTAACAACCACGCAAAAATTGGTCCATATAGGTCCATAATTATATATAGCCCCCATATAAAATGATCCCCAGATTTGACCTCACGTGCCTCTTGCAGGAGAAAAATTTATCCGATCCGGTTGAAATTTGGTACGTGGTGTTAGTGTATGGTCTCTAACAACCATGCAAGAATGGTCCATATCGGTCCATAATTATATATAGTCCTCATATAAACCGATCCTTAGATTTGTCTTCCAGAGCCTCTTGGAGGAGCAAGATTCATCCGATCCAGTTGAAATTTGGAACGTGGTGTTAGTATGTGGTCTCTAACAAACACGATATGGACACGAATTGGTCCATATCGGTCCATAATTATATATAGCCCCCATATAAACCGTTCTCCAGATTTTACCTCCGGAGCCTCTTAATTAATTGGAAATTCATCCGATCCGGTTGAAATTTGCAACGTGGTGTTAGTATGTGGCCGCTAATAACCATGCCAAAGTTGGTCCATATCGGTCTATAGTTGTATATAGCCGATCCCCAATCACACAAAAATTGGTTCATATCGGTTCATAATCATGGTTGCCACTCGAGCCAAAAATAATCTACCAAAATTTTATTTCTATAGAAAATTTTGTTAAAATTTTATTTCTATAGAAAATTTTGTCAAAATTTTACTTCTATAGAAAATGTTGTCAAAATTTTATTTTATTTCTATAGAAAATTTTGTTAAAATTTTATTCCTATAGAAAATTTTTTCAAACTTTATTTCTATATAAAATTTTGGCAAAATTTTATTTCTATAGAAAATGTTGTCAAAATTTTAATTCTATAGAGAATGTTGTCAAAATTTTATTTCTATTGAAAATTTTGTCAAAATGTTATTTCTATAGAAAATTTTGTCAAGATTTGAATTCTATTGAAAATTTTGTCAAAATTTTATTTCTATTGAAAATTTTGTCAAAATTTTATTTCTATTGAAAATTTTGTCAAAACTTTATTTCTATAGAAATTGTTGTCCAAATTTTACATCTACAGAAAATGTTGTCAAAATGTTATTTTATCAAATTTTTATTTCTATAGAAACTTTCATCAAAATTTTATTTCTATACAAAATTTTGTCAAACCAAATTATATACGTATTTAATTGGCCTTTTTTAGTTTAATTTATACTACGTATGGACTACCTTGCAATTTAGAAGACGGTGTTAGGAAGTTTCAAGATACCTTGCCATCGGCAAGTGTTACCGCATCCCAACTAATTCGATTGTGGATGACAGTCTTCAGTAGAAGTTTGTACACAATCCATGGTGGAGGGTACATAAGCTTCTGCCTGGCCGAACTTACGGCCGTATATATTTGTTTTACTTTCAATAACTAAAAGAGTATGGTATACTCGAGTAAATTAAATCCATTATTTTCCCTGTTTTAATTATTTCATATCAAGCCTTTATTTCACTACTTATTTATACAAAGGAATTCGGTAGTGAATTTTAATCTTTTCGTAAAAAGAAATACTAAAACGGCTTATGCATTATTCCAAAAAAATGTAATCCTGATAAATCTTCTAGAGAATATTTGAAATTCTATTATATAAATTGGTTAACTATTTTGCCCTCAATTGAATATAAATACCAAAGAACAAGAGATTTTTAGATATTGAGAAGAATAACAAAACGAAAATCGTTTCTTTAATTTCTCATTGTTGTGTTATTATTTCGGAATACAAGTAATCGAAAAATTGGAAATTTTTCAGTTATCACCTAACAAAAAAAAAAAAACAAACAAACAAACAAATAATAAAATAACACAAAAACTGAAAATAAATAAACAAAGTATCATAAATTTTAAGAAGCTTAGCACTGTTGCTGCTGCTTATTCAACTGCTAAGAGCTTTTCGGCAATAACAGGGAAAACAATTGTCATTGAAGCAAGAGGTTTACTACAGCCATGGACAATACTTTGTTTTTTTAGAGAGAGAGAGAGAGAGGACGAATGATTTTCACCCTACCAGAAAAGAAACTTTTGTTAAGGATGTTAAGTTCTTTTTCGAAGAACACAAAAGCAAGCATGTATAGCCAAAAGTTGGGCTAGGCCGAATTTTATGTACCCTCAATCATGGATGGAGCAATAACTCACAACTGTATGCGGCCAGGATATGTGTGACATAGTAGGTTCGGGATTATTACATTTCGTCGATATATCGAAGGCTATGCCAATATATCAGTGTACACGAAAATAAAATTTCCGCAATTTTTTTGTTGTTAAAAATTAAAAGTTTCAGAATTTTTTATTTTTATACCGTCCACCATAGGATGGGGGTATACTAACTTTGTCATTCCGTTTGTAACACATCGAAATATTGCTCTTAGGCCCCAGAATGTATATATATTCTGGGTCGTGGTGAAATTCTGAGTCGATCTAAAAATGTCCGTCCGTCCGTCCGTCCGTCCGTTCGTCTGTTGAAATTACGCTAACTTCCGAACGAAACAAGCTATCGACTTCAAACTTGGCACAAGTAGTTGTTATTGATGAAGGTCAGATGGTATTGCAAATGGGCCATATCGGTCACCTTTGTCGTATAGCCACCATATAAACGGACCCCCAGATTTGGCTTGCGGAACCTATAAGAGTAGCATATTTCATCCGATCTGGCTGAAATTTGGTACATGGTGTGAGTATATGGTCTCTAACAACCATGCACAAATTGGTTCATATCGGTCCATAATTATATATAGCCCCCATATAAACAGATCCCCAGAATTGATCTCCGGAGCCTCTTAGAGGAGCAAAATTCATCCGATCCGGTTGAAATTTGATACGTGGTATAAGTATATGGTCTCTAACAACCATGCCAAAATTGTTCCATGTCGGTCCATAATTATATATAGCCCCCATATAAACAGATCCCCACATTTGATCTCCGGAGCCTCTTAGAGGAGCAAAATTTATCCGATCCGGTTGAAATTTGGTACATGGTGTTACTATATGGTATTGGGAGCCACCGTGGTGCAATGGTTAGCATGCCCGCCTTGCATACACAAGGTCGTGGGTTCGATTCCTGCTACGACCGAACACCAAGAAATTTTTCAGCGGTGGATTATCCCACCTCAGTAATGCTGGTGACATTTCTAAGGGTTTCAAAGCTTCTCTAAGTGGTTTCACTGGAATGTGGAACGCCGTTCGGACTCGGCTATAAAAAGGAGGTCCCTTGTCATTGAGCTTAACATGGAATCGGGCAGCACTCAGTGATAAGAGAGAAGTTCACCACTGTGGTCTCACAATGGACTGAATAGTCTAAGTGAGCCTGATACTTCGGGCTGCCACATAACCCAACCTAACCTACTATATGGTCTCTAACAACCATGCAAAAATTGGTCCACATCGGTTCATAATTATATAAGCCCCATATAAACCGATCCCCAAAGTTGGCTTGCGGAGCCTCTAAGAGAAGCAAATTTCATGCGATCCGGATGAAATTTGGAACATGGTGTTAATATATGGTCTCTAACAACCGTGCCAGAAATAGTCCATATCGGTCCATAATTATATATAGCCCCCATATAAACCGTTCTCCAGATTTGCCCTCCGGAGCCTCTTGGAGGAGCAAAATTCATCCAATGCGGTTCAAATTTGGAACGTGGTGTTAGTATATGGCCGCGAACAACCATACCAAAATTGATCCATGGTCTATAGTTGTATATAGCCGATCTCCAAACACACAAACATTGGTCCATATCAGTTTTTTTTTAATATTTTAACAAAATTTTCTATAGCAATAATATTTTGACAACATTTACTATAGAAATAACATTTTGACAAAATTTTCTATAAAAATAAAATTTTGGTAAATTATTTTTGGCTCGAGTGGCAACCATGATTATGAACCGATATGGACCAATTTTTGTGTGATTGTGGATCGGCTATATATAACTATAGACCGATATGGACCAATTTTGGCATGGTTATAAGCGGCCATATACTAACACCACGTTGCAAATTTCAACCGGATCGGATGAATTGTGCTCCTCCAAGAGGCTCCGGAGATAAAATCTGGGGAACGGTTTATATGGGGGCTATATATAATTATGAACCGATATGGACCAATTTTTGCATGATTGTTAGAGACCATATAACTCCATGTGCCACATTTCAACCGAATCGGATGAATTTTGCTCCTCCAAGAGGTTCCGGAGGTCAAATATGCGGATCGATTTATATGGGGGCTATATATAATTATGGACCGATATGGACCAATTCTTGCATGGTTGTTAGAGGCCATATACTAACAACACGTACCAAATTTCAACCTGATCGGATGAATTTTGCTCCTCTAAGGGGCTCCGGAGGTCAAATCTGGGGATCGGTTTATATGGGGGCTATATATAATTATGGACCGATATGGACCAATTTTAGCACGGTTGTTAGAGGCCATATACTAACAACACGTACCAAATTTCAACCGGATCGGATGAATTTTGCTCCTCTAAGAGGCTCCGGAGGTCAAATCTGGGGATCGGTTTATATGGGGGCTATATATAATTATGGACCGATATGGACCAATTTTAGCATGGTTGTGAGAGACCATATACTTACAATATGTACCAAATTTCAGATGGATCGGATGAATTTTGCTCCTCTAAGAGGCTCCGGAGGCTAAACTGGGAGTCGGTTTATATGGGGGCTATATATAATTATTCGCCGATATGGAACAATTTTTTCATGGTTGTGAGAGACCATATACTTACAATATGTACCAAATTTCAGACGGATCGGATGAAATATCCTACTCTTATAGGCTCCGCAAGCCAAATCTGGGGGTCCGTTTATATTGGGGCTATACGTAAAAGTGGACCGATTGGCCCATTTGCAATACCATCCGACCTACATCAATAACATCTACTTGTGCCAAGTTTGAAGTCGATAGCTTGTTTCGTTCGGAAGTTAGCGTGATTTCAACAGACGGACGGACGGACGGACATGCTTAGATCGACTCAGAATTTCACCACGACCCAGAATATATAAAAGTTATTGAATTAATTAATTTCGTGATTGAATCAGAAAAAATATTCCGTGTATTTGGCCAAAAACGGATACTTCGATTTATTACAAACTTTTTGGAAAACCTATAATGCCTGCATCTCCTGATGCAGGGTAATGTAAACGTTTTAGTTTCCATACCAGGTGAACATCTCCACTGTACGGTAAATATACAATGCCTGGGACTTGGTATGAAAATAAGCATCTCACTCATTACACCAATGCCAACTTCAGCTACTACACTTACAGCTGTTGTCGTACTCCTTAGATATGCTTTCAAAGGACACACTCTTACACTCTTGCAATCATATAAATACCTTTGGGAATTGTAACAGTCATGCTGGAGAGAAGTCCATAAAAAGCAACAGTAAATTAAGGTGACAGATCATGGCCACTATCACAAGTACAACAAAACCTTTTGCCAAAGGAAATCTTTACGCACAGACACACACATATAAGAATTTCTCTCATTACCAAATGCAAAAGAAACAATTTCATTTTAATAAAAGGAGTGCAGTTCTATCTCATACTCACTGTGATTCAGCTTCTATGGGACATGGACCAATGGCCTTAAGTGCCATTTAAGTTTTTGCCCTTAGGAGAATTTTTGTCTTTGTCACATGAAAATGTTTCTTGGGTATTTCACAGAAAGCTTTTCTTTTCATTGGGGGAAAATTATAGTCTTATGAGAAACCTTTGTGATAATGAAGATTCTTAAGAAAAAACATTTTTTTGAAGATAATTCTTCTTACACAAAAATCATAATTAATTGTTTTACAGGAATTACGAAAATAAATTTTTGTTTCGCATATTTATGACCTACTATGTTAGTATGAATGGTTTTGCATTTGTCATGTCATCTTAGTTGAATATGGGGTGTCATTTAACGAATTTCCGAAAACTATGACAATTTTGCTTGGAGGAATAAGGATATTTGTAGATCAATGTTTGCTGGTAAATTAAAAACAAAAACATCAGGAGGCTTGCAGATTTGGTGAAACCAACACTCAAAACAAAGTTTACTTGAAATCAAATATTTTGACCTTTCCATAAGGATTTTGGTATTGATTTCTAGCCAAAGATGCAGATTTTTTAAGACAAAGAAATTTTTGAGGGAGCTATTTAGCTTTAAACTAGGCTTTATAAATTTGAAATTTGGATACAAATGGGATCGAATTTTCGTTCTCGTTTTGCGATATATCAACAAAGGAATTCATGTATAAATAAATAACAGTCTTAAAATCCAAATTATTGCAGATATTAAAAAAAAAAAAAAACAAAAAACAAGTATATACGGCCGTAAGTTCGGCCAGGCCGAAGCTTATGTACCCTCCACCATGGATTGCGTAGAAACTTCTACTGAAGACTGTCATCCACAATCGAATTACTTGGGTTGCGGCAACACTTGCCGATGGCAAGGTATCTTAAAACTTCTTAATACCGTAATATATACCACGTTGTCCATACGTCCATAGTCCATACTTAAAATGGCCCATTAAATACGTATATAATTAAGTTTGACAAAATTTTCTATAGAAATAAAATTTTGACAAAAAAAAAATTTTGACAACATTTTCTATAGAAGTAAAATTTGGAAAAAATTTTCTATAAAATACGATTTTATACAAAATTTTCGATAGAAATAACATTTTGACAAAATTTTTACAAAATTTTCAAAAGATTTAAAATTTTGACAACATTATCTATAGAATTACAATTTTGACAACATTTTCTATAGAAATAAAATTTTGCCAAAATTTTCTATAAAAATAAAATTTGACAAAATTTTCTATAGGAATAAAATTTCGACAAAATTTTCTATAGAAATACAATTTTGGCCAAATTTTCTATAGAAATAAAATTTTGCTAGATTATTTTTGCTCGAGTGGCAAGCATGATTATGAACCGATATGGATCAATTTTTGTGTGATTGGGGATCGGCTAAATATATCTATAGACCGATATGGATCAATTTTGGCATGGTTATTAGCGCCCATATATTAACACCACGTTGCAAATTTCAACCGGATCGGAAGAATTTTGCTCGTCCAAGTGGCTCCGGAGTTCAAATCTGGGGATCGGTTTATATGGGGCCTATATATAATTATGGACTGATATGGACAAATGGTTCTTAGAGACTATATACTAATACCATGTATCAAATTTCAGCCAGATCGGATGAAATTTGCTTCTCTTAGAGGATGCGCAAACCAAATCTGGGAATCGGTTTATATGGAGCTATATATAATTATGCACCGATGTGGACCAATTTTTGGAATGGTCATCAGAGACCATATACTAACACCATGTACCAAATTTCAGCCAGATAAGATGAAATTTGCTTCTCTTAGATCAGCTCTTAGATCGGCTCCGCAAGCCAAATCTGGGGATCGGTTTGTATGGGGGCTATATATAATTATGGACCGATTTGGACCAATTTTTGCATGGTTGTTAGAGACCATATAATAACACCATGTACCAAATTTCAGCCGTATCGGAAGAAATTTGCTTCTCTTGGAGGCTCCGCAAACCAAATCGGGGGATCGGTTTATATGGGGGCTATATATAATTATGGACCGATATGGACCAATTTTTGCATGGTTGTAAGAGACAATATACTAGTACCATGTACCAAATTTCAGCCGTATCGGATGAAATTTGCTTCTCTTTGAGGCTCCGCAAGCCAAATCTGGGGATTGGTTTATATGGGGGCTATATATAATTATGGACCGATGTGAACCAATTTTTGCATGGTTGTTAGAGACCATATACTAACACCACGTACCAAATTTCAGCCGGATCGGATGAAATTTGCTTCTCTTAGATCAGCTCTTAGATCGGCTCCGCAAGCCAAATCTGGGGATCGGTTTGTATGGGGGCTATATATAATTATGGACCGATTTGGACCAATTTTTGCATGGTTGTTAGAGACCATATAATAACACCATGTACCAAATTTCAGTCGTATCGGATGAAATTTGCTTCTCTTGGAGGCTCCGCAAACCAAATCGGGGGATCGGTTTATATGGGGGCTATATATAATTATGGACCGATATGGACCAATTTTTGCATGGTTGTAAGAGACAATATACTAGTACCATGTACCAAATTGCAGCCGTATCGGATGAAATTTGCTTCTCTTTGAGGCTCCGCAAGCCAAATCTGGGGATTGGTTTATATGGGGGCTATATATAATTATGGACCGATGTGAACCAATTTTTGCATGGTTGTTAGGGACCATATACTAACACCATGTGCAAAATTTCAGCCGGATCGGATGAAATTTGCTTCTCTTAGAGCAATCGCAAGCCAAATTTGGGGGTCCGTTTATATGGGGGCTATACATAAAAGTGGACCGATATGGACCAATTTTTGCATGGTTGTTAAAGATCCTATACTAACACCATGTACCAAATTTCAGCCGGATCGGATTAAATTTTCTTCTCTTAGAGCAATCGCAAGCCAAATTTGTGGGTCCGTTTATATGGGGGCTATACGTAAAAGTGGACCGATATAGCCCATTTGCAATACCATCCGACTTACATCAATAACAACTACTTATGCCAAGTTTCAAGTCGATAGCTTGTTTCGTTTGGAAGTTAGCGTGATTTCAACAGAAGGACGGACGGACATGCTTAGATCGACTTAGAATTTCACCGCGACCCAGAATATATATATACTTTATGGGGTCTTAGAGCAATATTTCCATGTGTTACAAACGGAATGACAAAGTTAATATATCCCCTATCCTATAATGGAGGATATAAAAATATTTTCTTTAGGCCAAAGATTTCGAGTCCTTAAAATACGAATGCGGTTTTTTCTTAGCATAGAAGCAACTTTTCAATAAAGTCGTTTTGTCCTTTTATTTAAGTGATTCTACTTAAAAATGGGTATCTTAAATTCAAATAAAAATTTTCAACTTCTCTTCAATACTTGTGAAAAGTATTTCAAAATAATGAAATCGTCTTTAAATTTGTTGCCTTTTTGCATCTTGGCATCAAAGCAAAAAATGTTTTTCTACATATTTTTAAGGACGGTGTGAACTTCAATCATAGCATAATTTCAACTTGAAGTCGAGTCTGAAGTTGGAAATTGAAAATTTCTTTAAGAACTTTTTAAAGGACTTTGGTAGCACATGAAGAAAAAAAGCTGAAAGAACTAATATATTAAAAATTTTCCTAGAATCAAGTATGCAACACTCAAATTTAATAGAGAATTGTGAATTTAATGTGTCCTTACTTCAATTCTTCATCTTTTTGGCTCGGAATTGTACCAAAATCATTACTGTAAAGTCAAAATCTTTCGAAGCGGGCATGATTTTTTTTTTTTGTTTCAGTGTATTCGTATTAAGAAGTTTCATGATACCCTGCCATCGGCAAGTATTATCAAATCCCATTAAATTGATTGTCTTTGACAGTCTTTAGTGGAATACGCAATCCATGCAGCCAATGAAAAAATACATTCCTAAGGAACGAAATTTTAGACACACGAAATTTCCATTTGACATAAAGTATTTTCATTGAGATCAAATAAATCCGAATTCATGACAAACGTTGTAACAATGGTCTCTAATCTGTTTTATAATGCTTCTAAAGAAAATTGTTTTGCGTCAAAAGAAATCTTCATTTGTCTAAAATTTCGTTCCTCAGAAAAGAAAACTTTTCTTTCAGTGTGGTGAAGGTTACAAAAAATTCGGCGCTTTAAAATTTTCTGCTATCTATATTTTATTTAAGTGTTTTAATTTCATTTCAAAATCGGATTTTTTGAAGTATATAGTATAGAATTATAATCACGTTTATACCCTGCGCCACACTGTGGAACAGGGTATTATAAGTTAGTGTATATGTTTGTAACACCCAGAAGGAGACGAGATAGACACATGGTGTCTTTGGAAATAATGCTCAGGGTGAGTCCCTGAGTCGATATAACCATGTCCGTCTGTCCGTCTGTCCGTCCGTCCGTCCGTCCGTCCGTCCTTCCGTCTGTCTGTGAACACATTTTTGTGATCAAAGTCTAGGTCGCAATTTAAGTCCAATCGCCTTCAAATTTGGCATATGTTCCTAATTTGGGTCAGAATAGAACCCTATTGCTTTTGGAAGAAATCGGTTCAGATTTAGATATAGCTCCCATATATATCTTCCGCCCGATATGCACTAATATGGACCCAGCAGCCAGAGTTTTATACCGATTTGCGTGAAATTTTGTACAAGCATAACACTTGGTCGTATAGTCAAGTGTGCAAAATTTGATTGAAATCGGTTCAGATTTAGATATAGCTTCCATATATATCTTTCGCCCGATATGGACTAATATTGTCCTAAAAGCCAGAGTTTTGGCCCAATTTTGTTGAAATTTTACACACGGAGTAGAGTTAGCATTGTAGCTGTGCGTGCCAAATTTGGATGAAATCGATTCAGATTTCGATATAGCTCCCATATATATCTTTCGCCCGATATGGACTAATATGGTCGTAGAAGCCAGAGTTTTGGCCCAATGTGTTTGAAATTTTGCACTAGAAGTACAATTAGTAGTGTAGTTAAGTGTGCAAAATTTGATTGAAATCGGTTCAGATTTAGATATAGCTCCCATATATGGACTAATATGGTTCTAATAGCCAGAGTTTTGGCCCAATTTGGTTGAAATTTTGCACAGGGAGTAGACTTTGCATTGCCAAATTTGGTTGAAATCGGTTCAGATTTAGATATAGCTCCCATATATATGTTTTTCTGATTTCGACAAAAATGGTCAAAATACCAACATTTTCCTTGTAATCGCCACTATCTACAAAGTGGTGCAGGGTATAATATAGTCGGCCCCGCCGACTATATTATATAAAAATGTAATAGGTGCTCCGGCAAAGTATTTGAGGACTCTTAAGGGTCCCCGAATTAAATGAAGTTTAATTCCTTCTCAAGCTACACACAAAGAACAAAAAAAACGTTTGGAAAACGTGTACCGAAAACGGTATTCTTTTGTTAGAGTTTTTTGAATTGCTTCGAAAAGTATACACTTTTATCACCAAAAAAAATTCGTTTGTTACAAAATGTTTATTTTTTTAATAAAAAGTTATTTTTGAACCAACCACACAGTCCATTTCGTTTATATCAAACACTGTTCTTTTCTGACTTTAAGTCTTTTATAAGACACATTTTACAGTTCATAGTAAAAATTTAATATAGTAGAATGTAATGTTGAACATTTTTTCGGAATCTTCCATAACCATATCTATATGTAATATATCTAAAAAAGAAAAAAATTTGGACGAAGCAGGGATCGAACCCACGACCCTTTGCATGCAAGTCGGACGTAGCAACCACTGCTCCACGGTGCCCAACTAAATGTATTTTTCTGTTAAATAAACTTTGTTTAATCGGCTCGTGGGCGCCGCAAGCTAAGCTATATAAATACAACTTATATGGATAATTGTCTATTGATGACAATAACGGCTACATAGCTCAGTGGATAGTGTGTTGGCTTACAAATTGCATGGTCCGCGGTTCGATTCTCCGTCCAAGCGAAAGGTAAAAAAAAAATTTAAATTTATAAAATCGTATAATTTCTTCTACATTATTTGTATTACAGAAAACGGTGCTAAGAACTAAAAAACTTCGTGGAAGTGAGAAAGATGTGAGGGAAAATGCAATTAGTCAGAAAAAAATTTTTTGAGTTAGACTTTATGAAATTGTTCTTACATCCTGGAAAAGAATAAACGTTTATCACAAAAAGTATATACTTTTCTTCCAAATACACTTCCTTTCAACGAAAAGCAAATGAGAAACGAACTTTGCTTGTCTAAAATTTCGTTTAGGAGGAAAGAATTATTTTGTTGCGTGTATTTTCTCCGTTGATCAAACGAAGCACTAATAGTCCTCAGCTAAAATCTATTTAGGGAACATTCATAATGAAGAATGTATTGAATTGTTCCATTATGCGGTCATATAATTTGGCAACTCCACACACAATAGCCACCAAAGTCCTTAGGGAAATAAGCTCCATCTATGCCTTATTGATTTACAGCAATTTGCCATGGAATTATTCCCTCTACTCATATGCTTCAACAATACACATGTAAATCCAATAAGGCTATCCCAAGAGGATATTTGTTTGTAATATCCAGTATACTTACACGAGGTGCATGTGTGTGAGGCGACACACATGCACCTCGCACAGCAAACATGAAACCATCAACACCATAAGGATGCAGAATGTAGAAAACCACAACTACCACATACGCCTGTAATATTCAAACTAAAGACGCTCATTTGTAATCATCGTCAAATGTGATTAGGAATGATGCACAACAACTCGAGAGTAGAGATTCACACACCAAGAATGTGCCTTAATGATAATGACATTTGTAAGAGACCACCACCACGGGCACCGCGGCTGCAACCACCATAGATAGCGAATATTGTTGCTGCTGTGTAACAGCAGTACATTGTGGCACTTTGGCTTCTTTTGTCTTTGGGGGCGGAGAAAGGGACCATTCAATTTTATCTAAGTACAAATGAATCGAACTATACCGGCTTAAGACGCTTTCATTTAGCTGGAGAGAATTCTACACCGTTCAGCTATAACCACACATGGGAAATTTGAATTCTAGTTTAAATTACGTTATATTTGGTATTAAGACAACAAGCTAAAGGTACTCGTATAGTGGAAGCACGATATTTCAGGTTCACTTTGGATATTCAGTCTATTGAGATAAAAAAAAAAAAAAACAAGTATATACGGCCGTAAGTTCGGCCAGGCCGAAGCTTATGTACCCTCCACCATCGATTGCGTAGAAACTTCTACTGAAGACTGTCATCCACAATCGAATTACTTGGGTTGCGGTAACACTTGCCGATGGCAAGGTAAATTAAAACTTCCTAACACCGTCTTCCACCGTGTCCATACGTAGTATATATTAAACTAAACAAGTATATACGGCCGTAAGTTCGGCCAGACCGAAAGACTGTCATCCAAAATCGAAGTACTTGGGTTGTGGTATCTTAAAACTTCTTAACATCGGTTTCTAAGTTGTGAGTTAGTCCATACGTGGTATATATTAGACAAAAAAGTTATGTATAGTTAAGTCTACAAATAATTACGAATCGATATGGACTTTTTGCACGGTACGTAGAGATCCAGAATTGAAATACGGGGGTCGCTTATATGGGGGCTTTATAGAATTATACACTTGATATGGACCAATTTTTATGTGATTGGGGATCGATTTATCTGAGGGCTATAGATAACTATAGACCGATATGGACCTAGTTAGGCATGGTTGTTAACGGCCATATACTAGCACAATGTACCACATTTCAAATGACTCGGATGAAATTTGCTCCTCCAAGTGGCTCCAAAACCAAATCTCGGGATCGGTTTATATGGGGGCTATATATGATTATGGACTGATATGGACCACTTTTGGCATGATTGTTAAATACCATATTCTACCACCACGTACCACATTTCAAACGGATCGGATGAATTTTGCTTCTCCAAAAGGCACCGGAGATCAAATCTGGGGATCGGTTTATATGGGGGCTATATATAATTATGGACCGATATAGACCTATTTTTGCATGGCTATTAAAGACTATATACGTACACCACGTACCAAATTTCAACCGGATCAGATGATCAGATGCTCCTCCAAGAGGCTCTGGAGGTCAAATCTGCGGATCGGTTCATATGTAGGCTATATATAATTATGAACCGATATGGACCAATTTTTGCATGGTTGTTAGAGTCGATATACTAACACCACGTATCAAGTTTCAACCGGATCGGATGAAATTTGCTCCTCCAAGAGAGAGAGAGGGAGAGATTTGCAGGTGTCTATCACCGTTTTCGAGTTAAAAAACACCGACTCCAAGGATTTTATTATAGGTTGCCTGTCTTTTCACTATTCGAAGTTCCAGGTCTTTACAATATACTCCGAGACCCACTTTTCCATCCATTTTAGAGCCATCAGTGTAGAAATATATATACTGTTTATTCCCCGCGTTCTTTGGAAGCAACGCCCGTTACGAATTAGAGTTTGAAACTTCTTGTCGTAAAGCGGTTTCGCCAACGTTTAACACATTTGGCATTTTTTCGAGAACCGAACTATGTCGGTGCCTTTTGACCGACCACAGCGATAGCTCGCGCAATCCTACAGCAGTTGTTGCAGCTATGCAATAGACGCAGCACGACATTAAGGGAAACTGTTCCTGTCTTACAGAATGCGCCTGAGATACACAAGCACTCCATTCGCTGAACATTATCTAAATTTGTCGGCTGCTGAAGTGCCGACCACAGCATGCTTCATCTCACGAAAGATGTCAACATTTATAAAAATAATACTTTCAGAAGAATGTATTATTGTTATACCCTCCACCATAGGATGTGGGGTATACTAACTTTGTCATTCCGTTTGTAATACATCGAAATATTGCTCTAAGACCTTCTAAAGTATACATATTCTGGGTCATGGTGAAATTCTGAGTCGATCTATGCATGTTCGTCCGTCCGTCTGTTGAAATCACGCTAACTTCCGAACGAAACAAGCTATCGACTTGAAACTTGGCACAAGTAGTTGTTATTGGTGTAGGTCGGATGGTATTGCAAATGGGCCATATCGGTCAACTATTACCTATAGCCCCCATATAAACGGACCCCCAGATTTGGCTTGCGGAGCCTATAAGAGTAGCATGTTTCATCCGATCTGGCTGAAATTTGGTACATGGTGTCTAACAACCATGCAAAAATCGGTCCATATCGGTCCATAATTATATCTAGCACCCATATAAACCGTTCTCCAGATTCGATCTCCGGAGCCTCTTAGAGGAGCAAAATTCATCCGATCCGGGTGAAATGTGCATCGTGGTGTTAGTATGTGGCCGCTAATAACTATGCCAAAGTTAGTCCATATCGGTCTATAGTTGTATATAGCCGAACCCCAATCACACAAAAATTGGTTCATATCGGTTCATAATCATGGTTGCCACTCGAGCCAAAAATAATCTAAAAAAATTTTATTTCTATAGAAAATCTTGTCAAAATTTTAATTCTATTGAAAATTTTGTCAAAATTTTACTTCTATAGAAAATGTTGTCAAAATTTTATTTTATTACTATAGAAAATTTTGTTAAAATTGTATTCCTATAGAAAATTTTCTCAAACTTTATTTCTATATAAAATTTTGGCAAAATTTTATTTCTGTAGAAAATGTTGTCAAAATTTTAATTCTATAGAGAATGTTGTCAAAATTTTAATTCTATTGAAAATTTTGTCAAAATGTTATTTCTGTAGAAAATTTTGTCAAAATTTTATTTCTATAGAAAATTTTGTCAAAATTTTATTTCGTTGTTGTTTGAAAAGAAAACTTTTTCAAAATATTATTCGAATAGAAAATTTTGTCAAAATTTTTCTTCTATCAAAATTTTTGTGAAAATTTTATTTTTATAGAAAATTTTGTCCGAATTTAACTTCTATAGAAAATGTTGTCAAAATTTTATTTCTATAGAAAATTTTATCAAAATTTTATTTCTATACAAAATTTTGTCAAACTTAATTATATACGCATTTAATCGGCCTTTTTATACCCACCACCATAGAATGGTGACGGGAGTATAATAAGTTTGTCATTCCGTTTGTAACACATCGAAATATCGATTTCCGACTATATAAAGTATATATATTCTTGATCAGGGAGAAATTCTAAGACGATATAACGATGTCCGTCTGTCTGTCTGTTGTAATCACGCTACAGTCTTCAATAATGAAGCAATCGTGTTGAAATTTTGCACAAACTCGTCTTTTGTCTGCAGGCAGGTCAAGTTCGAAGATGGGCTATATCGGTCCAGGTTTTGATATAGTCCCCATATAAACCGACCTCCTGATTTGGGGTCTTGGGCTTATAGAAATCGTAGTTTTTATCCAATTTGCCTGAAATTTGAAATCTAGAGGTATTTTATGACCATAAAGAGGTGTGCCAAAAATAGTGAGTATCGGTCCATGTTTTGGTATAGCCCCCATATAGACCTATCTCCCGATTTTACTTCTTGGGCTTATATAAACCGCAGTTTTTATTCAATTTACCTGAAATTGGAAATCTAGAGGTATTGTAGGACCACAAATACGTGTGCCAAAAATTGTGAGTATCGGTCCATTTTTTGGTATGGTCCCCATATAAAACGACTTCCCGATTTGGGGTTTGGGCTTATAGAAACCGTAGTTTTTATCCAATTTGTCTGAAATTGGAAATCTAGAGGTATTTTAGGACCATAAAGAGGTGTGCCGAAAATGGTGAGTATCGGTCCATGTTTTTGTATAGCCCCCATATAGACCGATTTCCCGATTTTATTTCTTGGGCTTCTAGAATCCGAAGTTTTTATCTTATTTGCCTGAAATTGGAAATCTAGAGGTATTGTAGGACCACAATTATGTGTGCCAAAAATTGTGAGTATCGGTCCATATTTTGGTATAGCCCCCATATAGACCGATCTCCCGATTTTACTCTTGGGCTTATAGAAACCACAGTTTTTATTCAATTTACCTGAAATTGGAAATCTAGAGGTATTGTAGGACCACAAATACGTGTGCCAAAAATTGTAAGTATCGGTCCATGTTTTCGTATGGTCCCCATATAAAACGACCTCCCGATTTGGGGTCTTGGGTTTATAGAAACCGTAGTTTTTATCCAATTTGTGTGAAATTGGAAATCTAGAGGTATTTTCGGGTCATAATGAGGTGTGCCGAAAACGGTGAGTATCGGTCCATATTTTAGAATAGCCCCCATAAGAACGATCTCCCGATTTAAATCCTTGGGTTTCTAGAAACCGTAGTTTTTATCTGATTTGCCTGAAATTGTAAATATTCTGGTATTTTAGGCTCACAAAAACGTGTATCGGATTAAGTTTTTATCGGTCCATTTGGTAATGCCTCCATATAGACCGACTTCACTTCTTGAGGGTGTAGAAAGCGCACTTATCATGAAAATTGCTTGAAACTCAATGTAAAATTTCCAGATTTTACTTCCACAGATTTAAGATTTCAAATCAAAACGTTATTTTATAATTTTCTTGCACACTTACAAGAGATGTTAATGATTCCTCTAAAACTCAAACAAAAATGGTTCTTATAAATCCAGAATCTGATATAGTCCTCATAGATGAAATCTTTAAATTTATCTTCGGGAAGTGTCCTCAAGTCCTCAAGCCCTCCTGAAATTTCAAAGGAAACCCTAATATTTGGTTCATGGTGGTGGGTATTTAAGATTCGGCCCGGCCGAACTTACTGCTGTATAACTTGTTTAGTTTAATATATACTACGTATGGACTACCTTGCAATTTAGAAGACGGTGTTAGGAAGTTTTAAGATACCTTGCCATCGGCAAGTGTTACCGCAACCCAAGTAGTTCGATTGTGGATGACAGTCTTCAGTAGAAGTTTCTACGCAATCCATGATGGACGGTACATAAGCTTCGGCCTGGGTGAACTTATTGCTGTATATACTTGTGTTTACTTGTAACCTCCAATTCCATCCTATGTTGGTGGGTATTAATTGATACACTCATACAATCGGTGACCAATGCAGATTGGAGTACTGGACCGTGGTGTAACTAATCCAATATCAAATAGACATCATTACATGAACGTAAGTTACTTTGGTTTTAGAAATTTAACTGAGGAAAAATAAACATTTGCCTCATCCTTATTCAAACAATCAACTTTGAAAGGTGGGTGTGCAAAAAGTGTATAAAATTCAAAAAAAAAAGCTTCCGGTTATGGGGACAGATATAAAAAACGAAATAAATAAATAAAATGCTCTAGCGTCCTTTCAATGGAATATCCTTTGTAAACTAAAAATCATTTTAGGGTTTCAATTCCATTGCCCCTATCCCTATCCATTAAATAAAGGTGTGTGTATTTTATTCAAAGCTTAGTTTTATTATTTTTTCCCCTTTTTTTGTACGATTGCTCTCCACTAGAACTAGAAGAAACATATAAAACCTTGGAATGATACCATGAAACCTCTGGTTTTAACCCAAAAACCATTAAACCCAACACCTGTGGTCAGCACTACTTTTTCGTTTGCAAACTTAAGTAGCTTTTCACTTGGTTTCATTTTATCCTTCCTCTGTGGTCATAGAGGGTAGTTTGTTTCTATGAAGGATGCTGTGTTGGGGCTGTAACATCACAAGTATGGGTCAGGGCTACTTTTTCCTTGCAGTTTTAATTTTACACGATTTAAGCTATTTTCGACCTTCTTTGAGTTGCTACACTCTTTACGTTCACTATTATACGAGGGGTGTAAAATAATGTCGTCACTTGGTTTTTATATTATCGTACATTGGCGCAACCGATTTATTTATTGTGCGAACCAGTCAAACACAGAGACTCACGGATGGACGGATATGCTATATTCGATTCAGAAAGACACGTAGGAATTTTGTTTGTAAACTTTAGGATCTGGTTGTTATTGGTATAAATATAGAATAGGGAATTGAGTTGCCCTTCGGCAACCTGACAAAATTTTCTATAAAAACAAAATTTAAAAAAAAATTAATTTTGACAAAATTAAAATTTTGACAAAATTTTCTATAGAAATAAAAGTTCGAGAAATTTTTTTTATTAAAGTTTTATTAAAGTTTTCTATGGAAATAAAATTTTGACAATGCTGATGGCCTTAGCAGCCAATGCTACTTTTCCCTTTTCTTTTTTATCATACATTTACTGTATGATTAAAATAAACAATAAATAAATAAATAAAAATTTTGACAAAATTTTCTATAGAAATTAAATTTTGACACAAGTTTTTATAGAAATTAAATTTTGACAAAATTTTCTATAGATTTACAATTTTGACAAAATTTTTTTATAGAAATCAAATTTTGTAAAATTTTCTATGGAAATAAAAATTTGACAAAAATTTTTATAGAAATAAAATTTGGACACAATTTTCTAGAGATATAAAATTTTGATAAAATTTTTTAGAGATATAAAATTTTTGCAATGTTTCCTATAGATATAAAATTTTGACAAAATTTTCTATACAAAAAAATTTTTACACATTTTCTATGAAATAAAACTTTGACAAAATTTCCTACGGAAATCAAATTTGACAAAATTTCCTATAAAAATACAATTTTGACATATTTTTCTTTAGAAATAAAAATAAAAGAGATAACATTTTATCGAAATTATCTATAGAAATGAAATTTTGACAAAATGTTCTACAGGTTAGGTTAGGTGGCAACCCGATGTATCAGGCTCACTTAGACTATTCAACCCATTATGATACCACATTGGTAAACTTCTCTCTTATCACTAAGTGCTGCCCGATTCCATGTTAAGCTCTATGACAAGGATCCTCCTTTTTATAGCCGAGTCTGAACGGCGTTCCACATTGCAGGGAAACCACTTAGAGAAGCTTTGAAACCCTCAGAAATGTCACCAGCATTACTGAGGTGGGATAATCCACCGCTGAAAAACTTTTTGGTGTTCGGTCGAAGCAGGAATCGAACCCACGACCTTGTGTATGCAAGGCGGGCATGGTAACCATTGCACCACGGTGGCTCACAAATGTTCTATAGAAATAAAATTTTTACAAAATTTTCTATAGAAATAGAATTTGGACAAAATTTTCTATAGAAATAAAATTTTGACAAAATTTTCTATAGAAATAAATTTTTGACAAATTTTTCTATAGAAATAAAGTGTTGACAAAATTTTCTGTAGAAATAAAATTTTGACAAAATTTTCTATAGAAATAAAATTTTGACAAATTTTGCTATGGAAATAAATTGTTGACAAAATTTTCTATAAAAATAAAATCTTGATAAAATTTTCTATAGAAATAAGATTTGTACAAAATTTTCTATAGAAATAAAATGTTGACAAAATTTTCTATAGATTTAAAATTTTAATAACATTTTCTATAGAAAAAAAATTTTGACAAAATTTTCTATAGAAATAAAATTTGACAAAATTTTCTATAGAAATAAAATGTTGACAAAATTTTCTGTAGAAATAAAATTTTGACAAAATGTTCTATAAAAATGAAATTTTGACAAAATTTTCTATAGAAATAAAATTTGGACAAAATTTATTACAAAAAAAAAATTAAACAAAATTTTCTATAGAAATAAAATTTTGACAAAATTTTCTATAGAAATAAAATTTTGACAAAATTTTCTATAGAAATAAAGTTTTGACAAAAATTTCTGTAGTAATAAAATTTTGACAAATTTTGCTATGGAAATAAATTGTTGACAAAATGTTCTATAGAAATAAATTTTTAACAACATTTTCTATAGAAATAAAATTTTAACAAAATTTTCTATAAAAATAAAATCTTGATAAAATTTTCTATAGAAATAAGATTTGTACAAAATTTTCTATAGAAATAAAATTTTGACAAAATTTTCTATAGATTTAAAATTTTAATAACATTTTCTATAGAAATAAAATTTTGACAAAATTTTCTATAGAAATAAAATTTGACAAAATTTTCTATAGAAATAAAATTTTGACAAAATTTTCTGTATAAAAAAAATTTGACAAAATGTTCTATAAAAATGAAATTTTGACAAAATTTTCTATAGAAATAAGATTTGTACAAAATTCTATGGAAATAAAATTTTGACAAAATTTTCTATAGATTTAAAATTTTAATAACATTTTCTATAGAAATAAAATTTTGACAAAATGTTCTATAAAAATGAAATTTTGACAAAATTTTCTATAGAAGTAAAATTTTGACAAAATGTTCTATAAAAATGAAATTAAGACAAAATTTTCTATAGAAATAAAATTTGGACAAACATTTTTACAAAAAAAAAAAAATGTAACAAAATTTTCTATAGAAATAAAATTTTGACAAAATTTTCTATAGAAATAAAATTTTGACAAAATTTTCTTTAGAAATAAAATTTTGACAAATTTTGCTATGGAAATAAATTGTTGACAAAATTTTCTACAGAAATAAATTTTTAACAACATTTTCTATAGAAATAAATTTTTAACAAAATTTTCTATAAAAATAAAATCTTGATAAAATTTTCTATAGAAATAAGATTTGTACAAAATTCTATGGAAATAAAATTTTGACAAAATTTTCTATAGATTTAAAATTTTAATAACATTTTCTATAGAAATAAAATTTTGACAAAATGTTCTATAAATATGAAATTTTGACAAAATTTTCTATAGAAGTAAAATTTTGACAAAATGTTCTATAAAAATGAAATTAAGACAAAATTTTCTATAGAAATAAAATTTGGACAAACATTTTTACAAAAAAAAAATGTAACAAAATTTTCTATAGAAATAAAATTTTGACAAAATTTTCTATAGAAATAAAATTTTGACAAATTGTTCTATGGAACTAAAGTTTTGACAAAATTTTCTGTAGAAATAAAATTTTGACAAAATTTTCTTTAGAAATAAAATTTTGACAAAATTTTCTTTAGAAATAAAATTTTGAAAATTTTGCTATGGAAATAAATTGTTGACAAAATTTTTTATAGAAATAAATTTTTAACAACATTTTCTATAAAAATAAAATCTTGATAAAATTTTCTATAGAAATAAGATTTGTACAAAATTCTATGGAAATAAAATTTTGACAAAATTTTCTATAGATTTAAAATTTTAATAAAATTTTTTATAGAAACAAAATGTTGGCAAAATTTTGTATAGAAATAAAATTTTGACAAAATTTTCTATAGAAATCAAATTTTGAAAAAATTTCTATAGAAATAAAATTAAGACAAAATTTTGGATAGAAATAAAATTTGGACAAAATTTTTTACAGAAAAAAAGTTAAACAAAATTTTCTATGGAATTAAAATGCTGACAAAATTTCCAAAACAATACAATTTTGACAAACTTTTCTATAGACATAAAGTTTTGACAAAATTTTCTGTAGAAATAAAATTTTGACAAAATTTTCTATTAAAATACAAATTTGACAAAATTTTCTATAGAAATAAATTTTTAAACATTTTCTATAGAAATAAATTTTTAACAACATTTTCTGTAGAAATAAAATTTTGACAAAATTTTCTATAAAAATAAAATCTTGATAAAATTTTCTATAGAAATAAATTTTTAACAACATTTTCTATAGAAATAAATTTTTAACAACATTTGCTATAGAAATAAAATTTTAACAAAATTTTCTATAAAAATAAAATCTTGATAAAATTTTCTATAGAAATAAGATTTGTACAAAATTTTCTATAGAAATAAAATTTTGACAAAATTTTCTATAGATTTAAAATTTTAATAACATTTTCTATAGAAATAAAATTTTGACAAAATTTTGTATAGAAATAAAATTTGACAAAATTTTCTATAGAAATAAAATTTTGACAAAATTTTCTATAGAAATAAAATTTTGACAAAATGTTCTATAGAAATGAAATTTAGACAAAATTTTCTATAGAAATAAAATTTGGACAAAATTTTTTACAAAAAAAAAAGTTAACAAAATTTTCTATAGAAATAAAATTTTGACAAAATTTTCCATAGAAATAAATTTTTGACAAAATTTTCTATAGAAATAAAATGTTGACAAATTTTTCTATGGAAATAAAGTTTTGACAAAATTTTCTTTAGAAATAAAATTTTGACAAATTTTGCTGTGGAAATAAATTGTTGACAAAATTTTCTATAAAAATAAATTTTTAACAAAATTTTCTATAAAAATAAAATCTTGATAAAATTTTCTATAGAAATAAGATTTGTACAAAATTTTCTATAGAAATAAAATTTTGACAAAATTTGCTATAGATTTAAAATGTTAATAACATTTTCTATAGAAATAAAATGTTGGCAAAATTTTGTATAGAAATAAAATTTTGATTTCGAAGAAAAGAACAATTATTCGTACTAACCACAAAAATTTTATCAAAAAATTCAAAAGATGTTTTAATTTTGGTAGATTTTTAGTAAAATTTTCATCAATTATGCAATTATGTTTGGCACGAGTGGCAACCTTAGTTCAGACACTATCTAGAAATATCATTATATGGGGTCTGAGATCAATATTTTGACGTGTTATATCCTCCACCACCTAAAAAGTTTTAAGATACCTTGCCATCAGTAATAGTTACACCACGATACTCACAAATATTTCTATTCCTCTTCTTTCCTACCTCGTTAGCCATGATCCAAAAACATACACGTACCCACATATGTAAGTTTGGATGTTTTGGCATAAATATGATTTATGACTTCCGTTTCTTGTTTATTTGAAAGCATAAAAAAACCCCGACACTATATTTTTTAGTTTTTTGAAGAGCAATAGCAACAGGAAGAAATCCTTAGAAAAAAAAAAAACTAAAAACGGATGAATAGATACAGCTAGGCAAACCTCTACCAAAAAAAAAAAAAAATAACGAAAAAGAATCCAGAAACTTCACAAAGTGCCGCTTGGTCTTCTTTTATTTTTCGCATTATGACCAATGGCTAGAAGTATTAACATCCTTGTAAATTTCCAATGTGACCATGGGGTTTGTTGGTCCCTGTTACATTCACTATGTCTCAAAACCACTTTAACCACTTCACCAACATGCTTTTCTTGTTCCTTTACTACCAATACCAAAAAATGTTGAGGATTTCTTAATTCCGTTTCCGTTACCATGTGTAGATTTTCAAAAACTGAAATCTAATAGAGAGAAGAATTAAATTGAAACTGTGAAATTTTATATGAAAATCTGAAATCAATTAGCTTTAGTTATTATTTTAAAAATTGCCTTGGTAAAAAATTAAGGATCATATTTAAATAACCGGCAGTACAAACGTACAGGTTTATAAGGAATTATTTTACTAGGTCATAATTAATATAGGTTCTGTCAACTCTTCTATTACACTAATAGGAAAAGTTTCGATATATTAACGAAATGTGTCGTTAAAAGTCAGCCAACGAAAGAAATTCGTTAATACAACGAAATTTTTCGTTATTATAACGAATTTTCAGTCAATCAACGTAACGTTTCGTACTATTAACGAATATTTTCATTGTATTAATGAAAATGTTTCGTAATATCAATGAAAATTTTTCGTTGGTTGACTTTTAATGAAATTTTCTTTGTGTGTACTATAACGAATAAAGGGTGATACGTCCAAAATTTGGTCAAGGGAAAACGCGTTTAAATCGATGAAATCGTTTATTTAAAAAATCAAATTAAATTTCTTTTTCAAGTTCAATTAGTATAAAATTCAGGAAAAATATTCAGTTAGGCTTTCGCTTTTCCAAATCCGAATTGGCGGTCCTCACGCTTGACACCTGCCATCAGATTTTGTACAGCCACCTTGTTTACCTTCTTCGCCGCAGAAAGCCAGTTTGCCTTGAAGTACTGGTCCTTAGCAGTTTTTTTGGTCTTCTTTAGGTTCCGCTTGACAATAGCCCAATATTTCTCAATTGGGCGGAGCTCTGGCGTGTTGGGAGGGTTCTTGTCCTTGGGAACCACCTGCACGTTGCTGGCGGCGTACCACTCCATGGGCTTTTTACCGTAATGGCAAGATGCCAAATCCGGCCAAAACAGTACGGAACAACGGTGTTTCTTCAGGAAAGGCAGCAGACGTTTATTCAAACACTCTTCACGTAAATTTCTTGGTTGACAGTCCCGGAAGCTATGAAAATGATGCTTTTCAAGGCTTGCCAAACCAGATATTTCTTTGCGAACTTTGACAGTTTTATGTGCTTGAAAATATCTGCTACCTTTCCCCTTCCTTTTGCCGTATAAAACTCCTGTCCCGGAAGCTGCTTGTAGTCGGCTTTGACGTAGGTTTCGTCGTCCATTACCATGCAGTCAAACTTCGTCAGCATCGTCGTGTACAGCCTCCGGGATCGCGCTTTGGTCGTCGTATTTTGTTTATCATCGCGATTTGGAGTCACTACCTTCTTGTAAGTCGATAGTCCGGTTCGTTTTTTGGCTCGATGCACGGTTGTAGACGATACACCCAGCTTATTTGCGGCATCTCGGAGAGAGAGAGGTTAGGGTTTCGCTTGAAACTACCGGCAACTCTCTTTGTCGTCGCAGCGGCTTCCGGTTTTCGATTTCCCCCCGATCCAGACATCCTGACAAACGTTCCCCAAACACTTTAATTACATTTGTAACGGTTGATTTGGCAACTTTTAGCGATTTTGCCAGCTTTGCGTGCGAGTAGCTCGGATTTTCGCGATGCGCGATCAGAATTTTAATACGCTGCTCTTTTTGCTTGGACGGCATTTTGACAACTGAAGAGTGAATTCCAAAATCAAAATAGAAGCAACATTCTACACACACACCTTCAAAATGAGGGGTGTTCAGGTTTTTTAATGCAAAAATGAAAGAAATACGTCAAGTTTATATTGACCAAATTTTGACCGTATCACCCTTTACAGATATGACTTCGAATCTATGCACTATTACATTTTTATACCCTCCACCATAGGATGGGGGTATATTAACTTTGTCATTCCGTTTGTAACACATCGAAATATTGCTCTAAGACCCCATAAAGTATATATATTCTGGGTCGTGGTGAAATTCTGAGTCGATCTGAGCATGTCCGTCCGTCCGTCCGTCTGTTGAAATCACGCTAACTTCCGAACGAAACAAGCTATCGACTTGAAACTTGGCACACGTAGTTGTTATTGATGTAGGTCAGATGGTATTGCAAATGGGCCATATCGGTCCACTTTTACGTATAGCCCCCATATAAACGGACCCCCAAATTTGGCTTGCGATTGCTCTAAAATAAGCACATTTTATCCGATCAGGCTGAAATTTGGTACATGGTGTTAGCATATGGTCTCTAATAACCATGCAAAAATTAGTCCATATCGGTCCACTTTTACGTATAGTCCCCATATAAACGGACCCCCAGATTTGGCTTGCTGAGCCTCAAAGAGAAGCACATTTCATCCGATATGGCTGAAATTTGGTACATGGTATAATTATATTGTCTCTAACAACTATGCAAAAAGTGGTCCATATCGGTTCATAATTATATATAGCCCCCATATAAACCGATCCCCAGATTTGAACTCCGGAGCCTCAAAGAGAAGCAAATTTCATCCGATACGGCTGAAATTTAGTACGTTGTGTTAGTATATGGTCTCCAACAACCATGCAAAAATTGGCCCATATCGGTCCATAATTATATATAGCCCACATATAAACCGATTCCCAGATTTGGTTTGCGGATTCTCTAAGAGAAGCAAATTTCATCCGATCCGGCTGAAATTTGGTACATGGTATTAGTATAAAGTCTCTAAGAACCATTCAAAAATTGGTCCATATCAGTCCATAATTATATATAGCCCCTATATAAACCGATCCCCAGATTTGAACTCCGGAGCTACTTGGACGAGCAAAATTCATCCGATCCGGTTGAAATTTGCAACGTGGTGTTAATATATGGCCGCTAATAACCATGCCAAAATTGGTCCATATCGGTCTATAGTCATATATAACCGATCCCCAATCACACAAAAATTGATCCATATCGGTTCATAATCATGCTTGCCACTCGAGCAAAAATAATCTAGCAAAATTTTATTTCTATAGAAAATTTTGTCAAAATTTTATTTCTATAGAAAATTTTATCGAAATTTTATTCCTATAGAAAATTTTGTCAAATTTTAGTTCTATAGAAAATTTTGGCAAAATTTTATTTCTGTAGAAAAAGTTGTCAACATTTTAATTCTATAGAGAATGTTGTCAAAATTTTAAATCTTTTGAAAATTTTGTAAAAATTTTATTTCTATAGAAAATTTTGTCAAAATTTTATTTCTATAGAAAATTTTGTTAAAATCGTATTTCTATAGAATTTTATTCAATAGAATTTTAGTTCTATAGAAAATGTTGTCAAAATTTTATTTTGTCAAAATTTTATTTCTATAGAGAATTTTGTCAAACTTAATTATATACGTATTTAATAGGCCATTTTAAGTTTAATATATACCACGTATGGACTACGTGGTATATATTACGGTATTAGGAAATTTTAAGATACCTTGTCATCGGCAAAAGTTACCGCAACCCAAGTAGTTCGATTGTGGATGACAGTCTTCAGTAGAAGTTTCTACGCAATCCATGGTGGAGGGTACATAAGCTTCGGCCTGGCCGAACTTACGGCCGTATATACTTGTTTACAATAACGCGCTATAGTTTTCTAATTTTATTTTTCAATAGCAGAAATGTGGAAATAAAATAACATACAATTTTATAATCCATTTAGATTTGTTCGAATTTGCTACTATGTGCATGAATTAAGGCCTTCCTACGACCGACAAAGCCAACACACATTACACGAATTGGTTGTTCACTACTTTGCCCCTCCCCGCAATCATATATATATATATATATATATATATATGGTGGCAATCATATATATATATATATATATATATATATATATATATATATATATGGTGGCAATCATATATATATATATATATATATATATATATATATATATATATATATATATATATATATATATATATATATATATATATATATATATATATATATATATATATATATATATATATATATATATATATATATATATATATATATATATATATATATACACTAGTTTTATTTTTGTACAATATAAATTTGCCCAAAGGATCGCAAGACCAACTTTCAATCTTCTTTCTTATTCTCCGTTTTCTAGACCCTTTGTATATTGCAACTTTTGCCCTTTGTTTATTAAGTTAAAATAATATTTTATTATTTGCCTAATTAAATTTCATTCAAATCCTTTGAGTTTTTGTTGGTGTAAATTCTCCATCGATTCGTTTGATAATGAAAAGGCTTCTTTGTAATTTGAAACATTTTTGTCTTTGGCCTCACCAGCAGAGTTTCATTAATACACGCCTAGAATGATTTATGCAATTTAAAGCGCTATGAAACTTGCTAAAATAAGCAATATATAGAGAGAGAGAGAGGAACTTCCCACATTGCTTTCGCCACCCTTCCAAAACCCTATTACTACAAAAGTGCACATGTACACTTTATTTCTTTGTGATTCGAATTTCTTTCTTTGTAATGTTTTGAGATACAAAGCAATTTTGTTTTCCAAGCTGTTATTAATTAGTATGTAATCAATTACTTAAAGCACAAAATTGTTTGGACCCGCAATGACATGCACATACTAACACATACATTCGCACATCCATATACAAAAAAAATTCGATATCCTTTTAGATGTTAATACAATGAAATTCTTTTGATTGACTCTTGCAGAGTCAATTAATTTGCTTTGTGCATTTTTGATATATGATTTCAATTTAGGTTCAGGGAATATTGAATTTTTTCACACATTCAATTTTAATTAAATTGTTTCTATTGTTAAATTTTAATAAACAATGAATATACACAAAGAGATAAAATTTCGACAACATTTTCTATAGAAATAAAATGTTGACGCAATTTTCTATAGATATAAACTTTTGACACAATTTTCTATAGAGATAAAATTATGACAAAATTTTCTATAGAGATACAATTTTGACAAAATTTTCTATAGCGATACAAATTTAACAAAATTTTCTATAGAAATAAAATTTTGACAAAATTTTTTATAGAAATAAAATTTTGACAAAATTTTCTATAGAAATAAAATTTTGACAAAATTTTCTATGGAGATGAAATTTTGACAACATTTTCAATAGAAATAAAATTTTGGCAAAATTTTCTATAAAAATAAAATTTTGACACAATTTTTAACAGAAATAAATTTTTGACAAAATTTTCTATAGAAATAAAATTTTGACAAAATTTTCTATAGAGATGAAATATTGACAAAATTTTTCACAAAAAAATAATTTTTGACAACATTTTCTATAGAGAAAAAATTTTGACAACATTTTCAATAGAAATAAAATTTTGGCAAAATTTTCTATAAAAATAAAATTTTGACAAAATTTTCTACAGAGATAAAATTTTGACAAAATTTTCTATAGAAATAAAATTTTGACAAAATTTTCTATAGAAATAAAATGGTGACAAAATTTTCTACAGAGATAAAATTTTGACAAAATTTTCTATAGAAATAAAATTTTGACAAAATTTTCTATAGAAATAAAATTTTGACAAAATTTTCTATAAAAATAAATATTTGACAAAATTTTCTATAGAGATGAAATATTGACAAAATTTTTAAAAGAAATTAAATTTTGACAAAATTTTCTATAGAGAAAAAATTTTAACAACATTTTCAATAAAAATAAAATTTTGACAAAATTTTCTATAGAAATAAAATTTTGACAAAATTTTCTATAAAAATAAAATTTTGAACTATTGACAAAATTTTTAACAGAAATTAATTTTTGACAAAATTTTCTATAGAGGAAAAATTTTGACAACATTTTCTATAGAAATAAAATTTTGGCAAAATTTTCTATAAAAATAAAATTTTGACACAATTTTTAACAGAAATAAATTTTTGACAAAATTTGCTATAGAAATAAAATTTTGACAAAATTTTCTATAGAAATAAAATTTTGACAAAATTTTCTATAGAAGTAAAATTTTGACAAAATTTTCTATAGAGAAAAAATTTTGACAACATTTTCTATAAAAATAAAATTTTGACAAAATTTTCTATAGAGATGAAATATTGACAAAATTTTTAAAAGAAATTAAATTTTGACAAAATTTTCTATAGAGAAAAAATTTTAACAACATTTTCAATAAAAATAAAATTTTGACAAAATTTTCTATAGAAATAAAATTTTGACAAAATTTTCTATAGAAATAAAATTTTGACAAAATTTTCTATAGAGATACAATTATGACAAAATTTTCTATAGAAATAAAATTTCGACAACATTTTCTATAGAAATAAAATTTTGACAAAATTTTCTATGGAGATGAAATTTTGACAACATTTTCAATAGAAATAAAATTTTGGCAAAATTTTCTATAAAAATAAAATTTTGACACAATTTTTAACAGAAATAAATTTTTGACAAAATTTTCTATAGAAATAAAATTTTGACAAAATTTTCTATAGAGATGAAGTATTGACAAAATTTTTAACAGAAATTAATTTTTGACAACATTTTCTATAGAGAAAAAATTTTGACAACATTTTCAATAGAAATAAGATTTTGGCAAAATTTTCTATAAAAAAATTTTTAAAAAATTTTCTACAGAGATAAAATTTTGACAAAATTTTCTATAGAGAAAAAATTTTGACAACATTTTCAATAGAAATAAAATTTTGGCAAAATTTTCTATAAAAATAAAATTTTGACACAATTTTTAACAGAAATAAATTTTTGACAAAATTTTCTATAGAAATAAAATTTTGACAAAATTTTCTATAGAAATAAAATTTTGACAAAATTTTCTATAGAAGTAAAATTTTGACAAAATTCTCTATAGAGATGAACTATTGGCAAAATTTTCAATAGAGATAAAATTTTGACAAAATTTTCTATAGAGATGAAATATTGACAAAATTTTTAACAGAAATTAAATTTTGACAAAATTTTCTATAGAGAAAAAATGTTGACAACATTTTCAATAGAAATAAAATTTTGGCAAAATTTTCTATAAAAATAAAATTTTGACAAAATTTTCTATAAAAATAAAATTTTGACAAAATTTTCTATAGAAATAAAGTTTTGACAAAATTTTCAATAGATATAAAATTTTGACAAAATTTTCTGTATAGCTAAAATTTGACAAACTTTTCAATAAAAATAAAATTTTGACAAAATCTTCTATAAAAATGAATTATTGACAAAATTTTCTATATAGATAAATTTTTACAAAATTTTCTATGGATATGAAATATTGACAAAATTTTCTATATAGATAAAATTTCAACAAAATTTTCTATAGAAATCAAATTTTTACAAATTTTTTTATAGTGCTAAAATTTTGACATAATTATACCCTTCACCACTACTGTGGTACAGGGTATAATAAGTTTGTGCATTTGTATGTAACGCCAAGAACAAAAAAATTTGACGGGAAGCAAAATTATCAGAACAAATTCGGGTATTCACTCAACCCAATGTGAATTGCCCGAATTTATCCTGATAATTGGTTGATAGTTTTGCTTCCGGAAGGTTCAACTGTAGTTCACTTTTGGTTGAGTCAACTAACCCGAAATTACTCTGATAATTGGTTGATAGTTTTGATGCAAGTAGAGGATGCTGATGAGGAATGTGGTAATTCCGAACCATCTGTAGATCCAACCATCTTGCAGTCTATAGGGCTTTGCCCAAATAAATTTGACAAGCATACTTTTTCTCTGTTGGTAAAGCTACACTTGTAGTTAAGCAATGCATGGTTTTATGCTGAAATCAAAAAAAAACCAACAACAACAACAATGATTAAAGAAAAAAACAACAATAACAACAAAACAAAACGAATGAAATAAAATGTTGATAAAATTTTCTATAGCGATGAAATATAGACAAAATTTTCTATAGAGCTAAAATTTTGACAAAATTTTTTATAGAAATAAAATTCCCACAAAATTTTGTAAGGAAATAAAATTTCCACAAAATTTTCTTTAGAAAAAAACATTTTTACAAAAAGTTCTATAGAAAAAAAATTTACAAAATGTCCTATAGAGCTAAAATTTTGACACAATTTTCTATAGAGAAACAAACTTATTATACCCTTTACCACAGTAGTGGTGAAGGGTATAAAAAAAATGTTGAAAAAATTTTGTACAGATATCAAATTTTGACAAAATTTTCTATAGATATATAAATTTCTACAGAGATAAAATTTTGACAAAATTTTCTACGGAAACAAAATTAAAAAAAAAAAATATATAGAAAAAAAATTACAATATAAGAATTTTTATGTTTGTTAATTTTTGGGGAAAAATTTACCCAAATTTTGTTACATTATTTATGGCTCGAGTGGCAGCCGAGTTCTTAGAGCAATATTTCTCTAATTTATCAACAAAATGGTAAAGTTAACATTCCTCTCCCCTATTGCTTAGTGGTTGATATTGTTGGTTGCATGGTGTTAGTCATCCAAACTTTCATTAGTCCACAATCAAATATCTTCAAATTTAATATAAACTTTGTCGTCCTTTTAATATTTCCAGAAAGTCCTTCCCCATAGTTTCATATATTACATGGAATCTGATTGACTCTTTGGTAACATATTTAACCAAGAGGACAAGTTTATATTAATCAAACAAAAAAAAAAATTAATAAATAAAATAAAAATATCCTTTTTCTTTTCTTGTCCTTTGGATTTCTTTGCATTTTGTCCTTTATCAAAATCCCATTCATTTTGTCGTTGCCACACAAAATGAAAATAATGAACCATCATTAAGATTCGTTTTCTTCAGCTTCCTTGTATTTAGCTCATTTTATTCTTCTTTGCATTTCATTAGGTTTTCATTAAATAAAACGGCAAATTACACGCATAATTTGTTTCCCAAAAATATTCTCCTAAGGTATGTGTGTGTGTGGGGAGGTTGTGGGTGTTATTTCAATGAAAGCCATCATATTAAGCAAAGATGGTGGGAGAAATTGTACGAAACTAAACAAATACGGCATAAGTTGAGCGGTTAAAGACCTACCGATATCCACCTACCAACCTCTTTTGTACGAAAATCCAAGAAACCAATAGAAAAGCAAAAAACGGAAACCGGAAACACACCCTTAATACATTCAAATTAAAATAAAAGAAAAATCAATCTCTGTGTCGGTGGCAATGTCAGTGTTGGCGAGTTTGTGAGCAAGCATGTGATTGTTTTCCTTAATTTCATGGATTTACAAAGGCCATACTGTCGAAGAGCAACAGTTAATAAGGATATGCCAGTGTTTCACATGGCAGCACGGCTGCAAAAGCCACCTCACTTGAAATTGGTGTGTGAAGATATTCACTAGCAATAGGGATATACATGGAATTTGGGGTGACAAGTCGGGAAATTGAATTGTGATCATGAACTCAGAACCCACATTGTATGGGGTCCTGCCACAGTTGGTGGAATTCTACTAAAATTATAGATTTTTATACCCTCCACCATAGGATGGGGTTATTTAACTTTGTCATTCCGTTTGTAACACATCGAAATATTGCTCTAAGACCCCATATAGTATATATATTCTGGGTCGTGGTGAAATTCTGAGTCGATCTGAGCATGTCCGTCCGTCCGTCTGTTGAAATCACGCTAACTTCCGAACGAAACAAGCTATCGACTTGAAACTTGGCACAAGTAGTTGTTATTGATGTAGGTCGGATGGTATTGCAAATGGGCCATATCAGTCCACTTTTACATATAGCCCCCATATAAACGGACCCCCCAATTTGGCTTGCGATTGCTCTAAGAGAAGCAAATTTCATGCGATCTGGCTGAAATTAGGTACATGGTGTAAGTATATTGTCTCTAACAACCGTGCAAAAATTGGTCCATATCGGTCCACTTTTACGTATAAAGGGTGATACGGTCAAAATTTGGTCAATATAAACTTGACGTATTTCTTTCAATTTTGCATTTAAAAAACCTGAACACCCCTCATTTTGAAGGTGTGTGTGTAGAATGTTGCTCCTATTTTGATTTTGGAATTCACTCTTCAGTTGTCAAAATGCCGTCCAAGCAAGAAGAGCAGCGTATCAAAATTTTGCTCGCACATCGCGAAAATCCGAGCTACTCGCATGCAAAACTGGCAAAATCGCTAAAAGTTGCCAAATCAACCGTTACAAATGTAATTAAAGTGTTTGGGGAACGTTTGTCGACAGCCACGCTGAGATGACAAAGAGAGTTGCCGGTAGTTTCAAGCGAAAACCTAACCTCTCTCTCCGAGATGCCGCAAATAACCGTGCATCGAGCAAAAAACGAACCGGACTATCGACTTAGAAGAAGGTAGTGACTCCAAATCGCGATGATAAACAAAATACGACGGCCAAAGCGCGATCCCGGAGGCTGTTCACGACGATGCTGACGAAGTTTGACTGCGTGGTAATGGACGACGAAACCTACGTCAAAGCCGACTACAAGCAGCTTCCGGGACAGGAGTTTTATACGGCAAAAGGAAGGGGAAAGGTAGCAGATATTTTCAAGCACATAAAACTGTCAAAGTTCGCAACGAAATATCTGGTACCTGTGGCTTGAAAAGCAGCATTTTCATAGCTTCCGGGACTGTCAACCAAGAAATTTACGTGAAAGAGTGTTTGAATAAACGTCTGCTGCCTTTCCTGAAGAAACACGGTTGTTCCGTACTGTTTTGGCCGGATTTGGCATCTTGCCATTACGGTAAAAAGGCCATGGAGTGGTACGCCGCCAACAACGTGCAGGTGGTTCCCAAGGACAAGAACCCTCCCAACACGCCAGAGTTCCGCCCAATTGAGAAATACTGGGCTATTGTCAAGCGGAACCTAAAGCAGACCAAAAAAAATGCTAAGGACGAGCAGCAGTTCAAGGTAAACTGGCTTTCTGCGGCGAAGAAGGTGGATGTACAAAATCTGATGGCAGATGTCAAGCGTGAGGCCCGGCAATTCGGATTTGGAAAAGCGAAAGCCTAACTGAATATTTTTCCTGAATTTTATACTAATTGAACTTGAAAAAGAAATTGATTTTTTAATAAACGATTTTTTAAATAAACGATTTCACCGATTTATACGCGTTTTCCCTTGACCAAATTTTGACCGTATCACCCTTTAGCCCCCATATAAACGGACCCCCCCCAATTTGGCTTGCGATTGCTCTAAGAGAAGCAAATTTCATCCGATCCGGCTGAAATTTGATACATGGTGTTAGTATATGGTCTCTAACAACCGTACAAAAATTGATCCATATCGGTCCATAATTATATATAGCCCCCATATAAACGGACCCCCAAATTTGGCTTGCGATTGCTCTAAGAGAAGCAATTTTCCTCCGATCCGGCTGAAATTTGGTACATGGTGTTGGTATATGGTCTCTAATGACCATGCAAA
Organism: Haematobia irritans; assembly: GCF_050003625.1. NCBI lineage: Eukaryota > Metazoa > Arthropoda > Insecta > Diptera > Muscidae > Haematobia > Haematobia irritans. The sequence continues at coordinate 22,947,251 of NC_134400.1, forward strand.
AATTGGTCCACATCTGTCCATAATTATATATAGCCCCCATATAAGCCGATCCCTAGAATTGACTTCCAGAGCCTCTTGGAAGGCCAAAATTCATCTGATTCAGTTGAAATTTGGTACGTGGTGGTAGTATATGATATTTAACAACCATGCCAAAAGTGGTCCATATAAGTCCATAATCATATATAGCCCCCATATAAACCGGTCCCGAGATTTGGTTTTGGAGCCTCTTGGAGGAGCAAATTTCATCCGAGTCAGTTGAAATTTGGTACATTGTGCTAGTATATGGCCGTTAACAACCATGCCTAACTAGGTCCATATCGGTCTATAGTTATATATAGCCCTCAGATAAACAGATCCCCAATCACACAAAAATTAGTCCATATCAAATTCATAATTCTATATAGCCCCCATATAAGTGACCCCCATATTTCAATTCTGGCTCTCTACGTACCGTGCAAAAGTCCATGTCGATTCGTAATTATTTGTAGACTTACCTATACATAACTTTTTTGTCTAATATATACCACGTATGGACTAACTCACAATTTACAAAATGATGTTAAGAAGTTTTAAGATACCACAACCCAAGTAATTCGATGGTGGATGACAGTCTTTCGTAGGAGTTTCTACGGAATCCATGGTGAGGGTACATAAGGATGACAGTCTTTCGTAGAAGTTTCTACGGAATCCATGGTGGGGGATACATAAGATTCGGCCTGGCCGAACTTACGGCCGTATATACTTGTTACTGTTTGAATTCTTAACGTTTTAGTAGATGTTGCAAAGTATTCCTCTTTACAAATTTCCTATAAAAATTAAATTTTGACAAAATTTTCTATAGAAATAAAATTTTGACAAAATTTTCTATAGAGAGAATATTTTGACAAAATTTTCTACAGAGAGAAGATTTTGACAAAATTTTCTATAGAAATAAAATTTTCACAAAATTTTCTATAGAAAGAACATTTTGACAAAATTTTCTATAGAAATAAAATTTTCACAAAATTTGCTATAGAAATAAAATTTTGACCAAATTTACTTAGAAAACACATTTTGAGAAGTTTGCTGTAAAACAAAAACAAGTAAGGAAAGTCCAAAGTCGGGCGGGGCCGACTATATTATACCCTGCACCACTTTGTAGATATAAATTTTCGATACCATATCACATCCGTCAAATGTATTGGGGGCTATATATAAAGGTTTGTCCCAAATACACAAATTTAAATATCACTCGATCTGGAAGAATTTGATAGAATTCTACAAAATCTATAGACTCAAAATTTAAGTCGGCTAATGCACTAGGGTGGAACACAATGTTAGTAAAAAAAATATGGGAAACGTTTAAGTCTGAAGCAATTTCAAGGAAACTTCAAAAAAGTTTATTTATGATTTATCGCTCGATATATATGTATTAGAAGTTTAGGAAAATTAGATTCATTTTTACAACCTTTCGATTAAGCAGTGGCGATTTTACAAGGAAAATGTTGGTATTTTGACCATTTTTGTCGAAATCAGAAAAACATATATATGGAAGCTATATCTAAATCTGAACCGATTGCAACCAAATTTGGTATGCATAGCTACAATGCTAATTCTACTCCCTTTGCAAAATTTCAACTAAATCGGAGTTAAAAATTGGCCTCTGTGGTCATATGAGTGTAAATCGGGCGAAAGCTATATATGGGAGATATATCCAAATCTGAACCGATTTCAACCAAATTTGGCACGCATAGTAACAATGCTAATTCTACTCCCTCTGCACAATTTCAACTAAATCGGAGTTAAAAATTGGCCTCTGTGGTCATATGAGTGTAAATCGGGCGAAAGCTATATATGGGATATATATCTAAATCTGAATCGATTTCAACCAAATGTGGCATGCATAGCTACAATGCTAATTCTACTCCCTGTGCAAAATTTCAACTAAATCGGAGCAAAAAATTGGCCTCTGTGGGCAAATGAGTGTAAATCGGGCGAAAGCTATATATGGGAGCTATATCTAAATCTGAACCGATTTGGCTGATATTTTGCAAGTTTTTCGAGACTCATAAAATATTCGGATGTACGGAATTTGAGGAAGATCGGTTGATATACACGCCAATTTTGACCAGATCAGTGAAAAATATATATGGCAGCTATATCTAAATCTGAACCGATTTTTTCCAAAATCAATAGGGATCGTCTTTGAGCCGAAACAGAACCCTATACCAAATTTGGGGACAATCGGACTAAAACTGCGAGCTGTACTTTGCACACAAAAATACACCAACAGACAGACAGACGGACAGACAGACAGACAGACAGACAGACAGGCAGACGGACATCGCTAAATCGACTCAGAATTTAATTCTAAGACGATCGGTATACTAAACGATGGGTCTCAGACTTTTCCTTCTTGGCGTTACATACAAATGCACAAACTTATTATACCCTGTACCACAGTAGTGGTGAAGGGTATAAAAATTGGTCAAATTTTTCTATAAAAATAAATGGTGATTACATTTTATATAAAGTTAATATCTTCAAAAATACTAAATTATACTATCATTCTGCCTTGCTGGTGAATGCTTAAAATATTCAAAACTTCGATATATTTATACACTCAAATAAATTTTCGCTATTAGAGGTGTTCATTAAATAATTAACTTCTAAAACAAAATTAATGAAACTTTTGTCTTGAAAAAACAAATTTGTTCATAATAACCACAAAAATTTGTTAAAAAAACTGCAACAATAATTTCTTCTTGTAGTTCTTTGGTAACATTGTCTTCAAATTTTGTTATCGAAGTAGTTCTGGTTCTTTAATTTAAATGTACTGTTATATATTACTGTTATGATCGATAGAAAATCATAATTTATTAAGGGATTTGCCACCAATTCAAAATCACCACTTCAGCGGATGGCGTTTTTGCAGTAACACTGCAAAAAAAAAAAATAAATAAAATCTCAACCCGGTGGGGATTTGAGTGTGGCTTTGGATTTTTCTCATCCATTGAAGTTCTTTTAAGATGGTCTTATTGTAAAATTGAAACCATCAAGTTTCTACTGAGTTTCTATTCACTACCATTCGAATGCTCCTATACCCTAGGCGTGTAGATGTAAAAAGTATTCATATAAAAATCCATCGAAAGCATATAGGAATTATTTGTGGCATGTTTTGGCATATATATGTCTTCCAAAGATATGCACTGCTATGTAGATTTATACTAAAGGAGAAATTTTGTTCACGCTGTCACTTGTTCAGATGGGGCTTTGGGTGGGGGAGGCAATGAATGATTTCATGGCATTCATTGGCAAATTGTATGGTTTTGCCGAATATTTCCAGTCAACATGATAAATTACTTTAATTAATACTACCACCACCACCACCACCATCATCATCATCATTCCATCCTTGCTATCGAAATGCTTTCACACCCTAGAAGTATTTTCTTTGTTTTTTGCTATCATCATCCCACCATTCGATATTTTCTCTAATCTTAACATAGGAGGATTGCATATTTTATTTCTCAGTCGGTCTTTCCCCCCTCATTGTAATGTGCGTTTTAGCCTTTTAACAATGGAAATTAGATGTATTGTCGTATTATGGCTGCAAATTTTTTTTCTGGCTATTCCCTTTACTATAGGCTTTTTTGCTCTTTGGTTTGTGTCTTGTATTATTGACCTTTTAACCTTACAGAGTTAAAGGTTTAGCGTTTATCAGTTAATGAGGAAGGCTGTATGAAGTTTGAGATGAATTGCGAATAAATGATCACAATTACAACAGGAATGTGTTTCTTTTCAAGTAAAGATTATTTCTTAAAGGGCGATGCTATAGGAAATATTAAGACAAAACACATAAAATTCACGAAAACGCCACGGAAGCTTTATTTTCTTCTATTTCTATAGTAAATTTTGTCAAAATTTTATTTCTGTAACAAATTTTATTTCTATTGAAAATTTTGTCAAAATTTTATCGCTATAGAAAATTTTGTCAAAATTTTTTATACCCTACGCCACACTGTGGAACAGGGTATTATAAGTTAGTGCATATGTTTGCAACACCCAGAAGGAGACGAGATAGATACATGGTTTCTTTCACAAAAATACTCAGGGTGGGAACCTGAGTCGATATAGCCATGTCCATCTGTCTGTCTGTGAACACATTTTGGTGATCAAAGTCCAGGTCGCAGTTTTATTCCAATCGACTTCAGAATAGAACCCTATTGATTTTGGAAGAAATCGGTTCAGATTTAGGTATAGCTCCCATATATATCTTTCGTCCGATATGCACTTATATGACTACAGAAGCCAGAGTTATTTATGTGAAATTTTGCACAGGGAGTAGAATTAACATTCTTACTACGCATGCCGAATTTGGTTGGAATCGGTTCACATTTAGATAGATCTCCCAAATATATATCTTTCCCAAATATATTAGTTTTAATCCGATTTACGCGAAATTTTACACAGAGAGTCAAATTAACATTCTTAACTCCGATTTACTTGAAATTTTACATAGGGAGTAGAATTAACATTGTAGCTATCCATGCTAAATTTGGTTGAAATCGGCTTTTACCGAAATAAATCTAAACTGCACTCAAATCGATGATTTGAAATTGGCAAAGGAAAAGAGAAATGTTTGTACAAAGATTTACTTCTGCAAATGCCGACTATCAAACCTTTTTTCGGAAGGTTCAACTGTAGTTCACTTTTGGTTGAGTCAACTAACCCGAAATTACTCTGATAATTGGTTGATAGTTTTGATGCAAGTAGAGGATGCTGATGAGGAATGTGGTAATTCCGAACCAGCTGTAGATCCAACCATATTGCAGTCTATAGAGCTTTGCCCAAATAAATTTGACAAACATACTTTTCCTCTGCTGGTTAAGCTACACTAGTAGTTTAGTCAATGCATGCTTTTAAGCTGAAATCAAACACAACAAAAAAAGTTGTCAAAAATTTAATTTCTATAAAAAATTTTGTCAAAATTTTATTTCTATAGAAAATGTTGTTAAAATTCAATAGAAAATTTCTTCAAAATTGTATTTCTATAGAAAATGTTGTCAAAATTTTATTTCTATAGAAAATGTTGTCAAAATCTTATTTCTGTGGAAAATTTTGTCAAACTGTTATAAATATGGAAAATTTTGTCAAAACTTTATTTCTATAGAAAATTTTGTCTAAAATATTATTTCTATAGAAAATGATGTCAAAATTTTATTTCTATAGAAAATTTTGTCAAAATTTTATTTCTATAGCAAATTTCGTCAAAATGTTATTTTATAGAAAATGCTGTTAAAATTCAATAGAAAATTTTGTCAAAATTTTATTTCAATAGAAAATTTTGTCAAAATTTTATTTCTATAGTAAATTTTATCAAAATCTTTTTCCTATAGAAAATTTTGTCAACTTTTTATTTCTACAGAAAATTTCGTCAAAATTTTATTTCTATAGAAAACGTTGTCAAAATTTTAATTCTGTAGAAAGTTTTGTCCAAATCTTATATCTATCGACAATTTTGTCACAATTTTATATCTATGTAAAATTTTGTCAAAAATTTTATTTCTATAGAAAATTTTGTCAAAATTTTAATTCTGTAGAAAATTTTGTCAAAATCTTATATCTATCGACAATTTTGTCAAAAAAATTTATATCTATATAAAATTTTGTCAAAAATTTTATTTCTATAGAAAATTTTGTCAAAATTTTATTTCTATAGAAAATTTTGCCCAAATGTTATTTCTATAGTAAATTTTGTCAAAATGTTATTTCTATAGAAAATTTTGTCAAAATTTTATTTTTGTAGGATATTTTTTCAAAATCTTATTTCCATAGAAAACTTGGTAAAAATTTTATTTCTATAGAAAATGTTGTTAAAATTTAAATTCTGTAGAAAATTTTGTCAAAAATTTTATTTCTATAGAAAATTTTGTCAAAATTTTATTTCCATAGAAAATTTTGTCAAAATTTTATTTCTATAGTAAATTTTATCAAAATCTTTTTCCTATAGAAAATTTTGTCAACTTTTTATTTCTACACAAAATTTTGTCAAAATTTTATTTCTATAGAAAATTTTGTCAAAAAGTTTATTTCTATAGAAAATGTTGTCAAAATTTTATTTCTGTAGAAAATTTTTTCACGATCTTATATCTACCGACAATTTTGTCAAAATTTTATATCTATATAATATTTCAAGACAATTTTATATCTATATAAAATTTTGTAAAAAATTTTATTTCTATAGAAAATTTTGTCAAAATTTTATTTCTATAGAAAATTTTGTCAAAATTTTATTTCTATAGAAAATTTTGTCAAAATTTTATTTCTATAAAAAATTTTATCAAAATCTTTTTTCTATAGAAAATTTTGTCAAAATGTAATTTTTTAGAAAATTTTGTAATTCCGAAACGTGCGTCCATCCAACCATCTTGCAGTCTATAGGGCTTTGCCCAAATAAATTTGACAAACATTATTTTCCTCTGTTGGTTATGCTACACTTGTAGTTTAGTCAATGTATGGTTTTAAGCTGCAATAAAATTTTGTCTAAAATATTATTTCTATAGAAAATGATGTCAAAATTTTATTTCTATAGAAAATTTTGTCAAAATTTTATTTCTATAGCAAATTTCGTCAAAATGTTATTTTATAGAAAATGCTGTTAAAATTCAATAGAAAATTTTGTCAAAATTTTATTTCAATAGAAAATTTTGTCAAAATTTTATTTCTATAGAAAATGTTGTCAAAATTTTATTTCTATAGAAAATGTTGTCAAAATCTTATTTCTATGGAAAATTTTGTCAAAATTTTATTTCAATAGAAAGTTGTGTCAAACTGTTATAACTATGGAAAATTTTGTCAAAACTTTATTTCTATAGAAAATTTTGTCAAAAATATTATTTCTATAGAAAATTATCTCAAAACTTTATTTCTATAGAAAATTTTGTCAAAATTTTATTTCTGTAGAAAATTTTGTCAAAATTTTATTTCTACAGAAAATTTCGTCAAAATTTTATTTCTATAGAAAACGTTGTTAAGATTTTAATTCTATAGAAAGTTTTGTCCAAATCTTATATCTATCGACAATTTTGTCACAATTTTATATCTATGTAAAATTTTGTCAAAAATTTTATTTCCATAGAGAATTTTGTCAAAATTTTATTTCCATAGAAAATTTTGTCAAAATTTTATTTCTATAGCAAATTTTATCAAAATCTTTTTTCTATAGAAAATTTTGTCAACTTTTTATTTCTACACAAAATTTTGTCAAAATTTTATTTCTATAGAAAATTTTGTCAAAAAGTTTATTTCTATAGAAAATGTTGTCAAAATTTTATTTCTGTAGAAAATTTTGTCACGATCTTATATCTACCGACAATTTTGTCAAAATTTTATATCTATATAATATTTCAAAACAATTATATATCTATATAAAATTTTGTCAAAAATTTTATTTCGATAGAAAATTTTGTCAAAATTTTATTTCTATAGAAAATTTTGTCAAAATTTTATTTCTATAGAAAATTTTGTCAAAATTTTATTTCTATAAAAATTTTTATCAAGATCTTTTTTCAATAGAAAATTTTGTCAAAATTTAATTTTTTAGAAAATTTTGTCAAAATAAATTTGACAAACATTCTTTCCTCTGTTGGTTAAGCTACACTTGTAGTTTAGTCAATGTATGGTTTTAAGCTGCAATAAAAAACAACAACAATGCTTAAAGAACAAAACCAACAATAATAAAACAAAACGAATGGAAAAATTTTATTTCTATAGAAAATTTTGTCAAAATTTTATTTCTATAGAAAATGTTGTTAGAATTGTAATTCTGTAGAAAATTTTGTCAAAATCTTATATCTATCGACAATTTTGTAAAAAAAATTTTATATCTATGTAAAATTTTGTCAAAAATGTTATTTCTATAGAAAATTTTGTCACAATTTTTTTCTATAGAAAATTTTGTCAACATTTTATTTCTATAGAAAATTTTGTCAAAATTTTACTTCTATAGAACATTTTGTCAAAATTTTACTTCTATAGAACATTTCGTCAACATTTTATTTCTGTAGAAAATGTTGTTAAAATTTTAATTCTGTAGAATATTTTGTCAAAATCTTATATCTATCGACAATTTTGTCAAAATTTTATATCTACATAAAATTTTGTCAAACATTTTATTTCTATAGAAAATTTTGTCAAAATTTTATTTCTATAGAAAATTTTGTCGAACTGTTATATCTATGGAAAATTTTGCCAAAACTGTTTTTCTATAGAAAATTTTGTCAAAAATATTATTTCTATAGAAAATTTTGTCAAAAATATTATTTCTATAGAAAATTATGTCAAAACTTTATTTCTATAGAAATTTTTGTCAAAATTTTTTTACTATAGAAAACGTTGTTAAAATTTTAATTCTGTAGAAAGTTTTGTCAAAATCTTATATCTATCGACATTTTTGTCAAAATTGTACATCTATATAGAATTTCAAAAAAATTTTATATCTATATAAAATTTTGTCAAAAATTTTATTTCTATAGAAAATTTTGTCAAAAATCTTATTTCTATAGAAAATTTTGTCAAAATTTTATTCCTATATTTTATTTCTATAGAAAATTTTGTCAAAATTTTTATCAAAATCTTTTTTCTATAGAAAATTTTGTCAAATTTTTATTTTTATACTAAATTTTGTCAAAATTTTATTTCTATAGAAAATTTTGTCAAAATTTAATTTTTTAGAAAATTTCGTCAAAATTTTATATTTATATAAAATTTTGTAAAAATATTATTTCTATAGAAAATTTTGTCAAAACTTTATTTCTATAGAAAATTTTGTCAAAAATATTATTTCTATAGATAATTATGTCAAAACTTTATTTCTATAGAAAATTTTGTCAACATTTTTTTACTATAGAAAACGTTGTTAAAATTTTAATTCTGTAGAAAGTTTTGTCAAAATCTTATATCTATCGACAATTTTGTCAAAATTGTATATCTATCGACAATTTTGTCAAAATTGTATATCTATATAGAATTTAAAAAAAAATGTATATCTATATAAAATTTTGTCAAAAATTTTATTTCTATAGAGAATTTTGTCAAAATTTTACTCCTATAGAAAATTGTGTCAAAATTTTATTTCTATAGTAAACTTTATCAAAATCTTTTTTCTATAAAATATTTTGTCAACTTTTTATTTCTATACAAAATTTTGTCAAAATTTTATTTCTATAGCAAATTTTGTCAAAGTTTAATTTTTTAGAAAATTTTGTCAAAATTTTATTTCTATAGAAAATTTCGTCAAAATTTTATTTCTATAGAAAATGTTGTTAAAATTGTAATTCTGTAGAAAATTTTGTCAAAATCTTATATCTATCGAAAATTTTGTCAAAAAAATTTTATATCTATTTAAAATTTTGTCAAAAATTTTATTTCTATAGAAAATTTTGTCAAAATTTTATTTCTATAGAAAATTTTGTCAAAATTTTATTTCTATAGAAAATTTTGTCAAAATTTTATTTCTAATGAAAATTCTGTCAATATTTTATTTCCATAGATTTTTTCCAAAATTTTATTTCTGTAGACAATTTTTTTCAAAATTTTATTTCTATCTAAAATTTTGTCAAAAATTTTATATCTATATAAAATTTTGTCAAAAATTTTATTTCTATAGAAAATTTTGTCAAAATTTTATTTCTATAGAAAATTTTGTCCAAATTTTATTTCTATTGAGAATTTTTTCGAAATTTGATTTCTATAGAAAATTTTGTCAAATTTTATTTCTATAGAAAATTTTGTCAAAATTTTATTTCTAATGAAAATTCTGTCAATATTTTATTTCTATAGATTTTTTTCAAAATTTTATTTCTGTAGACAATTTTTTTCAAAATTTTATTTCTATAAAAAATTTTGTCAATATTTTATTTCTATAGAAAATTTTGTCAACATTTTATTTCTATAGAAAATTTTGTAAAAATGTTAACACATATTATACCCTTTAAGCCTCATTGCGATTTTCCATACCGCCATAAAATGTGGACAAGTAGTTGTTATGAGCCCCTATTTCGTTTGTTGCTTATATCCATATCATAATGTTATTTTATACTTCCAATCGTCCGGAGCATTGGTGGACTATGCCTGCATTTAAAATCATACTCCGTTCATAGTACATGGCAAAAAAACTCCACACCATCGTCGCTCTTTGAGAGTTGTTACCCACCCACCGTATATTTCTTTGCGAATGTATAAGTTTAAGTAGACCTTAAGGCATTTTATGTCTCTTTTAAATGATGCCACTTTTCAAGTCATTCTGGATAACAAAGGCGACCAAAAGACTTACTTCATTTTCTATCCCATACACGATGGCTCCACAAGTGTTATGGCTGTACATTGTGTGCATTTAACATTTGTGGCAAATATTACCGCAGGGCACTATGAAATACAAATTGAAATAAGGAAATTGAAAGAAAGCACTGCAAATGTGTTTCAAAGAGAATGAGATTTTATAATCTAAATGGGTGGAGGAAAGTAAGCCAGGACTTATTGCACTTTGAAGTGTTAATTTTGTCACAAAAAATATTAGGAGGTAAAATAAGGCCACCGTGGTGTAATGGCTAGCATTTTTACCTTGCCTGCAAATGGTCCTGGGTTCAACACCAGTTATGACCAAACACCAAGAAAGTTATTTAGCGGTGGTTTATCCCCTTTAAACATTTCTTAAATCAGGCAGCACTCGTTATAGACGAGAAGTTCACCACTGTGGTATCACAATGTCCATTTGAGCCTGAAAAAAAACGGGCTCCCACTATACCTAACCTAGTATAAGACTGGTTTATAAGTTAATTTGAAATCGAAACTTAACTTGATACTACATTGAATTCGAATTCAATTCGCACTTAAATTCAAACTTAAACCAAATCAAATTCATACGTAATTCGAATTGTGAACCAATCGCATGATTCTTTGCACGTGTAAGTCTTAATTATTAATATAAAAGTTCATGGTTTTAATCCTAGAACACAAGAACTTAATATATTCTTTCTGAGGTTTATGTCCTTGTTAATAGAGGGTGGCTGATATGTATTGCAACCGCCTTCAGGCTGTTATCATTTCTAAACTTAATCCATTGGAGTTCCAAAAGGTGCAAGAACATACCGATGTACAAAAAAAACAAAGATAGATTGGGAAGAGACAAGAAGTCGCTACGCTTTCAAAAAAGTGAAATTTGCTTTTTTCCTAAGAAAAGCCATTCCAAAAGAGGTCGGCTGAAATTTTCCACCTTGGATTGGTCACCAGAACTTAAGCGCTGTCAATGGCAATGTACAGCCATAGCGGCCAATTTTCGCTCCCCGCTCGTTTCCATCGCCAATGGGGTCAAAAAGTGCCAAGTTTTATCAGAAAAATGTCCTAAAGCTAGTATTGAAGTCCTAGGGAGATAAACATTACAAATTCAGTGCAATGGCTGTTGATATGGTGGACATCCGTCCTATGGCCAGCCCATGTTAAATTCGTCGCTCCTTTGCCAATTTTGCACCACTTCCGGATCCAAAAAAAAAATATTTTCACTACTTTTTTGGCGACGCTTTTTTTGCTAAGTAGTCAAATCCTATAATCAAAAAAAGTTTACGTGGATTTTGTTTTACAACGATTTTGAGCTTCCCTTAAGGATTGTGGTATTGATTCCGAGCCAAAGATGAGGCTTCTTTAAAATAAAGAAATTTTTTAGTAACCTATCTGGCTTTAAATCTAGCATCAATAATATTACAAATTAGGATACAAATCTCATTTATGGAAATTTCATTCTCTTTTTGTGGTATATTAATAAAGCTATTCACGCGCGAATAAATGTCAATTTAAAAATCCAAATTAGAATGGATATTTCAAAGTAAAAACAAGTAAGGAAAGTTTAAAGTCGGGCGGGGCCGACTATATTATACCCTGCACCACTTTGTAGATCTAAATTTTCGATACCATATCACATCCGTCAAATGTGTTGGGCGCTATATATAAAGGTTTGTCCCAACCACATACATTTAAATATCAATCGATCTGAACAGAATTTGATAGACTTCTACAAAATCTATAGAGTCAAAATTTAAGTCGGCTAATGCACTAGGGTGGAACACAATGTTAGTAAAAAATATGGGAAACATTTAAATCTGAAGCAATTTTAAGGAAACTTCGCAAAAGTTTATTTATGATTTATTGCTCGATATATATGTATTAGAAGTTTAGGAAAATTAGAGTCATTTTTACAACTTTTCGACAAAGCAGTGGCGATTATACAAGGAAAATGTTGGTATTTTGAACATTTTTGTCGAAATCGGAAAAACATATATATGGGAGCTATATCTAAATCTGAACCGATTTCAACCAAATTTGGCACGCATAGCAACAATTATAATTCTACTCCCTGTACAAAATTTCAACTAAATCGGAGTAAAAGATTGTGCACTGTGGTCAAGGCCGTAGCCAGGATTTTAATTTGGGAGGGTTCAACTTAAAAAAAAAAAAAATATTCATATAATCTCTTTTTGGACAGCAAATAAATCAATTACTTCTTCAGTCGGCACATTTATTCGGCGATGAACCGACATTAATGCCAATCCATTGAGTCTACTCTCGCTAGTCGAATTTCTAAGATACATCTTTAATCTCTTCATTGTTGAAAATGAAAGTTCGGATGAGTACGTACACCCTCATAAAAAATCGCTTCTGTAACATATACTCCCAAACATATTTTGTTTCAAGCATATACATTTTTGGGTATTGCCCAAACATTTATATGTTTGATCTCTTCCAATATATAATATGTTTGAAAGCATATTGGTCTAAACAATATATGTTTGGGTAGTCTAAGTTCCAAACATTTTGTATTTTTGCATCCAAATTCAATAATGTTGTCTTCCAAAAAACAATATGTTATTTTGTGAACATATAATATGTTTGGAAGCATTTTGCACCCAAAAATATTATATGCTTAAAAAAATTCTCCCAAACAATATTGTGCTCAAAATTTTATTTATTTATTTATATATTTACAATCATAATGAATTATGAAAATAAACAGGTAATATAGGTGCTAACAACATAGGTTTTCGACCTGAATGCTCAAAATTTTGTTTCTGCCCAATTGTATATTCCCCCACATCTTTCTCACTTTCACGAGATTTTTTAGTTCTTAGCACCTTTTTCTGTAATACAAACATTGTAGAAGAAATTATTCAATTGTATAATTTTTTTATTTTAATTTTACCTTTTGCCGGGCGGGGATTCGAACAGCGGACCACACAGTTTGTAAGGATCAAAGAAGTAGCTGATCAATTGCCCAAGGAAAAATAAAATGTTAATTTTGTAATAACAAGCAACAACCACCAACTTAATTCAATATCGCTCCCTGTTAAATAGCGCTCCAAGCTACTAAACACATATATGTTTACAAATATGGCGAAACAAACATGTTCATGTGGGAAGAAAATCTCGATTTTGTAAAAGACATAGTCAAAAACCGGATTTTATTGAACTTCAAGAACGTTTTAGTCGAAAAAAGAATGTGATTCTATATTATCGATTTTTTATTTCGGTAGAAAATGTTGTCAAAATTTTATTTCTATATAGAATTTTTGCAAAATTTTATTTTTATAGAAAATTTTGTCAAAAATTTATTTCAATTGAAAACTTTGTACAAATTTTATTTCTATAGGAAATTTTTGCAAAATTTTATTTCTATAGAAAAAATTTTGCAACATTTTTTTTCTACAGATTTTTTTTGCAAACTTTTATTTCTATAGAAAATTTTTGCAAAATTTTGTTTATATAGAAAATTTTGTCAAAATTTTATTTTCTTTAAAATTTAGTCTCTTGACAATAATTTTCCAGTGAAATTTTTGTTGAAATTTAGTAAAAAGTACCTTTCCGCTCAAAAAATACCTTTTTTGTACTTTCTTAAAAATTGTATTTTCCATCCCTGAGTAACTGGCAAAGTGATCAAAATTTTTAAAAGAATATGCACGTTTGGAAATATCTCTTTATTGCACTCTCCAAGTGCTTCCATCGCTGAATTAGGCAGGTTTTTTTTCGCAGGTTTTGCGCCATTTCATTTACACATGTGTGTTTGGCTGTTTCGTTGTTGTTGCTATGGCCAAACAAAGCGAGTCATGTTCACAAAAAGAACAACAAACACAAATAAAAAGCAGAAAGACATTTTCCAAAAATGAAATTTGTGGTGCGAGAACAAAAACAATTTGTTTTTTTTTTCGACCGTCGTTTGACGGGCTTTTCAACTACACTGAAAAAACAGTGAACCCTTTTCCATTGCAAAATGAACTAAACTGTAGTAATATTGACCATGATTTAGCCCTTAAGATTTTTTTCAATTTGTCTAGTTTATAATTCTCTTAAATTTTTTTATACATTAAAATTCAACTTTATTTAAGCAAAAGTACTTTATTATAAAAACTTATGATGAAAGTTCTTAATACTATGTTTTTGTGAATAAAAATTATGACAACGTGGAACAAGAAAGTAGTTTATTTTAACTCGCTATTTGGACATTTTGACTTTTCCTTAGTTTTTTATTCATCGTTAGTATATTCACATATCTTGCTGAAAAAAATGGAAGGAATAATGAAAATTGTTAAAAATTAACATGTAATAAAATATAATTTTTAATCTCTTTAAATTAGCTTGTAACTTACCATATTTGGGGGCATTTTATGAAAGGGTGTAAGGAATTCAACTTTTCTTAGATAAACGTACCTCATAAAGTTTGTACCTGAAACAATTAGAGAAATAATGAATTAAGTAATATATTAACTCATAAAACTGTGTTGTTATCGATGTGAAGGACATAATAAAATAAATATTCTTGTAAAAAAAAAGCCAAAGTTTTAATATAAAACTTACCAATTCTCTATTAAATTGTACGCTGAGGTTAAAAAGTTATCGAAATTCATTTGGGGATACTCTGAAATTAAATATTTATTTTTTACATTAAATAGAAAACATTAAATTGGTTTCTAAAAAATCTAATTAAAGAAATAATATGCATAAAAAAACTAAATATTCTGGTTAAAAGAATGTTAAATAAAGCTTACCAATTCATAAAAATGTTTCCAAATTGTTATTCTGAAATTAAATATTTGTTTTTTACAATAAAAATATTAAATTTGTTTCCAAAAATATTTGATTATTGTAATACTAAAATAAGGTATTAAAAACATGTAATTTTGATTATAAAAAGGTCATATAAATTTAAATATTCTAGTGAAAAGAAAGCCAAATTTTAAAAGAAAACTTACCACTTCTCTATTAAATTATACGCTAAGGAGGAATATAAAAATATTCCCGAATCCATCTTGGGGTTGCTCTGAAATTAAATATTTTTTTACAGCAAAGAAAATCATTAAACTAGTTTCAAAAAAAAAAAAAATAATAATAATAATTAGCAAATAATGATATAAATAAAAATATTCTTTTTAAAAGAAAACCACATTTTAAAAAGAATACTTACCAATTTATGATTAAAATATATGCTGAAATGTAACAAAAATTTTCCAAAAATATTTGATTAAAGTAATACTAAAATAAGGTATTAAAACCTTTAATTTTTGACAATAAAAATCTCATTAAAACGTAAATATTCTAGTGAGAAGAAAGCCAATTTTTAAAAGAAAACTTACCACTTCTCTATTAAATTATACGCTGAGGAGAAATTAAAAAAAAATTGCCCGAATCCATCTGGGGTTGCTCTTAACTTAGATATTTTTTTACAACAAAGAAAAACATGAAACTTGTAAAAAAAATAATAATAATAATTAGCAAATAATAATATACATAAAGAATATTATTTTTTAAAAGAAAACCACATTGAAAAAGAACTCTTACCTATTTATCATTAAACTATACGCTGCGGTGTAACAAACAATTTTCCAAATTCATCTGGAGTTACTCTGAAATTGAATATTTATTTTTTACATTGAATAATAAAAATTAAATTAGATAAAACAATTTCAATATACTTTCCATTTCAGCATTTTTTCCTAAATATTGAACATTCTTAATAACTTTTTTCTAAGCTACCGATTATCACTTCGCCATCGTACATCTCATCGCTAAAATATTAATAACTTTCATTTCAAAGTTTTAATAAACAAACACCAATATATGTCTAAAAAAACCAAAATATTCCATACCTTTATATTCCCTTGTTACATACTTGCTAAAAAGATGCAACAGCCCACGCCAACGCCAACTATATAACTGAAGCATGCCAAACAAAACCAAGCAAAACCAAAACATTCCTACAACAACAAAAACACATGTGCCTTCATTGAAAACAACACCTCACCCAGACAAATAAACCATTCGCCAATAATAAACACACACACAAACCACTGAAAGAACAAAAACAACCCCACGCTCAGATATACACAACGTCCCCATCACTCGCTTCCATTTCTCATTATTGCATTGCATGCTCTCACTCAAAAAAAAATTCAAGTAACATCATCTTTACATTAAACATATTCCACTTTGACGAGAAAGATCTCTGTACTATGCATTAGTTCATCGCATCTGTCCACAATTTACTCTAAAAACAATACTCTTAAATGCATATCAGTATAAGAACGATGAAACGTTTAAGTTAAAATTAGCAAAAACTTCATGAAATGATATCTACCCATTTTTGACGAAAATGTCTATAAATTTAATTACATGTGAACTAAAAATATTTCATTGGGAAATTTTTTACCAACAATTATTAACCATAGGAATTGTCAGTAAGAAATTGCTATCCACTTTCAAGTTCATTTTTCGTAAAAAAATATTTTCTCATAAAAAAAAATCTTATGGTAAATTGCACTTATTATTTAGAAAATTCTTTACATTTCACAAGTAGTTTTATAGCATGACAAACGAATTTTTAACTACCAGTTAAGAAATTTTTTAAGGAAATTTCCATCGTATTTTGTAGGCCATGAACTAAACGATTGCTACTTAGAATTTGTAAAATTTCCTTTCGAGTAGTTAATTTTCGTTGAAGATACGAAAAATGAACTAAAATTCTGGAAAATTCTTGTAATAAATTATTGTAAAAATCTTCTTAAATTTACGAGACACTTTTTTTTCTGTGTAGTATTCTATGATTTGTGCAAGTTTTATAGGTAAGCGTTTTTCAAAATAGAACCTCCAGCTTTTCTTCAACATCTTCGATAAGATTTTTCTATGCAGCTAAAAATATATATTTATTTATATAAAAATATTCATTCATTTCGGGGGGGGGGGGGGGTTTGATCCCCCTCATCCCCCCCCCCTGAATACGATCTTGACTGTGGTCATATGAGTGTAAATCGGGCGAACGATATATATAGGAGCTATATCTAAATCTGAACCGATTGGCACGCATAGCTACAATGCAAATTCTACTCCCTGTGCAAAATTTCAACCAAATTGGAGTAAATGATTGGCCACTGTGGTCATGTGAGTGTAAATCGGGCGAACGATATATATGGGATCTATATCTAAATCTGAACAGTAAAATTTGGCACACTTGACTACACTACTAATTGTACTCCTAGTGGAAAATTTCAACCAAATTGGGGTAAAACTCTGGCTTCTGGGACCGTATTAGTCCATATCGGGCGAAAGATATATATGGGAGCTATATCTAAATCTGAACCGATTTCAATAAAATTTGGCACACTTGACTATAGTACTAATTGTTCTTCTTGTGCACAATTTTAAGCAAATTAAAGTAAAACTCTGGCTTCTGGGGCCATATAAGTCCATATCGGGCGAAATATATATATGGGAGCTATATCTAAATCTGAACCGATTTCTTCCAAAATCAATAGGGATATATTCTGAGCCAAAACACATACTTGTGCCAAATTTGAAGTCGATTGGACTAAAACTGCGACCTAGACTTTGATTACAAAAATGTGTTCACGGACAGACGGACATGGCTATATCGACTCAAGAGCCCACCCTGAGCATTTTTGCCAAAGACACCATGTGTCTATCTCGTCTCCTTCTGGGTGTTGCAAACATATGCACTAACTTATAATACCCAGTTCCACAGTGTGGCGCAGGGTATAAAAATTTTGAAACAACGATTATAAACTTTATTATACCCTCCACCATAGGATGGGGGTATATTAACTTTGTCATTCCGTTTGTAACACATCGAAATACTACTCTAAGACCCCATAAAGTATATATACTCTGGGTCGTGGTGAAATTCTGAGTCGATCTGAGCATGTCCGTCTGTCCGTCCGTCCGTCCGTCTGTTGAAATCACGCTATCTTCCGAACGAAACAAGCTATCGACTTGAAACGTGGCACAAGTATTTGTTATTGATGTAGGTCGGATGGTATTGCAAATGGGCCATATCGGTCCGCTTTTACGTATAGCCCCCATATAAACGGACCCCCAAATTTGGCTTTCAGACCCTCTAAGAGAAGCAAATTTCATCCGATCCGGCTGAAATTTGGTACATGGTGTTCGTATATGTTCTCTAATAACCACGCAAAAATTGGTCCACATCGATCCATAATTATATATAGCCCCCATATAAACCGATCCCCCGATTTGGCTTTCGGAGTCTCTAAGAGAAACAAATTTCATCCGATCCGGCTGAAATTTGGTACATGGTGTTGGTATATGGTCTCTAACAACCATGCAAAAATTGGTCCACATCGGTCCATAATTATCTATAGCCCCCATATAAACCGATCCCCAGATTTGGCTTGCGGAGCCTCTAAGAGAAGCAAATTTCATCCGATCCGGCTGAAATTTGGTACATGGTGTTAGTATATGGTCTCTAACAACCATGCAAAAATTGGTCCACATCCGTCCATAATTATATATAGCCCCCATATAAACCGATCCCCCGATTTGACCTCCGGAGCCTCGTGGAAGAGCAAAATTCAACCAATTCGGTTGAAATTTGGTATGTGGTGTTAATATATGGCCTCAAACACCCATGCAAAAATTGGTCGAAATCGGTCCATAATTATATATAGCCTCATATAAACCGATCCACAGATTTGACCTCCGGAGTCCTTTAGAAAAGCAAAATTCATCCGATTCGGTTGAAATTTTTTGGTACGTGAATTCAGTACATGATATTTAACAACCATGGCAGTCCATAATCATATATAGCCCCCATATAAACCGATCCCGAGATTTGATTTTGGAGCCACTTGGAGGAGCAAATTTCATCCGAGTCAGTTCAAATTTGGTACATTGTGTTAGTATATGACCGATAACAACCATGCCTAACTAGGTCCATATCGGTCTATAGTTATATATAGCCCTCAGATAAATAGATCCCCAATCACACAAAAATTGGTCTATACCAAGTTCATAATAAAGCCCCCATATAAGCGACCCCATATTTCAATTCTGGCTCTCTACGTACCGTGCAAATGTCCATATCAATTTGTAATTATTTGTAGACTTACCTATACATAACTTTTTTGTCTAATATATACCACACTGAAAAAAAAAAATGCCCGGTTCCAAAGATTTTGTCTTTACTTTAAAAAAATTTGGTATTGATTCCGAGCCAAAGAAGCGGAGAATACAAGTAAGGATACTTTTAAGACACAATGCTCTTTTAAATTTGGGTTTTGTGTACTTGCTTCTAGGAAGCAAATTATAATTTTTCGCTTTCTCAGCTTATTTTCTTCATATGCTATCAAAGTCCTTTAAAAACGAGTAGAAATTATGCTATGTTTCAAGTAAAAAACATCTTTAAAATAAAGTTTAGAAAAACATGTCCTAAATTTGACCGATTTTTTGCTTTATAGTCAAGACGCAAAAAGGCAAAAAATTTAAAGACAAATTCATTCAATTTAAACAATTTTTCTGAATTATTCAAGTCAAGTTGACCTTAGCCCAAACATTTTTTCTTTCATGTTATGTTACCCATTTTTAAGTCAAATCACTTAATTATAAGGACTTTACGACTTCATTGAAAAGATTATCGACGTTTGGACAAAGAAAAAACTTTATACTAAAGAAATGCGTCTTCTATGCTAAGCAAAATTTGCATTCGTATTTTAAAGATATGAAATCTTTGACCTCACGACAATATTTTTTTCAGTGCACGTATGGACTAACTCACAATTTAGAAAACAATGTTAAGAAGTTTTAAGATACCACAACCCAAGTAATTCGATTGTGGATGACAGTCTTTCGTAGAAGTTTCTACGCAATCCATTGTGGAGGGTACATAAGATTCGGCCTGGCCGAACTTACGGCCGTATATACTTGTTTTAATTAAAATTTAATTATTTTAAAGAAATCTGTCTTTAATATTGTGTAAATTGCGCATCCTCAAATTTAGGTTGCGTAAATTTTGCTTAATTCCATAGAGACAATGTTGTTTTGAAATTTTTTGAAAATGGAGAAAAAAAAATATTTATATAGAATAAATTGTATTAATGAATTAATAGCTATAAGGATCATATGTACTTTTTCCTGCAGACAAGCCTTTGCGGCTTCGCGGGGTTGTGTATATTGTAATGAATTTTATTATAAATAAATAAAAAAAAAAATCTTTAATATCACGTTTTTTTTTTGTTCACCGTAATGTCCGACATCCCACAAAACGATTGAGATTTAAATGAGGCTACGACTTGTGTAAATATCGCCCGATTTGGCTAAATAACATCTCACAACCCACAAATGGCCACCTATCTTGCTGAGATATTGTCAATATCCTTCTAAAATCACATGTACCCAGCAAAAACTGGGTAAGCACTAGTGATTCTTTCAGTAATACCGGTAATCAAAAAGTTACTACTTGCAGAATTACCTGGGATTTAAAAATAATAACTTACGTGTGTAGGAAAAAAGTGATTCTTTCTATTAATACCGGTAATCAAAATCATATCTTGAGGTCCGGGTTCGGCTCTACAGTGGACACCGTTGATAGTAGCGATAAATGACGCCAAATTACATTTCAGAAAAAATTGCCAATAAACTATACCTTTGTTTTCTAAAGTTGTATAGTACATAATTTATATTACAAAATAACATCATTGAATAGATCCATGTCGTGGAGCGTGGTATAGTGTGTTGGATTACAAAACAACAGGGGTGACTTCACACTTTTTGGATATCTTTATGGTAAAGATATTATTTTTGGAGAGCTAGTATGCTTGCGAAGAAGTACTTATTTTTCGACTGCTGGTATGCTTGCACGGAAGTACTTTCCTCCAATGTCATGCCCGTGTAAAAGTATTACTACTGATATGTGTACGAGGAAGTTGTTACCAATTTGGCGCAGGTATACTGTACTCATACCTGGTAATAGGAGTTTTTGCTGGGTATATTCGAACTTGGAGCTTTATACAGCTCCCAATATATTTGATGGATTTAAGATGGTGCCAAAAATTTTGATCTACATGGGGTGAAGGGTATAATATAATCGGTCCTGCCTGACTTTAGGCTTTACTTACTTGTTTCCTTCAGTTTCGAAGGCACTTTTTTATATTTAGGTACACTATCAAATGTACTCAGTAAGCAAAATTTGAAGCAAATGTATAAGAAATTTTTGGGCTATATATGTGTGTATCGGATGGAAAATATATATGGGAGTTATATCTAAATCTGATCCGGTAGTTTGCAAGTTTTACGGGAATCATAAAACATTCGGATGTACAATTTGATTAAATCAATAATTTGAAGAAAGTTGGTTCACAAACCCGGCAATTGTGACCAAATCGGTGATAAATATATATGGCAGCTATATCTAAATCTGAACCGTTTTTTTTCCAAAATATGGATTGTCTTTGCACCAATGTAAGGCCATGTGCCAAATTTTAGGACAATCGGACTTAAACTGCGAGCTGTGCTTTGCACACCAAAATACATGAACGAACAGACAGACGGACGGATGTCGATAAATCGAGTCAGAATGTAATTCTAAGACGATCGGTATACTAAACGATTGGCCTCGGACTGCTATTTCTTAGCGTTACACACAAATGCACAAACTTATTATGCCCTGCATCATAGTAGCGGTGAAGGGTATAAAAATACATTATAAATTCCACCAATAAAATGAAATTCGCATTCATTTGAATTTGGAAAATAACTTAAATAACTTAGAATTTTTTCAAAAGGATTATCTTATTATCTTATCCTGCGAAATAGTCAGTGAAGGATATATTTGACTTTGGTAACCCAAAATGCTCCATAACAATTCGATATTTTTTTCATAAATGGTCAGGTAAAGGAACGAGTTCGACTATTTCTATTGTATATACCGGGTCGGGGAATTTTGAATTAGACTCTTAATGTGTGTTCTAAAAGTAATATCTCTTCATTGTAAGTTTTTAGGAAAATTGGTTTTCAACTCGGTTTAGCCTATATCATAAGCCTAGATTTAGAGAAATTCCTATAAAAATTGCTATTACATTACCATGATCCGTAAGCATTATGTTGATTTATTTTTATGTGTTGACTATCTATTTAAAAATTCAATTTTTTTTTTGTATTTACCAGCATATGGTTAACCATATGTTTATGTTTGTGCAATGAACTTTCACCAACATAGAAATCGGTGGGCAATAAAGAAAAACTTGCATACGGAATGTGCTTTAAAAGCGGAAACACATAACGTATGCTGTTTCCGGTTAGTTTTTATAAATTATAATAATAATAATAAAACCTAAAAACCACATAAATCTCATTTTAATACAGAAATGCAAAGCAAACATTGTCAATGCCATACCAACAACATCCGTCCGACTGTCCGGTCCAAAGTCTGGTCGTTGATAGGCCACCAAGTAGACAGAGTGCAGAAAACCACAAAATTTAATATTAAAGCTTAAGCCATGCTCTATTGTTTTTGACATTTGTTGCATTTCAAAATGGAAATGTGTTTATTTTCAGTTTTTTTTTTATTCCACACAAATAAAAATCTTTTTGTTTTTATACCCTCCACCATAGGATGGGGGTATATTAACTTTGTCATTCCGTTTGTAACACATCAAAATATTGCTCTAAGACCCCATAAAGTATATATATTCTGGGTCGTGGTGAAATTCTGAGTCGATCTGAGCATTTCCGTCCGTCCGTCCGTCTGTTGAAATGACGCTAACTTCCGAACGAAACAAGCTATCGACTTGAAACTTGGCACAAGTAGTTGTCATCGATGTAGGTCGGATGGTATTAAAAATGGGCCATATCGGTCCACTTTTACGTATAGCCCCCATATAAAGGGACCCTCAGATTTGGCTTGTGGAGCCTCTAACAGAAGCATATTTCATCCTATCCGGCTGAAATTTTGTATATGGTGTTTGCATATGGTCTCAAACAACCATGCCAAAATTGGTCTACATCGGTCCATAATTATATATAGCCCCCATATAAACCGATCCCCAGATTTGGCTTGCGGAGCCTCAAAGAGAAGAAAATTTTATCCGATCCGGCTGAAATTTTGTACATGATGTTGGTATATGGTCTCAAATAACCATGCAAAAATTGGTCCATATCGGTCCTTAATTATATATAGCCCCCATATAAACCGATCCCCAGATTTGGTTTGTGAAGCTTCTAAGAGAAGCATATTTCATCCGATCCGGCTGAAATTTGGTACATGGTGTTGGTATATGGTCTCCAAAAATCATGCAAAAATTGGTCCACATCGGTCCATAATTATATATTGATTCCATATAAACCGATCTCCCGATTTGGCTTGCGAAGCCTCAAAGAGGAGCAAATTGCATCCGATCCGGCTGAAATTTGGTACATGGTACTGGTATATGGTCTCTAACAACCGTGCAAAAATTGGTCCACATCGTTCCATAATTATATATAGCGCTCATATAAACCGATCCCCAGATTTGGGTTGCGAAGCCTCAAAGAGGAGCAAATTTCATCCGATCCGCCTGAAATTTGGTACATGATATTAATAGATGGTCTCTAACAACCATGCAAAAATTGGTCCACATCGGTTCATAATTATATATAGCGCCCATATAAACCGATCCCCAGATTTGGGTTGCGGAGCCTCAAAGAGAAGCAAATTGCATCCGATCCGGCTGAAATTTGGTACATGGTCTTGGTATATGGTTTCTAACAACCATGCAAAAATTGGTCCACATCGGTCCATAATTATATATAGCCCCCATGTAAACCGATACCCAAATTTGATCTCCGGAGCTTCTTGGAGGAGCAAAATTCATCCGATCCGGTTGAAATTTGGTACGTGGTGTTAGTATATGGTCTCTAACAACCATGCAAAAATTGGTCCATATGGGTCCATAATTATATATAGCCCCCATTTAAACCGATCCCCAGATTTAAACTCCGGAGCCTCTTGAAGCAGCAAAATACATCCGATCCGGTTGAAATTTGGTACGTGGTGTTAGTATATGGTCTCTAACAACCATGGAAAAATTGGTCCATATCGGTCCATAATTATATATAGCCCCCAACCGATCCCGAGATTTGGTTTTGGAGCCTCTTGGAGGAGCACATTTCAGTCGAGTCAGTTGAAATTTGGTACATTGTGCTAGTATATGGCCGTTAACAACCATGCCTAACTAGGTCCATATCGGTCTATAGTTATATATAGCCCTCAGATAAATCGATCCCCAATCACACAAAAATTGGTCCATACCAAGTTCATAATTATATATAGCCCCCATATAAGCGACTCCCAATTCTGGCTCTCTACGTATCGTGCAAAAAGTTCATATCGATTCGTAATTATTTGTAGACTTACCTATACATATTTTTTTTTTGGTCTGATATATACCACGTATGGACTAACTCACAATTTAGAAAACGATGTTAAGAAGTTTTAAGATACCACAGCCCAAGTAATTCGATTGTGGATGACAGTCTTTCGTAGAAGTTTCTACGCAATCCATGGTGGAGGGTACATAAGATTCGGCCTGGCCGAACTTACGGCCGTATATACTTGTTTTTGTTTTTTTTTTTAATTTTTTTATACCTTTTTTGGTTCACGATGATAGTAGCGGGTAACAAAACAGCTTGACAGCCTCAAGCATTGTGTAAAATCCGGCGGATACAAGCATTTCTAACGCTAGTGAGGAGGACAAAAACCAAAATCAAGGAATAGCTTGAAAAAAAGTTATCAACCAATCCCCCTCCCGAACCACCGGTTCTGGTATACAAAACAAATAGCAAGACAAAGGAAACATTATAAAGCAAACACTCGTTTTGTAGACAAACTCCTTAACTCACATTCTCATTTTTTGAGGTCCTTGGAGATATTCGTTGATTTTATTCCCCACTCATTGCCCATAAGGAAAGAGAAATCAACAGGCGTTAATGTGGCGCCTTATTACAATAAAGCCGTTTATTATTATCTGCTGTTGCTATTCTATTTGTCTGCCTGTTTGTCTGTCTATACTGCCTCAGTTGGGCTTTGTCCTGTGTGTGTATGTGTGTGTGTGCGAAAGAGTTATGGACGGCCAAGGTTTAAAAGGATAAATGAAGGAACGGCTGGCTGGCTGGTTGCTTGCTCTCTGGTCTGGTATGGTTTTTGGAGGGACCTTTGTTATTTGCATCGCGTTGAAATTCTAAATGAAAAATGCAAATTCCCTTAGGCTAAATTTCATTTAACACAGGAGTCAAAAGGAGTTTAACACAATGTTGCAAAATGTTGCGGCTAATTAAAGACATGAAATGTGAAACATGAAACGGCCGATTTATACTAGCATAGCTAGGGGGCCAGCATCATGGCCGGATTCTATGGGAGGCAAACAATGTCTGCCTTACATAACATAGGTAATAAGTCAATGGGAGCACCATGGCTATAGAAAAATTTAGAAGAACGATACAAAGAGGGTTGCCTTTTGGAGAACACAAAATAATATTAATCATCGAAAATCATTTTATTGTTTTTAAAAATATTCTCCATTCAGATCTATATAATATAACATGCATTTGGACCAATGCACAGTGGGCCAAATGACAGGTTTTTGACGCATTAAATCAACGGAAGCACCTAGAGCTCTGATATTTGTACATTTACCACTGAGGATGCGAATAAAGTATAATATACATTTTGGACCCATCCGCCCACTGCCCCTTCCACTATCAAATAAAGGGCGTATTTCAACCCTAGAGCTCTGAAATTTTGTACATGTACCACTGGGAATGAGAATAAAGTATGATCAACATTTCGGACCGATCTGCCTACTGCCACGCCCACTTTCTAATGGAGGATATATCTCAACCAATTTTACCATACACCAAATTAAATATATAAATATGTAGTAACAAGTATATACGGCCGTAAGTTTGGCCAGGCCGAAGCTTATGTACCCTCCACCATGGACTGCGTAGAAACTACTTCTAAACACTGGCATCCATAATCGAATTACTTGGGTTGCGGTAACGCTTGCCGATGGCAAGGTATCTTAAAACCTCTTCTAAATTGTAAGTAAGTCCATACGTGGTATATATTAAATTAACAAAATTTTCTATAGAAATAAAATTTTAACAATATTTTCCATTGAAATAAAATTTTGACAAAATTTTCTATAGAAATTAAATTTTAACAAAATTTTCTATAGAAATAAAATTTTAACTAAATTTTCTATAGAAATAAAATTTTAACTAAATTTTCTATAGAAATAAAATTTGGACCAAATTTTCTATAGAAATAAAATTTTAACAAAATTTTCTATAGAAATAAACTTTTGACACAATTTTGTATAGAAATTAAATTTTGGCAAAATTTTCTATGGAAATAAAATTTTGGTAGATTATTTTTGGCTCGAGTGGCAACCATGATTATGAACCGATATGGACCGATTCTTGTGTGACTGGGGATCGGCTATATATAACTATAGACCGATATGGACCAATTTTGGTATGGTTGTTAGCGGCCATATACTAACACCATGTTCCAAATTTGAACCGGATCGTATAAATTTTGCTCCTCCAAGAGGCTCCGGAGGTCAAATCTGGAGAACGGTTTATATGGGGCTATGTATAATTATGGACCGATATGGACCAATTCTGGCAGGGTTGTTAGAGACCATATACTAACACCATGTTCCAAATTTAATTTTTGGATGAGATTTGCTTCTCTTTGAGACTCTGCAAGCCAAATCTGTGTATCGGTTTACATGGGGGCTATATATAATTATGGACCGATGTGGACCAATTTTTGCATGGTTGTTAGAAACCATATACCAAGACCATGTACCAAATTTCAACCGGACCGGATGAAA
Organism: Haematobia irritans; assembly: GCF_050003625.1. Classification (NCBI taxonomy): domain Eukaryota; kingdom Metazoa; phylum Arthropoda; class Insecta; order Diptera; family Muscidae; genus Haematobia; species Haematobia irritans. Next base: position 22,974,457 of record NC_134400.1, read on the forward strand.
TAGGCTTCTCCTAGAGGCTCCGCAAGCCAAATCTGAGGGTCCGTTTATATGGGGGCGATACGTAAAAGTGAACCAATACCATCCGACCTACATCAATAACAACTAGGTGTGCCAAGTTTCAAGTCGATAGCTTGGTTCGTTCGGAAGTTAGCGTGATTTCAACAGACGGACGGACGGACATGCTTACATCGACTCAGAATTTCAGCACGACCCAGAATATATATACTTTATGGGGTCTTAGAGCAATATTTCGATGTATTACAAACGGACTGACAAAGTTAATATACCCCCCATCCTATGGTGATAAAAATTTTGGACCGATCCGCCCACTGCCCCTCCCACTTTCAAATGAAGGGCGTATTTCAACCCAAAGGAAGCGCCTAGAGCTCTGAAATTTTGTACATGTACCACTGGGGATGAGAATAAAGTATGATCAACATTTCGGACCGATCTGCGTACTGCCACGCCCACTTTCTAATGGAGGATGTATCTCAACCACTTTTATCATACAACAAATTAAATATGTCAATATGTACCCAGCAAAAAAAGCGTCGCCAAAAAAGTAGTGAAAATGTTCTTTTTGGATCCGGAAGTGATGCAAAATTGGCGCAGAATCGATGAATTTAACATGGGATTGTTATAGGACGGATGTCCACCATTTCAACAGCCGTTGCACTGAATATGCACCACTTCTTTAAATGTGATCCGAATTCAGTGTTTTGGATGTGAATTAATAAATTTTGTGGTATTTTGACAAATAATTAATTTTTATATTTTTTTATTATTTTTAATGCAATCTAACAGTTGTCTGAAACCCTTGACCTCAAATATTTTCAAAATTTCGCAATTTTTCTAGAATGAATTTAGAAATTTTTTGGACAAAATTTAAATAATTTATACCATTTTATTAATCCTTAACATATTTAAAACCACAAAAATGTTAAAAGTGCCCTTTAAAAGTATGGAAAAAGCGAGTTATAAAAAATTGAATTAAAAGAACTTCCTGAGTAGTTAAAATAAAGAACATCTCTGGATGGACATTTTTGGAAGTGCTTTTAAAGTTGTGCCTTTGGAAGAACTTCCAAATTTTTTTGCTGGGTAGTAACATTGGAAACTGAAAATATAGATTAGAACTGATGTTTGTTACTCCATCTTGATCACTACCTGAGAGTGTATATGATTTCAGCAATTTTAGTTCAATTCAATCTCTTACACTCTCATTTTAGCTACAAGTTTTGAATATCATTATTTCTGCAACACTATGTAGAAATGGGAACATATTCCTGATTTTTAGAAAAACCAATATTTTTGCGTTCCCAGTCCAAAAATAACATTTTGTTCTTGAAAAATGTTTGAAGTGATCATATTACGTCTGTATGTGTCATTCCCTTGACACTCGGCTATATGTAAGTCTATATTAATACCCTTCACCACTACTGTGGTACAGGGTATAATAAGTTTGTGCATTTGTATGTAACGCCAAGAAGGAGTAATCATAGACCAACCTTTTAGTATACGGATCGGCTTAGAATTAAATTCTGAGTTGATTTAGCGATGTCCGTCTGTCTGTCCGTCTGTCTGTCTGTTGGTGTATTTTTGTGTGCAAAGTACAGCTCGCAGTTTTTCCGATTGTCCTAAAATTTGGTATAGAGTCCTGTTTCGGCTCACAGACGATCCCTATTGATTTTGAAAAAAAATCGGTTCAGATTTAGATATAGCTGCCATATATATTTTTCACCGATCTGGTCATAATTGGTGTGTATATCAACCGATCTTCCTCAAATTGCGTACATCCGAATATTTTATGAGTCTCGAAAAACTTGCAAAATATCAGCCAAATCGATTCAGATTTAGATATAGCTCCCATATATAGCTTTCGCCCGATTTACACTCATTTGCCCACAGAGGCCAATTTTTTGCTCCGATTTAGTTGAAATTTTGCATAGGGAGTAGAATTAGCATAGTAACTATGCGTACAAAATTTGGTTGAAATCGGTTCAGATTTGGAAGAAGAATTTCACTCAGGTGGTATCACAACTAAAATAAGAGACCTTAAAATCCCGATTTAGAATTAATATAAAAGAATCGAAAAATAAAATTCTCGTAGTCGAAAGAATTTCTGGACAGTTTATCGAAGGAATTCACAGTGTAATAGACGGCTAAAATTTTAATTTATTTATTTATTGTTTTGTTTTTCGAGGAGAAGTGCTTCGTAAAAACTTGAAATTTTCGAATAGGATTTAGCATAATATGTGTCGTTGTTTTCCTATAATCCCCAGATTACCCCATTATAGAACAATTGTGTCATTATACTGAAAGCTCTCATTGATATGTGGGCGCACCCAGCATACCACATTAATAGAAGAAAATGCTTAAGTATAAAATCGTATTACAGAATTACACTGACCTTTCAAGTATATTCGAAAAGAGGATTTCTAAGAAATGCAAAAAAAAAACAATATCGAAGAAAATCAACCAGTAGCAATTCTGTAACATGTGATGGAACACGGACAATCGCTTCACCACCACCATCATCATCATGAAGATTGTCAACGCAGTGGTATAGCATTATATACACATCGATAAAACTTCCTGGAAATATTCAATGTGATGCGATTTTATTCGATTCTTAAGTGCAAAAGAAAACAAGCGAAACCAGCAAACGATGGCAACGCTTAAAGCAACACGTGACTGTCATACAATATGCACAGGCACAGTCATAGCGTCAAGGAAGATGAAAACAGCATGGGGAGCTATTGCAAAATTATTCTTGGGAAGAAAATTTACCTCCTCCCCTTGCAATGCTTATGAATCTGGAACAGAATTATTGGGAGGAAAGCTTTTGTTATTGCAATAAACCGCTTACATAAGAAGTGGTTGCCATTGCAAATGCTGGCCACTAAAGGAAAATACTATGTAGGATTGTAACATACATACACACACACAGAGACTGGCCCCTTTTGCTGATATCGTAAGGATATTTGAGAAGACGGTATGTAATAAAATGAAATTAAAAAAAAAGTATGTTAAATATATTTAAATCCAATACCGTGCCAATACATATGTTCGATAGCAATCAGCAGGACCATCGTAATCAGCATCACAAATATGGGTATTACCTTAACCTTCTTTAACGCTGTGGCTGTCAATGTTCATTGCATTCAGGAATTTTCCATTGTGAATTACAATTTAATTTGTACAATTCGTAAGATGTCAGTTGTACACTCCTCGCCAGGTTATCCTTTACATATGTCCACGTAATGACCTTGTCTTCTGTCTCATGTCTTAATATACACTGTTCGTAGAAGTCTACCAAAAATGGTAGATTTTTTACTGTTTGGTAGATTGGTAGAATTCTTGATGTTTTGGTAGATTTTGCGAAACATAAACATAGAAATAAAATTTTGACAAAATTTTCTATAGAAATAACATTTTGACAAAATTTTTTACAGAAATAAAATTTTGACAAAATTTTCTATAGAAATAAAATTTTGGCAAAATTTTCTATAGAAATAAAATTTTGACAAGATTTTCTATCGATATAAAATATTGACAAAATTTTCTATAGAAATAAAATTTTGACAAAATTTTCTATAGAAATAAAATTTTTACAAAATTTTCTATAGAAATAAAATTTTGACAAAATTTTCTATAGAAATAAAATTCAGACAAATTTTTCTAAAGAAATAAAATTTTGACAAAATTTTCTATAGAAATAAAATTTTGACAAAATTTTCTATAGATATAAAATTTTGACAAAATTTTCTATAGAAATAAAATATTGACAAAATTTTCTATAGAAATAAATTTTTCTATAGAAATAAAATTTTTACAAAATTTTGTATAGAAATAAAATATTGACAAAATTTTCTATAGAAATAAATTTTTACAAAATTTTCTATAGAAATAAAATTTTGGCAAAAATTTTTATAGAAATAAAATTTAAAAAAAAAATTACTATAAAAATAAAATTTTAACAAAATTTTCTATAGAAATAAAATTTTGACAAAATTTTCTATAGCAACAAAATGTTGACAAAATTTGCTATAGAAATAAAATTTTGACAAAATTTTCTATAGAAATAACATTTTGACAAAATTTTCTATAGAAATAACATTTTGACAAAATTTTCTATAGAAATAAAATTTTAACAAAATTTTCGATAGAAATAAAATTTTTACAAAATTTTCTATAGAAATAAAATTTTTACAAAATTTTCTAAAGAAATAAAAAATTTTGACAAAATTTTCTATAGAAATAAAAATTTGACAAAATTTTCTATAGAAATAATATTTTGACAAAGTTTTCTATAGAAATAAAATATTGACAACATTTTCTATAGAAATAAAATTTTGACAAAATTTTCTATAGAAATAAAAGTTTTACAAAATTTTCTATAGAAATAAAATATTGACAAAATTTTATATAGAAATAAAATTTTTCTATAGAAATAAATTTTTACAAAATTTTCTATAGAAATGAAATTTTGGCAAAATTTTTTATAGAAATAAATTTTTAAAAAAATTTTAACAAAATTTTCTATAAAACAAAAACAAACCATGACACAAAATTTTCTATAGAAATAAAATTTTTACAAAATTTTTAAAAGAAATAAAAAAATTTTGACAAAATTTTCTATAGAAATAAAAATTTGACAAAATTTTCTATAGAAATAAAAGTTTTACAAAATTTTCTATAGAAATAAAATATTGACAAAATTTTCTATAGAAATAAAATTGTGACAAAATTTTCTATAGAAATAAAATTTTGACAAAATTTTCTATAGAAATAAAATTTTGACAAAATTTTCTATAGAAATAAAATTTTGACAAAATTTTCTATAGAAATAAAATTTTGAAAAAATTTTCTATAGAAATAAAATTTTGACAAAATTGTCTGTAGCAATAAAATTTTGACAAAATTTTCTATGGAAATAAAATTTTGAGAAAAATTTTCTATAGAAAAAAAAATGGTGACAAAATTTTCTATAGAAATAAAATTTTGACAAAATTTTCTATAGAAATAAAATTGTGACAAAATTTTCTATAGAAATAAAATTTTGACAAAAGTTTCTCTTCGACAACAACTTTTTACAAAATTTTCTATAGAAATAAAATTTTGACAAAAGTTTTAACAAAATTTTCTATAAAAATAAAATTTTAACAAAATTTTCTAAAGAAATAAAATTTTGACAAAATTGTCTATAAAAAAATAAAATTTTGACAAAATTTTCTATAGAAATAAAATTTTCACAAAATTTTCAAAAGTAATAAAGTTCTCACAAAATTTTCTATAAAAATAAAATTTTGACAAAAAATGTCTGCAGAAATAACACTTTGACATGCTTTTCTGTAGAAATAAAATTTTAACAAAATTTTCTATAGAAATAAAATTTTGACAAAATTTTCAATAGAAATAAAATTTTAACAAAATTTTCTATAAAACAAAAACAAACCATGAAACAAAATTTTCTACAGAAAGAAAATTTTTACAAAATTTTCTAAAGAAATAAAAAAATTTTGACAAAATTTTATATGGATATAAAATTGTGACAAAACTTTCTATAACAATAAAATGTTGACAAAATTTTCAATAGAAATAAAATTGTAACAAAATTTTCTATAGAACAAAAACAACCAATAAAACAAAATTTTCTATTGAAATAAAATGTTGACAAAATTTTCTGTAGAAATAAAATGTAGACCAAATTTTTTATAGAAACAAAATTTTGACAAAATTTTCTATAGAAATAAAATTTTGACAAAATTTTATATGGAGAAATAAAATTTTGACAAAATTTTCTATAGAAATTAAATTTTACAAAATTTTCTATAAAAATCAATGTTTGACAAAATTTTCTATAAAGAAATAAAATTTTGAAAACATTTTCTACAGAAATAAAATTTTGTGAAAATTTTCCATAGAGCAATAAAATTTTGTCAAAATTTTCCATAGAGCAATAAAATTTTGTCAAAATTTTCTATAGAGTAATAAAATTTTGTCAAAATTTTCTATAGAGAAATAAAATTTTGTCGAAATTTTCTATAGAAAGATAAAATTTCAACAAAATTTTCTATAGAAATAAAATTTTGACAAAATTTTCTATAAAAATAAAATTTTGAAAAAAAATTCACAAAAATAATATTATGAGAAAAGTTTTTGCTATTGAAAAAACAAGTGAGTACAGTAGAAAGTCGGGCGGGGCCCACTATATGATACCCTAAACCACTTCTACTGAATTAGTAAATATTATTTTTGGGGTGTCAATGGTATTTCCATATTTAGGAACACTAAGGGGTACATGGTTATGGGAGTTTTATCACAATCTGAACAGAAATTTCTGATATTAAATAACAAGATCCCGGGATCCACCACCAATTTTATTCCACTTCCGATGAAGTTCGTTTTACGGATTTTTACACCCTCCACTTTGTCATTCCGTTTGTAACACATCGAAATATTGCTCTAGAACCCCATAAAGTATATATATTCTGGGTCGTGGTGAAATTCTGAGTCGATCTAAGCATGTCCGTCCGTCCGTCTGTTGAAATCACGCTAACTTCCTAACTAAACAAGCTATCGACTTGAAACTTGGCATAAGTAGTTGTTATAGACGTAGGTCGGATGGTATTGCAAATGGGCCATATCGCTCCACGTGTACGTATAGCCCCCATATAAGCGGACTCCCAGATTTGGCTTGCGGAGCCTATAAGAGATCTAAGAGAAGGAAATTTCATACGATCCGTCTGAAATTTGGTATATGGTCTCTAACAACCATGCAAAAATTGGTCCATATCGGTCCATAATTATATATAGCTCCCATATAAACCGATCCCCAGATTTGACCTCCCGAGCCTTTTGCGGGAACAAAATTTATCCGATCAGGTTGAAATTTTCAACGTGGTGTTAGTAAGTGGCCGCTAATAACCATGCCAAATTTAGTCCATATCGGTCTATAGTTATATATAGCCGTCCCCAATCACACTAAAATTGGTCCATATCGGTTCATAATCATGGTTGCCACTCGAGTCAAAAATAATCTACCAAAATTTTATTCCTATAGAAAATTTTGTCAAAATTTTATTTCTATAGAATTTTTTTTCAAAATGTTATTTCTATAGAAAATTTTTGCAAAATTTTATTTCTATAGAAAATGTTGTCAAAATTTTAATTCTATAGAAAATGTTGTCAAAATTTTATTTTGATAAAAAATTTTATCAAGCTTAATCATATACGTATTTAATCGGCCTTTTTATTTTAATATATACTACGTATAGACTACCTTGCAATTTAGAAGACGGTGTTAGGAAGTTTTAAGATACCTTGACATCGGCAAGTGTTACCGCAACCCAAGTAATTCGATTGTGGATGACAGTCTTCAGTAGAAGTTTCTGCGCAATCCATGGTGGAGGCTACATAAGCTTCGGCCTGGCCGAACTTACGGCCGTATATACTAGTTTTTATTCGCTTTGATTCAAAGCTTACAAACGGATAAATTTGGATACATTTATCGCGAAAAAAGTTGGTATTTGTAAATCTAGATGCATGATAATCTTGAATAAAACTAAAATACACTTGATGAATTGTTATATTTTATGGCGAGACGAACTTATGTTTTGTTTTTGGCATAATTCATATCGCAGCAAAAAAAGCGTCGCCAAAAACGTAATGAAAATGTCCTTTTTGGATTCGGAAGTGGTGCAAAATTGACGCAGAAGCGATGAATTTAACGTGGGCTTGTCATAGGACGGAAGTCCTCCATTTCAACAGCCATTGCACTGAATTTGCATCACGTCTTTAGGTGTGATCCGAATTCAATGTTTGGGATGTAAATTTAAAAATTCTGTGATATTTTGTCATACAAAATAATTTTTATAATTTTTTATAATTTTGAGTGAATTCTAACGCTTGTCGGAATCGTTTGGCCTCAAATATTTTCAAAAATTCACAATTTTTTCAGATTGGATTTAGCATTTTTTTCGACCAAATTTAAATGATTTATACCATTTTATGAATTCTTACTCTGTTTTTAACCTATTTGAAGCAAAAAAAGTTACAAATTCCCATTAAAAGTATGAAAAAACCAAGTTATAAAAAAACAAGTAAGGAAGTCTAAAGTCGGGCGACTATATTATACCCTGCACCACTTTGTAGATCTAAATTTTCGATACCATATCACATCCGTAAAATGTGTTGGTGGGCTATATACAATAAAGGTTTGTCCCAAATACATACATTTGGATATCACTCGATCTGGACAGAATTTGATAGACTTCTACAAATTCTATAGACTCACAATTTTAGTCGGCTAATGCACTAGGTTTCACCCTAGTGCAATGATAGTAAAAAAATATGGGAAAGATTTAAATATGAAGCAATTTTAAGGAAACTTCACAAACTTTTATTTATGATTTATCGCTCGATATTTATGTATTAGAAGTTTAGGGAAATTAGAGTCATTTTACAACTTTTCGACTAAACAGAGGCGATTTTAAAAGGAAAATGTTCGTATTTTGACCATTTTTGTCGAAATCAGAAAAACATATATATGGGAGCTATATCTAAAACTGAATCGATTTCAACCAAATTTAGCACGCATTGCTACAATGCTAGTTCTACTCCCTTTGCAAAATTTCAACAAAATCGGAGTTAAAAATTGGCCTCTGTGGTCATATGAGTGTAAATCGGGCGAAAGCTATATATGGGAGCTATATCTAAATCTGAACCGATTTCAATCAAATTTGGCACACTTGACTACACTACTAGTGCAAAATTTCAATCAAATTGGGTCAAACCTCTGGCTTCCAGGACCATATTAGTCCATATCGGGCGAAAGATATATATGGGAGCTATATCTAAATCTGAACCAATTTCAATAAAATTCAGCACACTTGACTACACTACTAATTGTACTCCATGTGCAAAATTTCAACCAAATTGGGCCTAAACTCTGGCTTCTGGGTTCATATAAGTCCATATCGGACAAAAGATATATATGGGAGCTATATCTAAACCTGAACCGATTTCAATCAAATTTTGCACACTCGACTATACTACCAATTGCACTCCTCGTGCAAAATTTCAAGCAATTCGGGATAAAACTCTGGCTTCTGGATCCATATAAGTGCATATCGGGCGAAAGATATATATGGGAGCTATATCTAAATCTGAACCGATTTCTTCCAAAAACAATAGGGTTATATTCTGACCCAAAACAGGAACATGTGCCAAATTTGAGGTCGATTGGACCTAAACTGCGACCTAGACTTTGATCACAAAAATGTGTTCACAGACAGACGGACGGACGGACAGACGGACATGGTTATGTCGACTCAGGGAACCACCCCGAGCATTATTGCCAAAGACATCATGTGTCTATCTCGTCTCCTTCTGGGTGTTACAAACATATGCACTAACTTATAATACCCTGTTCCACAGTGTGGCGCAGGGTATAAAAATGCATTAAAAGAACTTCCTGGGTAGTTAAAATAAAGAACATCATTGGGAGTGCATCTTCTGGAAGTGCTTTTAAAGTTGTGCCTTTGGAAGAACTTCCAAATTTTTTTGCTGGGATGCTCTGGGTAGATTAGTTATAGTTGCAGCCCGATATTTCAAGTGAACTTCTCTCTTATCAAAGAGGGCTGTCGGGTTCTACATTTAGCTCAGTGACAAGGGACATACTTTTTATAGCCGAATCCGAACGGCGTTCCACATTACCGTGAAACCACGTAGAAAAGCTTTGAACTACTCAGAAATGTCACCAGAATTACTGAGAGGGGACAATCCACCGCTGAAAAACTTTTTGGTGTTCGGTCGAAACTTAGGGTTCAACTCACAACCCTATGTATGCAAGGCGGGCATGCTTACCGTAGGCTTCAAAATAATATTTTCATAATTTATAACTTAATCCAGCTTACAACAAAATATTAATTACTAATCATTAGTTAGTTAGTTTTCATCTCCTCGTGAAAAAAATATTGTAAAACTTGGAAATACCTAAGCTTCCATATACTCAACTGCGAGGCCAAGGACTAACCATAATTATTCTTTATATGCTCTTTGCCACCGCATATATAAACCTTTATGGGGGCCCTATAAAAGCACACTACCATCACCTCATCATTTCGTGAAATCATCAACAAAAGGGCAAGGGGCACAAAAGGAGCACCGAAGGTGCTATAGATGATAATGATTCTTGAAGAGCGTATTTCCTTGGTGTATTTAGTTAATTTTATTTTATCACACACCATAAACGTTAATAATATATTTTCGTGTTGTTGTTGTTTTTTGTAGCTGTTGTGCGTTTTTTCTTTACAATGCATCGTAAAGCCATGCATTGCAGGAAAGAGAAGTGTGGAAAACATTATCTATCAGTTTAATAAACTTGGCACGTTTTATGATGGACACGTTGGGGTTGGGGAAACGCGAGGATAGAATCAGCTCAGGCCAATACACTACATCTGTAAGAATTTCCCTGCTAATGTGGACCATCGACGATCAGGCTGTGAACTGGCATAAACAATACATTGAACCATAAACGTTTAAAAGGCCAACCGACACCATTTTCAAAATGAATGAGGATGTTACTGAAGAAAAAATATCCAAACAGAGACACATAATCTTGGCCAATCGTTTAAATGTGTCGTTATACTGGGGAATATTCGAATAGAAGCACAGGCGTGTAAGAAACTTATTAACACACACACATATACATCAATATCCCACCAAAAAGAGAGCTTCAAAAAAAGTAGTTTGGATCCCTAATTGGTGATCCGGATGTAGTGAAAACTTGGATCCTATCAAATGAATTTAACATGGCCATGTCGTAGGACGAAAGTACTCTATTTTTGGATCCCTTGCATTGTTTTAAAAGTTGTGTCTTGGAAAATCATTTGGATGAAGAAATTAAAAAAAAAAACAAGTGTATACGGCCGTAAGTTCGGCCAGGCCGAATCTTATGTACCCACCACCATGGATTGCGTAGAAACTTCTACGAAAGACTGTCATCCACAATCGAATTACTTGGGTTGTGGTATCTTAAAACTTCTTAACATCGTTTTCTAAATTGTGATTTAGTCCATACATGGTATATATTAGACAAAAAAGTTATGTGTAGTTAAGTCTACAAATAATTACGAATCGATATGGACTTTTTGTACGTAGAGAGCCAGAATTGAAATATGGGGGTCGCTTATATGGGGGCTATATACAATTATGAACTTGATATGGACCAATTTTTGTGTGATTGGGGATCGATTTATCTGAGGGCCATATATAACTATAGACCGATATGGACCTAGTTAGGCATGGTTGTTAACGGCCATATACTAGCACAATGTACAAAATTTCAACACACTCGGATGAAATTTGCTCCTCCAAGAGACTCCAAAACCAAATCTCGGAATCGGTTTAGATGGGGGCTATGTACGATTATGGACTGATATGGACCACTTTTGGCATGGTTGTTAAATATCATATACTACCACCACGTACCAAATTTCAAGCAGATCGGATGAATTTTGCTTCTCCAAAAGGCACCGGAGGTCAAATCTGGGGATCGGTTAAAATGGGAGCTATATACAATTATGGACTGATAGGAACCAATTCCTGCATGGTTGTTGAATACCATATACTAACATCACGTACCAAATTTCAACCGAATGGGAAGAATTTTACTCTTCCAAGGGGCTCTGGAGGTCAAATCTGGGGATCGGTTTATATGGGGCCTATATATAATTATGGACCGATATCGACCAATTTTTGCATGGGAGTTTGAGGCCATATATTAACACCACGTACCAGATTTCAACTGAATCAGATGAATTTTGGTCTTCCAAGAGGTTCCGGAGGTCAAATCTGGTGATCGGTTTATATGGGGGCTATATATAATTATGAACTGATGTGGACCAATTTTTGCATGGTTGTTAGAGACCATATACTAACATCACGTACCAAATTTCAGCCGGATCGGATGAAATTTGCTTCTCTTAGAGGCCTCGCAAGCCAAATCGGGGGATCGGTTTATATGGGGGCTATATATAATTATGGACCGATATGGACCAATTTTTGCATGGTTGTTGGAGACCATATACTATCACCATGTACCAAATTTCAGCCGGATTCGATGAAATTTACTTCTCTTAGAGGCTCCGCAAGCCAAATATGGTGATCGGTTTATATGGGGGCTATATATAATTATGGACCGATATGGACCAATTTTTGCATGGTTGTTGGAGACCATATACTATCACAATGTACCAAATTTCAGCCGGATCGGATAAAATTTGCTTCTCTTACAGGCCTCGCAAGCCAAATTTGGGGGTCCGTTTATATGGGGGCTATACGTAAAAGTGGACCGATATGGCCCATTTGAAATACCATCTGACCTACATCAATAACAACTACTTGTGCCAAGTTTCAAGTCGATAGCTTGTTTCGTTCGGAAGTTAGCGTGATTTCAACAGACGAACGGACGGACATGCTCAGATCGACTCAGAATTTCACCACGACCCAGAATATATATACTTTATGGGGTCTTAGAGCAATATTGCGATGCGTTACAAACGGAATGACAAAGTTAATATACCCCCCATCCTATAGTGGAGGGTATAAAAAAAATTGTTCCAATTTCACTTTTATTTTTAGCAGTGTTCTGTATTCTGAAATTTCAAAGGAAACCTTAAAATTTGGGTATTTACGATTCGGCCTGGCCGAACTTACGGCTGTATATACTTGTTTTCTTTATTTTTAGTTCATTGTTTCTGGGTATAGAAAATTTTGTGGTCAGACAACATAGATTTTCATTTCATATAATTTCATTCAGCAAATATTTCTTTAACAAAGCCAATGTTTAACTGACCATTAATTTGTTTTATTATCTAATTTTTACAAATTCAACAGATCGAAATATTGCTTTAAGAACCCATAAAGTATACATATTCTGGGCCAAGGTGAAATTCTGAGTCGATCTAAACATGTCCGTCCGTCCGTCTGTTGAAATCGCACTAACTTCCGAACAAGCTATCGACTCGAAACTTGGCATAAGTATTTGCTATTGATGTAGGTCGGATTGAATTGCAAATGTGACATATCGGATCACTTTTACGTATAAGCCCCATATAAACCGACCCCCAGATTTGGCTTGCGGAGCCTCGTGGAGGAGCAAAATTCACCGGATCCGGTTGAAATTTTGGTACGTGGTGTTAGTATGTGGTCTCTAACAACCATGCAAAAATTGGTCTATATCGGTCAATAATTATATATATATATATATATATATATATATATATATATATATATATATATATATATATATATATATATATATATATATATATATATATATATATATATATATATATATATATATATATATATATATATATATATATATATATATATATATATCCGATCCTCAAATTTGAACTCCTGAGCCTCATGGAAGAGCAAAATTCATACGATCCGATTGAAATTTGGTACGTCGTGTTTGTATATGGTCGGTAATAACCATCCTAAACTTGGTCCATTTCGTCCATAATTATATACAGCCCCCATATAAACCGATCCTCAGATTTGACCTTCGGAGCATTTTGGAGGAGCAAAATTCACCCGATCCGGTTGAAATTTTGGTTAGTGGTGTTAGTATGCACAAATTGGTCCATATCGGTTCATAATCATCGTTGCCACTGCAGCCAAAAATATATTTCTATAGAAAATTTTGTAAAAATTTTATTTCTATAGAAAATTTTGTCAAAATTTTATTTCTTTAGAAAATTTTGTCAAAATTTTATTTTTATGGAAAATTTTGTCAAAATTTTATTTCTATAGAAAATTTTGTCAAAATTTTATTTCTATGGAAAAATTTGTCAAAATTTTATTTCTATAGAAAATTTTGTCATAATTTTATTTCTATAGAAAATTTTGTCAAAATTTTATTTCTATAGAAAATGTTGTCAAAATTTTATTTCTACAGAAAATTTTGTCAAAATTTTATATCTATAGAAAATTTTGTCAAAATTTTATTTCTATAGAAAATTTTTCTGTCAAAATTTTATTTCTATAGAAAATTTTGTCAAAATTTTATATTTATAGAAAATTTTGTCAACATTTTATTTCTATAAAAATAAAATTTTGACAAAATTTTATTTCTGTAGAAAATTTTGTCAAAATTTTATTTCTATAGAAAATTTTGTCAAAATTTTATTTCTTTAGAAAATTTTGTCAAAATTTTATTTCTATAGAAAATTTTGTCAAAATTTTATTTCTATAGAAAATTTTGTCAAAATTTTATTTCTATAGAAAATTTTGTCAAAATTTTATATTTATAGAAAATTTTGTCAAAATTTTATATTTATAGAAAATTTTGTCAAAATTTTATTTCTATAGAAAATTTTGTCAAAATTTTATTTCTTTAGAAAATTTTGACAAAATTTTATTTCTGTAGAAAATTTTGTCAAAATTTTATTTCTATAGAAAATTTTGTCAAAATTTTATTTCTTTAGAAAATTTTGTCAAAATTTTATATCTATAGAAAATTTTGTCAAAATTTTATTTATATAGAAAATTTTGTCAAAATTTTATTTCTTTAGAAAATTTTGTCAAAATTTTATTTCTATAAAAATAAAATTTTGACAAAATTTTATTTCTGTAGAAAATTTTGTCAAAATTTTATTTCTATAGAAAATTTTGTCAAAATTTTATTTCTTTAGAAAATTTTGTCAAAATTTTATTTCTATAGAAAATTTTTTCAAACTGAATTATATTCGTATTTAATCGGCCTTTTTGTTAAATATATACCCCGTATGGAATGACATGCAATTTAGAAGACTGTGTTGAGAAGTTTTAAGATACCGTGCCATCGGTAAGTATTAGCACAAAACCAAGTAATTAGATTTTGGACGAGACGGTGTAGTAGAAGTTTCTACGCAATCCATCATGGAGGGTATATAAGTTTCGGCCTGGGCGAACTTACGGCCGTATATATTTGTTTTTTCCATTAAAATTCAAATAAAAAGTTTAAAGTTATTTTAATTCTCAAAATCTTCGGAAATGATGGGATATAACACTACACCAATGTTGAGAATTTCTATAAAATGGCATAAAAAGTGTTATTTCATCATATCTGGTTCGATCCAAAGTGCCCAATTTTGAGATCTGATCATGTCTAATAAATCCATCAATTTTTTACACGGAATGTAAGATATAGATAAATAATGTCATCTATTGGAAAAAATATTGTATTTATGTTTGGTTCACCAATTTATATGTGTATGTATAAAGCATGGCAAAAGATCCTAATCCTATATGAATTTTGCTAACTGTTTCAATAATGACCCACTCACACCAGTTTTTTTGTCCATAAACGCACGAATACATGCTGCCATAAAAGTGAGACCACAAAAATAAAATGATAACATTGGCAATACCACGAAATATTAATAAAAAAAAACTAAACTATATTGCCATAAAAGACCAGACCACAAGGATATGTGAATACTGGCCTCACATAGAAGAAAACAGCTAAGAGCATATTTCTCCATATGACAGACATGAACAAATCATTAAAATAAACGCATTTTATTAGAATGCCTTGATAGGCAGAAAAAAAGCGGCAAAATACGTCATCATACTTGGATTTTATAATGGAGGAGGATACTGTCAAATCATATATAGCTCCCTCACGGACAACAGCAATGGTGACTAAAATCATTCAGATGTTTTTCTTTTTTTTTGGTTTTTCAATTTTCTTTCTTTAATAAAAATTGATGGTCGTTTAAGAAAATTAATTTTTTTGTTTATGATTTAAATAGAATGTGAGAGATTAAATTTCAGTGGTTTTTTACGGAGTACATGAAGCCTATATCTAAATCTTGGGACAAAATTTGGACAAACTCCCACAAATTCCTTACACTTAAAATTTAAATCGGCTAACGCCCGGAGGTATAGGTAAATTTTAGGCATTTTGTTCAATTTTTTCAACTTAGTAGTGCAGATTTTACAAGGATATGGGGTAAATCCCGCCAAGACAGGTACACAGAAAGATACTAGTATATACGGCCATAAGTTCGGCCAGGCCGAAGTTTATGTACACTCCACCATGGATTGCGTAGAAACTTCTACTGAAGACTGTCATACACAATCGAATTACTTGGGTTAAAGTAAAAGGTAAAAGTTTCTATAGAAATAACATTTTGACAAAATAAAATTTTTACAACATTTTCCATAGAAGTAAAATTTTGACAAAATTTTCTATAGAAATAAAATTTGAAAAAATTTTCTATAGAAATAAAATTTTAACAAAATTTTCTATAGAAATAAAATTTTGTCAAAATTTTCTGCAGAAATTAAATTTTGTCAAAATTTTCTGCAGAAATTAAATTTTGACAAAATTTTCTATAGAAATAAAATTTTGACAAAATTTTCAATTAAATTAAAATTTTGACAACATTCTCTATAGAATTAAAATTTTTACAAGATTTTCTATAGAAATAAAATTTTGCCAACATTTTCTATAGAAATAAAGTTTGACAAAATTTTCAATAGGAATAAAATTTTGACAAAATTTTCTATAGAAACAAGTGAGTAAAGTAGAAAGTCGGGCGGAGCTGACTATATCATACCCTAAACCACCCTTACTGAATTAGTAAACATAAGCATTTGTGGGGTAACATTGATATATTTAGGTATGGAATTAAGGGATACATGTTTATGGGTGTTTTGTATCAATCTGACTATAGGTCATAGTCGGTGTTGCCAGGGAAAATGTCCGGTTTACCCTACAAGGACAAATAAAGCTCCCTACTTTCCCATATATTTCCAAACAAGTTTCCCTACAATATTTTTCGTTAAATTTAAACAAATTTTACAAAACAACAAGTATATAAGGCCGTAAGTTCGGTCAGGCCGAATCTTATGTACCCTCCACCATGGATTGCGTAGAAACTTCTACGAAAGACTGTCATCCACAAATTTCAACTCACTCGGATGAAATTTGCTTCTCAAAGAGGCTCCAAAACCAAATCTCGGGATCGGTTTATATGGGGGCTATAAATGATTATGGACTGATATGGACCAATTTTGGCATATCATATACTACCACCACGTACCAAATTTCAACCAGATCGGATGAATTTTGCTTCTCCAAAAGGCACCGGAGGTCAAATCTGGCGATCGGTTTATATGGGAGCTATATATAATTATGGGCTGATAGGAACCAATTCCTGCATGGTTGTTGGATACCATATACTAACATCACGTACCAAATTTCAAGCGAATGGGAAGAATTTTGCTCTTCCAAGGTGCTGTGGAGGTCAAATCTGGGGAACGGTTTATATGGGGCCTATATATAATTATCGACCGATATCGACCAATTTTTGCATGGCCATTAGAGACCATATATTAACACCATGTACCAAATTTCAGCCGGATCGGATGAAATTTTTTTTCTCTTAGAGGCTATGCAAGCCAAATCGGGGGGCTATATATAATTATGGACCGATATGACCAATTTTTGCACGGTCATTAGAGACCATATACTAACACCATGTACCGAATTTCAGCCGGATCGGATGAAATTTGCCTCTCTTAGAGGCTCCGCAAGCCAAATCGGGGAATCGGTTTATATGGAGGCTATATATAATTATGGACCGATGTGGACCAATTTTTGCATGGTTGTGAGAGACCATATACCAACACCATGTACCAAATTTCAGCCGGATCGGATGAAATTTGCTTCTCTTAGAGGCTACGCAAGCCAAATCGGGGAATCGGTTTATATGGAGGCTATATATAATTATGGACCGATGTGAACCAACCGATGTGATTTCAACAGACGGACGGCCGGACATGCTCAGATCGACTCAGAATTTCACCACGACCCAGAATATATATACTTTATGGGGTCTTAGAGCAATATTTCGATGCGTTATAAACGGAATGACAAAGTTAATATACCCCCCATCATATGGTGGAGGGTATAAAAATGGCTCTAAGTACTTTATTATCTTAAAACATGAATATGCAACGTATATAACTTAGAATATAAATTTGTATTACCACCACGGTTGCCACAGTTGGTAGAATTCTATCCAAAATAGTAATCTTTTTTGTTAAATTTCTATAAAAATAAAATTTTGGAAAAAGTTTCTGTAAACAAATTTTTGTGAGAAATAAAATATTGACAATAAATTCTATAGAAATAAAATTTTGAGAAAATTTATTTATAGAAACAATATTTTGAAAAAAAAAAAAAAAATTCTACAGAAATACAATTTTGACAAAATTTTCTACAGGAATAAAGTTTTGACATAAATGTCTATAAAACAAGTAAGGAACGTCTAAAGTCGGGCGGGGCCGACTATATTATACCCTGCACCACTTTGTAGATCTAAATTTTCGATACCATATCACATAGGTCAAATGGTTGGGAGCTATATATAAAGGTTTGTCCGAATACATACATTTAAATATCAATCGATCTGGACAGAATTTGATAGACTTCTACAAAATCTATAGACTCAAAATTTAAGTCGGATAATGCACTAGGGTGGAACACAATGTTAGTAAAACAATATGGGAAACATTTAAATCTGAAGCAATTTTAAGGAAACTTTGCAAAAGTTTATTTATGATTTATCGCTCGATATATATGTGTTAGAAGTTTAGGAAAATTAAAGTCATTTTTACAGAAAGCTATATATGGGAGCTATATCTATATCTGAACCGATTTCAACCAAATTTGGCACGCATAGCAACAATGCTAATTCTACTATCTGTGCAAAATTTCATCTAAATCGGAGTAAAAGATTGACCACTGTGGTCATATGAGTGTAAATCGGGCGAACGATATATATGGGAGTTATATCTAAATCTGAACCGATTTCAAAAAAAATTGGCACACTTGACAACACTACTAACAGGTTGGCTGATAAGTCCCCGGTCTAACAAAGAAAAACACAGTTTTTTTTTGTCAAATTTCGGTTTTATTATTCAACATAGTTCCCTTCAAGAGCGATACAACGACTGCAACGACCTTCCAATTTGTTGATACCATTTTGGTAGTACTCCTTCGGTTTTGCCTCAGTTTCGGCGATCACCTCTTCATTGCAGTCAAATTTTTTCCCTGCGAGCATCCTTTTGAGGTCTGAGAACAAGAAAAAGTCGCTGGGGGCCAGATCTGGAGAATACGGTGGGTGGGGAAGCAATTCGAATCCCAATTCATGAATTTTTGCCATCGTTCTCAATGACTTGTGGCACGGTGCGTTGTCTTGGTGGAACAACACTTTTTTCTTCTTCATAACATATGGGGCCGTTTTACCGCGATTTTGACTTTCAAACGCTCCAATAACGCCATATAATAGTCACTGTTGATGGTTGTTCCCTTCTCAAGATAATCGATAAAAATTATTCCATGCGCATCCCAAAAAAACAAAGGCCGTTACTTTGCCAGCGGACTTTTGAGTCTTTCCACGATTCGGAGACGGTTCACCGGTCGCTGTGCACTCAGCCGACTGTCGATTGGACTCAGGAGTGTAGTGATGGAGCCATGTTTCATCCATTGTCACATATCGACGGAAAAACTCGGGTGTATTACGAGTTAATAGCTGCAGACACCGCTCAGAATCATCAACACGTTGTTTTTTTTTTGGTCAAATGTGAGCTCCCGCGGCACCCATTTTGCACAGAGCTTCCGCATATCCAAGTATCAATAAATGATATGACCAACACGTTCCTTTAATATCTTTAAGGCCTCTGCTATCTCGATCAACTTCATTTTACATTCATTCAAAATCATTTTGTGGATTTTTTTGATGTTTTCGTCGGTAACCACCTGTTTCGGGCGTCCACTGGGTTCACCGTCCTCCGTGCTCATTTCACCACGCTTGAATTTTGCCTACCAATCAATTATTGTTGATTTCCCTGGGGCAGAGTCCGGAAACTCATTATCAAGCCAAGTTTTGGCTTCCACCTTATTTTTCCCTTCAGAAAACAGTATTTTATCGAAACACGAAATTCCTTTTATACCCTCCACCATAGGATGGGGGGTATATTAACTTTGTCATTCCGTTTGTAACACATCGAAATATTGCTCTAAGACCTATATATTCTGGGTCGTGGTGAAATTCTGAGTCGATCTGAGCATGTCCGTCCGTCCGTCCGTCTGTTGAAATCACGCTAACTTCCGAACGAAACAAGCTATCGACTTGAAACTTGGCACAAGTAGTTGTTATTGATGTAGGTCGGATGGTATTGCAAATGGGCCATATCGGTCCACTTTTACGTATAGCTCCCATATAAACCGATCCCCAGATTTGGCTTGCGGAGCCTCTAAGAGAAGAAATCTTCATCCGATCCGGCTGAAATTTGGTACATGATGTTAATATATGGTCTCTAACAACTATGCAAAAATTGGTCTACATCGGTCAATAATTATATATAGCCCCCATATAAACCGATCCCCTAATTTGGCTTTCAGAGCCTCTAAGAGAAGCAAATTTCATCCGATCCGGCTGAAATTTGGTACATTGTGTTAGTATATGGTCTTTAACGACCATGCAAAAATTGGTCCACATCGGTCCATAATTATATATAGCCCCCATATAAACCGATCCCCAGATTTGGTTTGTGGAGCCTCTAAGAGAAGAAAATTTCATCCGATCCGGCTGAAATTTGGTACATGATGTTAATATATGGTCTCTAACAACTATGCAAAAATTGGTCTACATCGGTCAATAATTACATATAGCCCCTATATAAACCGATCCCCCGATATGGCTTGCGGAGCCTTTAAGAGAAGCAAATTTCATCCGATCCGGCAGAAATTTGGTACATGGTGTTAGTATATGGTCTCTAATAACCATGAAAAAATTGGTCCATATCGGTCCATAATTATATATAGCCCCCCGATCCCCCGATTTGGCTTTCGGAGCCTCTAAGAGAGGCAAATTTCATCCGATCTGGCTGAAATTTGGTACATTGTGTTAGTATATGGTCTTTAACAACCATACAAAAATTGGTCCATATCGGTCCATAATTATATATAGTCCCCATATAAACCGATCCCCAGATTTGGCTTGTAGAGCCTCTAAGAGAAGCAAATTTCATCCTATCCGGCTGAAATTTGGTATATTGTGTTATCATATGGTCTCTAATGACCATGCAAAAATTGGTCCACATCGGTGCATAATTATATATAGCTCCATATAAACCGATCGCCAGATTTGAACTCCGGAGCCTCTTGGAAGACCAAAATTCATCTGATTCAGTTGATATTAGGTACGTGGTGTTAATATATGGCCTCAAACACCCATGCAACCATTGATCGAAATCGGTCCATAATAATGTATAGCCCCCATAAAAACCGATCCTCAGATTTGACCTCCGGAGCCCCTTGGAAGAGCAAAATTCATCGGATTCGGTAGAAATTTGGTACGTGATGTTAGTATATGGTATCCAACAACCATGCATGAATTGGTTCATATCAGTCCATAATTATATATAGCCCCCATATAAACCGATCCCCAGATTTGGTTTGTGGAGCCTCTAAGAGAAGAAAATTTCATCCGATCCGGCTGAAATTTGGTACATGATGTTAATATATGGTCTCTAACAACTATGCAAAAATTGGTCTACATCGGTCAATAATTACATATAGCCCCTATATAAACCGATCCCCCGATTTGGCTTGCGGAGCCTTTAAGAGAAGCAAATTTCATCCGATCCGGCAGAAATTTGGTACATGGTGTTAGTATATGGTCTCTAATAACCATGAAAAAATTGGTCCATATCGGCCCATAATTATATATAGCCCCCCGATCCCCCGATTTGGCTTTCGGAGCCTCTAAGAGAAGCAAATTTCATCCGATCTGGCTGAAATTTGGTACATTGTGTTAGTATATGGTCTTTAACAACCATACAAAAATTGGTCCATATCGGTACATAATTATATATAGTCCCCATATAAACCGATCCCCAGATTTGGCTTGTAGAGCCTCTAAGAGAAGCAAATTTCATCCGATCCGGCTGAAATTTGGTACATTGTGTTAGCATATGGTCTCAAACACCCATGCAAACATTGATCGAAATCGGTCCATAATAATGTATAGCCCCCATAAAAACCGATCCTCAGATTTGACCTCCGGAGCCCCTTGGAAGAGCAAAATTCATCGGATTCGGTAGAAATTTGGTACGTGATGTTAGTATATGGTATCCAACAACCATGCATGAATTGGTTCATATCAGTCCATAATTATATATAGCCCCCATATAAACCGATCCCCAGATTTGACCTCCGGTGCCTTGTGGAGAAGCAAAATTCATCCGATCTAGTTGAAATTTGGTATCTGGTGGTAGTATATGATATTTAACAACCATGCCAAAAGTAGTCCATATCAGTCAATAATCATATATAGCCCCCATATAAACCGGTCCCGATATTTGGCTTTGGAGCCCCTTGGAGGAGTAAATTTCCTCCGAGTCAGTTGAAATTTGGTACATTGTGCTAGTATATGACCGTTAACAACCATGCCTAACTAGGTCCATATCGGTCTATAGTTATATATAGCCCTCAGATAAATCGATCCCCAATCACACAAAAATTGGTCCATATCAAGTTCATAATTGTATATAGCCCCCATATAAGCGACCCCTATATTTCAATTCTGGCTCCCTACGTACCGTGCAAAAGTCCATATCGATTCGTTATTAATTGTAGACTTACATACCTTTTTGTCTAATATATACCACGTGGACTAACTCACAATTTAGAAAACGATTTAAGATACCACAACCAGAGTAATTCGATTGTGTATAACAGTCTTTTGTAGACGTTTCTACGCAATCCATGGTGGAGGGTACATAAGATTCGGCCTGGCCGAACTTACGGCCGTTCATACTTGTTTTCCATTTTTTTTTTTCACAATAACAAAAGTTGCTTCACAAAAGACGCTCTATCGCACAAACTAATTGACTTACAGACGTCAAATTTTGAAATGAATCTGAACCGATTTCTTCCAAAATCAATAGGGTTCTATTCTTAGCCAAAACACACACTTGTGCCAAATTTGAAGTCGATTGGATTAAAACTGCGACCTAGGCCTTGATTACAAAAATGTGTTCACGGACAGACGGACATGGCTATATCGACTCAGGAGCCCACCCTGAGCATTTTTGCCAAAGACACCATGTGTCTATCTCGTCTCCTTTTGGGTATTGCAAACATATGCACTAAGTTACAATACCCTGTTCCACAGTGTGGCGCAGGGTATAATTATAGAATTGAATAATTTCTTCTACAATGTTTGTATTACAGAAAAAGGTGCTTAGAACTAAAAAAACTCGTGGAAGTGAGAAAAATGTGAGGGAATATACAATTAGGCAGAAAAAAAAATTTTTGAGCACAAACTTCTTTGGGAGAAAATTCTTCTAAGCATGTAATATTTTTGGTTTCAAAATGTTTCCAAACATATTATATGTTCACATAATAACTTATAGTTTTTTGGAAGACAATATTATTGAATTTGGATGGAAAAATACACAATGTTTGGAACTTAGACTACCCAAACATATTATAATATTTAGACCAATATGCTTTCAAACATATTATATATTGGAAGAAATCATATATATAAATGTTTGGGCAATATCCAAAAATGTATATGATTGAAGCAAAATGTGTTTGGGAGTATATGTTACAGAATCGATTTTTTTGAGGGTGTAGACGAGTTCGAAAGGCGTTGTTGATTATGACGAAACCACTTAGAGAAGTTTTGATAAAGTCATAAGCATTCCTTAGAGGTGATAGACCACTTCTGATTTTTTTATGTTCGGTTGAAACTGCTATTAAACTCAGGACTCTTTGCATTCAAGGCGGGTATATATAACCATTGTACCACGGTGGCTCTCAAATGTTGGATTGCGTTACGCAACTTGTTGGAAAAGAAACTTTTCACTGTTTCTCTAACTAACCGCCTTGCTTTATAATCCATAAAGTATGAATAACGATTTTTTACATGTTAAACGTGACAGGAATACAAATTTTCATTCACAGCTCTATGTGCCAAGGTATTGCACACACAATTTCCCCATTATGAGAAGACAAGTTAGAATGCATGAAATGCAATTTTCCCACCCTCAAACATCCTGCGATATTTTAATATAAAGCTCAAAATATCCCAAACGGTACTAGCAACACCCATAATGTTTTTTATGTGATGATGTTGGAGCTTAGAATTTTTTTCATTTCCCATGCTGTAACTGCATATATATATATATGTAATATTTTATGTGAAAGGTTTCCTTGATTTAATGAATAGGGAGTGTTAGTGAATGAGTTTTATTAGTGAAAGGATATTTGAGTTTTCAATGTTCTTTTTGGTTTTTTAACCACTAAAATATGAAAATTGTCTTCTTCAAGGATTTTATAAATATTTGGAATACAGTTTATGTTTTGAATATTTTTTTCACAAGAATTCCTATGTGTTTAAGATCCCGGCCCAAAACTATGATACATGTGTAAAGTGTTATGTTGGTATTTTGGTAGCTGTCATTATTGAGACTTTTATGCAAACTTAAGAGAAGAGTAATATGTTCAAATCTAATGTTCTTCAAATTTGTTTGATGCTAATTCAAAGACATATATCCCCATATACTCGTATATATAACAATCCAAACCGTTTTGTTCAAAATTTGGAAAAGTTCGATATATACTCAATTTTATCCTCAAATCCAAATTTTATAAAAGCACATGGAAAGAAATCGATTAAAAGCTTATAGGGGGGCTGTATATAATTCTGGACCAATTTGTGGATGGTTGTTAGCAGGCATATACTAACATGGCGTACCAAATTTCAACTGGAGTGGTGAAAGGAAAAAAAATTACGACCAAAGAAAATAATTCTGCGAATATAGCGAAGTATAGGTCAGTATAGTATTTTTTATCGTCATTAACAAATATTTACTAGATCATTAGATCTATCAGTGGCATATACAATCCTTCAACAACAGACAAATAGATAGTTGCAGTACCTGCGATGCGACATTAAGCTGTATTGGTACAAAAGCGTTTCATGGAAAAATGACTACACACAAAATGTTTTTTTTCTGATTCCATCACCAAATTAATTGATCCAATTAATTTTTTAATTGAAATGTCTTCAATCACGAAAATGATAGTATCAATCACAGTTTTAATTGGGCATAGAAAAAATTCTTGATTAAAAAATTAATTGATTTTTCAGCAAATTTCAATTAATTTTTTAATTGATTCAATTAAACATTTAATTGATGTTGATTGCAAAATTCAATTAATTTATTAATTAACAAGTATATACGGCCGTAAGTTCGGCCAGGCCGAAGCTTATGTACCCTCCATCATGGATTGCGTAGAAACTTCTTCTAAACACTGCCATCCACAATCGAATTACTTAGGTTGCCGATGGCAAGGTATCTTAAAACCTCCTACCACCATCTTCTAAATTGTATGCAAGTCCATACGTGGTATATATTAAATCAAAAAAGATCGATCCAATACGTATATAATTCAGTTTGTCTACAATTTTCACAAAATTTTCTACAGAAATAAAATTTTAACAAAATTTTCTATAGAAATAAAATTTTCACAAAATTTTCTATAGAAATAAAAATGTTGACAAAATTTTCTACAGAAATAAAATTTTAACAAAATTTTCTATAGAAATAAAATTTTCACAAAATTTTCTATAGAAATAAAAATTTTGACAAAATTTTCTATAGAAATAAAATCTTGGTAGATTATTTTTGGCTCGAGTGGCAACCATGATTATGAACCGAATAAAATTTGAACAGAATTTTCTATAGAAATAAAATTTTGACAATGATGAAAATTTTATTATGAACCGAATAAAATTTTAACAAAATTTTCTCTAGAAATAAAATTTTGACAAAATTTTCAATAGAAATAAAATTTTGACAAAATTTTCTATATAAATAAAATTTTGGTAGATTATTTTTGGCTCTAGTGGCAACCATGATTATGAACCGATATGGACCAATTTTTGTGTGATTGGAACAATTTTGGTATGGTTGTTAGCGACCATATACTAACACCACGTTCCTAATTTGAACCGGATCGGATAAATTTTGCTCCTCCAAGAGGCTCCGGAGGTCAAATCTGGAGAACGTTTTATATGGGGGCTATATATAATTATGGACCGATATGGACCAATTCTGGCACGGTTGTTAAAGATCATATACTAACACCATGTTCAAAATTACAACCGGATTGGATGAAATTTGCTTCTCTTGGATACTTCGCAAGCCAAATCTGGGGATCGGCTTATATGGGGGCTATATATAATTATGAACCGATGTGGACCAATTTTTGCATGGTTATTAGAGACCACATAACAATATCATGTACCAAATTTCAGGCGGATCGGATGAAATTTGCTTCTCTTTGAGGCTCCGCAACCCAAATCTGGGGATAGGTTTATATGGGCGCTATATATAATTATGGACCGACGTGGACCACTTTTTGCATGGTTGTTAGAGACCATATACCAATACCATGTACCAAATTTCAGCCGGATCGGATGCAGTTTGCTTCTCTTTGAGGCTTCGCAAGCCCAATCTGGAGATCGGTTTATATGGGGTCTATATATAATTATGGAGCGATGTGGACCAATTTTTGCATGGTTGTTAGAGACCATATACCAACATCATGTACCAAATTTCAGCCGAATCGGATGCAATTTGCTTCTCTTTGAGGCTCCGCAAGCCAAATCTTGGGATCGGTTTATATGGGGGCTATATATAATTATGGACCGATGTGGACCAATTTTTGCATGGTTATTAGAGACCATATAACAATATCATGTACAAATTTCAGGCGGATCGGATGAAATTTGTTTCTCTTTGAGGCTCCGCAAGCCAAATCTGGGGATCGGTTTATATGGGGGCTATATATAATTATGGACCGATGTGGACCAATTTTTGCATGGTTATTAAAGACCATATACCAACACCATATACCAAATTTCAGCCGGATCGGATGAAATATGCTTCTGTTAGAGGCTCCACAAGCCAAATCTGGGGATCGGTTTATATGGGGGCTATATATAATTAAGGACCGATATGGACCACTTTTTGCATGGTTGTTAGAGACCATATACCAACATCATGTACCAAATTTCAACCGGAGCGGATGAAATTTGCTTCTCTTATAGGCCTCGCAAACCAAATTTGGGGGTCCGTTTATATGGGGGCTATACTTAAAAGTGGACCGATATGGCCCATTTACAATACCATCCGACCTACATCGATAACAACTACTTGTGCTAAGTTTCAAGTCGATAGCTTGTTTCGTTCGGAAGTTAGCGTGATTTCAACAGACGGACGGACGGACATGCTTAGATCGACTCAGAATTTCACCACGACCCAGAGCAATATTTCGATGTGTTACAAACGGAATGACAAAGTTAATATACCCCCATCCTATGATGGAGGGTATAAAAAGGATTCATTTGATTTAAAAAAATAATTCATTTGATCGGAAAAAGGTTTCATATGAAGTGAAAATGTTATATATGCCCTATCTTATAATACCCTGTTCCCAGCAGTTCTCTAAAGTTTAAAAGCCTTGATCCGTGTACCAAGAATTACTAGGACTTATACTGTGTATAAGTCCTAGCTCTTTCAACAATGGTCCGCCTAACCTGTTGCATATATTCGGTCTACGCTCTTATTTACAAATCCTTGGCTAAGAATGTTAATTATGTCAACCATAATAATTCTAAACAAATATTTATTCAAATATCTTTCCCCATTTCAATGAATACTGAAAGGGATTTTCTATACCCTTGCAGTCAGCTGGAAAACCAGAAACCGATGCGAACAACAATGTTGCGCCAAAGAATATCCTTTTGCTAGGGAAAACAATGACAGCAGCAACGGCTAAGTCTGTCAAAATGGAAGGCAACATTATTGGAATGGCGTCCACTCACCCATTATCCCCAAAAGATGAACAACACCAGTGCTTGCGCCCGAATCATCAACACCAAAAACATACCAGCGAAGAAAGCCAATTAAAAACAGTTGACATTTTTCAACAATAATGGCATTTTAACACTTTTCAGTATTTCCGCTGCTCTGAGTTTTATAATACTCCAACCATGGTGGCCATAGAGACGGATGATTGGTCCGTCGGGCAGGTTTGTTTCGTGTTTGTCTATTTGCACAAAAGGCTTACCAAGTGCTAGATAGTAGATATTCTTATGGCAGAATAGACAAACGGTGATATTAGTCATGTTTTTCTTTATGGCTAGGACTAAAGGGTGATACGGTCAAAATTTGGTCAATATAAACTTGACGTATTTCTTTCAATTTTGCATTAAAAAAAAAAATGAACACCCCTCATTTTGAA
This sequence comes from Haematobia irritans, assembly GCF_050003625.1. Taxonomy (NCBI): domain Eukaryota; kingdom Metazoa; phylum Arthropoda; class Insecta; order Diptera; family Muscidae; genus Haematobia; species Haematobia irritans. The sequence goes on from NC_134400.1 coordinate 23,002,853, forward strand.
GGTGTGTGTGTGTAGAATGTTGCTCCTATTTTGATTTTGGAATTCACTCTTTAGTTGTCAAAATGCCGTCCAAAGCAAGAAGAGCAGCGTATCAAAATTTTGCTCGCGCATCGCGAAAATCCGAGCTACTCGCACGCAAAGCTGGCAAAATCGCTAAAAGTTGCCAAATCAACCGTTACAAATGTAATTAAAGTGTTTGGGGAACGTTTGTCGACAGCCAGGAAGTCTGGATCAGGGGGAAATCGAAAACCGGAAGCCGCTGAGACGACAAAGAGAGTTGCCGGTAGTTTCAAGCGAAACCCTAACCTCTCTCTCCGAGATGCCGCAAATAAGCTGGGTGTATCGTCTACAACCGTGCATCGAGCCAAAAAACTAGCCGGACTATCGACTTACAAGAAGGTAGTGACTCCAAATCGCGATGATAAACAAAATACGACGGCCAAAGCGCGATCCCCGAGGCTGTACACGACGATGCTGACGAAGTTTAACTGCATGGTAATGGACGACGAAACCTACGTCAAAGCCGACTACAAGCAGCTTCCGGGACAGGAATTTTATACGGCAAAAGGAAGGGGAAAGGTAGCAGATATTTTCAAGCACATAAAACTGTCAAAGTTCGCAAAGAAATATCTGGTTTGGCAAGCCATCTGTACCTGTGGCTTGAAAAGAAGCATTTTCATAGCTTCCGGGATTGTCAACCAAGAAATTTACGTGAAAGAGTGTTTGAATAAACGTCTGCTGCCTTTCCTGAAGAAACACGGTTGTTCCGTACTGTTTTGGCCGGATTGGCATCTTGCCATTACGGTAAAAAGGCCATGGAGTGGTACGCCGCCAACAATGTGCAGGTGGTTCCCAAGGACAAGAACCCTCCCAACACGCCAGAGCTCCGCCCAATTGAGAAATACTGGGCTATTGTCAAGCGGAACTTAAAGAAGACCAAAAAACTGCTAAGGACGAGCAGCAGTTCAAGGCAAACTGGCTTTCTGCGACGAAGAAGGAGGACAAGGTGGCTGTACAAAATCTGATGGCAGGTGTCAAGCGTGAGGCCCGGCAATTCGGATTTGGAAAAGCGAAAGCCTAACTGAATATTTTTCCTGAATTTTATACTAATTGAACTTGAAAAAGAAATTTAATTTGATTTTTTAAATAAACGATTTCACCGATTTACACGCGTTTTCCCTTGAACAAATTTTTACCGTATCACCCTTTAAGCTCTTATAGTAGTCACAAAGCAAATTAAACATGCAGGATTTTTTTTCAAATATTAAAGAATTCATCCCGAAAAAATTGTAACTGAGTCATCAATCGAACTATTGTCCACCGCTTGGTACTACTTTTTCCCATCTTTTTGGCAAACTACGGATACCGTGCACGGCTACAAAAAATTTTAAATTTTTTACTGTTTGGTATATTTGTAGAATTCTTAATGTATTGGTAGATTTTGCAAAATATTCCTTTTCAACAAAGGGGTACTTCAATTTTCTATAGAAAATACAAAACTTTGTTAAGATTTGCTATAGAAAAAAAAAATTGAAAAGAAATCCCACAAAAATAAAATTTTGACAAAATTTTCTATAGAAATAAAATGTTGACAAAATTTTCTCTAGAAATAAAATTTTGACAAAATTTTCTATAGAAATAAAATTTTGACAGTATTTTCTACAGAAATAAAATGTTGACAACATTTTCTACAGAAATAAAATTTTGACAACATTTTCTACAGAAATAAAAGTTTCACAAAATGTTCTATAGAATTAAATTTTTGACAAAACTTCTATAGAACTGAAATTTAAAGAAAATGTTTATAGAATTAACAAGTAAGAAAAGTATAAAGTCGGGCGGGGCCGACTATATTATACCCTGCACCACCTTATAGATCTGGATTTTCAATACCATATCACATCTGTCAAATGTGTTGGGGGCTATAAATAAAGATTTGTCCCAAATACATACATTTAAATATCACTCGATCTGGACATAATTTGATAGACATCTACAAAATCTATGGACTCAAAAGTTAAGTCGGCTAATGCACTAGGGTGAAACATAATTTTAGTAAAAACATATGGCAAACATTTAAATCTGAAGCAATATTAAGGAAACTTCGCAAAAGTTTATTTATGATTTATCGCTCAATATATGTATCAGAAGTTTAGGAGAATTGGAGTCATTTTTTTTCCAATAAGCAGTGGCGATTTTACAAGGCAAATGTAGGTATTTGGAACATTTTTATATATATGGGAGCTATATCTAAATCTGAACCGATTTTTTCCAAAATCAATAGGGTTCTATTCTGAGCCCAAACACATACTTGTACCAAATTTTAAAACGATTGGACTAAAACTACGACCTAGACTTTGATCACAAAAATGTGTTCACAGACAGACGGACATGGCTATATCGACTCAGGAGCCCACCCTGAACATTTTGTCAAAAGCACCATGTGTCTATCTCGTCTCCTTCTGGGTGTTGCATACATATGCACTAACTTATAATACCCTGTTCCACAGTGTGGCGCTTGGTATAATTATAAAAATTATTTATTTGGCAAAATATCACCAATTTTTATACCCTCCACCATAGGATGGGGGTATATTAACTTTGTCATTCCGTTTGTAACACATCGAAATATTGCTCTAAGACCCCATAAAGTATATATATTCTGGGTCGTGGTAAAATTCTGAGTTGATCTGAGCATGTCCGTCCGTCCGTCCGTCTGTTGGAATCACGCTAACTTCCGAACGAAAGAAGCTATCGACTTGAAACTTGGCACAAGTAGTTGTTATCGATGTAGGTCGGATGGTATTGCAAATGAGCCATATCGGTCCAGTTTTACGTATAGCCCCCATATAAACGGACCCCCAAATTTGGCTTGCGAGGCCTCTAAGAGAAGCAAATTTCATCCGATCCGGCTGAAATTTGGTACATAGTGTTAGTATATGGTCTCCAAGAACCATGCAAAAATTGGTCCAAATCGGTCCATAATTCTATATAGCCCCCATATAAACCGATCCCCCGATTTGGCTTGCGAGGCCTCTAAGAGAAGCAAATTTCATCCGATCCGGCTGAAATTTGGTACATGGTGTTAGTATATGGTCTCCAAGAACCATGCATAATTGGTCCACATCGGTCCATAATTATATATAGCCCCCATATAAACCGATCCCCCGATTTGGCTTGCGAGGCCTCTACGAGAAGCAAATTTCATCGGATCCGGCTTAAATTTGGTACATGGTGTTAGTATATGGTCTCTAACAACCATTCAAAAATTGGTCCACATCGGTCCATAATTATATATAGCCCCCATATAAACCGATTCCCCGATTTGGCTTGCGAAGCCTCTAAGAGAAGTAAATTTCATCCGATTCGGCTGAAATTTGGTACATGGTGTTAGTATATGGTATCTAACAACCATGCAAAAAGTGGTCCATATCAGTCCGTAATCATATATAGCCCCCATATAAACCGATCCCGAGATTTGGTTTTGGAGCCACTTGGAGGAGCAAATTTCATCCGAGTCAGTTGAAATTTGGTACATTGTCCTAGTATATGACCGTTAACAACCATGTCTAACTAGGTCCATATCGGTATAGTTATATATAGCCCTCAGATAAATCGATCCGCAATCACACACAAATTGGTCCATATCAAGTTCATAACTTTATGAAGCCCCCATATAAGCGACCCTCATTTTTCAATTGTGTCTCTCTACGTACCGTGCAAAAGTCCATATCGATTCGTAATTATTTTAAGACTTACATATACATACCTTTTTTGTCTAATATATATCACGTATGGACTAACTCACAATTTAGAAAACGTTGTTAAGAAGTTTTAAGATAACAGAACCCACACACAAAAAAAATTTTTCTGATTCAATCACAAAATTAATTGATCCAATTAATTTTTAATTGAAATGTCTTCAATCACAGAAATGATAGTATCAATTAAAAAATTAATTGAAGGTCAATTAAAAAGTTAATTGATCCAATTAAAAAATGAATTGATACTATTATTTTTGTGATTGATTTTTGTTTCAATTAAAAAATTTGTTGAATCAATTAAATTTTTAATTGAATACTTTTTTAAAACTCAATTAAAATTTTAATTGGAAAAATTTTCGTGAAATTTTTTTGTGTGCAAGTAATTCCATTCTGGATGACAGTCTTTCGTAGAAGTTTCTACGCAATCCATGGTGGAGGGTACATAAGATTCGGCCTGGCCGAACTTACGGCCATATATACTTGTTTTACTTCACAACCAAAACACTGAATTCGGATCACACCTTATGATGCATATTCAATGAAAAGGCTGTTGAAATGGAGTACATCAATCCTATGACAAACCCATATTAAATTCATCGCCACGTCCGGATACAAAAAGAATATTTTCACAAATTTTTGGGCGACGCCTTTTTTGACCCTATTCGGACAATGTTAAGAAGGTTTAATATAACTTGCCAACGGTAACTGTTACCAAAACCTCATTTAATCCATTGTGGTTGACAGTCTTTAGATAAGATTCTGCCCTGTCGATTTTTCGGCCGTATTTACCTGTTTTTCTTGAGTGTAAAAAACACGACTATTATTCAAAATTTTTGTATTTGCACTGCTACTGCTGGTCTAGATGTGAACTTATAGTGGCATTTATGAGCTCTGTCTTACAAAATTATGCGCTAAGCAAAAATATTTAAACAAAGTATGGCAGTGCTGTATCTCGCACTATCACACACATACACTCACCAACACAAGAAAATGGCTTCTCAAACACATCAACATTGTCCTTTTATGGTTTTCTAAAATACAGACAAATAACAAATTTTTTCCAGAGCTCTTTCAAATGCTGAAACGAAAGAGTTTATCACTTTCAAACGCAACTACATAGTTTGCGATGCACATTAGAAACAGAATACGCAAAAGTGTGATGGACAGACTCCCGCCCATTCAAAACATTGAGTCGATGAATCAACATTGTTGATGAATTCAATGCACACGGACGAAAAAGACTGTTTTTCATATGTTTGGGTGTAAAAATTGTATGTTTGGAACTCAAATTTGTTAACACAATATTTTTAAGTGCAATCATATAACGTTCATAAACTAGCATAACATTTTTGGGACATATATGTTAGAACATATTATGTTTGGGACATAAAATGTTTGTAAATATAGTATGCTTGGATGCAAATATATATTAATTTATAAATAGCATATAAACATATATGTGTTTAGAAAGACAGATCTAGAGAGTATGCTGCAAGTAAAAGTATGGAAATAACCAATTGGCGCCTTAAAAATATATATACACAAAGAAAATATCATTCAATTTTTTCTACCAGTGTATGCCTAAGGTAAAACATAATATGTTAGAACAATACAAACATTATTTTGTTTGGACCAATCCTGAAAATATATATGATTGAAGCACAATGTGTTTGGGGCATATGTTAGAGAAGCAATTTTTTTTTTGAGGGTGCAGAATTAAAAATTTATACCGATTTCAAGCAAGTTCGTCGATTTAATGGTTTATAACATGAACTACTCTTCTCAAATATCAGATACTTATATTTGAGACTTGTTGTTAATTTAAATTAATCAATAATCTTGAATTCTACACTGAAAAAAATATTGTCGTGAGGCCAAAGATTTCATGTCCTTAAAATACGAATGAAAATTGTGCTTAGCATAAAAGACGCATTTCTCTAATATAAAGTTTTTTCTTTGTCCTTTCAATAAAGTCGTATTGTTCTCATAATTAAGACAATTTTTTTGGGGTAAGGTGAACTTGACTTTAAAAATCCAGAAAATTTCTTTAAAATTAATGACATTGTCTTTAAATTTGTTGCATTTTTGCATCTTGACTACAAGGCAAAAATCATTCAAAAATAGGATATGTTTTTCAACACTTTATTTTAAAGACGTTTTTTACTTGAAACATAGCATTATTTCTATTGGAAGTCGAGTCTGAATTTAGAAAATAAAGTTGTCGTTAACTCGGTTTTAAGGGACATTGATGGCTTATGAAGAAAAAAAGCTGAAAAACGGAAAATTAAAATATGCTTCCTAAAAGCAAGAACACAAAACCTAAATTTAAAAGATATTTGCCTTAAAAGTATCCTTACTTGTATTCTCCGCTTCTTTGGCTCGGAATCAATACCAATATCTTTGAAACCAGACATGCTTTTTTTCAGTGTATATAGAGAAGCGAATTTCATCCACTTCGGTTGCAGTTTGGTACGTGCTGTAAGTATATGGTCTCTAACAAACATGCAAAACTTGGTCCATATCGGTCCATAATTGTATATAGCCCAAATATAAACCGATCTCCAGATTTCACCTCCGGAACCTCTTGGAGGAGCAAAATTAATCCGATACAGTTGAAATTTTGTATTTTGTGTAAGTATATGGACACTAACAACCATGCAAAATTTGGTCCACATCGGTCATATATAGCCCCCATATAAAATGATCCCTAGATTTGGATTTAGAGCCTTTTAGAGGAGCAAATTTCATCCGATTCATTTGAAATTTGGTACATTGTGCAAATATATGGCCGCTAGCAAACATTTGACCTCCGGAGCCTCTTGCAGGAGCAAAATTTATCCGATCCGGTTAAAATTTGGTACGCGGTGTTAGTATTGAGTCTCTAACAACCATGCAATAATTGGTTCATATCGGTCCATAATTGTATATAGCCCCCATATAAACCGATTCCCAGATTTGTTCTCCGGAGGCTCTTGGAGGAGCAAAATTCATCCGATCCGGTTGAAATTTGCAACGTGGTGTTAATATATGGCCGCTAATAACCATGCCAAAATTTGGTCCATATCGGTCTATAGTTATATATAGCCGATCGCCAATCACACAAAAATTGGTCCATATCGGTTCGTAATCATGGTTGCTACTCGAGCCAAACATAATCTACCAAAATTTTATTTCTATAGAAAATTTTGTCAAAGTTTTATTTCTATAGAAATTTTTTTCAAAATGTTATTCTATAGAAAATTTTGTCAAAATTTTATTTCTATAGAAAATTTTGTCTAAATTTTACTTCTATAGAAAATGTTGTCAAAATTTTATTTCTATACAAAATTTTGTCAAACTTAATTATATACGTATTTAATCGGCCTTTTTTAGTTTAATATATACCCGTATGGACAAACTTACGGTCGTTTGTACATTTTTCGGTAACTATATTCTAATCCATTATATATGAAATTTGGTACAATCTTTGTCAAAAAGTACATTTATTCGTTGGTACAATATCAATAAACCGACCTCCCGATTTGGGGTCTTGGGCTTATAGAAAACGTAGTTTTTAACCAATTCGGCTGAAATTAGAAATCTTGAAGTATTTTAGGACCATAAAGAGTGCGCCAAAAATGGTGAGTATCGGTCCATGTTTTGGTATAGCCCCCATATAGACCGATCTCCCGATTTTACTTCTTGGGCTTATAAAACTTGGGAGCCACCGTGGTGCAATGGTTAGCATTCCCGCCTTGCATACACAAGGTCGTGGTTTCGATTCCTGCTTCGACCGAACACCAAAAAGTTTTTCAGCGGTGGATTATCCCACCTCAGAAATGCTGGTGAAATTTCTGAGGGTTTCAAAACTTCTCTAAGTGGTTTCACTGCAATGTGGAACGACGTTCGGACTCGGCTATAAAATGCAGGTCCCTTGACATTGAGCTTAACATGGAATCGGGAAGCACTCAGTTATAAGAGAGAAGTTCACCAATGAGGTATCACAATGGACTGAATAGTCAAAGTGAGGCTGATACATCGGGCTGCCACATAACCTAACCTAGCCTAACCTATAAAACTTGTAGCTATCTTAGGACTACAAAGAGGTGTGCCAAAAATGATGAGCATCGGTTCATGTTTTGGTATAGCCCCCATATAGACCGATCTCCCGATTTTACTTCTTGGGCTTATAAAAATCGTAGTATTTTTTTTCCAATTTGCTTCAAATTGAAAATTTAGAAGTATTTTAGGACCATAAAAAGGTGTGCCGAAAATTGTGAATATAGGTCCATGTTTTGATATAGCCCCCATATAGACCGATCTCTAGATTTTACTTCTTGGGCTTATAGAAACCGTAGCTTTTGCCTGAAATTGGAAATCTAGAGGTATTATAGGACCATAAAGAGGCGAGCCGAAAATGGTGAGTATCGGTCAATGTTTTAGTATAGCCCGATTTCCCGATTTTACTTTTTGGGCTTATAGAAACCTGAAATTGTAAATATACTGGAATTTTAGAATTAAAAACAAGTAAGGAAATTCTAAAGTCGGGCGGGGCCGACTATATTATACCCTGCACCACCTTGTCGATCTAAATTTTCGATACCATATCACATCCGTCAAATGTGTTAGGTGCTATATATAAAGGTTTGTCCCAAATACATACATTTATATATCACTCGATCTGGACAAAATGTGATAGACATCTACAAAATCTATAGACTCAAAATTTAAGTCCGCTAATGCACTAGGGTGGAACACAATGTTAGTAAAAAACAAGTATATACTGCCGTAAGTTCGGCCAGGCCGAATCTTATGTACCCTCCACCATGGATTGCGTAGAAACTTCTACGAAAGACTATCATCCACAATCGAATTACTTGGGTTGTGGTATCTTAAAACTTCTTCACATCGTTTTCTAAATTGTGAGTTAGTCCATACGTAGTATATATTAGACCAAAAAGGTATGTATAGGTAAGTCTACAAATAATTACGAATCGGTATGGATTTTTTGGACGATACGTAGAGAGCCAGAATTGAAATATGGGGGGTCGCTTATATGGGGGCTATATACAATTATGAACATGATATGGACCAATTTTTGTGTGATTGGGGATCGATTTATCTGAGGGCCATATATAACTATAGACCGATATGGACCTAGTTAGGCATAGTTGTTAACGACCATATACTAGCACAATGTACCAAATTTCAACTCACTCGGATGAAATTTGCTCCTCCAAGAGCTCCAAATCTCGGGATCGGTTTATATGGGGCTATGTATGATTATGGACTGATATGGACCACTTTTGGCATGGTTGTTAAATATCATATACTTCCACCACGTACCAAATTTCAAGCAGATCGGATGAATTTTGCTTCTCCAAAAGGCACCGGAGGTCAAATCTGGGTATCGGTTTATATGGGAGCTATAAATAATTATGGACTGATAGGAACCAATTCCTGCATGGTTGTTGGATACCATATACTAACATCACGTACCAAATTTCAACCGAATGGGAAGAATTTTGCTCTTCCAAGGGGCTCTGGAGGTCAAATCTGGGGATCGGTTTATATGGGGCCTGTATATAATAATGGACCGATATCGACTAATTTTTGCATGGCAGTTTGAGGCCATATATTAACACCACGTACAAAATTTCAACTGAATAAGATGAATTTTGGTCTTCCAAGAGGCTCTGGAGGTCAAAACTGGTGATCGGTTTATATGGGGGCTATATATAATTATGGACCGATGTGGACCAATTTTTGCATGGTTGTCAGAGACCATATACTAACACCATGTACCAAATTTCAGCCGGATCGGATGAAATTTGCTTCTCTTATAGGCCTCGCAAACCAAATTTGGGGGTACGTTTATATGGGGCTATACGTAAAAGTGGACCGATATGGCCCATTTGCAATACCATCCGACCTACATCAATAACAACTACTTGTGCCAAGTTTCAAGTCGATAGCTTGTTTCGTTCGGAAGTTAGCGTGATTTCAACAGACGGACGGACATGCTCAGATCGACTCAGAATTTCACCACGACCCAGAATATATAGGAAAATTGGAGTCATTTTTACAACTTTTCGACTAAGCAGTGACGATTTAAAAAGGAAAATGTTGGTATTTTGATCATTTTTGTCGAAATCAGAAAAACATATATATGGGAGCTATATCTAAATCTGAACCAAATTTGGCACGCATAGGTACAATGTTAATTCTACTCCCTGTACAAAATTTCAATGAAATCGGAGTTAAAAATTGGCCTCTGTGGTTATATGAGTGTAAATCGGGCGAAAACTATATATGGGAGATATATCTAAATCTGAACCGATTTCAACCAAATTTAGCACACATAGCTAGAATGCTAATTCTACTCCCTGTGCAAAATTTTAATTAAATCGGAGTAAAATATTGGCCACTGTGGTCATATGAGTGTAAATCGGGCGAACGATATATATGGGAGCTATATCTAAATCTGAACCGATTTCAATAAAATTTGGCACACTTGACTACACTACTAATTGTACTCCTAGTGCAAAATTTCAACCAAATTGGGGTAAAACTCTGGCTTCTGGGACCATATTAGTCCATATCGGGCGAAAGATATATATAGGAGCTATATCTAAATCTGAACCGATTTCTTCCAAAATCAATAGGGTTCTATTCTGAGCCAAAACACATACTTGTGCCAAGTTTGAAGTCGATTGGACTAAAACTGCGACCTAGACTTTAATTACAAAAATGTCTTCACGGACAGACGGACATGGCTATATCGACTCAGGAGCCCACCCTGAGCATTTTTGCCCAAGACACCATGTGTCTATCTCGTCTCCTTCTGGGTGTTGCAAACATACATATGCACTAACTTACAATACCCTGTTCCACAGTGTGGCGCCGGGTATAAAAACGAGTATCGGATTTAGTTTTTATCGGTCCATTTGGTAAGGCCTCCATATAAGCCGATTTCACTTCTTGAGGGTATAGAAGGCGCACTGATCATGAAAATTGCTTGAAACTGAATGTAAAATGTCCAGATTTTACTTGTCGTAATCATTTTAATAACGGGGATGAAAATCTACAGATTTTAGGTTTCAAATTCAAGGCGTAATTTCATCATTATCTTGCACACTTAAAAGAGATGTTAATGAGTTCTCTAAAACTCAAACAAAAATGGTTCTTATAAATCCAGAATCTTGTATAGTCTTTGTAGGTAAAATCTTAAAATTTATCTTCGGGAAGTGTACTGGTTGAACTGCTCTGCTTGGGAGAATGTCTCTCATCAAACCCCCTGAAATTTCAAAGGAAACTATAATATTTGATTCATGGTGGTGGGCATTTAAGATTCGACCCTGCCGAACTTACTGCTTTATATACTTATTTTGTTATATCTTTACCTGTAGCTTTAGAATAAATCATAAATATGTATGTTCTTGTGTCATTTTTCCCTTAAAATAAATTCCTTTATTCAAGATGAATTTGCCAACACAAAATTCTTCGTTTTTTTTTTTGAAAATTTCTATTTGGTGTAAACTTTATTATTAGACTAGATTACGTGCAGGGATTTTGTTTTACCTGCATCTGTTTCTTATGCTAATACTTCAGGTAGCTATGCTATTTGTATATTTGATAGTACTCGTAGTATACCCAAACCACAAAATTATCAGAGTGTATGAAGGTAGTCCTTTGAGATGTTTGGTTACAAGACAAAAATATAGCAGAAACTCTTAATATAACCATTTTAGTTGGGGAATCTGTTGCATACACACTAACGAATCATAGATTCACATTTTCCCCAGATGTATATAAGGGTGTGTGCGTGTGAGTGTGCTGTATGGTCATAAATAAGCAACAAAATTAACTAGCTTACAGACAATGAATAATGTGGCACTACCAATATTATGCACGAGCTTTAGATATTGTTTTTTTGGCGAAGAGGTAATATGGAGCCAAAATTTCCTCACAATAGATTCGTGAATATCGAAAAGAAGTGTAATAATTGCAGGAATTCTCAATTCAATTATAGACTTGAAAGGAAATTAAAAAAAATTAAGGCCATCATCCAAATTAAGGACGTCTTCAATATATGTTAATTGGAATAAGTATATACGGCCGTAAGTTCGTCTAGGCCGAAGCTTATATACCATCCTCCATGGATTGCGTAGAAACTTCTACTGAAGACTGTCATCCACAATCGAATTACTTGGGTTGCGGTAACACTTGCCGATGGCAAGGTATCTTAAATTTTCCTAATACCGTCTTCTAAATTGCAAGGTAGCCCATACGTGTATAATTAAGTTTGACAAAATTTTGTATAGAAATAAAATTTTGATAAAAGTTTCTATAGAAATAAAATTTCGACGAAATAAAATTTTGACAACATTTTCTATAGAAGTAAAATTTGGACAAAATTTTCTATAGAAATAAAATTTTGACAAAACTTTCAATAGAATTAGAATTTTGACAAAATTCTCTATAGAATTAAAATTTTGACAACATTTTCTATAGAAATAAAAATTTGCCAAAATTTTCTATAGATATAAAGTGTGACAAAATTTTAAAAATTTAAATTTTGACAAAATTTTCTATAGAAATAAAATTTCCGCAGATTATTTTTGGCTCGAGTGGCAACGATGATTATGAAACGATATGGAGCAATTTTTATGTGATTGGGGATCGGCTATATATAACTATAGACCGATATGGACCTAATTTGGCATGGTTATTAGCGGCCACATACTAACACCACGTTGGAAATTTCAACCGAATAGGATGAATTTTGCTCTTCCAAGGGGCTCCGGAGGTCAAATCTGGGAATCGATTTATATGGAGGCTATATATAATTATAGACCGATTTCGACCAATTTTTGCATGGGTGTTTGAGGCCATATATTAACGCCATGTACCAAATTTCAGCCGGATCGGATGAAATTTTCTTCTCTTAGAGGCTCCGCAAGCCAAATCTGACAACATTCTCTATAGAATTAAAATTTTCACAAGATTTTCTATAGAAATAAAAATGTGGTAGATTATTTTTAGCTCGGGTGGCATCCATGGCTATGAACCGATATGGACCAATTTTTGTGTGATTGGGGATTGGCCATATATAACTATAGACCGATATGGACCAAATTTGGCATGGTTATCTGGACAGAATTTGATAGACTTTTACAAAATCTATAGACTCTACATTTAAGTTGGCTAATGCACTAGGGTGGAACACAATTTTAGTAAAAAACAAGTAAGGAAAGTCTAAAGTCGGGCGCGGCCGATTATATTATACCCTGCACCACTTTAGATCTAAATTTTCGATACCATATCACATCCGTCAAATGTGTTGGGGGCTACATATAAAGGTTTGTCCCAAATACATACATTTAAATATCACTCGATCTGGATAGAATTTGATAGACTTCTACCAAATCTATAGACTCAAAATTTAAGTCGGCTAATGCACTAGGGTGGAACACAATGTTAGTAAAAAACCAGATCGGTGAAAAATATATATGGCAGCTATATCTAAATCTGAACCGATTTTTTCCCAAATCAATAGGGATCGCCTTTGAGCTGAAACAGGACCCTATACCAAATTTTAGGACAATCGGACTAAAACTGCGAGCTGTACTTTGCACACAAAAATACATCAACAGACAGACAGACAGACAGACAGACAGACAGACGGACAGACAGACAGACAGACAGACGGACATCGCTAAATCGACTCAGAATTTAATTCTAAGCCGATGCGTATACTAAAAGGTTGGTCTATGATTACTCCTTCTTGGCGTTACATACAAATGCACAAACTTATTATACCCTGTACCACAGTAGTGGTGAAGGGTATAAATATGGGAAACATTTAAATGTGAAGCAATTTTAAGGAAACTTCGCAAAAGTTTATTTATGATTTATCGCTCGATATATATGTATTAGAAGTTTAGGAAAATTAGAGTCATTTTTACAACTTTTCGACTAAGCAGTGGCGATTTTACAAGGAAAATGTTGGTATTTTGACCATTTTTGTCGAAATCAGAAAAACATATATATGGAAGCTATATCTAAATCTGAACCGATTTCAACAAAATTTGGCACGCATAGCAACAATGCTAATTATACTCCCTGTGCAAAATTTCAACTAAATCGGACTTAAAAATTGGCCTCTGTGGTCATATGAGTGTAAATCGGCCCAAAGCTATATATGGGAGATATATCTAAATCTGAACCGATTTCAACAAAATTTGGCACGCATAGCTACATTGCTAATTCTACTCCCTGTGCAAAATTTCAACTAAATCGGACCAAAAAATTGGCCTCTGTTGTCATATGAGTGTAAATCGGGCGAAAGCTATATATGGGAGATATATCTAAAGCTGAACCGATTTCAACCAAATTTGGCACACATAGCAACAATGCTAATTCAACTCCCTGTGCAAAATTTCAACTAAATCGGAGCAAAACATTACCCTCTGTGGTCATATAAGTGTAAATCGGCCGAAAGCTATGTATGGGAGATATATCTAAATCTGAACCGATTTCAACCAAATTTGGCACGCATAGCTACAGTGCTAATTCTACTCCCTGTGCAAAATTTCAACTAAATCGGAGCAAAAATTTGGCCTCTGTGGTCATATGAGTGTAAATCGGGCGAAAGCTATATATGGGAGATATATCCAAATCTGAACCGATTTCAACCAAATTTGGCACGCATAGCAACAATGCTAATTCTACTCCCTGTGCAAAATTTCAACCAAATTGGGGTAAAACACTGGCTTCTGGGACCGTATTAGTCCATATCGGGCGAAAGATATATATGGGAGCTATATCTAACTCTGAACCGATTTCAATAAAATTTGGCCCACTTGACTATAGTACTAATTGTTCTTCTTGTGCAAAATTTTAAGTAAATTACGGTAAAACTCTGGCTTCCACAGTGTGGAACGGGGTATAAAAATTTGGTAGATTATTTTTGGCTCGGGTGGCAACCATGATTATGAACCGATATGGACCAATTTTTGTGTGATTGGGGATTGGCTACATATAACTATAGACCGATATGGACCAAATTTGCTATGGTTATTAGCGGCCACATACTAACACCACGTTGCAAATTTCAACCGGATCGGATGAATTTTGCTTCTCCAAGAGACTCCGGAGATCAAATCTGGAGAACGGTTTATATGGAGGCTATATATATTTATGGACCGATATGGACCAATTCGTGTCCATATCGTGTTTGTTAGAGAACAGACACTAACACCACGTTCCAAGTTTCAACCGGATCGGATGAATTTTGCTCCTCCAAGAGGCTCCGGAGGACAAATCTGGGGATCGGTTTATATGGGGGCTATATATAATTATGGACCGATATGGACCAATTTTTGCATGGTTGTTAAAGATCATATACTAACACCATGTACCAAATTTCAGCCGGATCGGATAAATTTTTCTCCTGCAAGAGGCTCGGGAGGTCAAATCTGGGGATCGGTTTATATGGGGGCTATATATAATTATGGACCGATATGGACCAATTCGTGTCCATATCGTGTTTGTTAGAGAACAGACACTAACACCACGTTCCAAGTTTCAACCGGATTGGATGAATTTTGCTCCTCCAAGAGGCTCCGGAGGACAAATCTGGGGATCGGTTTATATGGGGGCTATATATAATTAGGGACCGATATGGACCAATTTTTGTGTGGTTGTTAGAGACCATATACTAACACCACGTACCAAATTTCAACCGGAGCGGATGAATTTTGCTCCTCTAAGAGGCTCCGGAGGACAAATCTGGAGATCGGTTTATATGTGGACCAATTTTTGCATAGTTGTTGGAAACCATATAGTAATACCATGTACCAAATTCCAGCCAGATGGGATGAAATATGCTGCTATACATAAAAGTGAACGGATATGGCACATTTGCAATACTATCCGACCTACATCAATAACAACTACTTGTGCCAAGTTTCAAGTCGATAGCTTGTTTCGTTCGGAAGTTAGCGTGATTTCAACACACGGACGGGCGGTCATGCTTAGATCGACTCAGAATTTCACCACGATCCAGAATATATATACTTTATGGTGTCTTAGAGCAATATTTCGATGTGTTACAAACGTAATAACAAAGTTAATATACCCCCATCCTACGGTGGAGGGTATAAAAAATATTATTTTAATGAGGGAAGGGAAATCCAAAAACTTTGAATTTTGAGTGTACACATTCTCGAGATATCCCTTGTACTCTTTTAATTTGTATTCTCGAACTGATTATGTGGACCTCTTAAGAACCAGAAAAAAAGAAACACCTAAGAAAAATACTACTCTCCATGAGAATATGGTCTAGTAAATACATCTTGCAACCAAATTTTTGTTTTTCAGTTCATACTTCTGTAACCGTGAAATGTTTTAAGCTGAGATTCATCAAAATTTATGCTTTAGAGGATGCCATGGAATCATTTTGTTAGTTGTCTGTAAGCCAACCAAACTTCACATAGATAATACTGCCTTTTTCTAAGGAGGATTCGTGTTTCTTTTTTCCGCCATTAAATCTGAGCAGGTTTATAATTTGATATGTTACCGGATGATTTGTTTGCAATGAATTTTAAATGTGTGCCTACATTAAAAAACAAAACATTTCCGACTACATAATGTACGTATATTCCTGACCAGGACCAGAGAATGAATTTTTGCATCCGGTGGCGGCGGCAGGCAATTACCCATTTAAAAACAAGTAAGGAAAGTCTAAAGTCGGGCGGGGCCAACTATATTATACCCTGCACCACTTAGTAGATCTAAATTTTCGATACCATATCACATTCGTCAAACGTGTTGGGGGCTATATATAAAGGTTTGTACCAAATACATACATTTAAATACCACTCGATCTGGACAGAATTTGATAGACTTCTACAAAATCTATAGACTCAAAATTTGTGTCGGCTAATGCGAAACATTTAAATCTGGAGCAATTTTAAGAAAACTTCGCAAGAGTTTATTTATGATTTATCGCTCGATATATATGCATTAGAAGTTTAGGAAAATTAGAGTCATTTTTACAACTTTTCGACTAAGCAGTGGCGATTTTACAAGGAAAATGTTGGTATTTTTGTCGAAATCAGAAAAACATATATATGGGAGCTATATCTAAATCTGAACCGATTTCAACCAAATTTGGCACGCATAGCTACAATGCTAATTCTACTCCCTGTGTAAAATTTCAACTAAATCGGAGTTAAAAATTGGCCTCTACGGTCATATGAGTGTAAATCGGGGGAAAGCTATATATTGGAGATATATCTAAATCTGAACCGATTTCAGCCAAATTTGGCATGCATAGCTACAATGCTAATTCTACTCCCGGTGTAAAATTTCAACTAAATCTGAGTTAAAAATTGGCCTCTACGGTCATATGAGTGTAAATCGGGCGAAAGCTATATATGGGAGCTATATCTAACTCTGAACCGATTTCAACCAAATTTGACACGCATAGCTACAATGCTAATTCTACTCCCTGTGCAAAATTTCAACTAAATCGGAGCAAAACATTGGCCTCTGTGGGCAAATGAGTGTAAATCGGGCGAAAGTTATATATGGGAGCTATATCTAAATCTGAACCGATTTGGCTGATATTTTGCAAGTTTTTCGAGACCAAAAAAATATTCGGATATACGGAATTTGAGGAAGATCGGTTGATATACACACCAATTATGACCAGATCGGTGAAAAATATATATGGCAGCTATATCTAAATCTGAACCGATTTTTTCCAAAATCAATAGGGATCGTCTTTGAGCCGAAACAGGACCCTATACCAAATTTTAGGACAATCGGACTAAAACTGCGAGCTGTACTTTGCACACAAAAATACATCAACAGACAGACGGACAGACAGACAGACAGACAGACGGACATCGCTAAATCGACTCAGAATTTAATTCTAAGACGATCGGTAAACTAAACGATGGGTCTCAGACTTTTCCTTCTTGGCGTTACATACAAATGCACAAACTTATTATACCCTGTACCACAGTAGTGGTGAAGGGTATAAAAATCAATATGACAAACTGTAATGAGATTTGGTATAAAAAGTTCGGTAGATAAAATGGACGAGAACACAATGCAATATATTGTGGGAGCCACCATAGTGCAATGGTGAAATCACCTAGAGAAGCTGAGTGATTCACAGCTTCTCTAGGTGATTTCTCTGCAATGTGGATCGCCGTTCGGACTCGGCTATAAAAAGGAGGTCCCTTGTCATTGAGCTTAACATAAAATCGGGCAGCACTCAGTGATAAGAGAGAAGTTCACCACTGTGGTATCACAGTGGACTGAATAGTCTTAGTGAGCCTGATATATCGGGCTGCCACTATACCTAACCTAAATATTGTGAACACGCTATTCCCTAAACATGAGAGCAGAGATGAAGTAACCGAATCAGAACACTTTCCAAATATTCCGCTTTTCACAATGGACGAATTGCAATCCGCCGTAAAGAACCTTAAGGACAAGAAAGCTCCCGGCCCTGATGGCATGCCCACAGAGGTCATGAAGAAGATAGGAATCAGACGCACCTGTACATTACTGGTCATGTACCACAGCTGCCTAAAAGCAGGCATCTTACCGAAAGCATGGAAGCAACAGAGATTAGTTCTTATTAGCTGAGGGAAAGGGGACCTAACCTCTCCACAATCATACAGACCCCTATGCATGCTAAACACAGCTGGGAAACCTAGACTTGCTGAGGCTATTAGGATAGGCGGAGGTTTGTCAGATAGACAATATGGATTCAGACCCGGAAGGTTGACACTAGGAGCACGAAAGGAAGTAATAGATACCATACAATCATCGAGACGTATCATCCTACTGGCGACTCTGGACATCTAGAATGCATTCAACAGCCTGAGATGGACAGATGTTATACACACTCTGGAGAGAGAGTACGGAAATACCTATTGACGATCCTGAGGATCGCGTACTGATATACGAGACAATACAAGAGCCAAGAACAAAGAATATCACCTCAGGTGCCGCACAGGGATCAATCCTAGGGTCAGACCTCTGGAACACAACGTACGACGAGATCTTAAGGAAACATTTGCCAGACGACACATTCCTAGTGGGACACGCAGACGATATAGCTGCGATAATAAGAGCGTTTGACACAAACTGCGTCAAACGATGATACGAACGAAAACCTGGCTGGACTCACATGGACTACAGTTAGCCATGCAGAAAACGAATTTATTACTGCTGACAAGGCGACATTTGCCACTAGAAATAGAGTTGAATATAGAAGACGTAGTTATAATACAAGACCGTCAATAAAATACATGGGGCTAAGACTAGACACAACATTAACGTACTTCAAACGGATAGAGTATGCGACGACAAAGGCTGCTACGATAACGGCACGATTGAACCGCCTTCTCTGGCGAATATTGGAGTAGCACTCCCAAGTAGAAGGAAAGTACTCATAAAGACAGCAAACACATTACTCCTATATCGGTTTGAAATCTGGGCACCTACACTACAACGACGGACCCGAGCCAATAAACTTCTCTCTGTGCAGAGAACAGCAGCCCTGAGGGTTATATCAGCGTAGCGCATAGTATCGGGAGAAGCCGTACTAGTCATGGCGGAAATGGTCCCAATAGACCTTCAGGCATTTGAGCGGAGGAAGACTTTTCTTGCCAACCAACAGGGCGCGACAAACCCAACAGAAGACATCCAGCGAGAAACGATAGGCAAGAACGTTGGAGAAAGACAGTAGAGACAGGTGGACACATCGGCTTATAACAGATACCAGAGTATGGCGAGACAGAAAACACGCCAGGTTAACTACTACATAACCCAGATGCTATACAACCACGGCTATTTTCGTAAATATTTGCACCATATGGGGAAATTCAGTACAAATACGTACATATACGAGGAAGAGGAGATTGCTGATGATGCGGAACACAAATTTTTCAAATGTAGCCAATGGAGAGAACGACGCAGGGAAATGGAGAATGAGATCGGTAATATCTCCCCCCGAAACATAGTCGAGATAATGTTACAAAATGATAGGCACTGGAAGGTTGTAAGTAGATATGCAGGATACGTTCTTCGTAAGAAGAAGTACGACATGGATGTAGGAATGCGAAGAACGAAAGTGGAGAGAACGACGCAGGGAAATGGAGAATGAGATCGGTAATATCTCCCCCCGAAACATAGTCGAGATAATGTTACAAAATGATAGGCACTGGAAGGTTGTAAGTAGATATGCAGGATACGTTCTTCGTAAGAAGAAGTACGACATGGATGTAGGAATGCGAAGAACGAAAGTGGGAGTCTGGACGCAGACTATGAAGATATGGGTATAATCCACCGCGGGGTCCATCTCGAAGTAATGCCAAAGCGGTTCCGAGATGAAACGTATACACCGGGGTGAAGCAGAATGGGTGGTTAGCAGGTCTCGTCAACTGTGACGGAGTACGGCACACGACATATGGACGCAGTCTTAGGTGCATAGAGCATTTTCCCATCCTCACCCGCAGAAAAAAACGATAATGAGATTAATTGTACAACAAATCTTGCAATGAAATGTACATTTCATTCAAATTTTCTGACCAGCATTTTTGCAAAATTATTATAGCAGCTTGATATTAATTAATTGCGGGTGGACGGTTCAAAATGTCAAAAATTTTTCTGGAAGGTGTTAAGCCCTCCCCCCTACTCTCATGAATCAGGGTGATAATCTAAGATGACCTAACGCTATCCGTCTGTCGGTCTTTGGTAATCACTCCACAGACTTTAATAATGAAGCCACAGTGCAGAAATGTTACACAAAATCATTTCCCCGATAAACCGATCATTCCGATTTTGGAAATCTGGAGGTATTTTAGGCCCATAACGAGTATTTTAAATTTTGTATATCATATAGAACTTTTTCCCATTTGTCTTTTTCAGGGGGCATGGAGGCCGCAATTTTTATTCTACATGCTTGCAGTTTGCAATCTAGAAATATTTTAAGCTAGTACTTCATTATTTTACATCCAAAAGGAGCTATGGCAAATGTAGGTTGTATGGATCAATGTTTCGATACGACACCCTTGCAGACCAATTTCCCGATTTGAATTCTTGGGCCCAGAGAAATAAAAATTTTCAACTGACATGCTCATTAATATTAGTGTCTTTTTGATACAACTTCCTATACACTGATTAAATTGATCCGTTTCAATTAATAAACGTGCATTCTATAAATATATACCCTCACCATAGAATGGGGGTATATTAACTTTGTCATTCCGTTTGTAACATATAGAAATATTGATCTATGACCCCATAAAGTATATATATTCAGGATCGTGGTGAAATTCTAAGTAGATCTTAGCATGTCCGTCCGTCCGCCCGTCTGTTGAAATCACGCTAACTACCGAACGAAACAAGCTATGAACAAGCTTGAAACTTGGCACAAGTAGTTGCTATTGATGTAGGTCAGATGGTATTGCAAATGGGCCATATCGGTCTACTTTTATGTATAGCCCCCATATAAACGGACCCCCAGATTTGGCTTGCGGAGCCTATAACAGTAGCATATTTCATCCGATCTGGCTGAAATTTGGTACATAGTGTAAGTATATGAACTCTAATAACCCTGCAAAAATTGGTCCATATCGCTCCATTATTATATATAGCCCCCATATAAACCGATCCTCCGATTTGGCTTGCGGAGCCTCTAAGAGAAGCAAATTTCATCCGATACGGCTGAAATTTGGTACGTGTTGTAAGTGTATGGTCTCTAACAACTATGTAAAAATTGATCCACATCGGTCTATAATTATATATAGCCCCCATATAAACGGACCCCCAGATTTGGCTTGCGGAGCCTATAAAAGTAGCATATTTCATCCGATCTGGCTGAAATTTGGTACATGGTGTAAGTATATGAACTCTAATAACCATGCAAAAATTGGTCCATATCGCTCCATAATTATATATAGCCCCCATATAAACCGATGCTCCGATTTGGCTTGCGGAGCCTATAAAAGTAGCATATTTCATCCGATCTGGCTGAAATTTGGTACATGGTGTAAGTATATGAACTCTAATAACCATGCAAAAATTGGTCCATATCGCTCCATTATTATATATAGCCCCCATATAAACCGATCCTCCGATTTGGCTTGCGGAGCCTCTAAGAGAAGCAAATTTCATCCGATCCGGCTGAAATGTGGTACATGGTGTTAGGCTAGGTTAGGTGGCAGCCGGATGTATCAGGCTCACTTAGACTATTCAGTCCATTGTGATACCACATTGGTGAACTTCTCTCTTATCACTGAGTGCTGCCCGATTCCATGTTAAGCTCAATGACAAGGGACCTCCTTTTTATAGCCGAGTCCCAACGGCGTTCCACATTGCAGTGAAACCACTTAGAGAAGCTTTGAAACCCTCAGAAATGTCACCAGCATTACTGAGGTGGGATAATCCACCGCTGCAAAAAATTTGGTGTTCGGTCGAAGCAGGAAACGAACCCACGACCTTGTGTATGCAAGGCGGGCATGCTAACCATTGCACCACGGTGGCTCCCGTACATGGTGTTAGTATATGGTCTCTAATGACCATGCACAAATTGGTCCACATGGGTGCATAATTATATATACCCCCCATATAAACCAATCACCAGATTTTACCTGCGTAGCCTCTCGGAAATCCAAAATTCATCTGATTCAGTTGATATTTTGTACGTGGTGTTAGTATATGGTCTCTAACAATCATGCCAAAATTGGCCCATATCGGTCTATAATTCTGTATAACCCCCATATAAACCGATCACCAGATTTGACCTCCGGAGCCTCTTAGAGGAGCAAAATTCATCCAATCCGGTTGAAATTTGGTACGTGGTGTAAGTATATGGTCTCTAACAATCATGCAAAAATTGGTCCAAATCGATCCATAATTATATGTAGCCCCCATATAAACCGATCCCCAGATTTGACTTCCGGAGCCCTTTGGAAGAGCAAAATTCATCCGATTCGGTTGAAATTTGGAACGTGGTGTTAGTATGTGGTCTCTAACAAACACGATATGGACACGAATTGGTCCATATCGGTCCATAATTATATATAGCCCCCATAGAAACCGTTCTCCAGATTTGGTCTCCGAAGTCTCTTGGAGAA
This sequence comes from Haematobia irritans, assembly GCF_050003625.1. Taxonomy (NCBI): domain Eukaryota; kingdom Metazoa; phylum Arthropoda; class Insecta; order Diptera; family Muscidae; genus Haematobia; species Haematobia irritans. Next base: position 23,025,762 of record NC_134400.1, read on the forward strand.
GCAAAATTCATCCGATCCGGTTGAAATTTGGAACGTGGTGTTAGTATATGGCCGCTAACAACCATACCAAAATTGATCCATATCGGTCTATAGTTATATATCCCCAATTGCACAAAAATTGGTCCATATCGGTTCATAATCATGGTTGCCACACGAGCCAAAAATAATCTACCAAAATTTTATTTGCATAGAAAATTTTATTTCTATAGAAAATTTTGTTAAAATTTTATTTCTATAGAAAATTTTGTTAAAATTTCATTTCTATAGAAAATTTTGTCAAAATTTTATTTCTATAGAAAATTTTGTCAAATTTTTATTTCTATAGAAAATTTTGTCAAAATTTTTTTTCTATGGAAAATTTGCTTAAAATTTTTATTTCTATAGAAAATTTTGTTAATTTAATATATACCACGTATGGACTAACTTACAATTCAGAAGACGATGTTAAGAAGTTTTTAGATACCTTACCATCGGTAAGTATTACCACAACCCAAGTAATTCGATTGCTGATGACAGTCTTTCGTAGAAGTTTCTACGCATTCCATGGTAAAGGGTACATAAGATTCGGCCTGGCCGAACTTACATACGGTCGTACTTGTTTTTATTTGTTGTTGGTTTTTTTTTTTTTGTTTTGTTTCCCACATAGAAAAGATGTGTTGCAGTTTATTGCATGCTTCTGACATTTGTTTGCTTTTATGTTTTTACCTTTTCAGAAAAATTTCTCTTCCAGCATTTTAAAATGTGTCGGTGTATGGTTTTGTATGCATCTGAAGGAAAACAAATTAAGCAGAAAGTTGAAAGTCATCTGAAATAAAGGATTGCGTTTTTTTTTCATGCTAAGACACTGTAAAGATACAAGTTTTCGACCTTAGGCTATGGCTTTTTAGAGCTCAAAAGAATTTTGTTGCATGAGTGCACTTGACTTTTAATTTCCTTGAATAAAGCAAAGGGTGTTTCAAAGAAATGAGATAATAGTTCTATGGGAGTAGGATGGTAGGAATTCAATAAAGTTGATGCTACTAAAGCATAAACTCTATTGAATTGTAGTAATGCCTTTTTAAAATCACTAATGCATTTTGCTTCGGACTTATAAAACTACTATGGATAGAAATTTGGCAACTTTTCGTGTAGAATCTGAGGAAATCAAGAATTTCGATATATTTTATTGTTATATGTGGTAATGGTTGATAAGGGAGCTATTACGGTAAAGAAGGAGGTCAAGTGAAAATTGGTATAAAGACACAATTTATTTTCTATTAAAACATAAATCAGTCACAAAGGAAAAACAAGCACAAAAAGCCCAAAGTTTGACGGGGTTGAATCTTATGCACCCACAACCAATAATTGCAAGCAAACTTCTCTTCGAGACGGTCTGGAAGAGCTAAGAGTTTGTTTGCTTGCAATAAATTGGCCATTTAACATTTGGGTTTCGCCAAAGGAAAGCTATAATGGCCGATGGTCCATGAGGTCCACCAAATGCCAAATGTTATCGCGAAAATATCCTAAAGACAGTATTAAAGCCCTGCGTAAAAAAAATTTTGGCTCTACGACTCAGAACGTGTGAATGCCAATAAGTATATTCGGCCGTAAGTTCGGCCAGGCCGAATCTTATGTGTCCTCCACCATGGATTGCGTAGAAACTTCTACTGAAGACTGTCATCCACAATCGAATTACTTGGGTTGCGGTTACACTTGCCGATGGCAAGGTATCTTAAAACTTCCTAACACCGTCTTCTAAATTGCAAGGTAGTCCATACGTAGTGTATATTAAACTAAAAAAGGCCGATTAAATACCCAGCAAAAAAAGCGTCGCCAAAAATGTAATGAAAATGTTCTTTTTGGATCCGGAAGTGGTGCATAATTGACGCAGAAGCGATGAATTTAACATGGGCTTGTCATAGGATGGAAGTCCTCCATTTCAACAGCCGTTGCACTGAATTTGCATCACTTCTTTAGGTGTGATCCGAATTCGCTGTTTTTGATGTAAATTACAAAATTCTGTGATATTTTGTTAAATAAACAATTTTTATAATTTTTTATAATTTTTAATGGATCCTAACGCTTATATGAAACGTTTGACCACAAATATTTTCAAAAATTCACATTTTTTAAGATTGGATTTAGATTTTTTTCAACAAAATTTAAATGGTTTGTACCATTTTATGAATTCTTACTCTGTTTTTAACCTATTTAAAACAAAAAAGTTAAAATTGCCCTGTAAAAATATGAAAAAAGCATGTTATACAAAATTGAATGAAAAGAACTTCCTGGGCAGTTAAAATAAAGAACATCATTGGGAGTGCATCCTCTGGAAGTGCTTTTAAAGTTGTGCCTTCGGAAGACCTTCCAAATTTTTTTGCTGGGTACGAATATAATTAAGTTTGTCAAAATTTTGTATAGAAATAAAATTTTGATAAAAGTTTCTATAGAAATAAAGTTTTGACAAATTAAAATTTTGGCAAAATTTTCTATAGAAATAAAATTTTGACAAAATTTTTATAGAAATAAAATTAAGACAAAATTTTCAAAAGAATTAACATTTTGACCACATTCTCTAAAGAATTACAATTTTGACAACATTTTCTATAGAAATAAAATTTTGCCAAAATTTTCTATAGAAATAAAGTTTGACAAAATTTACTATAGAAATAAAGTTTGACAAAATTTTCTATAGAAATAAAATTTTGACAAAATTTTCTATAGAAATAAAATGTTGGTAGATTAGTTTTGGCTCGAGTGGCAACCATGCTTATGAACCGATATGGACCAATTTTTGTGTGATTCGGGATCGGCTATACATAACTATAGACCGATAGGGACCAAATTTGGCATGGTTATTAGCGGCCACATAATAACACCACGTTGCAAATTTCAATCGGATCGGATGAATTTTGCTCCTCCCAGAGGCTCCGGAGGACAAATCTGGGGATCGATTTATATGGGGGCTACATATATTTATGGACCGATATGGACCAATTCTTGCATTGTTGTTAGTGACCATATACTAACACCACGTACCAAATTTCAACAGGATCGGATGAATTTTGCTCCTCTAAGAGGCTCCGGAGATCAAATCTGGGGATCGGTTTATATGAGGACTATATATAATTATGGACCGATATGGAGCAATTTTTGCATGGTTGTTATACACCATATACTAACACCATGTACCAAATTTCAACAGGATCGGATGAATTTTGCTCCTCTAAGAGGCTCCGGAGGTCAAATCTGGGGATCGGTTTATATGGGGGCTATATATAATTACGGACCGATATGGACCAATTTTTGCGTGGTTGTTAGAGACCATATACCAACACCATGTACCAAATTTCAGCCGGATCGGATGAAATATGCTAATCTTATAGGCTCCGCAAGCCAAATCTGGGGGTCCATTTTTATGGGGGCTATACGTAAAAGTGGACCGATATAGCCCATTTGCAATATCATCCGACCTACATCAATAACAACTAGTTGTGCCAAGTTTCAAGTCGATAGCTTGTTTCGTTCGGAAGTTAGCGTGATTTTAACAGACGGACGGACGGACGGACATGCTTAGATCGACTCAGAATTTCACCCCGACCCAGAATATATATACTTTATGGGGTCTTAGAGCAATATTTCGATGTGTTACAAACGGAATGATAAAGTTAATATACCCCCCATCCTATGGTTGAGGATATAAAAATAATTCTGCTATCTCTTTAAAATTTCAAGTAAATGGGAGTATAACTTTGGCCTCCTTAGTCATATGAGCGTAAATCGCACGAAAGATATATACGGGAGCCATATCTAAATCTAAATCTGACCCGATTTTATCCAAATTCGGCACACTTAATGATACTATTAAATGTACTCCTTGTGCAAAATATAAAGCAAATCAGTGCAAAGTCTGGTGTTTGAGGCCATATAAGTGTAAATCGGACGAAAGATATATATGGAAGCTAACATATATCTAAATCTGAACCGGTTTGGCTGATACTTTGCATATTTAACGAGAGCCCAAACATTTGGCTATGCGAAATTTTAAGAAAATACGTTAATAAATACGTCAATTATGACCAGATCGGTAATAAATATATATGGCAGCTATATCTAAATCTGAACCGAGTTTTTTCAAAATTAATAGCGATTGTCTTTGATCCAAAGTAAAACTCTGTGCCAAAGTTGAGGACTATCGGACTTAAACTGCAAGCAGTACTTTGCACACAAAATTACATATACAGACAGACGGATGGACAGACAGACGGACATCGCTTAATCGACTCAGAATTTAATTCAAGGACGATCGGTATACTTAACGATGGGTCTTAGACTTATCCTTCTTGGCAAATGCACAAACTTATTGTACCCTGTACCATCGTAGTGGTGAAGGGTATAATGATTCTTATAAAAAATAATATAAATCTTTTTTTTTTTTTATTTCAATAATATACTCTACAATCAACCTAAGGCATAGTGTGACAACAAAATTGAGAGATATAATTTTTTTGGCATCGTACGTTACAAAACTTATCCTTTTTTTTGGTAGAAAAATCCCAAAACTTTAAAAAATTGTCAAAATTATAATTTGCTCAGATTTATTTTGTTTTAACCCCATTTTTGACCAAAAATTTAAAACAGGCAAATATTTCTTGGAAAATGGGTTTTATTAATTATAGCAAATTAATTTTTGTATTTTTTGTAATTTTTCTCTATATCATAGACTATTAAAAACAGAAATTAGAATAAAAATCGGAGCACATATTTTTTTTTTGTTGTCGCTTTCGAAGCACTGTACTGCTAAAGAAAGCGTTCTCAGGCATTTATCAGCCCATCATAATTAATTGTATATGGTCGACTTTGTCCAGTTTCATTTCTTTCTTGCTTCCAAGCCTTTTTGATCAAATATTTAATTTATTTTTTTTTTCCTTTCATTTCAGGTAAGCTAAATTTTGCTTTTGTATATAATAGGTAAGCGAACCTAATGACCAAACTAAAATCCGAACGTGGAATTAATCAAGTATATGTACGATATGATCCCTCCGACTCTTTATATTTAGGAATTACAATAAATTTTCAAGCAATTATCACAAGTAAGTACACACAAAACATTTTTTGTTGGATTGAATCACGAAATTGATTCATTATACCGTCCACCATAGGATGGGGGGTATATTAACTTTGTCAGTCCGTTTGTAACACATCGAAATATTGCTCTAAGACCCCATAAAGTATATATATATATATATATATATATATATATATATATATATATATATATATATATATATATATATATATATATATATATATATATATATATATATATATATATATATATATATATATATATATATATATATATATATATATATATATATATATATATATATATATATATATATATATATATATATATATATATATTCTGGGTCGTGGTGAAATTCTGAGTGGATCTAAGCATGTCCGTCCGTCCATCCGTCTGTTGAAATCACGCTAACTTCCGAACGAAACAAGCTTCCGACTTCTAACTTGGCACAAATAGTTGTTACTGATGTAGGTCGGGTGGTATTGCAATTGGCCCATATCGGTCCACTTTTACGTATAGCCCCCCATATAAACGGACCCCCCGATTTGGCTTGCGGAGCCTATAAGAGTAGCATATTTCATCCGATATGGCTAAAATTTGGTACATGGTATTAGTATATGCTCTCTAACAACCATGCAAACATTGGTTCATATCGGTCTATAATTATATATAGCCCCCATATAAACCGATCCCCAGATTTGGTTTGCGGACGCTCTAAAAAAAGAAAATTTCATCCGATCCGGCTGAAATTTGGTACATGGTATAAGCATATCGTCTCTAACAACCATGCAAAAAATGGTCCATATCGGTCCATAATTATATATAGCCCCCATATAAACTGATCCCCAGATTTAGCCTCCCGAGCCTCTTGCAGGAGCAAAATTTATCCGATCCGGTTGAAATTTGGTACATGGTATAACTATCGGGTCTCTAACAACCATGCAAAAATTGGTCCATATCGGTCCATAATTATATATAACCCCCATATAAACCGATCCCCAGATTTGATCTTCGGAGTCTCCCTGGAGAAGCAAAATTCATCCAACCCGGTTGAAATTTGCAACGTGGTGTTATTATGTGGCCGCTAATAACCATGCCAAATTTGGTCCATATCGGTCTATGGTTATATATAGCCGATCCCCAATCAACCAAAAATTGGTTCATATCGGTTCATAATCATGGTTGCCACTCGAGCCAAAAATAATCTACCAAAATTTTATTTCTATAAAAAATTTTGTTAAAATTTTATTTCTATAGACAATTTTTTCAAACTTTATTTCTATAGAAAATTTTGGCAAAATTTTATTTCTATAGAAAATTTTGTTAAAATTTTAATTCTATAGAGAATTAAAATTTTAATTATATTGAAAATTTTGTCTAAATTTTATTTCTATAAAAAATTTTGTCAAAATATTATTTCTATAGAAATGTTTGTCAAAATTTTATTTCTATAGAAAATATTGACAAAATGTTATTTCTATAGAGAATTTTGTTAAACTTTTATTTCTATAGAAAATTTTGCCCAAATTTTACTTCTAACTGTTGTCAACATTTTATTTCTATACAAAATTTTTTCAAACTTAATTATACCCACCACCATAGAATGGTGACGGGGGTATAATAAGTTTGTCATTCCGTTTATAACACATCACAATATCGATTTCCGACTATATAAAGTATATATATTCCTGATCAGGGAGAAATTCTAAGACGATATAACGATATCCGTCTGTCTGTCTGGCTGTCTGTCTGTCTGTTGTAATTACGCTACAGTCTTCAATAATGAAGCAATCATGCTGAAATTTTGCACAAACTCGTCTTTTGGCTGCAGGCAGGTCAAGTTCGAAGATGGGCTATATCGGTCCAGTTTTTGATATAGTCCCCATATAAACCGACCTCCCGATTTGGGGTCTTGGTCTTATAAAAATCGTAGTTTTTATGCAATTTGTTTGAAATTTGAAATCTAGAGGTATTTTATGACCACAAATAGGTGTGCCAAAAATTGTGAGTGTCGGTCCATGTTTTGGTATAGCCCCCATATAGGCCGATCTCCCGATTTTACTTTTTGGGCTTATAGAAACCGCAGTTTTTATTCAATTTAACTAAAATTGGAAATCTAGAGATATTGTAGGACCACAAATAGGTGTACCAAAAATTGTGAGTGTCGGTCCATATTTTGGTATAGCCCCCATATAGGCCGATCTCCCGATTTTACTTCTTGGGCTTATAGAAACCGCAGTTTTTATTCAATTTAACTAAAATTGGAAATCTAGAGGAACTTTAGAACCGTAAAGAGGTGTGCCAAAAATGGTGAGCATCGGTCCATATTTTGGTATGGTCCCCATATAAACCAACCTCCCGATTTTGGGTCTTGGGCTTATAGAAACCGTAGTTTTTATTCAATTTGCCTGAAATTGGAAATCTAGAGGTATTTTAGGACCATAAAGAGGTGTGCCGAAAATGGTGAGTATCGGTCCATATTTTGGTATAGCACCCATATAGACCTATTTCCCGATTTTACTTCTTGGGCCTCTAGAATCCGAAGTTTTTATCCAATTTGCCTGAAATTGGAAATCTAGAAGTATTTTCGGGTTATAAAGAGGTGTGCCGAAAACGGTGAGTATCGGTCCATATTTTAGTATAGCCCCCATAAGAACGATCTCCCGATTTAACTCCTTGGGTTTCTAGAAACCGTAGTTTTTATCTGTTTTGCCTGAAATTGTAAATATTCTGGTATTTAGGCTCACAAAAACGTGTATCGGATTATGTTTTTATCGGTCCATTTGGTAATGCCTCCATATAGACCGACTTCACTTCTTGAGGGTGTAGAAGGTGCAGTGATCATGAAAATTGCTTGAAACTCAATGTAAAATTTCCATATTTTACTTCTACAGATTTAAGATTTCAAATCAAGACGTTATATTATAATTTTCTTGCACACTTACAAGAGATGTTAATGATTCCTCTAAAACTCAAACAAAAATGGTTCTTATAAATCGAGAATCTGATATAGTCCTCATAGATGAAATCTTTAAATTTATCTTCGGGAAGTGTCCTCAAGTCCTCAAGCCCTCCTGAAATTGCAAAGGAAACACTAATATTTGGTTCATGGTGGTGGGTATTTAAGATTCGGCCCGGCCGAACTTAGTGCTGTATATACTTGTTTAGTTTAATATATACTACGTATGGACTACCTTGCAATTTAGAAGACGGTGTTAGGAAGTTTTAAGATACCTTGCCATCGGCAAGAGTTAATTGTTCCGTTTAAAAAATTAATTGATCCAATTAAAAAATTAATTGATATTATTAATTATGGTGATTGATTTTTGGTTTAATTAAAAAAATTGTTGAATCACTTTAATTTGAATAGAATATTTTTGAAAATCCAATTAAAATTTTAATTGGAAATATTTTGGTGAACAATTTTTCTGTGAAGTGCCAATAATTGCGATTTAATGCAAATACACATGCGCTTCCTCCTAAGTCAAAAATATAAATACCAGGCGATCTGCCAGAAAATTCGATAATATTTATTTTAGAGAACTAGAATAATAAATATTTTCCTTTTTTTTTAGTTTTCTCCTTTGACCTGTTCTCACCCCATAAACGAAGGAATAAATTCTAAATGAAGGATTAAATTCTAAGAAATGTATATTTAGATGCCAACAATGTTTTTAAGCTTTTTAAATCGCTTTGTCATTAGCATAAGAAAAGTGTGAATAATGGCCAATTGACACGTGTCCAACCTATTCGCTTTTCCGCAGTTTAATTACAAAATTGAAATTCTTCATGCGATTTCCTTTTATGCAAACAGCACTAATTACCATGAAATTATTGATTAGAAAAATGTGGGAAAATTGTTATATGACAAAAAGGTTATATGAACTTTTGCGGAAAGCAAACTTTTTAGGTTTAAAAATTTATTTTGTTTGTATGGGGTATTAAACGCAAATTAATGATTTAAGATTTTTCTCTCTATATACTACCAATCATATAGAGTACAAAACAAGTAGTTCGGTCGGGCCGAATCTTAAATACCCACCACCATGAATCAAATATTATAGTTTCCTTTGAAATTTCAGGGGGGTTTAATGACAGATATTCTCCCAAACAGAGCAGTTCAACCAGTACACTTCCCGGAGATAAATTTAAAGATTTTACCTATGAAGACTGTATCAGATTCTGTATTTATAAGAACCATATTTGTATGAGTTTTAGAGTAATCATTAATATCTCTTGTAAGTGTGCAAGAAAATGATGAAATAACGCCTTGATTTGAAATCTAAAATCAGCAGATTTTCAAAATCGTGAGGTGGGTTTATATGGGGTCTATATCAAAACCTGGACGGATATAGCCCATCTTCGAACTTGACCTGCGCCTGCAGGCAAACGACGAGTTTGTGCAAAATTTTAGCACGATAGCGTGATTACAACTTACAGGCAGACAGACGGACGGACAGACGAACATGGTTATATCGTCTTAGAATTTCTCCCTGATCAAGAATATATATTTTATATAGTCGGAAATCGATATTTCGATGTGTTACAAACGGAATGACAAACTTATTATACCCTCGTCACCATTCTATGGTGGTGGGTATAAAAATGCAAACAACTTAATTGAAGGATTTAGCTACGATGACAAGAACCCTTTCACCAGCCACTCATTCCAACAAATTTCGTATTCAACACACACAGTTTTTAGGGAAAAGCCAGTAACAATATTGTTGTTGTTTTTTTTTATGGAGTCAAGAAGAAAACTCATTAACAAGACTTTTTGGGTGTATGTTCGAGAAAGCCTCATAAAAAATATTTAGAAAAATTTGTTTTAAATTATGTGAAAAAAAAAATTTACGATGGGGTCGCCAATTTGGTTCTGTTAAAAAAAATCCACAAATTATTCTAATTTACAACAAAATCAAAGCATACCTTTAGGCGTTGACAAGAAACAAAATGTAAAGCCTATATGTGGGCGGGGTTGTTCGTTAACACAACCATAAAATCTCTTTCAAATGAAGCATAGCGTGTAGGCTTCACACCAATCAATCATTATCAATACAGACAGAGAAATATCTTAAACTCATGCTGGGCTTCATTAATTTTCTGTCTCCGGGTCATACCCATATTCCGGGCATACCACCAACACCATTTACTTATTAACCCTTGTGCTTTGCCATTTTTTTTTTGGAAACATTCTTATGGTTTCTAGTCGTTGGCAATTACAATCCTTAGGATTCATGATTTGCTTCGATGCGAAAAAGACATCAATTGTTTGTTACACTAGACCAACAACACTCAATTAACGTGATCAAGATGGCTAAGATGTGGTGCTAAGGATAGCACATGGTAAAGATTGTGGTCCACGAACTGCATTCGTTTAATGTGAGGGTACGAAAAAGTTGCCAGCAGCACAAACTATAACTTCTATGTAACAAATGACAATCTTTCTCCCGTATGGATGCCTGTTACCGATGACAATTCTGTTGATTACGACAAAACTCTAAACTCTAGGGATAGAGAATACTATACGAGAGTATGTGTATGTTTATCAATACCAATGCTATTGCTGCTGCTGCTGCTGTTTCTGCTACTCCTTCTGATGACGATGACGGCAACGATGACACTAACAAGCCTTGTTATCCTTGTAAAAGATGCATGTGTCAAGTGATAAACGTGACATGACAATAACAACGCATCTAACCCAAACTCCAGCAAAGCCAACCACACCCAAAAACCTCCATGAGATTTTCTCATAATAAAACACAGAAGAAGTTCGCATATCTATGACCCCTTCAACACCTGCATGGAATGATTTTCCATTGGGCTAGAAGTGCAAGTGACATATCTAACAGAAATTTAAGAGCTACGATACTTTAGATTCCGTTTTTATATGAACTTAATATGGGGTACCCAAATTTTTATACCCTCCAACATAGGATGAGGGTATATTAACTTTGTCATTCCGTTTGTAACACATCGAAATATTGATTTAAGACCCCATAATGTAAATATATTCTGAGCCGTGGTGAAATTCTGAGTCGATATAAGTATGTCCGTCCGTCGGTTGAAATCACGCTAACGAACGAAACAAGTTATCGACTTGAAACTTGGCACAAGTAGTTATTATCGATGTAGGTAGGATGGCATTGCAAATGGGCCATATTGGACCACATTTACGTATAGCCCCCATATAAACCGACGCCCAGTTTTGGTTTGCTAAGCCTCTTGGAGGAGCAAAATTCATTCGATTCGATTGAAACGTGGTGTCAGTATAAGGCCTCTACACTAAAAAAAACAGTGAACCCACTAGGAAGAAAACTTTCGGTTAATTTTAGAAAATGTGGAATATTTTTAGAAAATTTTAACCGAACAGTAGTACAAACGCTGACATCACGCCGATATATAAGTAAATATTTTTCGACAAATATAAGAAAATTTATTAGACATAATTAAGTTTTTTCACTTGTTAAAGAAAATTTTGCAGTGTGAAGGAAAAAAATGAAGTTCAAAATTGCAAGAATGTCTTTAGTGACATACGAAGTTCATGATGAACGCATTTCTAGTAAAATTTACAAATTTAAAGAAATAATGAACTATGTTGTAAGAGGTACGAAATTAGTAAATCTTTAAGCTTAATTTGTGTATAATTTACCCCCTTTTTTATACCCTCCACCATAGGATGGGTGGTATATTAACTTTGTCATTCCGTTTGTAACACAACGAAATATTGCTCTAAGACCCTATAAAGTATATATATTCTGGGTGGTGGTGAAATTCTGAGTCGATCTAAGCATGTCCGTCCGTCCGTCTGTTGAAATCACGCTAACTTCCGAACGACACAAGCTATCGACTTGAAACTTGGCACAATTAATAGTTGTTATTGATGTAGGTCGGATGGTATTGCAAATGGGCCATATCTGTCCACTTTTACGTATAGCCCCCATATAAACGGACCATCAGATTTGGCTTGCGGAGGCTCTAAGAAAAGCATATTACATACGATCCGGCTGAAATTTGGTACATGGTTTTGGTATAGGGTCTCTAACAACCATGCAAAAATTGGTCCACATCGGTCCATAATTATATATGGCCCCCATATAAACCGATCCCCAGATTTGGCTGGAGGAGCCTCAAAGAGAAACTAATTTCATCTGAGCCGCTGAAATTTGGTACATGGTTTTGGTATATGGTCTCTAACAACCATGAAAAATTGGTCCATATCGGTCCATAATTATATATAGCCCCCATATAAACCGATCCCCAGATTTGACTTGCGGAGCCTGAAATTTAGTACGTGGTTTTGGTATATGGTCTCTAACAACCATGCAAAAATTGGTCCATATCGGTCCATAATTATATATAGGCCCCCATATAACCCGATCCCCAGATTTGGCTTGCGGAGCCTCAAAGAGAAGCAAATTTCATCTGAGCCGGCTGAAATGTGGTACATGGTTTTGGTATATGGTCTCCAACAACCATGCAAAAAGTGGACCACATCGGTTCATAATTATATATAGCCCCCATATAAACAGATCCCCAGATTTGGCTTGCGGAGCCTCTAAGAGAAGCAAATTTCATCCGATCCGGTTTAAATTTCGAACATGGTGTTAGTATATGGTCTCTAACAACAGTGCCAGAATTGGTCCATATCGGTCCATAATTATATATAGCCACCATATAAACCGTTTTCCAGAGTTGACCTCCGGAGCCTCTTGGAGGAGGAAAATTCATCCGATCTGGTTCAAATGTGGAACATGGTGTTAGTATATGGTCCCTAACATCCATGCAAAAATTGGTCCGCATCGGTTCACAATTATATAACCCCCATATTAACCGATCCCCAGATGTGATCTCCGCAGCCTCTTGACATCCGATCCGGTTGAAATTTGGAACGTGGTGTTAGTATATGGCCGCTAATAACCCTACCAAAATTGCACCATATGGTTATATATAGCCGATCTCCAATCACACAAAAATTGGTCCATATCGGTTCATAATCATGGTTGCCACTCGAGCCAAAAATAATCTGCCAAAATTTTATTCTATAGAAACTTTTGTCAAAATTTTATTTCCATAGAAAATTTTGTCAAAATTTTATTTCTGTAGAAAATTTTGTTAAAATTTTATTTCTATAGAATATTTTGTTAAAATTTCATTTCTATAGCTTTAGTTAGACCATACGTGGTGTATATTAGACAAAACAAGTATATTCGGCCGCGCCGAATCTTAAATACCCACCACCATAAATCAAATATTATGGTTTCCTTTGAAATTTCTGGGGGGTTTGATGACAGATCAAGCAGAGCAGTTCAACCTGTACATTTCCCAAAGATAGTTTTTACCTATGAAGACTATATCAGATTCTGGATTTATAAGAAAAATTTATGTTTGAGCTTTAGAGGAATCGTTAACATCTCTTGTAAGTGTGCAAGAAAATGATTAAATACGGCTTTGAAACAAAAAAGTTAAAATTATCCATTAAAAGCATGAAAAAACCAAGTTATAAAAAATTGAATTAAAAGAACTTCCTGGGTAGTTAAAATAAAGATCATCAATGGGAGTGCATCTTCTGGAAGTGCTTTTAAAGTTGTGCCTTTGGAAGAACTTCCAAATTTTTTGTTGAGCAATTATGAACCTGTGAGGAACAATTTTTGTGTGATTGGGGATTGGTTTATATGGGGGCTACATATAACTATAAACCGATATGGAGCAAGTTTGGCATGGTTGTTAGTAGTCATACACTAGCAAAATGTACCAAATTTTAAACGAATAGAATGAATTTTGCTCCTCCAAGGGGCTCGGAGTCCAAATCTGGCGATCCGTGTTATATGGGGGCTATATATAATTATGGACCGATATGGACTAATTTTTGCATAGTTGCTAGTGACAATATATTAACACAAAATACTAATTTTCTGAATTAACTGAATCGGATGAAATTTTCTCCTTCAAGAGGCTCCAAAACCAAATCTGAGAATCGGTTTATATGAGGTCTATATATGATTATGGACCGATATGGACCAATTTTTGCATAGTTGTTAGAGACTATATACTTACACCACGTACAAAATTTCAACCAGATCGGATGAAATTTGCTCTTCCAAGAAGCTTCGAAGTTAAAATCTGGGTATCGGTTTATATGGTGGCTATATATAATTAAGGGCCGATATGGATACATTTTTACATGGTTGTAAGATACCATATAGCAACACCACGTACCACCGGATCGGATGAAATTTGCTCCTCCAAGAGGCTCCGGAGGTAAAATCTGGGTATCGGTTTATATGGGGGCTATATATAATTATATACCGATATGGACTAATTTTTGCATGGTTGTTAGAGACCATATACTAACACCGCATACCAAATTTGAACCAGATCGGATGAATTTTGCTCCTCTAAGACGCTCCGGAGGTCAAATGTGGAGATCGGTTTATATGGGGGCTATATATAATTATATACCGATATGGATCAATTTTTTCATGGTTGCTAGAGACCATATACTAACACCACATACCAAATTTCAACCGGATCGGATGAAATGTGCTCCTCCAAGAGGCTCCGGAGTTCAAATCTGGGGATCGGTTTATATGGGGGCTATATCTAATTAGGGACAGATATGAACCACTTTTTGCATGGGTGTTAGAGAGAATATACTCCTCGTACTAAATTTCAACCAGATCGGATGAAATTTGCTTCTCTAAGAGTCTTCGCAAGCCAAATCTGGGGGGTCGTAAAAGTGGTCCAATATGGCCCATTTGCAATACCATCCGACCTACGGACGGACATGCTTAGAATTTCACCCCTACCCAGAATATATATATATATATATATATATATATATATATATATATATATATATATATATATATATATATATATATATATATATATATATATATATATATATATATATATATATATATATATATATATATATATATATATATATATATATATATATATATATATATATATATATATATATATATATATATATATATATATATATATATATATATATATATATATATATATATATATATATATATGTATATATTTTATGTATGTGGTCTTTGAGCAATATTTCCATGTCAGAGAATGAAGCCGCCGAGTCGCACCGCCGACCATTTTGCGCCAGTCGACGCCGCCGCCGAATAAGTCGACTCACCTCGATTCAAATTTAGCCGCCATTAATCAAAAATATCGATTTAAATCAGAAATTTTTAGTAATAATTTTTGTATTGTTTGCCAAAATTTTGAACCTATTATCTATAATCAATGAATTTCAAGGTGCTACAATAATTTTACAAAAATTTAGTTCAGAAATTTTTAATGAAGTGTAAATTTATTGTAAGATTGGTTGTACAACTAATCTCATTACCATTCGAATAACTTCAAATTGATTTTATAGTGGATAATTGATCACAGCCGAAGAGACATATTTATATCGCCTTAGCCGTTAAGCCTCAAGCGGAGGCAAAAATTTAGTGTCAGCCGCCGCCGACAAAAATGGGTCGGCTTCGTTCTCTGTTCGATATGTTACAAACGGAATGATAAAGTTAATATACCCCCCATCCTATGGTGGAGGGTATAAAAAAACATCAAGAAGGCACAGGGAAGCGGTCGGAGTTCGGGTAGTGCCAAAATAAATTGATCAATTTTGTAAAATAACAATATAAATCAATTGACATTTTATGCTACACCAACACTTCCACCAATATAAAAACCAACACTCCCACCAATATACTACAGGTGAAGTTACATGGCCAAAGGATTGCTTAACACGCACCTTTGGTCAAACCACTAACATCCTTTCCGCCATACTGAAACAACAACAACAAAAACAACAACAGCAGCCAGAACACAATATATGCATTTGGTTTACGAAGAGAATCTGACTAACACTGATACTAAATTTTTATTCACATCGAACGTGGTCAGTGGCGGGGACAACAGCAATAGTGCTACACTAATTCCTTCTATAGAACAAGTAAGGAAAGTCTAAAGTCGGGCGGGGCCGACTATATTATACCCTGCACCACTTTGTAGATCTAAATTTTCGATACCATATCACATCCGTCAAACGCGTTGGGTGCTATATATAAAGGTTTGTCCCAAATACATACATTTAAATTAAATTATAATTATGGATAGACTTCTACAAAATCTATAGACTCAATATTTAAGTCGGCTAATGCACTAGGGTGGAACACAATGTTAGTAAAAACAAGTATATACGGCCGTAAGTTCGGCCAGGCCGAAGCTTATGTACCCTCCACCATGGATTGCGTAGAAACTTCTACATTCATTCACAGTCATTCACAATCGAATTACTTGGGTTGTGGTATCTTAAAACTTCTTAACATCGTTTTCTAAATTGTGAGTTATTCCATAAGTGGTATATATTAGACAAAAAAGTTATGTATAGTTAAGACTACAAATAATTACGAATCGATATGAACTTTTTGCACGGTACGTAGAGAGCCAGAATTGAAATACGGGGGTCGCTTATATGGGGGCTATACAGAATTATGCACTTGATATGGACCAATTTTTGTGTGGGACGATTTATCTGAGGGCTATATTTAACTATAGACCGATATGAACCTAGTTAGGCATGGTTGTTAACGGCCATATACTAGCACTATGTACCAAATTTCAACCCACTCGGATGAATTTTGCTTCTCCAAAAGGCACCGGAGGTCAAATCTGGGGACCGGTTTATATGGGGGCTATATATAATTATAGACCGATTTCGACCAATTTTTGCATGGGTATTTCAGACCATATACTCACCACGTACCAAATTTCAACCGAATCGGATACATTTTGCTTCTCCAAAAGGCACCGGAGGTCAAATCTGGTGATCGGTTTATATGGGGGCTATATATAATTATGGACCGATGTGGACCAATTTTTGCATGGGTATTTGAGACCATATACTAACACCACGTACCAAATTTCAACTGAATCAGATGAATTTTGGTCTTCTAAGAGGCTCCGGAGATCAAATCTGGTTAGCGGTTTATATGGGGGCTATATATAATTATGGACCGATGTGGACCAATTTTTGCATGGTTGTTAGAGACCATATACTAACACCATGTACCAAATTTCAACTGTATCAACTGAATCAGATGAATTTTGGTCTTCCAAGGGGCTCCGGAGGTCAAATCTGGGGATCGGTTTATATGGGAGCTATATATAATTATGGACCGCTTGAGACCAATTTTTGCATGGGTATTCGAGACCATATACTAACACCACGTACCAAATTTCAACTGAATCAGATGAATTTTGGTCTTCTAAGAGGCTCCGGAGGTCAAATCTGGTGATCGGTTTGTATGGGGGCTATATATAATTATGGACCGATGTGGACCAATTTTTGCATGGCTGTTAGAGACCATATACTAACACCATGTACCAAATTTCAACTGAATCAGATGAATTTTGGTCTTCCAAGGGGCTCCGGAGGTCAAATCTGGGGATCGGTTTATATGGGGGCTATATATAATTATGAACCGATTTCGATCAATTTTTGCATGGGTATTTGAGACCATATACTAACACCATGTACCAAATTGCAACTGAATCAGATGAAATTTGCTTCTCTTAGAGTCTCCACAAACCAAATCGGGGGATCGGTTTATATGGGGGCTATATATAATTATGGACCGATGTGGACCAATTTTTGTATGGTTGTTAGAAACCATATACTCACACCATGTACCAAATTTCAGCCGGATCGGATGAAATTTGCTTCTCTTAGAGGCTCCGCAAGCCAAATCGGGGGATCGGTTTATATGGAGGCTATATATAATTATGAACCGATGTGGACCAATTTTTGTATGGTTGTTAGAAACCATATACTCACACCATGTACCAAATTTCAGCCGGATCGGATGAAATTTGCTTCTCTTAGAGGCTCCGCAAGCCAAATCGGGGGATCGGTTTATATGGAGGCTATATATAATTATGAACCGATGTGGACCAATTTGTGCATGGTTGTTAGAGATCATATGCTGACACCATGTACCAAATTTCAGCCGGATCGGATGAAACATATGTGACATACGTAGTAAGAATGTCATGTAAATTGGGGTAAAACTATTGCATCTTTGATTATATGAGTATAAATCGACTGAAAGATATATGTGGGAGCTATCTCTAAATATAAAGCGATTTCTCCTAAAAAGCATTCTATTTTGATATACAACCACGGTTGTAAAAAGAAAAAAAAAAAACAAGTATATACGACGGTAAGTTCGGCCAGGCCGAAGCTTATGTACCCTCCATCATGGATTGCGTAGAAACTTCATCTAAACACTGCCATCCACAATCGAATTACTTAAGTTGCGGCAACGCTTGCCGATGGCAAGGTATCTTAAAACCTCCTAACACCATCTTCTAAATTATATGTAAGTCCATACGTGGTATATATTAAATCAAAAAAGATCGATCCAATACGTATATAATTCAGTTTGACAAAGTAGACAAAAAATGTTGACAAAAATTTTCTACAGAAATAAAATTTTAACAAAATTTTCTATAGAAATAAAATTTTGACAAAATTTTCTATAGAAATAAAAATTTTGACAAAATTTTCTATAGAAATATCATTTTGACAAAAATTTCTACAGAAATACAATTTTAACAAAATTTTTTATAGAAATAAACTTTTGACAAAATTTCCTATAGATATAAAATCGTAGATTATTTTTGGCTCGAGTGGCAACCATGATTATGAACCGAATAAAATTTGAACAAAATTCTCTATAGAAATAAAATTTTGACAAAATTTTCTATAGAAATAAAATTTTGATAATGATGAAAATTTTATTATGAACCGAATAAAAATTTAACAACATTTTCTCTAGAAATAAAATTTTGACAAAATTTTCTATAGAAATAAAATTTTGACAAAATTTTCTATAGAAATAAAATTTTGACAAAATTTTCTATAGAAATAAAATTTTGGTAGATTATTTTTGGCTCTAGTGGCAACCATGATTATGAACCGATATGGACCAATTTTTGTGTGATTGGACCAATTTTGGTATGGTTGTTAGCGACCATATACTAACACCACGGGACTAATTTGAACCGGATCGGATGAATTTTGCTCCTCCAAGAGGCTCCGGAGGTCAAATCTGGAGAATGTTTTATATGGGGGCTATATATAATTATGGACCGATATGGACCAATACTGGCACGGTTGTTAAAGA
Source organism: Haematobia irritans (assembly GCF_050003625.1). Lineage (NCBI taxonomy): Eukaryota > Metazoa > Arthropoda > Insecta > Diptera > Muscidae > Haematobia > Haematobia irritans. Next base: position 23,045,058 of record NC_134400.1, read on the forward strand.
TCATATACTAACACCATGTTCCAAATTACAACCGGATTGGATGAAATTTGCTTCTCTTGGAGACTTCGCAAGCCAAATCTGGGGATCGGTTTTTATGGGGGCTATATATAATTATGGACCGATATGGACCAATTTTTGCACGGTTGTTAGAGACCATATACCAATACAATGTACCAAATTTTAGCCGGATCGGATGCAATTTGCTCCTCTTTGAGGCTTCGCAAGACAAATCTGGAGATCGGTTTATATGGGGTCTATATATAATTATGGACCGATGTGGACCAATTTTTGCATGATTGTTAGAGACCATATATCAACATCATGTACCAAATTTCAGCCGGATCGGATGAAATTTGCTTCTCTTAGCGGCTCCACAAGCCAAATTTGGGGGTCCGTTTGTATGGGGGCTATATATAATTATGGACCATCTTTTGCATGATTGTTAGAGACCATATACCAACACCATGTACCAAATTTCGGCCGGATCGGATGAAAAATGCTTCTCTTAGCGGCTCCACAAGCCAAATTTGGGGGTCCGTTTATATGGGGGCTACACGTAAAAGTGGACCGATATGGCCCATTTGCAATACCATCCGACCTACATCAATAACAACTACTTGTGTCAAGTTTCAAGTCGATAGCATGTTTCGTTCGGAAGTTAGCGTGATTTCAACAGACGGACGGACGGACGGACGGACATGCTCAGATCGACTCAGAATTTCACCACGACCCAGGATATATATACTTTATGGGGACTTAGAGCAATATTTCGATGTGTTACAAACGGAATGACAAAGTTAATATACCCCCCTATGGTGGAGGGTATAAAAACAAAAAAAATTTAACTACAGAAAATTTTGTAAAAATTTTATTTCTATAGAAAATTTTGTCCAAATTTGTTTTCTATAGAAAATTTTGTAAAAATTTTATTTCTATGGAAAATTTTGTCACATTTTATTCCTATAGGAAATTTTGTAAATATTTTTTTCTATAAGAAATTTTTCCAAAATTTTATTTCTATAGAAAAGTTAGTCAACATTTTATTTCTATAGAAAATATAGTCAAAATTTTATTTTTATAGAAAATTTTAAACTAGAAAATTTTAAATTTTTTCAAAATGTTATTTTATTTCTGTAGAAAAGTTAGTGAAAATTTTATTTCTATAGAAAATATAGTCAAAATTTTATTGTTATAGAAAATTTTAAACTAGAAAATTTTAAATTTTTTCAAAATGTTATTTGTATATATATATATATATATATAAAAATTTTATTTCCCTTGAAGAAGTAAATTTTATCCGATCCGGTTAAAATTTCGTAGGTGATATAAAGGCACGTCCACATCGTAGCATATTTTTATAGCCCCAATACAAGCCGATTCCCAGATTTGAGCTGCGGAGCCTCTTTAAGGAGTGAATTTCATGTGATCTGGTTGAAATTTAATAAGTGATGTTAGCATGTGCCCTCTAACAACTATGAAAAAATTGATTCACATCTGTTCATATTTCTACATAACTTCCAAGATTTGACTTCTGGAGCCTCGTAGAGGAACAAATTTTATTCCATCCGGTTGAAAATTGATCCTCCAATTATCATGTTACCATGGGAGCCACCGTGGTGCAATGGTTAGCATGCCCGCCTTGCATGCACAAGGTCGTGGGTTCGATTCCTGCTACGACCGAACACCAAAAAGTTTTTCAGCGGTGGATTATCCCACCTCAGTAATGTTGGTGACATTTCTGAGGGTTACAAAGCTTCTCTAAGTGGTTTTACTGCAATGTGTAACGCCGTTCGGACTCGGCTATAAAAAGGAGGTCCCTTGTCATTGAGCTTAACATGGAATCGGGCAGCACTCAGTGATAAGAGAGAAGTTCACCACTGTGGTATCACAATGGACTGAATAGTCTAAGTGAGCCTGATACATCGGGCTGCCACATAACCTAACCTGACCTAACCTACCATGTTACCATTTTTTATATCGGTTCATAATTATTTATAAACTCCTCTATCAAGAAGTAAAGTGGCTTATACAGATATTTAATCTACCTGTCATTTATATCTACCATCCACCCTATATGGACTAATCTACAATTTACAAGACAATGTTAAGAATTTCTAAGTATCTTGTCATCAGCAATTGTTGCAACCTAAGTAATTTGATTGTGGAGACAGTCTTTAGTCGAATCTTGTACGCAATCCAAGTTGGAGGATGTACCCAAATCGGCCAGGCCGAACTTTGGGCCGCATATACATGTTTTTATGTAGTGCTTAGACAATTTCTCATGTGACTTTAATTTGGTTTTTCAGTAATGGGAAATTTCATTATTATTCCAAAATCGTCTGATTCCACTGTGCATCACTTTATTGCAAATAGTAAGTGCTAGTGCTGAGGTACCAATGGCAATATACCACACATCGTTGAAAGCTCTCAATGCCACGGAGTGGACGTACCATTTAAAATTAATCTAGTTAAATTTCCATATAAAGTAATATAAGGTTAATGGCTATAAACTCATGTATGAACGTCACAAAATTCACAGGAGGCAACATGAAATATTGAAATGTGGACATTTGGCTATTTACACACACTTTACGAGATAGAAGATTTGGTTTTCAGAATTTTGCAAATAGTATTTGCGAGATCTTAATTTCCTTCGTTTACCCTGTAGTCTCTTGGTATTAGAAAAGTTGACTATACAAGGACTGGAACAAACCAGAGAGTTTTAACAGGGCAAACCTTGTGAATTAAAAGCCATTGTTAATAAATGATTCGCAAATATTGCAGATTTCTTCGCTAGATGACCATCAAAAGTTTCTCAACGAAATCTGTACCCATTGAAGTTTCAACAAATCGGCAATATATGTTCAAGAAACTAAAAACAGTAGTTTACGTAAAATCAAGACCGAAATTCATGCACGGGCGCCATAAACACCATTCGCGAATATTGCTTTAGGTGTGCAAAACAGAAGCAATTGTTCGCTAAATTTCGAAGGTAACTCCATAAAGGTTATGCTTGATTCCGTACATATGGCTTAACTGTGGATTGTGATTCTGACTTCTAAGTAACTTCAATTTTATTGCTGACTTCTCATTTCTGCCCACATCCCCCAATGATTTGTATTTTTTTCGATTTTCTTGTTCATTTTTTTATTTCTTCACCATTCAACATCCGTTTGGATAAGGAAATCTAATTTGTGCACCATTTGACAACACCTTTTTGCCATTTTATTTGATTATATTGCCATTGATGCAGTGATTGTTAAAGATACCCATTCATGTGTAGCATATGGATAGAAATAAAAATTCTCACCAGGACATTCGATGAGCTTCTGACAGGGATAGAGAACAATGTCAAATGGCAAAATTGCTAGCTGGAGTATCGTCAATGACATTTAAATGTTTCCATTTTCATTGCCGTTCGGAGATATGGAGAAAGAGAGCGAGAGTGTGTGTTAAAAGGTTGTCATTTCAATATTTTAACAAAATTTTCGCTCAACCCATTTAACTTGAGTGTCTATTTGATACTGTCTGGGATTTACGTTAATTGTATTTGGAGTAGTGCTTTTTTTCTTGTTGCATACCCTGAACCATGAAATGAAAGGTGATTAAAAAAAATTCTTTACCTCAAGCAAGAAGATTAGCTACTACATTTAAATTTGAAGTTTGAGAAACATTGGTAAATAAATAAGGGTATTATGGCAAAATTTGGCAAAATCGGGCTATACATATATGTAAATGGGAGCTACATATATGTAAATGGGAGCAACTTCGATGAATTTTTTTACACTTGAAGGGTGGTAAATTATATTAAATTGTGCAAAAACTGATGCCAATCGGCTAGTAAATAGGTACGAAACATATATAATATATGGGATCTAAATTTAATCCGATTCTGTCCACATTCAACAGAGTTCGTTTGCCAAAATTGTATTTTTATAGAAAATTTTGTCTAAATTTTATTTATATAGAAAATTTTGTCAAAATTTTATTTCTATAGAAAATTTTGTCTAAATTTTATTTATATAGAAAATTTTGTCAAAATTTTATTTATATCGAAAATTTTGTCAAAATTTTATTTCTATAGAAAATTTTGTCAAAATTTTATTTATATAGAAAATTTTGTCAAAATTTTATTTCTATAAAAATTCTATAGAAATTCAAAATTTTATTTCTATAGAAAATTATGTCAAAATTTACTTTCTATAGATAATTTTTATAGAAAATTATTTCTATAGAAAATTTGGTCAAAATTGTATTTTTATAGAAAATTTTGTCAAAATTTTATTTCTATAGATAATTTTGTGAAAATTAATTTTCTATAAACAAAATTTTATTTCTATATAAAACTAGCGTAACCCGGCCCGCTTCGCTGCGCCTTCCGAAGCGTATTTGGAGGAACATTTTGCGTTAACTTAGTCAACTATATCCTTCGTGCTGAAAACAAATTCGAAAAGATTTCAATTCTTTTAAACAAAACGGACTACTTGATTTTTCGTTTATAGGTACAAATTCGGCGGGAGAGGGTGTGCCCTTTCCTCCAAATTTTTTTAATAATGTTCTGTATTCAAGTAGTTGGACAATCTTGTATATTTCTTGAGAATTTTAAGTGTGGTTTGTCAAGGAAAGGTATCCTTCTCCTCAACATATCAGAAAATTAAGCACTCTATTATAACATACAAAGAATTACTGTGTCCCATCCAATAAATCGGAAAAAGCAAAAGTAGTAAAAAATTTTACCACATTAACATTTGCTAAAATGTTGGAAAATGATGCACCCTATACGTTGGCTGCCAATTTCATGTAAATTTAAGTTCTTTACTAAAAAGAAGTCTGGCAGAATCCTGTGCAAAAATCATAAAATTATGTACCGAGTTCCCATTTACGGACAACCCTCTACTTTCAACTTAAGAAAAAAAAACGGACAAAAGGGAACCCACTCTTTACTAAAAAGAAGTCTGGCAGAAGCCTGTGCAAAAATCAAAAATTATGTACCGAGTTCCCATTTTCGGACAACCCTCTACTTTCAATTTAAGAAAAAAAAAAACGGACAAAAGGGAACCCTCCCCCACCTTCGCTCCACTCCGACCTGATATCGGACTATCACGTACCCTATATTAATTTCGCAACTACTCAATGGTTCCTATAAATTCTATCGAAGTAAATCGACAAAGTTTATTTCAATTTTCCCCTTCCCTAACCAGATATCGAAAAATCATATACTAATTGAAAAATCATGTATAAATTTAATCACCTCCTCCCACGTTCCCTGTAAATTTCAAGTAAATCGGCGATGTTTAAATTTTGCTCTATTGTTTTAAAGGGACGTCACTTTCCCCGATACAATATCGACAAACACCGTAGTGAATAGCACCCCTAACCTTCCCTGAAAATTCTTGAAACTTTCCTTCAAGTGTGGGGCAAGGAAGGTTGCCTCTTCGATCATAACCTTCCCCCACTGCTTTTGTAAATTTCAAGAAAACTTAAATTTTTTTTTGCAGTTTTAGAGGAGGGCCTCCTCCCCGACCAAATGTCGAAAAGCGTATCTTTTGTAAACGTCCCAGAAAATGTCAAGCAAATTATAAGCCTAAAGGGGCGGCCTCTCTTCCGTCCAAATATCACAAAATGAGGTATCAACTATTACGGTTGACGGAGGTTACGATCTCTCCAAAGTGCTCTGTAAATTTCAAGTAACTCGGTAAAGTTTAATTGTTTCTCTGCATGTACTTAAGAGAAGCGGATATCTCCCTATGCTCTTTTATTTTTATTAAAAAATCAGGAACCTGATATAAATTTCATAACCTCACCCATTAAAATTTCAGTCGGGGGAGTTTAGTTTTGTTTTCACTGTACTTTAAAAAAAAGTCGGGCAAAGGGGTGGTCCCCCTCCCCGACCAAATATCGAAAAATAATGTAGCGGATTTTTGTCTAGATGCCAACCCCAACATTCAATGAAAATTTCAAGCAAATCGCATAATTTTGTTCCAAGTTTCAAAAAGTAGGGCAAGGGGGAGGTCCCCCTCCCCATCCACATATGAAATCATCGGGTACCCCATATTAATTCCATAACCTCATCACATGTTCTCTGTAAATCTCAGATAATTTAGAGAATTTTAGTTTTTTCACTGTACTTTAAAAAAAGTCGAACAAAGGGGAGGCCCCCCTCCGCCATCAAATATCGAAATATAAAGTAGCGGATCTTTGTCTAGATGCCAACCCCAACCTTCAATGAAAATTTCAAGCAAATCGGTCAACTTTGGTCCAAATTTCAAAAAGTCCTACAAAGGGGTGGTCCCCCTCCGCGACCAGGTGTCAAAAAATGAGGTACCCTATTTTCACCACATGAACGCCCCCTACGATCTCTGAAAGTTTCAAGTAAATCGGTTCAGCCGTTTCGTAGCCAACTCGGACCACACAAACAAACAAAAAGTCGCTTAAGGGGAGCTACCCCCTCCCGATCAAATTTCGAAAAAAAAAAGTGCGAATCTTTGTCTAGGGATCACCCCCTACTATCCCTGAAAACTTCGTGCAAATCGGTCAAGTTTGGTTTAATTTTCAAAAAGTCGGACAAAGGGGAGGTTCCTCTCCGCGACCATATGTCAAAAAATGAGGTACCCTATTTTCAGCACATGAGTGCCCCCCACGATCTCTGAAAGTTTCAAGTAAATCGGTTCAGCCGTTTTCGCGCCAACCCGGAACATACAAATAAACAAAAAAACAAACAAACAAATAAACAAACATAATTTGAATTTTATATATATAGATTTTTTGTCAAAATTTTATTTCTATAGAAAATCTTGTCAAAATGTCACTTCTTTAGAAAATTTTGACAAAAATTTATTTCTCTAGAAAATTTTGTGAAATTTTATTTCTATAGAAAATGTTTTGTCAAAATTTTATTTCTATAGAAAATTTTTTATCAAAATTTTATTTCTATAGATAATTTTGTCAAAATTTTATTTCTATAGAATATTTTGTGAAAATTTTATTTCTATAGAAAATTTTGTCAAAATTTTATTTATATAGAAAATTTTGTCAAAATTTTATTTTTATACAAAATTTTTTGTCAAAATTTTATTTCTATAGAAATTTTTTTGTCAAAATTTTATTTCTATAGAAAACTATGTCAAAATTTACTTTCTATAGATAATTTTGTGAAAATTTTATTTCTATAGAAAATTTTGTCAAAATTGTATTTCTATAGAAAATTTTGTCAAAATTTTATTTCTATAGAAAAATTTGTCAACATTTTATTTATATAGATAATTTTGTGAAAATTTTATTTCTATAGACAAAATTTTATTTTAATAAAAATTTTTGTCAAAATTTTATTTCTATAGATAATTTTGTGAAAATTAATTTTCTATAGACAAAATTTTATTTCTATATAAAATTTTGTCAAAATTTTATTTCTATAGAAACTTTTGTCAAAATTTTATTTCTGTAGAAAATTTTTTCAAAATTTTATTTCTATAGAAAATTTTTTCAAAATTTTATTTCTATAGAAAATTTTGTCAAAATTTTATTTCTATAGAAAATTTTGTCGAAATTTTGTTTCTATAGAAAATGTTGACAAATTTTATTTCTATAGAAAATTTTGTCAAAATTTTATTTCTATAGAAAAATTTGTCTAAATTATATTTCTATAGAAGATTTTACCAAAATTTTATTTCAATAGAAAATTGTGTCAAAATTTTATTTCTATATAAAATTTTGTCAAAATTTTATTTCTATAGAAAATTTTTATTTCTATAGAAAATGCAATAATGATAATTGCAATAATGATAAGTTTTAGCCTGAAACCCCAAACTTTATATCAATTACTCTAGTTATTCATAATGTTTCTACATCTTCCATGAATTTCGCTCAACTTACATAATTCTTTTGGGAAAATAAAAACTAATTTCGTTTTAAACCAACTAACCGCATTATACCAAAAGTGAACATCATATATGATGAAACCACAACATTGAGATAACTTATTCTGAAGTTAAATGATAATAATAATAAATGCATTCTCAATAGACATTTGTCCGAAACAAACCTAACCTATAGAAAAGTGTCCTAATGTTCCTATGCTATACACACACACACACAACCATATAATCGGAAACCCATCAAATGCAGGATACTTCTGTCAATTGAAATGGAACTAAGCCTATTACCACACAAAGAAGGAGGAACATGAAGTTCTTCTTGCTTTTGTGAATGTGTGTGTTAAGCTGCGATAATAAAGCAAATACATGAGAAGTTTCTATCGTAAATCTAATGGACATATTAACAAGAACTTTGGTCAGTTAGCTGCTGTGAATGAATCGATCCCAGGCACCATGATGACTCATTCAAAGGCTTAATTGCTTAGTATATGGGATGTGACTTCTTTCGAAGGCCTTAAGTAAATTATAACAAATTTAACCACAAACAGAGATTGTTACCACAAAATTTTCATAACAAACGTTTAACACATCTCAGAAGCAAAAGTAACTTCAATGGATCTACCTTTCTTACTCATGGGGTTGACTATCGGTTCACACCGAAACAAGGACAATTATGTGCATTAGCTAAAATGGCCATGCTGGCAAATGAACATTTTAACTAGAATTTTGTAAATGTTCTTATTGTGAGTATGCCAAAGAGTAAGTATTACTGAACTGTCCAATCATAAGGACATATATTAATTTCAAAAACTTGGGAGCACATAAATCTAGTGAGTTTTTCCTAGTATCTCCGAAAAAGGTGATCATTTCCTAAATACATGATTCATCACCTCTCTCGATGTCACAGATGTGTTCCGAAGCACCACGATCGCACTAAAAAAATTGTCGTAAGCACAGTTGGTAGAATTTTACCAAAAATTGTAGATTTTTTACTGTTTGGTAGAATGGTAGAATTCTTGATGTTTGGTAGATTTTGCAACTCCTTCCTCTCCAACTAAGAGGTACTTCAAACATTTTCTATAGAAATAAAATTTCGCCAAAATTTTCGATAGAAATAAATATTTGACAAAATTTTCGATAGACATAAAATGTTCACAAAATTTTCTGTAGAAATAAAATTTCGACACAATTTTCTATAGAAATAAAATTTTGTCAAAATTTTCTGTAGAAATAAAATTTTGTTAAAATTTTCTATAGAAATCAAATTTTGACAAAAATATCTATAGAAAGAAAATATCGACACAATTTTCTATAGAATTAACATTTTGACAAAATTTTCTATAGAAATAAAATTTTGACAAAAATATCTATAGAAATAAAATTTTGACAAAATTTTCTATAGAAATAAAGTTTTGACAACATTTTCTATAGAAACAAAATTTTGACAAAATTGTCTATAGAATTAAAATTTTGACAACATTCTCTATAGAATTAAAATTATGACAACATTTTCTATAGAAATAAAGTTTGACAAAATTTTCTATAGAAATAAAGTTTTAGTAGATTATTTTTGGCTCGAGTGGCAACCATGATTATGAACCGATATGGACCAATTTTTGTGTGATTTGGGGATCGGCTATATATAACTATAGACCGATATGGACCAAATTTGGCATGGTTTTTAGCGGCCACATACTAACACCACGTTGTAAATTTTAACCGGATCGGATGAATTTTACTTCTCCAAGAGACTCCGGATATCAAATCTGGAGAACGGTTTATATGGGGGCTATATATAATTATGGACGGATATGGACCAATTCGTGTCCATATTGTATTTGTTAGAGACCACATACTAACAGCACGTTCCAAATTTCAACCGGATCGGATAAATTTTGCTCCTGCAAGAGGCTCGGGAGGTCAAATCTGGGGATCGGTTTATATGGCGGCTATATATAATTATGGACCGATATGGACCAATTTTTGCATGGTTGTTAGAGACTATATAGACCAACTCCATGTACCAAATTTCAACCGGATCGGATGAATTTTGCTCCTCTAAGAGGCTCCGGAGGACAAATCTGGGGATAGGTTAATATGGGGGCTATATATAATTATGAACCGATATGGACCAATTTTTGCATGGTTATTAGAGACCATATACTTACACCATGTACCAAAGTTCAGCCAGATCGGATGAAATATGCTACTCTTATAGGCTACGCAAGCCAAATCTGGGGATCGGTTTATATGGCGGCTATATATAATTATGGACCGATATAAACCAATTTTTGCATGGTTGTTAGAGACCATATAGTAATACCATGTACCAAATTTCAACCAGATCGGATGAATTTTGCTGCTCTAAATGGCTTCGGAGGACAAATCTGGGGATAGGTTAATATGGGGGCTATATATAATTATGAACCGATATGGACCAATTTTTGCATGGTTATTAGAGACCATATACTTACACCAGTACCAAAGTTCAGCCAGATCGAATGAAATATGCTACTGTTATAGGCTACGCAAGCCAAATCTGGGGGTCCGTTTATATGGGGGCTATATATAATTATGGACCGATATTGACCAATTTTTGCATGGTTGTTAGAGACCATATACCAACTCCATTTACCAAATTTCAACTAGATCGGATGAATTTTGCTCCTCTAAATGGCTTCGGAGGACAAATCTGGGGATAGGTTAATATGGGGGCTATATATAATTATGAACCGATATGGACTAATTTTTGCATGGTTATTAGAGACCATATACTTACACCAGTACCAAACTTCAGCCAGATTGGATGAAATATGCTACTCTTATAGGCTACGCAAGCCAAATCTGGGGTTCCGTTTATATTTGGGGCTATACTTAAAAGTGGATCGATATGGCCCATTTGCAATACCGTCCGACCTACATCAATAAAAACTACTTGTGCCAGTTATATTTACATGGACTTGAGTTTCGTATAATTTTCTGAATAACACACTTTGCATCAGGCATCCCCAACTCCACGATGAGGATATAGCTAATAAATTTCTTTGTCACATTTGTTATATTTTAAACCTTGGACAACCGGCCTTACATTCGCCACACCTATGCACTCTAAGTGCAGAATGTGTTAGAAATTTGGTTTATATGCCTACAAAATCTAAGTTATTGCCTTTTGGTATTGCCACACCCCCCCCCCTCCCCCCTCCACCCCACCTTCCCATCGTTGAGACCCATTGTTAGTGTTTTTGTTGTAATTAACATTTTATAGTTGTTGTATATATCAGGTTCAGTGTGTAGGCGAAGTTTATGTGGTTAGTTCGTGTTGTAGTTGTTGTTATTGTCAATGTCCCTTTTATCCTTAATACGCAACTATAAGGATCGTGCTAGACAAAGATAAAAGGTAATATTGACCACAGTAGTAAAATATTTGGTAAAACTTGATTAAGGCTTCATTTGGTTGGTGCTACTACAGTGTAATATGGGAAAACATTGAATCTTGTGACCACCACCACATACACTCTCGTAAGTCACAATTAAGTTAAAAGACAAAGTGTCCAGGAGACTTGAAGTCAACATTAGTGTTCGACAAAAACAACTATGTACTGTTCAATGGTATCCTAACCAAGCGCAATTGTTGTTTAAGCTTGGACATGGTCTACTATTCCATTATTGGCTGAAATAATTGCATTTATCCATTTGGCGCCCTATAATAGAAATTACTGATGGTCTTAAATTTAAAGGATGTTCAATTGATGGTAAATATTTTTTGGAGACCAATATGTAACATTTTCATTGCAACAATGTTCGATTTAGTGTTAAAGGGGTTTGAGTTCAGTTTTCCTGAGTGAAAATGTTCCCACATTGTGGCCCAACGTCCCTACAAGACGCTAAATATTAGAAAAAAAAGACTACATATAGGGAATTTCCCTTACTTCTAGCAACACTGGCTGTAGTTGATATTGCACCTACGGAGTTAGTATACCACTAATATTGAGTCCATTATCAAAAAAGAGAAAATCGCTCAATTAGTGTGGGTAATAAATCCAAATTTGTGAAAATCGAGCAATAAAGGGTGATACGGTCAAAATTTGGTCAATATAAACTTGACGTATTTCTTTCAATTTTGCATTCAAAAAACCTGAACACCCCTCATTTTGAAAGTGTGTGTGTAGAATGTTGCTCCTATTTTGATTTTGGAATTCACTCTTCAGTTGTCAAAATGCCGTCCAAGCAAGAAGAGCAGCGTATCAAAATTTTGCTCGCGCATCGCGAAAATCCGATCCACCCAAAGCTGGCAAAATCGCTAAAAGTTGCCAAATCAACCGTTACAAATGCAATTAAAGTGTTTGGGGAACGTTTGTCGACAGCCAGGAAGTCTGGATCGGGGGGGAAATCGAAAACCGGAAGCCGCTGAGACAACAAAGATCGTTGCCGGTAGTTTCAAGCGAAATCCTAACCTCTCTCTCCGAGATGCCGCAAATAAGCTGGGTGTATCGTCTACAACCATGCATCGAGCCAAAAAACGAGCCGGACTATCGACTTACAAGAAGGTAGTGACTCCAAATAGCGATGATAAACAAAATACGACGGCCAAAGCTCGATCCCGGAGGCTGTACACGATGATGCTGACGACGTTTGACTGCGTGGTAATGGACGACGAAACCTACGTCAAAGCCGACTACAAGCAGCTTCCGGGACAGGAGTTTAATACGGCAAAAGGAAGGGGAAAGGTAGCAGATATTTTCAAGCACATAAAATTGTCAAAGTTCGCAAAGAAATATCTGGTTTGGCAAGCCATCTGTACCTGTGGCTTGAAAAGCAGCATTTTCATAGCTTCCGGGACTGTCAACCAAGAAATTTACGTGAAAGAGTGTTTGAATAAACGTCTGCTGCCTTTCCTGAAGAAACACGGTTGTTCCGTACTGTTTTGGCCGGATTTGGCATCTTGCCATTACGGTAAAAAGGCCATGGAGTGGTACGCCGCCAACAACGTGCAGGTGGTTCCCAAGGACATGAACCCTCCCAACACGCCAGAGCTCCGTCCAATTGAGAAATACTGGGCTATTGTCAAGAGGAACCTAAAGAAGACCAAAAAACTGCTAAGGACGGCCAGCAGTTCAAGGCAAACTGGCTTTCTGCGGCGAAGAAGGTAGACAAGGTGGCTGTACAAAATCTGATGGCAGGTGTCAAGCGTGAGGCCCGGCGATTCGGATTTGGAAAAGCGAAAGCCTAACTGAATATTTTTCCTGAATTTTATACAAATTGAACTTGAAAAAGAAATTTAATTTGATTTTTTAAATAAACGATTTCACCGATTTACACGCGTTTTCCCTTGACCAAATTTTGACCGTATCACCCATTATGTATGCTTTGTGAGGCCCAAGACCAATAGTTAATGTGTTACATACGGAATGACAAAGTTAGTATACCCACCTTTTAGTAGAGTGGGTCCCATATATGTTTCACCCGATATGCACTTATTTGACTTCACTGGCACTTATTTGACTACAAATTTTTATACCCTCCACCATAGGATGGGGGTATATTGACTTTGTCATTCCGTTTGTAACACATCGAAATATTGCTCTAAGACCCCATAAAGTATATATTCTGGGTCGTGGTGAAATTCTGAGTCGATCTGAGCATGTCCGTCCGTCCGTCCGTCCGTCTGTTGATATCACGCTAACTTCCGAACGAAACAAGCTATCGACTTGAAACTTGGCACAAGTAGTTTTTATTGATGTAGGTCGGATGGTATTGCAAATGGTCCATATCGGACCCCCAAATTTGACTTGCGATTGCTCTAAGAGAAGCAAATTTCATCCGATCCGGCTGAAATTTGGTACATGGTGTTAGTATATGGTTTCTAACAACCGTGCAAAAATTGGTCCATATCGGTCCACTTTTCCGTATAGCGCCCATATAAACGGACCCCCAAATTTGACTTGCGATTGCTCTAAGAGAAGCAAATTTCATCCGATCCGGCTGAAATTTGGTATATGATGTTAGTATATGGTCTCTAACAACCATGCAAGAATCGGTCCATATCGGTCCATAATTATATATAGCCCCCATATAAATCGATCCCCAGATGTGTCCTCCGGAGCCTCTTGGAGGAGCAAAATTCATCCGATCCGGTTGAAAATTGCAACGTGGTGTTAGTATAAGGCCGCTAACAACCATGCCAAAATTGGTCCATATCGGTCTATAGTTATATATAACCGATCCCCAATCACACATAAATTTGACCATTTCGGTTCATTATCTTGGTTGCCACTCGAGCCAAAAATTATCTCCCAAAATTTTATTTTTATAGAAAACATAGTCAAAATTTTTTTTTCTATGGAAAATTTTGTTAAAATTTTATTTCTATAGAAAATTTTGTCAAAATTTTATTTCTATAGAAAATTTTTTCCAAATTTTATTTCTATAGAAAATTTTTTCCAAATTTTATTTCTATAGAAAATTTTGTCAAAATTTTATTTCTATAGAAAATTTTTTCCAAACTTTATTTCTATAGAAAATTTTTTCCAAATTTTATTGCTATAGAAAATTTTTTCAAAATTTTACTTCTATAGAAAATGTTGTCAAAATTTTATTTTGTCAAAATTTTATTTCTATAGAAACTTTAAACTTAATTATATGCGTATTTAATCGGCCTTTTTAAGTTTAATATATACCACGTATGGACTATGTGGTATATATTACGGTGTTAAGATACCTTGTCATCGGCTTCAGTAGAAGTTTCTACGCAATCCATGGTGGAAGGTACATAAGCTTCGGCCTGGCCGAACTTACGGCCGTATACACTTGTTCTGTAGTTATATTAAATTTTGTTGAAATCGTTTCAGATTTGATAGGTTGACATAAATCATGGCTTCCAACATATTTCAACAGCTCATACCGCAGTCACCCCACACAACTTTAGACTTTTCTTACATTTGTTTTTAATTTCTTTCAAGTAATCACTCAATACTAGGGGGTATCTCCTTTAAAGAGCCTACTCCCTCACTCACCATCCATTATAATAAACCATTTTCATAATCATCAATGTCAATGGAGTTAATAATCTTACTTCCACAATGTCCTATTAGCACTGTGCTATTCATACAATCAAAGATACATATACGAAGAGTGTGGGTGCGTGTGAGTGTGTGTTGGAGTGTCGCATTGTATTCAGCTACTTATTGAGATATTTTGTCGATACAGCAGACATTAAAATAGCCTCTTGTACATGAAAATAAAACAGTTGGTTATCCTACTAAAGACCTTCTAAAGGGTGTTTTTTTTTTAGCTTATTATCAGTTTGGTTCATTTAACCATGAATCTGTACTGTCTACACAGACAAGCCCACTTCCATTGACGCATTTGGAAGACAACATTGAATCATTTATTCTTAGTCCCGAAATATAAAAGACAACCTTCGCATATAGAGGCGAATTTGGAGAATATTTTATTTCAAGTTTGGGATCGTTCAATTGGCCGCGATGTAACGCCTTTAGATCAGTTTTTGGGGGCGTCTGTTAAAGCTCATGTCTATACAGACAAGACAGCATCAATTGAAACAATGGAGGACAACATTGAAGTATTTATTCGTGAGATATCAGCAGAAATGTTTGAAAGAGTTTACCACAGTTGGACTAAGCGGATGGACCATTTTTGGAGCAGTCACAGTCAACATTTACATGGAATAATGTTTATACCCTCCGCCATAATATGGGGGGTATATTAACTTTGTCATTCCGTTTGTAACACATCGAAATATTGCTCTAAGATCCCATAAAGTATATATATTCTAGGTCGTGGTGAAATTCTGAATCGATCAGAGTATGTCCGTCAGTCCGTCCGAACGTCTGTTGAAATCACGCTAACTTCCGAACGAAACAAGCTATCGACTTGAAACTTGGCACAAGTAGTTGTTATTGAAGTAGGTCGGATGGTATTGCAAATGGGCCATATCGGTCACCCATATAAACGGACCCCCAAATTTGGTTTGCAGAGCCTATAAGAGAAACATATTTCATCCGATCTGGCTAAAATTTGGTACATGGTGTTGGTATATGGTCTTTAATACCCGTGCAAAAATTGGTCCATATCGGTCAATAATTATATATAGCCCAAATATAAACCGATCCCTCGATTTGGCTTGCGGAGCCTCAAAAAAAGCATATTTCATTCGATCTGGCTAAAATTTGGTACATGGTGTTGGTATATGGTCTTTAACACCCGTGCAAAAATTGGTCCATATCGGTCAATAATTATATATAGCCCCCATATAAATCGATCCCTCGATTTGGCTTGCGGAGCCTCAAAGAAAAGCAAATTTCATCCGATCCGACTGAAATTTGGTACATGGTATTTGTATATAGTCTCTAACAACCATTCAAAAATTTGTCCATATCAGTCCATAATTATATATATAGCCCCCATATAAACCGATCCCCAGATTTGAACTCCAGAGCCTCTTGGAGGAGCAAAATTTATCCAATCCGGTTGAAATTTGCAACGTGGTGTTAATATATGGCCGCCAATAACCATGCCAAAATTCGTCCATATCGGTCTATAGTTATATATAGCCGATTCCCACTCACACAAAAATTGGTCCATATCGGTTCATAATCATGGTTGCCACTCGAGCTAAAAATAATCTAGCAAAATTTCCTTTCCATAGAAAATTTTGTCAAAATTTTATTTCTATAGAAAATTTTGTCAAATTTAATTTCTATACAAAATTTTGCAAAATTTTATTTCTATAGAAAATGTTGTCAAAATTTTATTTCTATAGAAAATTTTGTCAAAATTTTATACCTATAGAAAATTTTGTAAAATTTTATTTGTATAGAAAATTTTGGCAAAATTTTAATTCTATAGAGAATGTTGTCAAAATTTTATATCTTCTGAAAATGTTTGTCAATTTTTTTTTCTATAGAAACTTTTGTCAAAAATTTATTTCTATAGAAAATTTTGTTAAACTTAATTATATACGTATTAATGCGATCTTTTTAAGTTTAATATATACCACGTATGGACTACGTGGTATATATTACGGTATTAGGAAGTTTTAAGATACCTTGCCATCGGTACGTGTTAACGCAACCCAAGTAATTCGATTGGGGATGACAGTCTTCAGTAAAAGTTTCTACACCCAGAGAAGGAATATGATCACCTCAACCATGTTTCAAGAGCAAAATGTAATTTTTGAATGGTGACCATGTAACATGTTTGTCGCAACCATGTTATTTTCTCGGAAATTATGTATCTGATTTCGGCAAGCATATTATTTTTGGCGAGAAAACAACATTTTTGCCGTAAACATGTTACATAGTCACCATCCAAAAATAACATTTTGCTCTTGATACATGGTTGAGGTGATCATATTGCTTCTCTGCGTGTACGCAATCCATGGTGGAGTGTACATAAGCTTCGGCCTGGCCGAACTTACGGCCGTATATACTTGTTAAACATTAAATCATATGGACCTTACTATCGATTTAAATAAATATTTCAGAATACGCTCCACCTTAGGATGGGGGTATATTAACTTTGTCATTCCGTTTGTAACACATCGAAATAATGCTCTAAGACCCCATAAATTTTATATATTCTGGGTCGTGGCGAAATTCTGAATTGATCTGAGCATGTCCGTCCGTCTGTTGAAATCACGCTAACTTCCGAACGAAACAAGCTATCGACTTTAAACTTGGCACAAGTAGTTTTTATTGATTTAGGTCAGATGTTATTGCAAATTGGCCATATCGGTCCACTTTTACGTATAGCCCCCATATAAACGGACCCCCAAATTTGGCATGCAGAGCCTATAAGAGAAGCATATTTCATCCGATCCGGCTGAAAGTTAGTACATGGTGTTGGTATATGGTCTCTAACACTCATGCAAAAACTGGTCCATATCGGTCAATAATTATATATAGCCCCCATATAAACCGATCCCCCGATTTGGCTTGTTGAGCCTAAAAGAGAAGCAAATTTCATCCGATACGGCTGAAATTTGGTACATGGTATAAGTATACGGTATCTAACAACCATGCAAAAATTGGTCCATATCGGTCCATAATTATATATTGCCCCCATATAAACCGATACCCAGATTTGACCTCCGGAGCCTCTTAGAGGAGCAAAATTCATCCGATCCGGTGGAAATTTGGTACGTGGTGTTAGTATATGGTCTCTAACAACCATGTAAAAAGTGATCCATATTGGTCCATAATTATATACAGCCCCCATATAAACCGATTCCCAGATTTGGTTTGCGGATCCTCTAAGAGAAGCAAATTTCATCCGAGCCGGCTGAAATTTGGTACATGGTGTTACTGTATGCAAAAACTGGTCCACATCGGTCCATAATAATATATAGCCCCCATATAAACCAATCCCCCGATTTGGATTGCGAGGCCGCTAAGAGAAGAAAATTTCATCCGATCCGGCTGAAATTTGGTATATGGTGTTAGTGTATGGTCTCTAACAACCATGCAATAATTGGTCCACATCGGTCCATAATTATATATAGCCCCCATATAAACCGATCACCAGATTTGTCCTCTGGAGCCCCTTGGAAGACCAAAATTCATCTGATGCAGTTGAAATTTGGTACGTGGTGTTAATATATGGCCTCAAACTCCCATGCAAAAATTGGTCGATATCGGTCCATAATTATATATAGGCCCCATATAAACCGATCCCCAGATTTGACCTCCATTGCCCCTTGGAAGAGCAAAATTCTTCCCATTCGGTTGAAATTTGGTACGTGATGTTAGTATATGGTATCCAACAACCATGCAGGAATTGGTTGCTATCAGTCCATAATTATATATAGCTCCCATATAAACCGATCCCAAGATTTGACCTCCGGTGCCTTTTTGGAGAAGCAAAATTCATCCGATCTGCTTGAAATTTGGTACGTGGTGGTAGTATATGATATTTAACAACCATGCCAAAAGTGGTCCATATCAGTCCATAATCATACATAGCCTCATATAAACCGATCCCGAGATTTGGTGTTGGAGCCTCTTGGAGGAGCAAATTTCATACGAGTGAGTTGAAATTTGGTACATTGTGCGTTAACAACCATGCCTAACTAGGTCCATATCGGTCTATAGTTATATATGGCCCTCATATAAATCGATCCCCAAACACACAAAAATTGGTCCATATCCCCCATATAAGCGACCCCCATATTTAGATTCTGGCTCTCTACGTACCGTGCAAAAAGTCCATATCGATTCCTAATTATTTGTAGACTTAACTAAACATAACTTTATTGTCTAATATATACCACGTATGGACTAACTCACAATTTAGAAAACGATGTTAAGAAGTTTTAAGATACCACAACCCAAGTAATTCGATTGTGGATGTTAGTCTTTCATAGAAGTTTCTACGCAATCCATGGTGGAGGGTACATAAGATTCGGCCTGGCCGAACTTATGCCCGTATATACTTGTTCTTGTTTAGTTTTCTTGCTTTTGTGTCGTTAACAGTGAATATTCAGCTGGCCAAAAAATTGGGGCATTAGAGGGTTAAAACAATCACCCTTTAGATGATGGATAGGGCCAACTATAAGGCTATTGCAGGCCTTTTTGCCAACATTGATGGTGACAACGACATTGATATTAACGATGACAACGACATCGACGCTACTGATTATATCCCGTGAACGTGCCTTTAACGTAATCTCCTGTATTTAGATGCAATAATTGTGTTTGTATATGTAAAAATACAAAAAAGAGAAATATCATCGGCATAACAACAAAAATAGCATAAACTGCAAACAAATAGTAAACGCCCTAGTATTACGAAAGACTGAAGAAAAAAAGCATAAAAGTAAGTCGTAAACAGGATGAGGAGAATTCAATCTACAATAGGCAGAATATACAACACCATTAGTGTGAGAAGGAGTGCTATAGGTATAGATGTGAGTATACTAAGTTTGGCACACCATTTGTAATCTATCACAATTTTGGCCCAACACAAAATATTCACCCAATATTGAAGATTCTGCATAAGGCTCATTAGTTGACACGCTCTAAATAACAACCGGTTGGGATGGACTTACTCTTCCAAGAGGCTCCGGAGATCAAATGTGGAGGCCTATGTATAATTTTGGTCCGGTATGAAAAATGTTATGCTTGGTTGTTGGAGGGAGTATGCTAACATCGTGTAGCCAATTTAAACAGGTTGGGATGAAATTTGCTCTTCCACATGGCTTCTGGAATTCAAATTCGGGTCTTTTATCTGGAGTTGTCAACAGCAGATGCCGCGGTTCTTAAACAAGGAAACGGCAAGTTAACATATACCTGCAATCTGTGTACCTGTCATGTGATGCGCCGGCCTTACCACTTTCGCCGGAGTTGCAATAACTGGTAAAGACAATCAGACAATTCGGAAATGGTGTGCTGGTTGTTTGCGATGCTAACTCACATCTAATAGCCCGGGACAGTAAGATCATTAACAGAAGAGACCAATCCTTGTAGAATTCCTAAATTTGCATAACCTTATGACACTTAACACGGGCATTAGTTCCACCTTCGTTAATAGGGTTAGAGAGGAGGTATTGGACATTACCAAAAGCTCAGAGAACTTAATAAACGATTTGCAGGAGTTGGGGATCATACCCTGACCTTCGTTACATAAGGTTTAGAAAAAAGGCAAAGAGCGACTGAAAAACTTTGGAACAAAGATAAGACTCCACCTGGAGGGATTTAGTCCAAACTGCCGAGGGGTACAAGAGATTGCCTCAGATTCGCATGCCCTCCAAAATCCTGGCAAAAGGCAAGGATAGTCTTCATACCCAAACACGAGAAAGAGAGTTATACAAATCCATAGGCTTACAGACCTATAATTCTAACATCATACCTGCTTGAAAACAATGCAATCCGTGGTGGACACCACGGGAAATGGCGGAATTTCGTACGAAATTCTAAAGTATACGCAGCACGCATATGTAAAGAAGAAATCGATTTATACGACCCTATATAAGGTGGTTCATACTGTAGAGAGGTCTTTCAGCAACGTTCCCAACAGAATCTGCAGAAGGACAGAAAGGGTCCTGAGAAGGATAGAAAGGATCCGGAGAACACAAAATTATGGACTAAAATTGCCTACTAAATCGAACCGAGTTTTTTGGGCAAGACAACACCACAGTAAAGTTCCTAGAAGCAACTTAAGACAGGAAACTGTATAGGAAAAATAGAGGAAAGAGGAAACCTGCAGATTTTGGGAATAGAAGGCCGGCAGGACCTAGCTGGGCCTGAATCCAAAGGCGACGCATTGGATATATGAGTGCATAATAAGGCCAATACTGACATACGCGTCGATTGTCTGGTTAACATAATGGAGAGGAAGTGCAACATAGAAATTTTACAACAGGTCCAACGGACATGATGTCTTGGCTGGGTCAATGAAAACAATTCCAACCAGAGCCTTGGATATGATACTAGACTTAACCCCCCGTTAAACTTAACCCGCCTTTAAGCGGTCTTTGTTTAGAGGGGACGCTTTTAGTAAAACACATATAAAAACACCAAAAATTACAACAAAAATTAATCAAAACTCTACACGAGCACCATATACTGGGTTATACCGTATTGAATTGTCTTGTTTCATTTTCTTGCTTCTGTGTTATAAACCTCGATTATTTTATCAGCTGGCACAACAAATGGGGCATTAGACGGTTAAAACCTATAGAAATCAAACGCGCA
This sequence comes from Haematobia irritans, assembly GCF_050003625.1. Taxonomy (NCBI): domain Eukaryota; kingdom Metazoa; phylum Arthropoda; class Insecta; order Diptera; family Muscidae; genus Haematobia; species Haematobia irritans. The sequence goes on from NC_134400.1 coordinate 23,066,644, forward strand.
GCTGCCATGACTGCCACGAGATTGAAGATGTTGGAAAAATGAATGGAAACACGAAATATGACGAACCATTAACGGATAATTGGGGAGACAGTGGGTGAGAAGGCAGATGCCGCAAAAATCCATGATGGTATACCTGAGGTGGCCTTAGCTGTCGAGTGATACCTTCTGACACCAATAAGATGGTCCTGGGAGAATGGAACCCCAGAACACATACCAGATGGAAATAACTGCTCACCGATGAATCGAAGATGGGTGAGAGGACGGGAATGGTCGTATATGTGCAAGACTCAGACAGCGAGATCCGATTCCAATTACCATAGAATGGGATCCTGAAAGAATTGGACCCCTGATACAGTGGAACCCAGTTGTGCCAAGTGTTTTGGGTTGAAAATCGTCAATTTTTCGTCAAAATCTTCAATTTGTCAAAAAAAAAAAAAAAAAAAACAAGTATATACGGCCGTAAGTTCGGCCAGGCCGAATCTTATGTACCCTCCACCATGGATTGCGTAGGAACTTCTACTAAAGGCTGTCATCCACAATCGAATTACTTGGGTTGCGATAACACTTGCCGATGGCAAGGTATCGTAAAACTTTTTAACACTGTCTTCTAAATTGTAAGTTAGTCCATGAGGGGTATATATTAAACAAAAAAAAAAGGCCGATTAAATACGTATATAATTCAGTTTGACAAAATTTTCTATAGAAATAAAATTTTGACAAAATTTTCTATAGAAATAAAAACTTGACAAAATTTTCTATAGAAATAAAATGTTGACAAAATTTTCTATGGAAGTAAAATATTGACAAAATTTTCTATAGCAATAAAATTTTGACAAAATTTTCTAAAGAAATAAAATTTTGACAAAATTTTCTATAGAAATAAAATGTTGACAAAATGTTCTATAGAAATAAAATGTTGACAAAATTGTCTATAGAAATAAAATGTTGACAAAATTTTCTACAGAAATAAATTTTTTACAAAATTTTCTATAGAAATAAAATTTTGACAAAATTTTCTATGGAAATAAAATGTTGACAAACATTGCTATAGAAATAAACTTTTTACAAAACTTTCTATAGAAATGAAATTTTGACAAAACTTTCTATAGTAATAAAATTTGACAATTTTTACATGGCTGTTAGAGGCCATATACTAACGAAATGTACCAAATTTCAACCGCATCGGATGACTTTTGCTCCTCCAAGAGGCTCCGGAGGTCAAATCTGGGGATCGGTTTATATGGGAGCTATATATAATTATGGACCGATATGGACCAATTTTTGCATGGTTGTTAGATACCATATACTAACACCACGCACTAAATTTCAATTGGATCGGATGAATTTTGCTCATCCAAGAGGCTCCAGAGTTCAAATCTGGGGATCGGTTTATATGGGAGCTATATATAATTATGGACCGCTATGGACCAATTTTTGCATGCTTGTTAGAGACCGTATACTAACATCAGGTACCCAATTTCAAATGGATCGGATGAATTTTGCCCCTCCAAGAGGCTCCGGAGGTCAAATCTGGGGATCGGTTTATATGGGAGCTATATATAATTATGGACCGATATGGACCAGTTTTTGCATGGTTGTTAGAGACCATATACTAACATCACGTACCAAATTTCAATCGGGTAGGATGAAGTTTGCTCCTCCAAGAGGCTCCGGAGGTCAAATCTGGGGATCGGTTTATATGGGAGCTATATATAATTATGGACCGATATGGACCAGTTTTTGCATGGTTGTTAGAGACCATATACTAACATCACGTACCAAATTTCAATCGGGTAGGATGAAGTTTGCTCCTCCAAGAGGCTCCGGAGGTCAAATCTGGGGATCGGTTTATATGGGGGCTATATATAATTATGGACCGATATGGACCAATTTTTGCATGGTTGTTAGAGACCGTATACTTAGACCACGTACCAAATTTCAACCGGATCGGATGACTTTTGCTGCTCCGAAAGGCTCCACAAGCCAAATTTGGGGATCGGTTTATACCACGTAGTCCATACGTGGTATATATTAAACTTAAAATGGCCGATTAAATACGTATATAATTAAGTTTGAAACAATTTTCTATAGAAATAAAATTTTGACAAAATAAAATTTTGACAACATTTTCTATAGAAGTAAAATTTGGACAAAATTTTCTATAGAAATACGATTTAAAAAAAAAATTTCTATAGAAATAACATTTTGACAAAATTTTCTATAGAAATAAAATTTTGACAACATTCTCTACAGAATTAAAATTTTGACAACATTCTCTACAGAATTAAAATTTTACAACATTTTCTACAGAAATAAAATTTTGCCAAAATTTTCTATAGAAATAAAATTTTAAAAAATTTTCTGTAGGAATAAAATTTCGACAAATTTTGCTAGATTATTTTTGCTCGAGTGGCAAGCATGATTATGAACCGATATGGACCAATTTTTGTGTGATTGGGGATCGGCTTTATATAACTATAGACCGATATGGACCAATTTTGGCATGCTTATTAGCGGCCATATATTAACACCATGTTGCCAATTTCAACCGGATCGGATGAATTTTGCTCGTCCAAGTGGCTCCGGAGTTCAAATCTGGGAATCGGTTTATATAGGGGCTATATATAATAATGGACTGATATAGACCATTTTTTGAATGATTCTTAGAGACCATATACTAATACCATGTACCAAATTTCAAGCGGATCGGATGAAATTTGCTTCTCTTAGAGGATCCGCAAACCAAATCTGGGAATCGGTTTATATGGGGGCTATATATAATCATGGACCTATATGGACCAATTTTTGCATGGTTGTTAGAGACCATATACTAACACTATGTACCAAATTTCAGCCGGATCGGATGAAATTTGCTTCTCTTAGAGGCTCCGGAGTTCAAATCTGGGAATCGGTTTATATGGGGGCTATATATAATTATGGACCGATATAGACCATTTTTTGAATGATTCTTAGAGACCATATACTAATACCATGTACCAAATTTCAGCTGTATCGGATGAAATTTGCTACTCTTTGAGGCTCCGCAAGCCAAATCTGGGGATCGGTTTATATGGGGGCTATATATAATTATGGACGGATGTGGACCAATTTTTGCATGGTTGTTAGAGACCATATACTAACATCATGTAGCCAATTTCAGCCGGATCGGATGAAATTTGCTTCTCTTAAAGCAATCGCAAGCCAAATTTGGGGGTCCGTTTATATGGGGGCTATACGTAAAAGTGGACCGATATGGACCAATTTTTGCATGGTTGTTAGAGACCATATACTTACACAATGTACCAAATTTCAGCCTGATCGGATGAAATTTGCTTCTTTTACTAACACATACTAACACCACAATTTTGCTTCTCTAAGAGGCTCTGGAGGACAAATCTGGAGAACGTTTTATATGGAGGCTATGTATAAGTATGGACCGATATGGACCAATTCTGGCGCGGTTGTTAGAAACCATATACATGTTCCAAATTTCAACCGGATCGGATTTATATGGAGATCGGTTTATATGGGGGATAAATATAAAATTATATTTATCCCCAATATAAACGGATTCCCAGAGAGACCATATACAAACACCACGTTCCACATTTGAACCGGATCGGATGAATTTTACTCCTCCAAGAGGCTTCGGAGGTCAAATCTGGAGAAAGGTTTATATGGGGTCTATATATAATTTTGGACCGATATGGACCAATTCTGGCACGGTTGTTAGAGACCAAAATCGTAAAATCGCTATAAAAAAGGTTAAAACGAAACAAATAACTACGTTGTTTAAAATCAAATCGTCAGTGGCTAAATTTACCATCAAAAATCGTCAAAATGACGAAAAATCGTCAGAGTTGGCACGCCTGGTCGGACCCCAGAACATATTCAAGAAGGAAACAAGTAAGGAAAGTCTGAAGTCGGGCGGGCCGACTATATTATACCCTGCACCACTTTGTAGATCTAAATTTTCGATACCATACCACATCTGTCAAATGTGGGTGCTATATATCAAGGTTTGTCCCAAATACATACATTTAAATATCACTCGATCTGGACAGAATTTGATAGACTTTTACAAAATCTATGGACTCAAATTTAAGTTGGCTAATGCACTAGGGTGGAACACAATTTTAGTAAATAAATAGGGGAAACATTTAAACCTGAAGCAATTTTAAGAAAACTTCGCAAAAGTTTATTTATGATTTATCGCTCGATATATATGCATTAGAAGTTTAGGAAAATTAGAGTCATTTTTACAACTTTTCGACTAAGCAGTGGCGATTTAACAAGGAAAATGTTGGTATTTTGACCATTTTTGTCGAAATCAGAAAAACATATATATGGGAGCTATATCTAAATCTAAACCGATTTCAATCAAATTTGGCACACATGACTATATTACTAATTGTACTCCTAGTGCAAAATTCCAACCAAATTGGGCCAAAACTCTGGTTTCTGGGGCCATATAAGTCCATATCGGGCGAAAAATATATATGGAAGCTATATCTAAATCTGAACCGATTTCAATCAAATTTGGCGCACATAACTATACTACCAATTGTACTCCTTGTGAAAAATTTCAAGCTAATCGGGGTAAAACTCTGGCTTCTGGGTCCATATAAGTGCATATCGGGCGAAAAATATATATGAGAGCTATATCTAACTCTGAATCGATTTCAACCAAATTTGGCATGCATAGTTACAATGCTAAATCTACTCCCTGTGCAAATTTTCAACCAAAATCGGCCAAAAATCTGGCTTCTGGGGCCATATAAGTCCATATCGGGCGAAAGATATATATGGAAGCTATGTCTAAATCTGAACCGATTTCAATCAAATTTTGCACATTTGACTATACGACTAAGTATTATGTTTGTACAAAATTTCAAGCAAATCGGTATAAAACTCTGGCTGCTGGGTACATATTAGTGCATATCGGGCGAAGGATATATATGAGAGCTATATCTAAATCTGAACCGATTTCTTCCAAAATCAATAGGGTTCTATTCTGACCCAAATTAGGAACATGTGCCAAATTTGAAGGCGATTGGACTTAAATTGCGACCTACACTTTGATCACAAAAATGTGTTCACAGACAGACGGACGGACGGACAGACGGACATGGTTATATCGACTCAGGGACCCACCCTGAGCATTATTGCCAAAGACACCATGTGTCTATCTCGTCTCCTTCTGGGTGTTACAAACATATGCACTAACTTATAATACCCTGTTCCACAGTGTGGCGCAGGGTATAAAAACAGCTACACCAATGGCTCAAAGATAGCGGAGAGGGCGGGATTGTGCGTAAATGTGGAAGGCCCAAAAACTAAGATCATATTGCGATTACCGGACCACAGCGCAATTCTTTTAACATTTTCAGATTGTAGGAGGCCAATTGCGGACATTACGGTTCAATAGCGAAACGTATTGGAATACAAAAGCATGATCAACATATACTCTGAATACGGTAGTATATATTGGTACCGGGACATACCGAATTTAAAGGAAAACTAAAAGCAAATGAATTAACAATAAGAGCTAGGACATATAGGGAAGTGAACGTAGAGAACGCAAAGCCCATAGAGCCAAAGCGGACCGAGATTGATGAATGGGCACGGTAGACAAAGCGATGTGGACCAATGCAACGGTCGGAAAGGCGACGAAAATTTTATGGGTTGACCCAGATAAGGAAAAGACTAAAGAACTACCCAAGGAGACTAGGGGGACAATAAAGAGAACCGTGGGAATAATGGCCGAGCACCTAGAATCAGGCATATCTGTGCCGAATAGGAGTAGCAAAGAATGGTCCATGTAGGACGTGTTTTGTAGGATGATGAAACCTTGGAACACTACCGTCATTACTAGACAAAGAGCCAACCATATCTGTGAATAGGTGATTTAAGACTTGGTCACGCATGAAATCGTGGATTGGAAACAAATTAGGAAATTCGTTGAAGACACGAAGTTCCAGGATGAAAGAAAGATACGATGGAAAGAAGTTAGAGCACACAACAAGCATTAACATAGGGAAGTGAACTTAGAGAAACCAGAGCCCATTTGACAACGCGGCCTGAGTTGGATGAATGGATACGGGAGATACATAAAGCGATGTGGACCATCGTTGGAATAATGACCGAGCACCTACAATCAGGCATATCTGTGCCGAATAGGAGTAGCAAAGGATGGTCCATGTAGGACGTGTTTTGTAGGATGATGAAACCTTGGAACACCACCGTCATTACTAGACAAAGAGCCAACCATATCTGTGAATAGGTGATTTAAGACTTGGTCCCGCATGGAATCGTGGATTGGAAACAAATTAGGGAATTCATTGAAGACACGGAGTTCCAGGATGAAAGGAGGATACGATGGAAAGAAGTTAGAGCACACAACAAGCATTGACATAGGGAACTGAACGTAGAGAAACCAGAGCCCATTTGACAACGCGGGCTGCGTTGGATAAATGGACACGGGAGATACATAAAGCGATGTGGACCAACGCAACGGTCGAAAGGACGACGAGTATATTTTGGGTTGATCCAGACATGAATGAGACTGGAGAGTTAGGTTAGGTTAGGTGACAGCCCGATGTATCAGGCTCACTTAGACTAGTCAGTTCATTGTGATACCACATTGGTGAACTTCTCTCTTATCACTGAGTGCAGCCCGATTCCATGTTAAGCCCAATGACAAGGGACCTCATTTTTATAGCCGAGTCCGAACGGCGTTCCACATTGCAGTGAAACCACTTAGAGAAGCTTTGAAATCCTCAGAAATGTCACCAGCATTGCTGAGGTGGATAATCCACCGCTGAAAACTTTTCGGTGTTCGGTCGAAGCAGGAATCGAACTCACGACCTTGTGTATGCAAGGCGGGCATGCTAACCATTGCATCACATGAAAAAGACTGGACTGGAGTTACTCAAGGGGAGTAGGGCCGTGGGAATAATTATCCGGTACCTATAATTTAGAGCACATCTGTGCCGAATAGGAGGAGCCATGGTTGTTGTATGTAGGGCGTGTTTTGAGGATGATGAGATCTTGGAATATAACGTTTTTCTTTGCCCTGTCTTTACTAAGCAAAGAATTAACCATGTTGGTGAAAAGAGACCTGGTGCCTGGATACATGGACTGAAAAAAAATTAGGAAATGCGTTCGAGACACAGTTCCAGGTAAAAAGAAAGGTACGATGGAAAGAAGAAGTTAAAGCGCACAACATGCCGAATACTGGCTTAGGTGAATGTTTGACTGTGTATGACAGTCTTTATTAGAATTTGGTACATAATCCATGATGAAGGGTACATAACATTCAGCCTAGCCGAACCCTTGGTCCTATATACTTGTTTCAATCTGAACTGTTATAACTAAGCAGTTATAGGATCATATTGATATATAAGTCCCATTAATTTTGTTACATATTCATCCATCTTCCATTATTGCCTTACTAGATTTTGAAGTGCTATTCCTCAAGCATTATTATCGTATGCGGAAACACCACAGAAAGGGTGGTTTTCATATTTATTTACAAAATAATTATTCAAATATTTATGTAAAAACACAAACTCGTGCCAATGGCAGCATCATCTATAGCTGCTGCAAAAAAATACCATAGCGTTAAAATATTTACATAGAAAATAAAGCAAAAAAAAAAAAAAAACGAAAAGCTTTACAGGACTAGGACTACTATGCGTATATATTAAAATAATATCAATATGATAATGTTTTAAGAGATGTGGCACTAAATAAATATTTACATAGTCTTCATTGAAATTATTACAAAAAAAACAAAAATTCCCATCATCGATGAGGCTACAAAAAAATGAATCTGATTGAATATTTTTTTGTTTAGATTTTTTTTTATACTTCTCCATTCTACTCATTTACATAATTGCTCATGATTCAGAATGATAATGGCAGCGAGTCTGTTTATAACTTAATTCCGTGTGTAAGATTTTTTGTGCATGGGAAACGGAACAAAATTTTTAATAAATGAAATGGTTCAACTTTTCTATATATCTGGAAGTTTACGAACAAAAAAAAAGCGTCGCCAAAAAAGTAATGGAAATGGATCCGAACGTGGTGCAAAATTGACGCAGAAGCGATGAATTTAGCATGGGCTTGTCATAGGACGGAAATCCTCCATTTCAACAGCCGGTACACTGAATTTGCATCACTTCTTTAGGTGTGATCCGAATTCAATGTTTTGGATGTAAATTAAACAAGTATATACGGCCGTAAGTTCGGCCAGGCCGAATCTTATGTACCCTCCACCATGAATTGCGTAGGAACTTCTACTAAAGGCTGTCAGCCACAATCGAATTACTTGGGTTGCGATAACACTTGCCGATGGCAAGGTATCGTAAAACTTTTTAACACTGTCTTCTAAATTGTAAGTTAGTCCATAAGGGGTATATATTAAACAAAAAAAAGGCCGATTAAATACGTATATAATTCAGTTTGACAAAATTTTCTATAGAAATAAAATTTTGACAAAATTTTCTATAGTAATAAAAACTTGACAAAATTTTCTATAGAAATAAAATGTTGACAAAATTTTCTATGGAAGTAAAATGTTGACAAAAATTTCTATAGAAATAAAATTTTGACAAAAATTTCTATAGATATAAAATTTTGACAAAATTTTCTATAGAAATAAAATTTTGACAAAATGTTCTATAGAAATAAAATGTTGACAAAATTGTCTATAGAAATAAAATGTTGACAAAATTTTCTACAGAAATAAATTTTTTACAAAATTTTCTACAGAAATAAAATTTTGACAAAAATTTTCTATGGAAATAAAATTTTGACAAAATTTTCTATAGAAATAAAATGTTGACAAAATGTTCTATAGAAATAAAATGTTGACAAAATTGTCTATAGAAATAAAATGTTGACAAAATTTTCTACAGAAATAAATTTTTTACAAAATTTTCTATAGAAATAAAATTTTGACAAAATTTTCTATGGAAATAAAATGTTGACAAACATTGCTATAGAAATAAACTTTTTACAAAACTTTCTATAGAAATGAAATTTTGACAAAACTTTCTATAGTAATAAAATTTGACAATTTTTACATGGCTGTTAGAGGCCATATACTAACCAAATGTACCAAATTTCAACCGTATCGGATGACTTTTGCTCCTCCAAGAGGCTCCGGAGGTCAAATCTGGGGATCGGTTTATATGGGAGCTATATATAATTATGGACCGATATGGACCAATTTTTGCATGGTTGTTAGAGACCATATACTAACACCACGCACTAAATATCAATTGGATCGGATGAATTTTGCTCATCCAAGAGGCTCCAGAGTTCAAATCTGGGGATCGGTTTATATGGGAGCTATATATAATTATGGACCGATATGGACCAATTTTTGCATGCTTGTTAGAGACCGTATACTAACATCAGGTACCCAATTTCAAACGGATCGGATGAATTTTGCCCCTCCAAGAGACTCCGGAGGTCAAATCTGGGGATCGGTTTATATGGGAGCTATATATAATTATGGACCGATATGGACCAGTTTTGGCATGGTTGTTAGAGACCATATACTAACACCACGTACCAAATTTCAATCGGGTAGGATGAAGTTTGCTCCTCCAAGAGGCTCCGGAGGTCAAATCTGGGGATCGGTTTATACGGTTTATATTTATGGACCGATATGGACCAATTTTTGCATGGTTGTTAGATACCGTATACTAACATCAGGTACCAAATTTCAACCGGATCGGATGAATTTTGCCCCTCCAAGAGGCTCCGGAGGTCAAATCTGGGGATCGGTTTATATGGGGGCTATATATAATTATGGACCGATATGGACCAATTTTTGGATGGTTGTTAGAGACCGTATACTTAGACCACGTACCAAATTTCAACCGGATCGAATGAATTTTGCTGCTCCGGAAGGCTCCGCAAGCCAAATTTGGGGATCGGTTTATATGGGGGCTATACGTAAACGTGGGCCGATATGGCCCATTTTCAATACCATCCGACCTACATCAATAACAACTACTTGTGCCAAGTTTCAAGTCGATAGCTAGTTTCGTTCGGAAGTTAGCGTGATTTCCACAGACGGACGGACAGCCGGACAGCCGGACAGACGGACGGACGGACAGACGGACGGACATGCTCAGTTTGACTCAGAATTTCACCACGACCCAGAATATATATACTTTATGGGGTCTTAGAGCAATATTTCGATGTGTTACAAACGGAATGACAAAGTTAATATACCCCCATCCTATGGTGGAGGGTATAAAAATTCTGTGATATTTTGGCAAATAAATAATTTTATAATTTTTTTAATTTTTAGTGAATTCTACCAACTTTTGAATGGGAGTTTCAGGCCATATATTAACACCACGTACCAAATTTCAACTGAATCAGATGAATTTTGGTCTTCCAAAAGGCTCCGGAGGTCAAATCTGGTGATCGGTTTATATGGGGGCTATATATAATTATGGACCGATGTGGACCAATTTTTGCATGGTTGTTAGAGACCATATACTAACACCATGTACCAAATTTCACCCGGATCGGATGAAATTTTGATTCTCTTAGAGGCCTCGCAATCCAAATCGGGGGATCGGTTTATATGGGGGCTATATATAATTATAGACCGATGTGGACCAATTTTTGCATGATTGTCAGAGACCATATACTTACACCATGTACCGAATTTCAGCCAGATCGCATGAAATTTGCTACTCTTAGAGGCCTCGCAAGCCAAATTTGGGGGTCCGTTTATATGGGGGCTATACGTAAAAGTGGACCGATATGGCCCATTTACAATACCATCCGACCTACATCAATAACAACTACTTGTGCCAAGTTTCAAGTCGATAGCTTGTTTCGTTAGGAAGTTAGCGTGATTTCAACAGACGGACGGACAGACAGACGGACGGACATGCTCAGTTTGACTCAGAATTTCACCACGACCCAGAATATATATACTTTATGGGGTCTTAGAGCAATATTGCGTTGTGTTACAAACGGAATGACAAAGTTAATATACCCCCATCCTATGGTGGAGGATATAAAAATGTTAGTACAAACATCTCACTTTTCCTTTGCCAAAGTCAAATCATCAATTTAGGTGCAGTTGGCTGTGGATATTTAGAGCGTGCTTCTTATTTCTTCATTTGTTTTGTCTCTGTTATTATTGGTTTTTTCTTCAATCATTATTATTATCTTGATTTTTCCTTCAAAATATGAAATTTTCTTAAACAACAGAAAACATGTATTATTTTTAATAAATTTGACAAAAAGTGTAAACTTATTTTTATCATGTTACACTTACGGCCATTTTCATGTAGCTCCGTTAGGCTTTAACTGCCAGTTAGCAGAAAGTAAATTGCAAATATCTTCTTTTCGGTTAACTTTAATTGAAAAACTTTCGTCAGTTAAGTTCCTAATTGGCATATGGAATATATAGGCAAGATGACAGCTTCGTCCATAATATGGTTTAAAAGTTGGTTAGTTTATGAAAATGGGGGTTACAATAGTCAAATGTTTTAGCTAGTTAATAATTTCTAAATCATAGTGTATATTCTATACAAATAAACACAAAACAAAGTAAACTCATCATTGTTTTTTTATGGTGTATATTTCTATATGTTTTAGTCTTTCAAAAACAGTTGCATTGATTAACTAGAAATTATAATTAAATTTTTGTTGAAAATATGTAAATATAGAATAAATTTTATATGATTCTATTAATGGCCTCTAGTCTATTTGATTAATATATAAAAACAAAATAATATAAAATCAATTGTGACTAGTTCAACGAATTATTCAATACAATTGTAATTATATTTATTTGTTTGTTATTTACCCTAGAGTTTTTTATACCCTCCACCATAGGATGGGGGTATATTAACTTTGTCATTCCGTATGTAACACATCGAAATATTGCTCTAAGACCCCATAAAGTATATATATTCTGGGTCGTGGTGAAATTCTGAGTCGATCTAAGCATGTCCGTCCGTCCGTCCGTCTGTCCGGCTGTCCGTCCGTCTGTGGAAATCACGCTAACTTCCGAACGAAACAAGCTATCGACTTGAAACTTGGCACAAGTAGTTGTTATTAACGTAGGTCGGATGGTAGTGAAAATCGGCCATATCGGACCACGTTTACGTATAGCCCCCATATAAACCGATCCCCAAATTTGGCTTGGGGAGCCTCCCGGAGCAGCAAAATTCATCCGATCCGGTTTAAATTTGGTACCTGATGTTAGTATACGGCCTCTAACAACCATGCAAAAATTGGTCCATATCGGTCCATAATTATATATAGCTCCCATATAAACCGATCCCCAGATTTGACCTCCGGAGCCTCTTGGAGGAGCAAAATTCATCCGATCCGGTTGAAATTTAGTACGTGGTCTTAGTATACGGTCTCTAACACCCATGCAAAAATTGGTCCATGTCGATTCATAATTATATATAGCCCCCATATAAACCGATCCCCAGATTTGACCTCCGGAGCCTCTTGGAGGGGAAAAATTCATCCGATCCGGTTGAAATGTGGTACCTGATGTTAGTATACGGTCTCTAACAACCATGCAAAAATTGGTCCATATCGGTCCATAATTATATATAGCCCCCATATAAACCGATCCCAAGATTTGAACTCCGGAGCCTCTTGGAGGGGCAAAATTCATCCGATCCTGTTGAAATTTGGTACCTGATGTTAGTATACGGCCTCTAACAACCATGCAAAAATTGGTCCATATCGGTTCATAATTATATATAGCTCCCATATAAACCGATCCCCAGATTTGAACTCCGGAGCCTCTTGGAGGAGCAAAATTCATCCGATCCAATTGAAATTTAGTACGTGGTGTTAGTATATAGTCTCTAACAACCATGGAAAAAATGGTCCATATCGGTTCATAATTATATATAGCTCCCATATAAACCGATCCCCAGATTTGACCTCAGGAGCCTCTTGAAGGAGCGAAATTCATCCGATCCAGTTGAAATTTGGTACATAGTGTTTGGTATATGGTATCTAACAACCATGCAAAAATTGGTCCATATCGGTCCATAATTATATATAGCAAAAGTCATCCGATGCGGTTGAAATTTGGTACATTTTGTCAATATATGGCCTCTAACAGCCATGTAAAAATTGGTCAATATCGGTCTTTAGTTATATATAGCCGATGACTTATTACACAAAAATTGGTCCATATCGCCAAAAATAATCTACCAAAACTTTATTTCCATAGAAAATTTTGTCAAATTTTATTACTATAGAAAGTTGTGTCAAAATTTCATTTGTATAGAAAGTTTTATCAAACGTTTATTTCTATAGAAAATGTTGTCAAGTTTTTATTTCTATAGAAAATTTTGTCAATTTTTTTTTTGTCAAACTATATTATATACGTATTTAATCGGCCTTTTTTGTTTAATATGTACCCCGTATGGGCTAACTTACAATTTAGAAGACAGTGTTAAAAAGTTTTACGATAACTTGCCATCGGCAAGTGTTATCGCAACCCAAGTAATTCGATTGTGGATGACAGCCTTTAGTAGAAGTTCCTACGCAATCCATGGTGGAGGGTACATAAGATTCGGCCTGGCCGAACTTACGGCCGTATATACTTGTTTTGTTTTTGCTTTTGGATCAAAACTTCGTTTGAATTGATTATTTATTCAAAATATTTACTGAAAGTTTTTAATTACAAATATGGGAGTTTGCTTTTTTTTTTTTTTGCTCTGGTCCACTATATATTTGACTACAAAATTGCATTTACATTAATTTATTTAATTTGCTTTCACTTGGTTGCCATTTTCAATTGAGACTTGATTACATTTCTGCTCATAATTCATTTTGAAAATCATTAAAAAGTGTATCATCATTATCCACTCTGAGTGTGGTGCGGCAAATGCACTCGTTGGGGGGGAAGGGGCTGGTTTCAGGCATTTCCATATGAATGAATTGAGAATTATGATTTCGATATAATGTGTTATCTCATGTATTTGCTGTTGTTGTTGTCGTTGTTCTTGACTATTAATTATTATTAAATTAAATCATAATTGCATATTAATTATATATATTATTTTCAATCATTTCTCTTGCCAAATGTATTGCTTTTTGTAAATTTGATTGAAAGCAAAGTAAGAATGGATATAGAAAAGGATAGAGCCAAGTTTATAATGAGAGGTAATTTCATAAGTTCCAAATCCAAGGTAAACACTATTTCATTCATAGAGACAACGAAATCCCCAATATTGACAATTTGCTTAAAAAATCATTATTTTGCCTCAAAAGAAAGCATACGTTTCATTCATCAGAAAAGGAAATTTTTCTTGCAGTGTTTTAAGTGTGGGAATCGGCTCCATGAAATAAGTCCCCATGAAATAACTCCCCAAAATGAAAAATTAAATAATTCGCCGATTTCCTCTACAGAAAACAAAAACAACGATTTTTGGGGAGTTATTTCATATTTTGGGGGCTATTTCATTTCTAATTATGGGGAGTTATTCAAATTAAATAACTCCCAAATTTTTTATAGTCAAATAATTCCCCAATGGATCCATGAAATAACATAAGTCCTCATGAAATAACTCCCCAAAATGAAAAATGAAATAAGTTCCCAAAATTGAGGACTTATATCATTATGCAGTAAATCCCAGGGCTGTGGAGTCGGAGTCGGAGTCTTGGAGTCGGAGTCTGAAGATTTTGCTGGAGTCGGAGTCGGAGTCGGAGTCGTAAAAATTTTGCTCGACTCCGACTCCGGCTAAACCAAATTTTTTAAAACACTTCACATATTTGTAACTAAGCAAGTTTTTACGCAAATTAGTTTCCATTGCGTTATTCATTCGATCAATGTACAGCATGATTGTAAATGAAAATCAACTTCCAATTACGGCTATCTTTTTATGTTTCCTAGAATGTTTGACTAGCAGATGGGCTGGATCGATCCATTTTAATGCCCATATTAATTTATTTGAAATGTTTCGAACAATCGATATTATTTTTATTTTATTTTAAGGCAATATACATATGTGGAATATTGGCAGAAAATTTTTTCAAAGTTGTTTTTATAGAAAATTTTGTCAAAATGTTATTTCTATAAAAAGTTTTGTCAAAATTTTATTTCTATAGCAAATTTTGTCAAAATTTTAATTCTATAAAAATTTTATTCAAAATTTTATTACTATAGAAATATTTTTATACCCTGCTCCACACTGTGGAACAGGGTATTATAAGTTAGTGCATATGTTTGCAACACCCAGAAGGAGACGAGATAGATACATGGTGTCTTTGGCAAAAATGCTCAGGGTGGGCTCTTGAGTCGATATAGCGATGTCCGTCTGTCCGTGAACACATTTTTGTAATCAAAGTCTAGGTCGCAGTTTTAGTCCAATCGGCTTCAAATTTGGTACAAGTATGTGTTTTGGCTCAGAATAGATCCCTATTGATTTTGGAAGAAATCGGTTCAGATTTAGATATAGCTCCCATATATATATTTCGACCGATATGGACTTATATGGCCCCAGAAGCCAGAGTTTTACCCTTATTTGCTTAAAATTTTGCACAAGAAGAACAATTAGTACTATAGTCAAGTGTGCCAAATTTTATTGAAATCGGTTCAGATTTAGATATAGCTCCCATATATATCTTTCGCCCGATATGGACTAATACGGTCCCAGAAGCCAGAGTTTTACCCCACTTTGGTTGAAACTTTGCACAGGGAGTAGAATTAGCATTATAGCTATGCGTGCCAAATTTGGTTGAAATCGGTTCAGATTTAGAAATAGCTCCAATATATAGCTTTCGGCCGATTTACACTCATATGACCACAGAGGCCAATTTTTCACTCCGATTTAGTTGAAATTTTGCACAGGGAGTAGAATTAGCATTGTAGCTATGTGTGCCAAATTTGGTTGAAATCGGTTCAGATTTAGATATAGCTTCCATATATATGTTTTTCTGATTTCGACAAAAATGGTCAAAATACCAACATTTTCCTTGTTAAATCGCCACTGCTTAGTCGAAAAGTTGTAAAAATGACTCTAATTTTCCTAAACTTCTAATACATATATATCGAGCGATAAATCATAAATAAACTATTGCGAAGTTTCCTTAAAATTTTAGACTTTCCTTACTTGTTAAATGTATGTATTTGGGACAAACCTTTATATATAGCCCCCAACACATTTGACGGATGTGATATGGTATCGAAAATTTAGATCTACAAAGTGGTGCAGGGTATAATATAGTCGGCCCCGCCCGACTTTAGACTTTCCTTACTTGTTTTCTATAGAAAATTTAGTCAAAATTTTATTTCAATAGAAAATTTAGTCAAAATTTTATTTCTATAGAAAATTGAGTCAAAATTTAGTTTCTATAGAATATTTTGCAAAATTTTATTTCTATAGAAAATTTTGCAAAATTTTGTTTGTTACACAAAATTTTTTTTTTAAATTTTATTTCTATTGATAATTTTATTTCTATAAAAATTTAAGTCAAAATTGTATTTCTATAGAAAATTTTGCCAAAATTTTATAGTAATAGATTTTTTTTAGAAAATTTGGTCAAAATTTTATTTCTACAGAAAATTTGGTCAACATTTTATTTCTATAGGAAATTTTGTCAAAATTTTATTTCTATAGAAAATTTAGTCAAAATTTTGTTTCTGTAGAATATTTTGCAGAATTTTATTTACTACACAAAAATTTTTCTAAAATTGTATTTTTATTGATAATTTTTTCAAAATTTTATTTCTATAAGAAAAAATTGTCAAATTTTATTTCTATAGCAAATTTTCTCAATTTTTTTTCTTACTGGTGCTCACTGATACTCACTGCTATAAAAATGTATTCAAAATTTTATTAATATAGAAATATTTTTTTCTATATAAAATTTAGTCAAAATTTTACTTCTATAGAAAATTTAGTCAAAATGTTGTTTATATAGAATATTTTGCTAAATTTTATTTCTATAGAAAATTTTGCAAAATTTTGTTTGCTACACAATTTTTTTTAAATTGTATTTCTATTGATAATTTTTTCAAATTTTTTTTTCTATAAAAAATTTTGCCAAATTCTATTTCTACAAAAATTTTATTCAAAATTGTATTTCTATATATTTGGTCAAAATTTGATTTCTATAGAAAATGTTGCCAAAATTTTATTTCTATAGAAAATTTAGTCAAAATTTTGTTACTGTAGAAAATTTTCCAAAATTTTATTTCTATATAAAATTTTGCAAAATTTTATTTACTAGACAAAAATTTTTCCAAAATTGTATTCAGTGAGCATACAATTTTGGAAAAATTGCTGCTAAGTCGAAAGCTTGTAGAAATGACTCAAATTTTCAAATTTTTCAATGAATGAATCATAAATGCATTTTTGCGAAATTGTCTAAACAATTATAAATATTTCCCAAATATTGCCCGAGTTTTGTAGAAGTCTGATTTGAGATTTTATCAAAATGTAGATCTAAATACAAAGTTGTGCAGAGTATATTATAATCGGCCCGCCCGACTTTAGACTTTCCTTGCATTTTTATTTTTCGTTAAAATTGTGTTACGTCCCATAACGTTAGATTTAAATTTTAAGTACATAGATTTTGTAGAAGTATATACAATTTTGTCTTCAGATTCAAATTCATGCATTTGGAAATATAAACCTTTCTATAGCTCGCAACAAATTTAAAGGATTTGAAATAGTATCAATAATTTTGGTCCACAAATACATATACTGTTGGTATATTCTCATATTATGATGGGTATTTATATCATTATTTTATTTTTTAAACATTGCCATAAATTTGAAATATAGAATTCAATTGGCATCTAATGTGAAATTAAGATCTTTTTTGGCACACATAAATAAACACGATACTTTATATCATCCACTTACGGTACCCCCACAATAGAACTACAAATTAGTGGTATTAAAATGAGATTTAGTTATATTACCCGGAGTCGACTCCGGAGTCGGAGTCGGAGTCGAGCTGATGAAAAATGCTGGAGTCGGAGTCGGAGTCGGAGTCGAGCAAAATTGGCTCGACTCCACAGCCCTGGTAAATCCCCAAAATATTTTACGAAATTATACCCCAAAAAAATGAAATAAATTCCTAAATCACAAAATGAAATATATCCCCAATATTTTGGGGACTTCTTTCGTAAAAACAATTATAACAATTTTATCAATTAAATACAATAATTCTTCATAACAATTCCAACTTCTAAGCCATGCAGTATTTATATTTATTTGGGTATATAATTGTAAACAATTTTTGACTGAAGTACAGCAATGTGGACAGTTGTACCTGTCCAATTCCTTTGATATGATATCAGCCAGGTGTCTCATTTGACATTCGTTACAAATTTATAAATATAACAATAACAATTTATGGTAATATATTGCACATTTTTTGGAAGAACGTATGTACTGCAAAACATCCCTACGATTAGTCATGTTTCGCATTACAGCCAGCCAGAAATGAAACCGTGTTAAGAATCAACAAGTATATACGGCCGTAAGTTCGGCCAGGCCGAATCTTATGTACCCTCCACCATGGATTGCATAGAAACTTGCATAGAAACTTGCATAGAAACCTATTTCTATAGAAAAAAAATTTTGACAAAATTTTCTATAGCAATAAAATTTGACAAAATTTTCTATAGAAATAAAATTTTGACAAAATTTTCTATAGAAATAAAATTTTGGAAAAATTTTCTATAGAAATAAACTTTTAGCAAAATTTTATATAGAAATAAAATTTTGACAAAATTTTCTATAGAAATAAAATTTTGGAAAAATTTTCTATAGAAATAAACTTTTAGCAAAATTTTATATAGAAATAAAATTTTGACAAAATTTTCTATAGAAATAAAATTTTGGAAAAATTTTCTATAGAAATAAACTTTTAGCAAAATTTTATATAGAAATAAAATTTTAGCACAATTTTCTATAGTAATAAAATTTTGACAAAATTTTTTATAGAAATAAAATTTTGACAAAATCTTCTATACAAATAAAATCTTGAAAATTTTTCTACAGTAATACAATTTTGACAAAATTTTCTATAGTAATAAAATTTAGACAAAATTTTCTATAGAAATAACATTTTTTAGATTATTTTTGGGGATCGGCTATATATAACTATAGACCGATATGGACTAATTTTGGCATGGACCATATAATAGCGCAATGTACCAAATTTTACCACGTACCAAATTTCAACCGGGTCGGATGAATTTTGCTCCTCCAATAGCTCCGGAGGTCAAATCTGGGGATCGGTTTATATGGGGGCTATATATAATTATAGACCGATAAGGACCAATTTTTGCATGGATGTTAGAGACCATATACTAACACCATGTACCAAATTTCAGTCGGATCGGGTGAAATGTGCTTCTCTTAAAGGCTCCGCAAGCCACATCGGGGGATCGGTTTATATGGGGGCTATATATAATTATAGACCGATAAGGACCAATTTTTGCATGGATGTTAGAGACCATATACTAACACCATGTACCAAATTTCAGTCGGATCGGATGAAATGTGCTTCTCTTAAAGGCTCCGCAAGCCACATCGGGGGATCGGTTTATATGGGGGCTATATATAATTATTGACTGATGTGGACTAAGTTTAGCATAGTTGTGAGAGACCATATACCAACACCAACACTATGTACCAAATTTCAGCAGGATCGGATGAAATTTGCTTCTCTTAGGGTCCCCGCAAGCCATCATTCCGTTTGTAACATATCGATATATTGCTCTAAGGCCCCATAAGGTATATTTATATTCTGGGTCGTGGTGAAATTCTGAATCGATCTAAGCATGTCCGTCCGTCCGTCTGTTTAAATCACGCTAACTTCCGAACGAAACAAGCTATCGACTTGAAACTTGGCACAAGTAATTGTTATTGATGTAGGTCGGATGGTAATCACGCTACAGTCTTCAATAATGGCTATATCGTCGTGAAATTTGGCACATATTAATCTTTTGTCTGCACGCAGGCCAAGTTCGAGGATGGGCTATATCGGTCCAGGTTTTGATATAGCTTCCATATAAACCGATCCATCGATTTGGGGTTTTGCGTTTTTAGAGATATCTTAGGACCGCAAATAGGTGTGTGGAAAATGGTGTGAATCGGTCCATGTTTTGGAATAGGCCCATTATAGATCGATCTCCCGATTCTATTTCTTGGTCTTCTAGAAACCGTAGTCTTTATCCGATTTGTCTGAAATTGGAAATCTGGAGGTATTTTATTACCACAAATAGGTGTGTCGAAAATGTTGTATATCGGTCCATGTTTTGCTTTGGCCCCTATATAGACCGATCTCTCGATTTTGCTTCTTGGGCTTCTAGAAACCGTATTTTTTATCCGATTTGTCTGAAATTGGAAATTTAGAGGTATTTTAGGACCAAACCCATGTATGTCGAAAGTGGTGTGTATTGCAACATATTTTGGTATAGCCCACATATAGACCGATCTCCCGATTTTACTTCTTGGGCTTCTAGAAATTGTAGTTTTTATTCCATTTGTATGAATATGGAAATTTAGAGGTATTTTAGAACCACAAATAGGTGTGTCGAAAACGGTGTGTATCGGTCCATGTTTTGGTATAGCCCTCATATAAGCCGATCCCCCGATTTGGGGTCTTAGGGTTCTAGAAACCGTAGTTTTTATTCGATTTGCCTAAAATTGGAAATCTAGAGGTATTTAAGGACCGCAAATATGTGTACTGAAAATTGTGTGTATCGCTCCATGTTTTGGAATAGCCCCCATATAGATAGCTATATCGAAATCTGAACCGATTTCAACTAAATTTGTCAAAATTGACGACAATATCAATTGTACTCCTTGTACCAAATTGTTTAATTATGGACCGATATGGACCAGTTTTTGCATGGTTGTTAGAGACCATCATGTACCAAATTTCAGCCGGATCAGATGAAAGTTGCTTCTCTTTGAGGCTCCGCAAACCAAATCTGGGGATCGGTTTATATGGGGGCTATATATAATTATGGAGCGATGTGGACCAATTTTTGCATGGTTGTTAGAGACCACATACCAACACCATGTACCAAATTTCAGCCGGATTGGATGAAATATGCTTTTCTTAGAGGCTCCGCAAGCCAAATCTGAAGGTCCGTTTATATGGGGCTATACGTAAACGTGGACCGATATGGCCCATTTGCAATACCATCCGACCTACATCAATAACAACTACTCGTGCCAAGTTTCAAGTCGATAACTTGTTTCGTTCGGAAGTTAGCGGACGGGCGGACGGACGGACATGCTCAGATCGATTCAGAATTTCACCATGACCCAGAAGATATATACTTTATCGGGTCTTAGAGCAATATTTCGATGTGTTACAAACGGAATGACAATGTTAATATACCCCCCATCCTAGGTTGGAGGGTATACAAAATATTGTCGTGAGGTCAAAGATTTCATGTTTTTAAAATACGAATGCAAATTTTGCTTAGCATAGAAGACGCATTTCTCTAATATAAAGTTTTTTTGCTTGTCCAAAAGTCGATAAACTTTTCAATGAAGTCATATTGTCCTTGTAATTAAGTGATTTCACTTAAAAATGGGTATCATAACATGAAAGAAAAAATGTTTGGTCAACTTGACTTTAATAATTCATAAAATTCTTTAAATTTAATGAAATTGTCTTTAAATTTGTTGTCTTTTTGCATCTTGACTACAAAGCAAAAAATCGTTCAAATATAGGACATGTTTTTCAACACTTTATTCCAAAGACTTTTTTTCCTGAAACATTCCTACTGGAAGTCGAACAAAAATGAAACAATTCCTACTGGAAGTCGAGTCTTAATTTGGAAATTAAAATTGTCGTTAAATCGTCTTTAAATGACTTTGATAGCATACGAAGAAACAAATCTGAAAAAGCGAAAAATTAAAATTTTCTTCCTAGAAGCAAGTACACAAAACCCAAATTTAAAAGATAATTGTGTCTTAAAAGAATCCTTATTTGTATTCTCCGCATCTTTGGCTCGGAATCAATACCAAAATTTGTTAAGTAAAGACAAAATCTTTGGAACCGGCCATGCCATTTTTTCAGTGCATATTGGATAAATTTCACAATTAATTTGTGTTTAACCACCTTTAACCACTGTTCCATATATCGATGACAACGACAATCATATTACACCAATAGCAACAAGAATAACAACAGCTATTACTAACTCTAATAAAACAAAATTGTCAAAAGCCACTTAATTAACAACCCAATGCGTTTTTATTGGCTTCATTTCATATGTGTACGCTTCAGTAATTAGTTTTTATTAGTATTTGTTGAAAAGCTCAAGAACGATATCCATACTTCCCATTACACATACTAACACACGCACACTCAAGTAAAGCACATATTACATGTCCCACTCTTATAGATACCTTATTATAAAATGCAAAATAATGTAAGTTAAGTTTTGTACATCTTTTGTGGATTACCCCATAAACTATTATACATTGGATATAATGTGTGTATAAGTTAAGACTAAACTGTTTAAAAGTTTATATCTGCTAGTTATCCTAATGTCTAAACAAAATTTCAATAGAAATAAAATTTTGACAAAAATTACTATAGAAATAAAATTTTGCCAAAATTTTCTATAGAAATAAAATTTTGGAAAAATTTTCTATAGAAATAAACTTTTAGCAAAATTTTATATAGAAATAAAATTTTAGCAGAATTTTCTATAGAAATAAAATTTTGACAAAATTTTCTATAGAAAAAAAAATTTGGCAAAATTTTCTATAGAAATAAAATTTTGAGAAAAATTTTTATAGAAATTAAATTTTGAGAAAATTTTCTGTAGAAATAAAATTTTGAGAAAATTTTCTGTAGAAATACAATTTTGATAAACTTTCTATAGAAATAAAATTTCGACAAAATTTTCTATAGAAATAAAATTTTGAGAAAATTTTCTATAGAAATAAAATTTTGAGAAAAATTTGTATAGAAATAAAATTTTGAGAACATTTTCTGTAGAAATAAAATTTTGAGAAAATTTTCTATAGAAATACAATTTTGATAAACTTTCTATAGAAATGAAATTTTGACAAAATTTTCTATAGAAATAAAATTTTAACAAAATTTTCTATAGAAATAAAATTTTAACAAAATTTTCTATAGAAATAAAATTTTGACAAAATTTTCTATAGAAATAAAATTTTGACAAAATTTTCTATAGAAATAAAATTTTAAAAAAACTTTCTATAGAAAAAAGATTTTGACAAAATTTTCTATAGAAATAAAATTTTGACAAAATTTTCTATAGAAATAAAATTTTGACAAATTTTCTGTAGAAAAAAAATTTGATAAAAATTTCTTTAGAAATAAAATTTTGACAAAATTTTCTATAGAAATAAAATGTTGACAACATTTTCTATAGAAATAAAATTTTGACAAAATGTTCTACAGAAATAAAATTTTGACAAAATTTTCTATAGAAATAAAATTTTGACAAAAGTTTCTATAGAAATAAAATTTTGACAAAATGTTCTATTGAAATGAAATTTTGACAAAATTTTCTATAGAAATAAAATTTTGACAAAATTTTCTATAGAAATGAAATTTTGACAAAATTTTCTATAAAAATAAAATTTTGACAAAATGTTCTATAGAAATAAAATTTTGACAAACTTTTCTATAGAAAAAAAAATTTTGACAAATTTTCTGTAGAAAAAAAAAATTTGATAAAAATTTCTTTAGAAATAAAATTTTCACAAAATGTTCTACAGAAATAAAATTTTGACAAAATTTTCTATAGAAATAAAATTTTGACAAAATTATTCTATAACTGTTGACAAATTTTCTGTAGCAAAAAAAAAATTTGACAAAATTTTCTATAGAAATAAAATGTTGACAAATTTTCTGTAGAAAAAAAAGTTTGACAAAATTTTCTATAGAAATAAAATTTTGACAAAATTTTCTACACAAATGAAATTTTGACAACATTTTCTATAGAAATAAAATTTTGACAAAATGTTCTACAGAAATAAAATTTTGACAAAATTTTCTATAGAAATAAAATTTTGACAAAATGTTCTATTGAAATGAAATTTTGACAAAATTTTCTATAGAAATAAAATTTTGACAAAATTTTCTATAGAAATAAAATTTTGACAAAATTTTCTATAGAAATAAAATTTTGACAACATTTTCTATAGAAATGAAATTTTGACAAAATGTTCTATTGAAATAAAATTTTGACAAAATTTTCTATAGAAATAAAATTTTGACAAAATTTTCTATAGAAATAAAATTTTGACAAAATGTTCTACAGAAATAAAATTTTGACAAAATTTTCTATAGAAATGAACTTTTGACAAAATTTTCTATAGAAATAAAATTTTGACAACATTTTCTAAAGAAATAAAATTTGGAGAAAATTTTCTTTAGAAATAAAATGTTGACAACATTTTCTATAGAAATAAAATGTTGACAACATTTTCTATAGAAATAAAATTTTGACAACATTTTCTATAGAAATAAAATTTTGAGAAAAATTTCTTTAGAAATAAAATTTTGACAAAATTTTCTATAGAAATAAAATTTTGACAAAATGTTCTATTGAAATAAAATTTGGACAAAATTAGAAAATGTAGGAAAAAAAAATGTTGACAATTTTTTTTTTTTGAAATAAAATTTTGAGAAAAATTTCTATAGAAATAAAATTTTGACAAAATTGTCTATAGAAATAAAATTTTGACAAAATTTTCTAAGAAATAAAAATAAAACGTTGACAAATTTTCTGTAGAAAAAAAAATTTGACAAAATTTTCTATAGAAATAAAATTTTGACAAAATTTTCTACACAAATGAAATTTTGACAACATTTTCTATAGAAATAAAATTTTGACAAAATGTTCTACAGAAATAAAATTTTGACAAAATTTTCTATAGAAATAAAATTTTGACAAAATGTTCTATTGAAATGAAATTTTGACAAAATATTCTATAGAAATAAAATTTTGACAAAATTTTCTATAGAAATAAAATTTTGACAAAATTTTCTATAGAAATAAAATTTTGACAACATTTTCTATAGAAATGAAATTTTGACAAAATGTTCTATTGAAATAAAATTTTGACAAAATTTTCTATAGAAATAAAATTTTGACAAAATTTTCTATAGAAATAAAATTTTGACAACATTTTCTATAGAAATGAAATTTTGACAAAATGTTCTATTGAAATAAAATTTTGACAAAATTTTCTATAGAAATAAAATTTTGACAAAATTTTCTATAGAAATAAAATTTTGACAAAATGTTCTACAGAAATAAAATTTTGACAAAATTTTCTATAGAAATGAACTTTTGACAAAATTTTCTATAGAAATAAAATTTTGACAACATTTTCTAAAGAAATAAAATTTGGAGAAAATTTTCTTTAGAAATAAAATGTTGACAACATTTTCTATAGAAATAAAATGTTGACAACATTTTCTATAGAAATAAAATTTTGACAACATTTTCTATAGAAATAAAATTTTGAGAAAAATTTCTTTAGAAATAAAATTTTGACAAAATTTTCTATAGAAATAAAATTTTGACAAAATGTTCTATTGAAATAAAATTTGGACAAAATTAGAAAATGTAGGAAAAAAAATGTTGACAATTTTTTTTTTTTTGAAATAAAATTGGAGAAAATTTTCTATAGAAATAAAATTTTGACAAAATTGTCTATAGAAATAAAATTTTGACAAAATTTTCTAAGAAATAAAATTTTGAGAAAATTTTCTATAGAAATAAAATTTTGACAAAATGTTCTATAGAAATAAAATTTTTAGGAAATTTTCTATAGAAAACAATTTTAACAAAATTTTCTATAGAAATAAAATTTTGACAAAATGTTCTGTAGAAATAAAATTTTGACAAAATGTTCTGTAGAAATAAAATTTTGACAAAATGTTCTATAGAAATAAAATTTGGAGAAAATTTTCTTTAGAAATAAAATTTTGACAAAATGTTCTGTAGAAATAAAATTTTGACAAAATGTTCTGTAGAAATAAAATTTTGACAAAATGTTCTATAGAAATAAAATTTTGACAAAATTTTCTATTGAAATAAAATTTTGACAAAATGTTCTACAGAAATAAAATTTTGACAAAATTTTCTATAGAAATGAAATTTTGACAAAACTTTCTATAGAAATAAAATTTTGAGAAAAATTTCTATAGAAATAAAATTTTGAGAAAAATTTCTATAGAAATAAAATTTTGAC
Organism: Haematobia irritans; assembly: GCF_050003625.1. Taxonomy (NCBI): domain Eukaryota; kingdom Metazoa; phylum Arthropoda; class Insecta; order Diptera; family Muscidae; genus Haematobia; species Haematobia irritans. The sequence continues at coordinate 23,092,896 of NC_134400.1, forward strand.
AAAATGTTCTACAGATATAAAATTTTGACAAAATTTTGTGTAGAAATACAATTTTGACAACAATTTGTATAGAAATAAAATGTTGACAACATTTTCTATAGAAATAAAATGTTGACAACATTTTCTATAGAAATAAAATTTTGACAACATTTTCTATAGAAATAAAATTTTGAGAAAAATTTCTTTAGAAATAAAATTTTGACAAAATTTTCTATAGAAATAAAATTTTGACAAAATGTTCTATTGAAATGACAAAATTAGAAAATGTAGGAAAAAAAATGTTGACAATTTTTTTTTTTTTTAAATAAAATTTTGAGAAAAATTTCTATAGAAATAAAATTTTGACAAAATTGTCTATAGAAATAAAATTTTGACAAAATTTTCTAAGAAATAAAATTTTGAGAAAATTTTCTATAGAAATAAAATTTTGACAAAATTTTCTATAGAAATAAAATTTTGAGGAAATTTTCTATAGAAAACAATTTTAACAAAATTTTCTATAGAAATAAAATTTTGGCAAAATTTTCTATAGAAATAAAATTTTGACAAAATTTTCTATAGAAATAAAATTGTGACAAAATTTTCTATAGAAATAAAATTTTGACAAAATTTTTTATAGAAATAAAATTTTGACAACATTTCTATAGAAATAAAATGTTGACAAAATTTTCTATAGAAATAAAATTTTGACAAAGTTTTCTATAAAAATAAAATTTTGATAAAATTTTCTATAGAAATAAAATTTTAACAAAATTTTCTATAGAAATAAAAAATAAAATTTTGACAAAATAAAATATTGACAAAATTTTCTATAGAAGTATAATTTTGAGAAAAATTTTTATAGAAATAAAATTTTGAGAAAATTTTATATAGAAATACAATTTTGACAAACTTTTATATGTGACCTATATTAAAATCTCAATCAAAATTGGTTAAGGCGATAAATTCTGGGCCAATACAATGTTGGATTTTTGTACCATATTTGCCCAAAATGCCCACATATGGCCGGACAGTAAACTGATAAACGAATAATTAACACAATAATGATTCTGCCATTGAATGCTACTTGTTACATTTTGCATTTGATATCATTCGATATTAATGCATTCATATTCACACAACATAGAAATGTAATCATAGCTGATATCCTTATAATGAAACATCTAGCTGGCATTAATAAATGATTAATTCAAAAATTTTGTGCGGTTAATTAATTAGACATCATTCGCCTAACTTTTATGCTCTTTTATTTTTGCTCAGTGCTTTGGATAATGATGATTCGGGCTGTGCTCGTAATGATGTTGACAGATAAAATGACAATTATACTCCCTTTGTGTCACAAGGACATATTGCAATAAATGTTTAGATGCATTTATATGCAAAGAAATGCTTTTAATTAAATTAAATTACAATTTTCCGTGATAAAATATTCTATTCCCTGTATTTCTTCTAAATATCTCCACTCACACCAAAAGGCGAAGGTTCATGCAAGATAATTTTGTTTCATGTATAAAGGGCATACCACTAAGACTATAGAAATTTTGAATTTTATATTTATTTCTAAGTTTATTAAAACTAAAAGGAAATAAATTTTATATTTTTTATAACCGTAAATTATTTTCTCCACCATAGGATGGGAGGTATATTAAATTTGTCATTCCGGTTGTAACACATCGAAATATTGCTCTAAGACCCCATAAAGTATATATATTCTGGGTCGTGGTGAAATTCGGAGTCGATCTAAGCATGTCCGTCCGTCCGTATGTTGAAATAACGCTAACTTCCGAACGAAACAAGCTATCGACTTGAAACTTTGCACAAGTACTTGTTATTGATGTTGGTCGGATGGTATTGCCAATGGGCCATATCGGACCACTTTTACTTGTAACCCACATATAAACCGACGCTCAGATTTGGCTTGCGGAGCCTCTTGGAGGAGCACAATTCATCCGATTCGGTTGAAATTTGATACTTGGTGTTACTATATGGCCTCTCATGAGTCATGACCATGCAAAAATAGGTCCACATTGGTCCACAATTATATATAACCCCCATATAAACCGATCCCCCGATTTGGCTTGCGGAACCTCTAAGAGAAGTAAATTTCATCCGATCCGGCTAAAATTTGGTACATGGTCTAAGTATATGGTATCTAACAACTATGCAAAAACTGGTCCACATCGGTCCATAGTTACCCAGCAAAAAAAAGCGTCGCCAAAAAAGTAATGAAAATGCTCTTTTTTTGAATCTAGAAGTGATGCAAAATTGACGCAGAAGCGATGAATTTAACATGGGCTTGTCATAGGACGGAAGTCCTCCATTTCAACAGCCGTTGCACTGAATTTGCATCACTTTTTTAGGTGTGATCCGAATTCAATGTTTTAGATGTAAATTAAAAAATTCTGTGATATTTTGTCAAATAAATAATTTTTATAATTTTTTATAATTTTCAATGGACTCTAACGCTAGTCGGAAACGTTTGACTTCAAATATTTTAAACAAATTCACAATTATTTCAGATTTGATTTAGCATTTTTTTCGACAAAATTTAATGATTTGTATCATTTTATGAATTCTTACTCTGTTTTAACCTATTTGAAACAAAAAAAGTAAAAATTACCCATTAAAAGTATGAAAAAAACCAACTTATAAAAAATTGTATTAAAAAAACTTCCTGGATAGTTAAAATGAAGGACATCATTTGGAGTGCATCTTCTGGAAGTGCTTTTAAAGTTGTGCCTTTGGAAGAACTTCCAAATTTTTTTGCTGGGTATATATAGCCCCCATATAAACCGATCCCTTGATTTGGCTTACGTAGCCCCTTGGAAGAGCAAAATTCACCCGATCCGATTGAAATTTGTAACATAGTGTTAGTATATGGTCTCTAACAACCATGCAAAAATTGGTCCACACCGGTCTTAATTATATAAGCCCCATTTAAAGCGATCCCCAGATTTGACCTCCGGAGCTATTGGAGGAGCAAAATTCATCCGATCCGTTTGAAATTTGGTACGTGGTAAAATTTGGTATATTGAGCGCTAGTATATGGCCGTTAACACCCATGCCAAAATTGGCCCATATTTTGTCAAAATTTTGTCAAAATTTTATTTTTATACAAAAAAATTTTACTTCTATAGGAAATTTTGTCAAAATTTTATTTCTATAGAAAACGTCGTCAAATTTTTTTCTATAGAAAATGTTGTCAAACTGAAATATTTACGTATTTAGTCAGCCTTTGTTTGTTTAATATATACCCCGTATGGACTAACATACAATGGAGAAGACGGTGTTAAGAAGTTTTAAGATACCTAGCCATCGGCAAGTGTTACCGCAACCCAAGTAATTCGATTGTGGATGACAGTCTTTAGTACAAGTTTCTATGCCATCCATGGTGGAGGGTACATAAGATTCGGCCTGGCCGCACTTACGGCCGTATATACTTGTTTTTTTTTTTACTCTTCACCATTACTGTGGTACAGGGTATAATAAGTTTGTGCATTTGTATGTAACCACAAGAAAGAGGAGTCTCATCGTTTAGTATACCGATCGTCTTGGAATTAAATCGATTTAGCGATGTCCGTCTGTCTGTCCGTCCGTCCGTCTATCTGTCAGTTCATATATTTTTGTGTACAAAGTATAGCTGGTTATTTCCACTCAAAGACAATTGCTATTAATTTTGGAAAAATCGGTGCAGAAATAGATATAGCAGTAGTGTAGTCAAGTGTGCCAAATTTTATTGAAATCGGTTCAGATTTAGATATATCTCCCATATATAGCTTTCGCCCGATTTACACTTATATGGCCACAGAGGGTAATGTTTTGCTCCGATTTAGTTGAAATTTTGCACAGGGAGTAGAATTAGCATTGCAGCTATGCGTGCCAAATTTGGTTGAAATCGGTTAAGATTTAGATATAGCTCCCATATATAGCTTTCGCCCGATTTACACTCATGTGACCACAGAGGTCAATTGTTTGTTCCGATTTAGTTGAAATTTTGCACAGGGAGTAGAATTAGCATTGTAGCTATGCGTGCTAAATTTGGTTGAAATCGGTTCAGATTTAGATATATCTCCCATATATAGCTTTCGCCCGATTTACACTCATATGACCACAGAGCCCATTTTTTTGCTCCGATTTAGTTGAAATTTTGCACAGGGAGTAGAATTAGTATTTTAGCTATGCGTGCCAAATTTGGTTGAAATCGGTTCAGATTTAGATATAGCTCCCACATAAAGCTTTCGCCCGATTTACACTCATATGACCACAGAGGCAAATTTTTTGCTCCGATTTAGTTGAAATTTTGCACAGGGAGTAGAAATAGCATTGTAGCTATGCGTGCCAAATTTGGTTGAAATCTGTTCAGATTTAGATATAGCTCCTATATATAGCTTTCGCCCGATTTACACTCATATGACCACAGAGGCAAATTTTTTGCTCCGATTTAGTTGAAATTTTGCACAGGGAGTAGAATTAGTATTTTAGCTATGCGTGCCAAATTTGGTTGGAATCGGTTCTGATTTAGATATAGCTCCCATATATAGCTTTCGCCCGATTTACACTCATATGACCACAGAGGCCAATTTTTAACTCCGATTTAGTTGAAATTTTGCACAGGGAGTAGAATTAGTACTGTAGATATGCGTGCCCAATTTGGTTGAATTCGGTTCAGATTTAGATATAGCTCCCATATATAGCTTTCGCCCGATTTACACTCATATGACCACAGAGGCCAATTTTTTGCTCCGATTTAGTTGAAATTTTGCACAGGGAGTAGAATTAGTATTTTAGCTATGCGTGCCAAATTTGGTTGAAATCGGTTCAGATTTAGATATAGCTTCCATATATAGCTTTAGCCCGATTTACACTCATGTGACCACAGAGGTCAATTTTTTGCTCCGATTTAGTTGAAATTTTGCACAGGGAGTAGAATTAGTATTTTAGCTATGCGTGCCAAATTTGGTTGAAATCGGTTCAGATTTAGATATATCTCCAATATATAGCTTTCGCCCGATTTACACTCATATGACCACAGAGCCCAATTTTTAACTCCGATTTAGTTGAAATTTTGCGCAGGGAGTAGAATTAGTATTATAGCTATGCGTGCCAAATTTGGTTGGAATCGGTTCTGATTTAGATATAGCTCCCATATATAGCTTTCGCCCGATTTACACTCATATGACCACAGAGGCCAATTTTTAACTCCGATTTAGTTGAAATTTTGCACTGGGAGTAGAATTAGTATTGTAGATATGCGTGCCCAATTTGGTTGAATTCGGTTCAGATTTAGATATAGCTCCCATATATAGCTTTCGCCCAATTTACACTCATATGACCACAGAGGCCAATTTTTAACTCCGATTTAGTTGAAATTTTGCACTAAGAGTAGAATTAGTATTGTAGATATGCGTGCCCCATTTGGTTGAATTCGGTTCAGATTTAGATATAGCTCCCATATATAGCTTTCGCCCGATTTACACTCATGTGACCACAGAGGTCAATTTTTGGCTCCAATTTAGTTGAAATTTTGCACAGGGAGTAGAATTAGTATTTTAGCTATGCGTGCCAAATTTGGTTGAAATCGGTTCAGATTCAGATATAGCTCCCATATATATGTTTTTCTGATTTCGACAAAAATGGTCAAAATACCAAAATTTTCCTTGTAAAATCGCCACTGCTTAGTCGAAAGGTTGTAAAAATGAATCTAATTTTCCTAAACTTCTAATGCATATATATCGAGCGATAAATCATAAACAAACTTTTGAGAAGTTTCCTTAAAATTGCTTCAGATTTAAATGTTTCCCATATTTTGTTACTAACATTGTGTTCCACCCTAGTGCATTAGCCGACTTAAATTTTTAGTCTATAGATTTTGTAGAAGTCTATCAAATTCTGTCCAGATTGAGTGATATTTAAATGTATGTATTTGGGACAAAACTTTATATATAGCCCCCAACACATTTGACGGATGTGATATGATATCGAAAATTTAGATCTACAAAGTGGTGCAGGGTATAATATAGTCGGCCCCGCCCGACTTTGGACTTTCCTTAATTGTTTTATTAAATTTAGGACACAATTTTTGTAAATTTGCGCCCCTCCGTTAAAGTCGGATGTCTTTGAACTAAGGCAAATTTTCCTTAAAGTAGTGAAATACATTTTTTATTTAAAGAAACCGTCCTTAAATTAAGTGAAATATTGAATCTTTAGATTTAATATTAAAACGCTTCAAATATAGGCTAAGACTTATTTTGAAGATTTTGGATTGGGGGATTTAATTTTATTGATCCTAGATTAAAAAAAAAACATATTCACTAACTTATAATACCCTGTTCCACAGTGTGGAGCAGGGTATAAAAAATTATTTCAAAGATGCCGCATCTTTGACCCGGAATCAGTACCAAAATTCTTAATATTGACCGATATGTAACGATGTTTGTGTGATTATTAGAGGGCATATACTAACATCACGTACCAAATTTCAATCTCATCGGATTAAATTTGCTCTTCCAAGACAAATCTGGGTGGTCGGTTTATATGAGGGCTATATCTAACGGTGGTGTTTTGATATGGCCCAGTGGCATACCATTGGACCTACGTCTATAACAACTATTTATACCAAGTTTCAAGTCCTATCGACTTGTTTCGTTTGGAAAGTTTTTTTTTGTGTTTTTGTTTTTTTCCTCAAAACCATAGTACATTCAATGAATATTCCATAGAATTAAACTATCGATATATACATTTGATCTCTTGTATTTCATTTTCAATATATGTATTTATATTTTATGGCCTTAAGGTCTTTTTCGAAATATTTTTAATTTATATTTGATTATTTCCATTTGTACTGCTTGTTCATATAAATGTTCGATTGTGAAACAAACCAATATTTGATTTAAAACGTGCATATATTTGAATGTGCTCATTTCTAATACAGATCCTTAGTAAGAATTTCCACACATCCCTGTGTGAATACGATTTGCAAACAAACAAAAAACGAACACAAAAACATTTATTAGAGTGGGTCGTCCGAAGGAAATTATTATCTTGTGCCACTAGTGATTGGGGGTATGCTAACTTTGTCATTCAGATTGTAACGCAGAGAAATAAAAAGCAACCAGCAGCGAATTTTTATACGATTTCTATCCCGTTACCAGTTTTTATACTATAGCCCAGATTTTGGTAAGACTCCCATATATACAGATGAACCGATTTTACTTCTTGAGAGGATAGAAGTCCCTCTGTTCCTCCAAATTGCTGGAACTTAAAAGTAAAAAGTATTTACGGACGTAAGTTCGGCCAGGCCGAATCTTATGCACCCTCCACCATGGATTACGTAGAAACTTCTACTAAAGACGGTCATCCACAATTGAATTAACCCAAGTAATCGATGGCAAGGCATCTTAAATCTTCTTAACATCATCTTCTAAATTGTAAGTTAGTCTATACGGCATATATATTAGGTACAAGAAAGGTCGATTAAATACATATATATTCAGTTCTTGACCGGTATATATAGGGAAGAAATAATTACGAACCGATATGAACTTTTGTGGGGTAATTATAGAGCCAGATATGAAATATGGGCGTTGCTTTATATGGAGGCTATACACAATTATGAACACGAGTCTACCAAAAATGGCAGATTTTTTACTGTTTGGTAGATTGGTATAATTCTTGGTGTTTTGGAAGATAAATCTGGGTGGCCGGTTTATATGAGGGCTATACCTAACGGTGATGTTTTGATATGGCCCAGTGGCATACCATTGGGCCTACGTCTATAACAACTATTTATACCAAGTTTCAAGTCCTATCGACTTGTTTCGTTTGGAAAGTTTTTTTAGTTTTTTTTAGTTTTGGAAGATTTTGCAAAATATTCCTCTCCAACTATGAAATGCCTCATAAATTTTCTATAGAAATAACATTTTGAGAACATTTTTTACAGAAATATAATTTTGACAAAATTTTCTATAGAAATAAAATTTTGACAAAATTTTCAATAGAAATAAATTTCTTACAACATTTTCTACGTCAATAAAATTTTGACAAAATTTTCTACGTCAATAAAATTTTGGTAGATTATTTTTGGCTCGAGTGGCAATCTGTGATTAGGGATCGGTTCATCTGGGGGCTATATATAACTATAGATCGATACGGACCAATTTTGGCATGTTTGTTATATACTAGCGCAATGTACCAAATTTCAACCGGATTGAATGGATTTTGCTCCTTCAAGAGCCTCCGGAGGTCAAATAAGGGGATCGGTTTGTATGGGGGCTATATATAATTATGCACCGAAATGGACCAATTCTTGCATGGTTGTTAGAGACCATATACTAACACCACGTACCAAATTTCAACCGGATCAAATAAATTTTGCTCCTGCAAGAGGCTCGGGAGGACAAATCTGGGGATCGGTTTATATCGGGGCTATATATAATATTGGACCGATGTAGACCAATTTTTGCATGGGTGTTTGAGGCCATATATTAACACCACCTACCAAATTTCAACCGAATCGGATGAATTTTGCTCTTCCAAGGGGCTCCGGAGGTCAAATCTGGGGATCGGTTTATATGGGGGCTATATATAATTATGGACCGATATGGACCCATTTTTGCATGGTTGTTAGAAACCATATACTAACACCACGTACTAAGTTTCAACCGTATCGGATGAATTTTGCTCCTCCAAGAGGCTCCGGAGGTCAAATATGGGGATCGGTTTATATGGGGGCTATATATAATTATGCACCGATATGGACCAATTCTTGCATGGTTGTTAGAGACCATATACTAACACCACGTACCAAATTTCAACCGGATCAAATAAATTTTGCTCCTGCAAGAGGCTCGGGAGGTCAAATCTGGGGATCGGTTTATATGGGGGCTATATATAATTACTAACCGATGTGGACCAATTTTTGCATGGGTGTTTGAGGCCATATATTAACACCACCGACCAAATTTCAACCGAATAGGATGAATTTTGCTCTTCCAAGGGGCTCCGGAGGTCAAATCTGGGGATCGGTTTATATGGGGGCTATATATAATTATGGACCGATATGGACCAATTTTTGCATGATTGTTAGAAATCATATACTAACACCACGTACTAAGTTTCAACCGTATCGGATGAATTTTGCTCCTCCAAGAGGCTCCGGAGGTCAAATATGGGGATCGGCTTATATGGGGGCTATATAATTATGGACCGATATGGACCAATTTTTGCATGGTTGTTAGAAATCATATACTAACACCACATCCCAAATTTCAACCGGATCAAATAAATTTTGCTCCTGCAAGAGGCTCGGGAGGTCAAATCTGGGGACCGGTTTATATGGGGTATATATATAATTATGGACCGATGTAGACCAATTTTGGCATGGGTGTTTGAGACCATATATTAACACCACCTACCAAATTTCAACCGAATCGGATGAATTTTGCTCTTCCAAGGGGCTCCGGAGGTCAAATCTGGGGATCGGTTTATATGGGTGCTATATATAATTGTGAACCGTTATGGACCAATTTTTTCATGGTTGTTAGAAACCATATACTAACACCACGTACTAAGTTTCAACCGTATCGGACGAATTTTGCTCCTTCAAGAGCCTCCGTAGGTCAAATATGGGGATCGGTTTATATGGGGGCTATATATAATTATGGACCGATATGGACCAATTTTTGCATGGTTGTTAGAGACCATATACCAACACCATGTACCAAATTTCAGCCGGATGGGATGGAATTTCCTCCTCTTAGAGGCTCTGCAAACCAAATCTGGGTATCGGTTTATGTGGGGGCTATATATAATTAATAACCGATGTGGGCCAATTCTTGCATGGTTGTTAAAGACCATAAACCAAAACCGTGTACCAAATTTCAGCCGGATCAGATCAAATTTGCTTCTCTTAGAGGATACGCAAGCCAAATCTGGGGGTTGGGTTTATATGGGATCTATATAAAATTATGAGCCGATATGGACCAATTTTTGCATGTTTATTAGAGACCATATACTAACACCATGTACCAAATTTCAGCCATATCGGATGAAATATGCTTCTTTTAGAGGCTTTGCAAGCCAAATCTGGGGGTCCGTTTATATGGGGGCTATACGTAAACATGAACCGATGTGGCCCATCTGCAATACCATCGGACCTACATCAACAACAACTACCCAGCAAAAAAAGCGTCGCCAAAAAAGTATTGCAAATGTTCTTTTTCGATCCGGAAGTGGTGCATAATTTACGCAGAAGCGATGAGTTTAACATGGGGCTTGGCATAGGACGGAAGTCCTCCATTTCAACAGCCGTTGCACTGAATTTGCATTACTTCTTTAGGTGTAATCCGAATTCAGTGTTTTGGATGTAAATTAAAAAATTCTGTGATATTTTGTCAAATAAATAATTTTTATAATTTTTTATAATTTTTAATGGTTTCTAACGCTTGTCGGAAATGTTTGATCTCAAATATTTTCAAAAATTCACAATTTTTTCAGATTGAATTTAGCATTTTTTTCGACAAAATTTAAATGATTTGTACCATTTTATAAATTCTGTGAACAAATCAAGTTATAAAAAAAATTGAATTAAAATAACTTCATGGGTAGTTAATATAAAGAACATCAATGGAAGTGCATCTTCTGGAAGTGCTTTTAAAGTTGTACCTTTGGAAGAACTTCCAAATTTTTTTGCTGTGTACATGTGCTAAGTTTTCAATTCGATAGATTGTTTCGTTCGGAAGTTAGCGTAATTTCAACAGCTGGACGGACGGGGTCTTAGAGCAATATTTCGATGTGTTACAAATGGATCTATATCTAAAACAAGTATACACGGCTGTAAGTTCGGCCTTGCCGAAGCAGATGTACCCACCACCATGGACGTACCAAATTCCAACCGAATGGGAAGAATTTTGCCCTTCCAAGGGGCTCTGGAGGTCAAATCTGGGGATCGGTTTTTATGGGGGCTATATATAATTATGGACCGATGTGGGCCAATTTTTGCATGGTTATTACAGACCATATACTTACACCATGTACCAAATTTCAGCCTGATCGAATGAAATTTGCTTCTCTTAGAGGCTCCGAAAGCCAAATGGGGGGCTCGGTTTATATTTGCACGGTTGTTAGAGACCATATACTAACACCATGTACCAAATTTCAGCCGGATCGGATGAAATTTGCTTCTCTTAGAGGGTCTGCAAGCCAAATTTGGGGGTCCGTTTATATGGGGGCTATACGTAAAAGTGGACCGATATGGCCCATTTGCAACACCATCCGACCTACATCAATAACAACTACTTGTGCCAAGTTTCGAGTCGACGGACGGACATGCCAAGATCGATTCAGAATTTCGCCACGGCCCAGAATATATATACTTTATGGGGTCTTAGAGCAGTATTTCGATGTGTTACAAACGGAATGACAAAGTTAATATACCCCCATCCTATGGTGGAGGGTATAAAAAAATGGATTCATGATGCAGAATCTGATGTAGTCTCCATATGTAGAAACTTTAATTAAATTTCGGTTATCGTATTATTTGAACCGATCTTCTTAAAATGAAATGAAATTGTATATATTTCAAAGAAGCTCTGTGGCTATACATGATGGTGGGTATTAACCCAGCAAAAGAATTTGGAAGTTCTTCCAAAGGCACAACTTTAAAAGCATTTCCAGAGGATGCACTCCTCCTCGAGCGATAAATCATAAATAAACTTTTGTGAAGTTTTCTTAAAATATCTTCAGATTTAAATGTTTCCCATATTCTTTTACTAACATTGTGTTCCACCCTATTGCATTAGCCGACATAAATTTTGAGTCTATAGATTTTGTAGAAGTCTATCAAATTCTGTCCACATCGAGTGATATTTAAATGTATGTATTTGGGACAAACCTTTATATATAGCCCCCAACACATTTGACGGATGTGATATGGTATCGAAAATTTAGATCTACAAAGTGGTGCAGGGTATAATATAATCGGCCCCGCCCGACTTTAGACTTTCCTTACTTGTTTTCTATAGAGTCTTGACCAAACTTTTCATAGAAATAAAATCTTGACAAAATTTTCTATAAAAATAAACTTTTCTGTAGAAATATTTTTTTTTTATAGAAATTTGATAATTTTATTTCCTTAAAATTTTGAGAAATTTTTCTATAGAAATAATATTTTGAGAAATTTTTCTATAGAAAGAGAAGAAAGAAATTTTGAGAAAGTTTTCTACAAAAATAAAATTTTGAGAAAATTTTCTATAATAATAAAAATTTAAGAAAAAACAAGTATATACGGCCGCAAGTTCGGCCAGGCCGAATCTTATGTACCCACCACCATGGATTGCGTAGAAACTTCTACGAAAGACTATCATCGACAATCGAATTACTTGGGTTGTGGTATCTTAAAACTTCTTAACATCGTTTTCTAAATTGTGATTTAGTCCATACATGGTATATATTAGACAAAAAAAGTTAAGTTAAGGTAAGTCTACAAATAATTACGAATCGATATTGACTTTTTGTATGTAGAGAGCCAGAATTGAAATATGGGGATCGCTTATATGGCGGCTATATACAATTATGAACTTGATATGGACCAATTTGTGATTGGGGATCGATTTATCTGAGGGCCATATATAACTATAGACCGGGAGCTATATATAATTATGGACTGATAGGAACCAATTCCTTCATGGTTGTTGGATACCATATACTAACATCACGTACCAAATTCCAACCGAATGGGAAGAATTTTGCTCTTCTCTGGAGGTCAAATCTGGGGATCGGTTTATATGGGGCCTATATATAATTATGGACCGATATCGACCAATTTTTGCATTGGAGTTTGAGGCCATATATTAACACCACGTACCAAATTTCAACTGAATCAAATGAATTTTGGTCTTCCAAGAGGTTCCGGAGGTCAAATCTGGTGATCGGTTTATATGGTGGCTATATATAATTATGAACCGATGTGGACCAATTTTTGCATGGTTGTTAGAGACCATATACTAACATCACGTACCAAATTTCAGCCGGATCGGATGAAATTTGCTTCTCTTAGAGGCCTCGCAAGCCAAATCGGGGGACCGGTTTATATGGGGGCTATATATAATTATGGACCGATGTGGACCAATTTTTGCATGGTTGCTAGAGACCATATACTAACACCATGTTCCAAATTTCAGCCGGATCGGATGAAATTTACTTCTCTTATAGGCCTCGCAAGCCAAATCGGGGGATCGGTTTATATTATATATAATTATGGACCGATGTCGACCAATTTTTGCAAGGTTGTTAGAGACCATATACTAACACCATGTACCTAATTTCAGCCGGATCGGATGAAATTTGCTTTTCTTAGAGGCCTCGCAAGCCAAATCGGGGGATCGGTTTATATGGGGGCTATATATAATTATGGACCGATGTGGACCAGTTTTTGCATGGTTGTTAGAGACAATATACTGACACCATGTACCAAATTTCAGCCGGATCGGATGAAATTTGCTTCTCTTAGGGGCCTCGCAAGCAAAATCGGGGGATCGGTTTATATGGGGGCTATATATAATTATTGACCGATGTGGACCAATTTTTGCATGGTTGTCAGAGACCATATACCAACACCATGTACCAAATTTCAGCCGGATCGGATGAAATTTGCTTCTCTTAGAGGCCTTGCAAGCCAAATTTTGGGTTCCGTTTATATGGGGGCTATACGTAAAAGTGGACCGATATGGCCCATTTGCAATACCATCCGACCTACATCAATAACAATTACTTGTGCCAAGTTTCAAGTCGATAGCTTGTCTCGTTCGGAAGTTAGCGTGATTTCAACAGACGGACGGACGGACGGACATGCTCAGATCTACTCAGAATTTCACCACGACCCAGAATATATATACTTTATGGGGTCTTAGAGCAATATTTCGATGTGTTACAAACGGAATGACAAAGTTAATATACCCCCCATCCTATGGTGGTGGGTATAAAAATTTTTGAAAATTTTCTATAGAAAGAAAAGAAAGAAATTTTCTATAAATATACAATTTTGAGAAAGTTTTCTACAGAAATAAAATTTTGAGAATATATTCTATAGAAAAAAAAAATTTAAGAAAATTTTCTATAAAAATAAAATTTGGAGAAAAATTTCTATAGAATTAAAATTTTGAAAAGATTTTCTATAGAAATAAAATGTTTCCAAATGAGATTTTTTTTGGTACATTTTTCTGCAAATTTTGGTAGATTATTTTTTGCACGAGTGGCAACCAAGAACCTAACCCATGTTAATATTTTCAAATATAAATATCATATATAGCGAAGTATACTTTCAGGCGTATATAGACAACATGTTGAACATTGCTAAATCCCCAATACGAATTGTTTATGGATTTTAGAACAGATTATAGATATTGTTGATTGTTCTACCTTAGGTCCCCCGCAAGCTACCAATTCACTTCGACGACCATAATAATGGTATTGTAGATAGAAGGATCTAAATGTGCTTAAATGTTTTACCTGTATGAAAGCTTAGAGCAGATTTTCCAAATAAACGAGCACACACTCACAGAGAGATAGGTAAATCATATATACACTCGCACACACCAACAGGTATTTGTCTTTGCGAGTATATTTGATATTAAAGGATTTTTAATTACAATGTGCATTTTATTGCCTTGAAGGCAAAAACGAAAATAAATGAATTTTATTTCTCATCTCAAAAATGCTCTAAAACAAAATTACACACACACCCATATATATATACTGAGAGATATACATATGCACGTATGTAGATATATATATATATATTTACTCACAGAACTAGATAAACACACACACACAAACCTATGGATATGCAATGGAAATCAGTATTGCAAGGATCATATGGGACATAAATGTGTGAACGTGCCTAGACCAAAATACATTATTTATTATCCATTCAAATAAAATGTTCTTTTTCAACAATGTATTTTCGTTGGTGTATGTGTGTGTATGTGTGCGACTGTCTCTCTCTCTCTCTCGCTCTCGCTCTCTCTTTCCATCTCCATACTCGTAAGTGTTTGTTACTATGGTTGGAGTATAAACGAATGAACGTCTATCTAAATAACAAATAAATTCATTTTCCGGCAGTATTTAATAAAAATGTGTAGAAAATTAATTAAAATTTATTTATTTGATTTCATTTGGTCACATACCAATGACTATAAGTCTACAAGCTTATATGTGCGTTGTAAGCCTGTATCTGTGTGTGTGTGTGTGTGTGTTCACATACATACGTATATATTTTAGAAGGAAATAATCAGTGATATTGATTGTGTTTTGTAAGTAAACTTCAAATAAAGTTGTTTATATTACAAACAAAATAACTTATTTAGTTAAATTTATTTATTCATATATCATAGCTGTGTGGATGAGTGTTGTAGGTATATAAATGTAATTGCTTTCAAGAAAATTTACTAAGGAAATTAAATCTAGAATAAATATAAATCGAATAGTTAAGAAAGGCCCAAGTTCGATTAGATTGAACTACATTACGTCTTTAGCCAGAGGTTCAGCAGAACTACGGTATCCTTAATCGACCAAGCAGCTGCGTATTCAAAAAGACATTGGAAATGGATTCGGAAATGGTAAAAAATTGGTTTGTGATAATTTGTTGGGTTGTCGATGGCCACTAGAGTGACCGCAACTTGTATGGGGCAAAAAAAATGTCGGAACCTTGTTCACCTTAACCCGACAAAATGAATCCCTTTTCCAGATATTGGAATAGCCAAAATTTGAGCCCGATTAAACGACGTTAACACGTGCCGCTCGTCGCTCAAAATTTGAAAAAAAAAACGAATGTTTTGGCTATCCCAATATCTGGAAAGGGGATTCGTTTTGTGGGGTTAAGGCGAACAAGATTCCGACATTTTTTTGTGCCCCATATAAGTTGCGGTCACCCTAATGGCCACGTATCTGAAAATTTCATAACATTTGCTTCTAAATTGCAATTTTATTGGCTGCATATTAAAGTTTATATTGCCATATAAATGTATTAAAATCTGAACCGATTTGAACAACATTTTTTAACCCCCCAAAAATTGTGTACAATTAAAATTTAAATCAGCTAATGACCACGAACGAAACATATTGTCAGTAAAAAACAAGTAAGGAAAGTCTAAAGTCGAGCGGGGATGCTATATATAAAAGTTTCTCACAAATACATACATTTAAATCTGACTCGATTTGGACAAAATTTGTTAGACTTCTACAAAATCTATAGACTTGAAATTTAAGTTGGCCAAAGCCCTAGGGTGGAACACAATGCTAGTAATAATAATACCCTGTTCTATAGTGTGGCGCAGGGTATAAAAATATGGGAAATATTTAAATCTGAAGCAATTTTTATGAAAGATTATGTAATTTAAATTGTTGGACATACAATTTACACAATATTAAGAACAAAATTTTTAGAATATTGAAATTTTAATTAAAAGAAAGTTTATAAAGGGTGATACGGTCAAAAGTTGGTCAAGGGAAAACGCGTGTAAATCGGTGAAATCGTTTATTTAAAAAATCAAATCAAATTTCCTTTTCAAGTTCAATTAGTATAACATTCAGGAAAAATATTCAGTTAGGCTTTCGCTTTTCCAAATCCGAATTGCCGGGCCTCACGCTTGACACCTGCCATCAGATTTTGTATAGCCATCTTGTCCACCTTCTTCGCCGCAGAAAGCCAGTTTGCCTTGAACTACTGCTCGTCCTTAGCAGTTTTTTTGGTCTTCTTTAGGTTCCGCTTGACAATAGCCCAGTATTTCTCAATTGGGCGGAGCTCTGGAGTGTTGGGAGGGTTCTTGTACTTGGGAACCACCTGCCCGTTGTTGGCGGCGTACCACTCCAAGGCCTTTTTACCGTAATGGTAAGATGCCAAATCCAGCCAAAACAGTACGGAACAACCGTGTTTCTTCAGGAAAGGCAGCAGACGTTTATTCAAACACTCTTTCACGTAAATTTCTTGGTTGACAGTCCCGAAAGCTATGAAAATGCTGCTTTTCAAGCCACAGGTACAGATGGCTAGCCAAACCAGAATTTCTTTGCGAACTTTGACAGTTTTATGTGCTTGAAAATATCTGTTAACTTTCCCCTTCCTTTTGCCGTATAAAACTCCTGTCCCGGAAGCCGCTTGTAGTCGGCTTTGACGTAGGTTTCGTCGTCCATTACTACGAAGTCAAACTTCGTCAGCATCGTCGTGTACAGCCTCCGGGATCGCGCTTTGGCCGTCGTATTTTGTTTATCATCGCGATTTGGAGTCACTCACTACCTTCTTGTAAGTCGATAGTCCGGCTCGTTTTTTGGCTCGATGCACGGTTGTAGACGATACACCCAGCTTTTTTGCGGCATCTCGGAGAGAGAGGTTAGGGTTTCGCTTCAAACTACCGGCAACTCTCTTTGTCGTCCCAGCGGCTTCCGGTTTTCGATTTCCCCCCGATCCAGACTTCCTGGCTGTCGACAAACGTTCCCCAAACACTTTAATTACATTTGTAACGGTTGATTTGGCAACTTTTAGCGATTTTGCCAGCTTTGCGTGCGAGTAGCTCTGATTTTCGCGATGCCCGAGCAAAATTTTGATACGCTGCTCTTCTTGCTAGGACGGCATTTTGACAACTGAAGAGTGAATTCCAAAATCAAAATAGGACCAACATTCTACACACACACACCTTCAAAATGAGGAGTGTTCAGGTTTTTTAAATGCAAAATTGAAAGAAATACGTCAAGTTTATATTGACCAAATTTTGACCGTATCACCCTTTAATATTTTTTCAAAACAATTTATACCATAGGATGGGGGGTATATTAACTTTGTCATTCCGTTTGTAACACATTGAAATATTGCAATTAAAATTTAAATCAGCTAACAGGAACGAAATGTAATGTCAGTAAAAAACAAGTATATACGGCCGTAAGTTCGGCCAGGCCGAAGCTTATGTACCCACCACCATGGATTGCGTAGAAACTTCTACTGAAGACTGTCATCCACAATCGAATTACTTGGGTTGGGTAACACTTGCCGATGACAAGGTATTTTAAAACCTCCTAACAGCGTCTTCTAAATTGCAAGGTAGTCCATACGTATTATATATTAAGGTGAGTACTAAGTTCGAGTTTAGCCGCTAAAATCGCTAAAGTGAAAACTGAATCAGTAAGAACAAGTATATACTGCCGTAAGTTCGGCCAGGCCGAATCTTATGTACCCTCCACCATGGATTGCGTAGGAACTTCTACTAAAGGCTGTCATCCACAATCGAATTACTTGGGTTGCGATAACACTTGCCGAGGACAAGGTATCGTAAAACTTTCTAACACTGTCTTCTAAATTGTAAGTTAGTCCATAAGGGGTATATATTAAACAAAAAAAAGGCCGATTAAATACGTATATAATTCAGTTTGACAAAATTTTCTATAGAAATAAAAACTTGACACAATTTTCTATAGAAATAAAATGTTGACAAAATTTTCTATGGAAGTAAAATGTTGACAAAATTTTCTATAGAAATAAAATGTTGACAAAATTGTCTATAGAAATAAAATGTTGACAAAATTTTCTACAGAAATAATTTTTTTACAAAATTTTCTATAGAAATAAAATTTTGACAAAATTTTCTATGGAAATAAAATGTTGACAAACATTGCTATAGAAATAAACTTTTTACAAAACTTTCTATAGAAATGAAATTTTGACAAAACTTTCTATAGTAATAAAATTTGACAATTTTTACATGGCTGTTAGAGGCCATATACTAACGAAATGTACCAAATTTCAACCGCATCGGATGACTTTTGCTCCTCCAAGAGGCTCCGGAGGTCAAATCTGGGGATCGGTTTATATGGGAGCTATATATAATTGTGGACCGATATGGACCAATTTTTGCATGGTTGTTAGAGACCATATACTAACACCACGTACTAAATTTCAATTGGATCGGATGAATTTTGCTCATCCAAGAGGCTCCAGAGTTCAAATCTGGGGATCGGTTTATATGGGAGCTATATATAATTATGGACCGATATTGACCAATTTTTGCATGCTTGGTAGAGACCGTATACTAACATCAGGTACCCAATTTCAAACGGATCGGATGAATTTTGCCCCTCCAAGAGGCTCCGGAGGTCAAATCTGGGGATCGGTTTATATGGGAGCTATATATAATTATGGACCGATATGGACCAGTTTTTGCATGGTTGTTAGAGACCATATACTAACACCACGTACCAAATTTCAATCGGGTAGGATGAAGTTTGCTCCTCCAAGAGGCTCCGGAGGTCAAATCTGGGGATCGGTTTATATGGGAGCTATATATAATTATGGACCGATATTGACCAATTTTTGCATGCTTGTTAGAGACCGTATACTAACATCAGGTACCCAATTTCAAACGGATCAGATGAATTTTGCCCCTCCAAGAGGCTCCGGAGGTCAAATCTGGGGATCGGCTTATATGGGAGCTATATATAATTATGGACCGATATGGACCAGTTTTTGCATGGTTGTTAGAGACCATATACTAACACCACGTACCAAATTTCAATCGGGTAGGATGAAGTTTGCTCCTCCAAGAGGCTCCGGAGGTCAAATCTGGGGATCGGTTTATATGGGAGCTATATATATTTATGGACCGATATGGACCAATTTTTGCATGGTTGTTAGAGACCGTATACTAACATCAGGTATCAAATTTCAACCGGATCGGATGAATTTTGCCCATCCAAGAGGCTCCGGAGGTCAAATCTGGGGATCGGTTTATATGGGGGCTATATATAATTATGGAGCGATGTGGACCAATTTTTGCATGGTTGTTAGAGACAATATACTAACACCACGTACCAAATTTCAGACGGATCGGATAAAATTAGCTTCTCTTAGAGGCTCCGCAAGCCAAATTTGGGGGTCCGTTTATATGGGGGCTATACGTAAAAGTGGACCGATATGGACCAATTTTTGCATGGTTGTTAGAGACCATATACTAACACCATGTACCAAATTTCAGCCGGATCGGATGAAATTTGCTTCTCTTAGAGCAATCTCAAGCCAAATTTGGGGGTCCGTTTATATGGGGGCTATACGTAAAAGTGGACCGATATGGCCCATTTGCAATACTATCTGACCTACATCAATAACAACTACTTGTGCCAAGTTTCAAGTCGATAGCTTGTTTCGTTCGGAAGTTAGCGTGATTTCAACAGACGGACGGACGGACGGACATGCTCAGATCGACTCAGAATTTCACCACGACCCAGAATATATATACTTTATGGGGTCTTAGAGCAATATTTCGATGTGTTACAAACGGGATGACAAAGTTAATATACGCCCATCCTATGGTGGAGGGTATAAAAAGTCATAAAAGTATACATATTTGTTGCAAATTTTTTTATAACTTGATGGGGAAAAGCCCAAAGCAAATTTTCACAAGGTTTGTATTCCTTAAAATGGATTATTAGTGAAAAGTAATCGTGAAAAAATGACAATTTTAGCGGCTAAACTCGAACTTAATACCCACCTTTAAACTAAACAAGTATATACAGCACTAAGTTCGGCCGGGCCGAATCTTAAATACCCACCACCATGAACCAAATATTAGGGTTTCCTTTGAAATTTCAGGAGGGCTTGAGGACACTTCCGGAAGATAAATTTAAAGATTTCACCTATGAGGACTATATCAGATTCTGGATTTATAAGAACCATTTTTGTTTGAGTTTTAGAGGAATCATTAACATCTCTTGTGAGTGTGCAAGAAAATTATAAAATAACGTCTTGATTTGAAATCTTAAATCTGTAGAAGTAAAATCTGGAAATTTTACATTGAGTTTCAAGCAATTTTCATGATCACTGCACATTCTACACCCTCAAGAAGTGAAGTCGGTCTATATGGAGGCATTACCAAATGGACCGATAAAAACATAATCCGATACACGTTTTTGTGAGCCTAAAATACCAGAATATTTACAATTTCAGGCAAATCAGATAGAAACTACGGTTTCTAGAAACCCAAGGAGTTAAATCGGGAGATCGTTCTTATGGGGGCTATACTAAAATATGGACCGATACTCACCGTTTTCGGCACACCTCTTTATGACCCGAAAATACCTCTAGATTTCCAATTTCAGGCAAATAGCATAAAAACTTCGGATTCTAGAAGCCCAAGAAGTAAAATCGGGAAATCGGTCTATATGGGGGCTATACCAAAATACGGAGCGATACTCACCATTTTCGGCACATCTATTTAGGGTCCTAAAATACCTCTAGATTTCCAATTTCAGACAAATTGGATAAAAACTACGGTTTCTATAAGCCCAAGACCTCAAATCGGGAGGTCGTTTTATATGGAGACCATACCAAAACATAGACCGATACTCACAATTTTTGGCACACGCATTTGTGGTCCTACAATACCTCTAGGTTTCCAATTTCTGGTAAATTGAATAAAAACTGCGGTTTCTATAAGCCCAAGAAGTAAAATCGGGAGATCGGTCTATATGGGGGCTATACCAAAATACTCACCATTTTTGGCACACCTCTTTATGGTCATAAAATACCTCTAGATTTCAAATTTCAGGCAAAAAATAAGCCCAAGACCCCAAATCGGAGGTCGGTTTATATGGGGACTATATCAAAACCTGGACCGATATACCCCATCTTTGAACTTGACCTGCCTGCAGACAAAAGACGAGCTTGTGCAAAATTTCAGCACGATTGCTTCATTATTGAAGACTGTAGCGTGATTACAACAGACAGACAGACAGACGGACAGACGGACAGACGGACATCGTTATATCGTCTTAGAATTTCTCCCTGATCAAGAATATATATACTTTATATAGTCGGAAATCGATATTTCGATGTGTTACAAACGGAATGACAAGCTTATTATACCTCCGTCACCATTCTATTGTGGTGGGTATAACAAGTCCGATTAAATACGTATATAATTAAGTGTGACAAAATTTTGTATAGAAATAACATTTTGATAAAATTTTCTATAGAAATAAAAAGTTGACAAGATTTTCTATAGAAGAAAAATTTGGACAAAAATTTCTATAGAAGTAAAATTTTGACAAAATTTTCTATAGAAATAACATTTTGACACAATTTTCAATAGAATTAAAATTTTGACAAAATTTTCAATAGAATTAAAATGTTGACAACATTTTCTATAGAAATAAAATTTTGCCAAAATTTTCTATAGAAATAAAATTTTGCCAAAGTTTTCTATAGAAATAAAGTTTGACAAAATTTTCTATAGGAATAACATTTTGAAAAAATTTTCTATAGAAATAAAATTTTGAAAAAATTTTCTATAGAAATAAAATTTTGGTAGATTATTTTTGTCTCGAGTGGCAACCATGATTATGAACCGATATTTACCAATTTTTGTGTGTTTGGGGATCGGCTATATATAACTATAGACCCATATGGACCAAATTTGGCATGGTTATTAGCGGCCACATACTAACAACACGTTGCCAATTTCAACCGAATCGGATGACTTTTGCTCCTCCAAGAGGTTCCGTAGGTCAAATCTGGGGATCGATTTATATGAGGGCTATATATAATTATAGACCGATATGGACCAATTTTTGTGTGATTGGGGATCGGCTATATATATAACTATAGACCCATATGGACCAAATTTGACATGGTTATTAGCGGCCACATACTAACACCACATACCAAATTTCAACCGGATCGGATGAATTTTGCCCTATTATAGGTCAAATCTGGGGATCGGTTTATATGGGGGCTATATATAATTATTGACCGATATGGACCATTTTTTGCATGGTTGTTAGAGACTAATACCATGTATTAGTATATGGTCTCGGATGAAATTGCATCTCTTAGAGGCTCCGCAAACCAAAACTGGGGATCGGTTTATATGGGGGCTATATATAATTATGGACCGATTTGGACCAATTTGTGCATGGTTATGAGAGACCATATAGTAACACCATGTATCAAATTTCAACCGGATCGGATGAATTTTGCTCCTCCACGTGGCTCCGAAAGCCAAATCTGAGCGTCGGTTTATATGTGGGTTACACGTAAAAGTGGTCAGATATGGCCCATTGGCAATACCGTCCGACCTACATCAATAACAAGTACTTGGGCAAAGTTTCAAGTCGATAGCTTGTTTCGTTCGGAAGTTAGCGTGATTTCAACAGTCGGACGGACGGACATGCTCAGATCGACTCAGAATTTCACCACGACCCAGAATATATATACTTTATGGGGTCTTAGAGCAATATTTCGATGTGCTACAAATGGAATGACAAAGTTAAACGCCCCATCCTATGGTGGAGGATATAAAAAGGCCGATTATATACGTATGTAATTAAGTTTGAAAAAATTTTTTATAGAAATAAAATTTTGATAAAAGTTTCTATAGAAATAAAATTTTGACAAAATAAAATTTTGACAACATTTTCTATAAAAGTAAAATTTTGACAAAATGTTCTATAGAAATAAAATTTTAACAAAATTTTCTATAGAAATAAAATTTTGTCAAAATTTTCTATGGAAATAAAATTTTGACAAAAATTTCTATAGAAGTAAAATTTTGACTAAATTTTCTATAGAAATAACATTTTGACAAAATTTTCTATAGAAATAAAATTTTGCCAAAATTTCATATAGAAATAAAGTTTGACAAAATTTTCTATAGAAATGAAATTTTGGTAGATTATTTTTGTCTCGAGTGGCAACCATGATTATGAATCGATATAGACCAATTTTTTTGTGATTGGGGATCGGCTATATATAACTATAGACCGATATGGACCAAATTTGGCATGGTTATTAGCAGCCACATACTAACACCACGTTGCAAATTTCAACCGGATCGGATGAATTTTGCTTCTACAAGAGACTCCGGAGATCAAATCTGGGGATCGGTATATGTGGGGGCTATATATAATTATGGACCGATATCGACCAATTCGTGTCCATATCGTGTTTGTTAGAGACCACACTCTAACACCACGTACTAAATTTCAACCGGATCGGATGAATTTTGCTCCTCCAAAAGGCTCCGGAGGTCAAATCTGGGGATCGGTTTATATAGGGGCTATATATAATTATGGACCGATATGGACCAATTTTTGCATGGTTGTTAGAGACCATATACTAACACCACGTACCAAATTTCAACCGGATCGGATAAATTTGGCTCCTCTAATAGGCTCCAGAGGTCAAATCTGGGGATCGGTTTATATTGGGACTATATATAATTGTGGACCGATATAGACCAATTTTTGCATGGTTATTAGAGACCATATACTAATACCATGTATTAGTATATGGTATCGGATGAAATTGCTTCTCTTAGAGGGACCGCAAACCAAATCTGGGGATCAGTTTATATGGGGGCTATATATAATTATGAACCGATATGGAGCAATTTTGGCATGGTTGTTAGAGTTCATATACTAACTATATACTAATAAAAATACTTCAAGTGCAGTTAAAATACAGAACATCGTTGGGAGGACATTTTTAGAAAGTTGTGCCCTTAGAACAAGTTCCACTGGGAAATGATAGCGAAAAATTGAAGAATCCAGTAAATATATAAAGGTGGCCATAATAGATATATCCTATATTTATGTTATTCATCTTAGAGGTAAGAGAAAATTTTTGTAAATTTCTATGTCCTAATAATTACGCTACAAATCATCTATATTAGGTATGAAATTTTTTCAGTGTGTATTGTATATGCGTTTATATATTCGGTTGGCTGCAGTTGAATATCGTCACTTGTTAATAGCCAACGCATAAATCCGACCTACAATACGATACTTACTCACTCACACATTTGCTTTTGTCCTTCCATCTGTGTTTCCGCTCGTCTGTATCTGTCTGTATGCGGTTGATTTAGTCGACTTTATAACCATTTTTTCCACCATTTGTTAGGAAAATTAAGCGGGTTACCCAACCAGACCGGCTGACGTTTGGTTTACTCGACTGTTGCTGCTGATGTTGTTGGTGTTGGTGTTGTTGCTGGTTTGTTTGTTGATTTAACAAATATTATGGTCATTAAGTAAATTGCTTACTCTTGCTAGCTGTTTGTTGGTGGTTTTGCTGGGTTCTACGCCAGCGTTAGTACTAATTTGTTCACTTGTTGTTTAGATAAAAGCAACAAATTTCCTTCATACTATACGCACAGGATATTTGTATGTGGGGTATGTGCATGCGAGTGTATTTATGGATTTAAGAATAAAATTATAAATACAAATTAGTGCTAGATTGTAGCACATGTGCGTGTGAATTATAGGTACTTGCATTATGGTGTAATTTTATTTATACCCTCAAAAATTTGATATAAATTTGTCATTTGCGTATTGCAGATTTGTATACTAAAGTTTGTCAGTGCATCGAATTGGTTAGTGCATATGTTTGCAACACCCAGAAGGAGACGAGATAGACACATGGTGTCTTTGGCAAAAATGCACAGGGTGGGCTCCTGAGTCGATATAGCGATATCCGTCTGTCCATGAACATATTTTTGTAATCAAAGTCTAGGTCGCAGTTTTAGTCCAATCGACTTTGGCACAAGTATGTGTTTTGGCTCAGGATAGAACCCTATTGATTTTGGAAGAAATCGGTTCAGATTTAGATAGAGCTCCCATATATATATTTCGGCGGATATTGACTTATATGGCCCCAGAAGCCAGAGTTTTACCCTAATTTGCTTAAAATCTTGCACAAGAAGAACAATTAGTACTATAGTCATGTGTGGCAAATTTTATTGAAATCGGTTCAGATTTAGATATAGCTCCCATATATATCTTTCGCCCCGATATGGACTAATACGGTCCCAGAAGCCAGAGTTTTACCTCAATTTGGTTGAAATTTTGCACTAAGAGTAAAATTAGTAGTGTAGTCAAGTGTGCCAAATTTGGTTGAAATCGGTTCAGATTTAGATATATCTCCCATATATAGCTTTCGCCCGATTTACACTCAAGTGACCACAGAGGCCAATTTTTAACTCCGATTTAGTTGAAATTTTGCACAGGGAGTAGAATTAGCATTGTTGCTATGCGTGCCAAATTTGGTTGAAATCGGTTCAGATTTAGATATATCTCCCATATATAGCTTTCGCCCGATTTACACTTAAGTGACCACAGTGGCCAATTTTTTGCTCCGATTTATTTGAAATTTTGCACAGGGAGTAGAATTAGCATTGTAGCTATGCGTGCCAAATTTGGTTGAAATCGGTTCAGATTTAGATATAGCTCCCATATATATGTTTTTCTGATTTCGACAAAAATGGTCAAAATACCGAAATTTTTCTTGTAAAATCGCCACTGCTTAGTCGAAAAAGTTGTAAAAATGACTCTAATTTTCCTAAACTTCTAATACATATATATCGAGCGATAAATCATAAATAAACTTTTGCGAAGTTTCTTTAAAATTTCTTCAGATTTAAATGTTTCACATATTTTTTATACCCTCCATCATAGGATGGGGGTATATTAACTTTGTCATTCCGTTTGTAACACATCGAAATATTGCTCTAAGACCCCATAAAGTATATATATTCTGGGTCGTGGTGAAATTCTGAGTCGATCTAAGCATGTCCGTCCGTCCATCTTTTGAAATCACGCTAACTTCCGAACAAAACAAGCTATCGACTTGAAACTTGACACAAGTAGTTGTTATCGATGTAGGTCGGATGGTATTGAAAATGGGCCATATCGGTCCACTTTTACGTATAGCCCCCATATAAAGGGACCCTCAGATTTGGCTTGTGGAGCCTCTAACAGATGCATATTTCATCCGATCCGGCTGAAATTTGGTACATGGTGTTGGTATATGGTCTCTAATACCCACGCAAAAATTGGTCCACATCGGTCGATAATTATATATAGCCCCCATATAAACCGATCCCCAGATTTGGCTTGCGGAGCCTAAAAGAGAAGCAAATTTCATCCGATCCAGCTGAAATTTGATACATGGCGCAAAAATTGGTTCACATCGGTCCATAATTGTATATAGCCCACATATAAACCGATCCCCAGATTTGGCTTGCTGAGCCTCAAAGAGGAGAAAATTTCATCCGATCCGGCTGAAATTTGGTACATGATGTTGGTATATGGTCTCTAATAACCATGCAAAAATTGGTCCATATCGGTCCTTAATTATATATAGCCCCCATATAAACCGATCTCCAGATTTGGCTTGCGAAGCCTCAAAGAGAAGCATATTTCATCCTATCCGGCTGAAATTTGGTACGTGGTGTTGGTATATGGTCTCTAACAATCATGCAAAAATTGGTCCACATCGGTCCATAATTATATATAGCCCCCATATAAACCGATCCCCAGATTTGGCTTGCGGAGCCTCAAAGAGAAGCAAATTTCATCCGATCCGGCTGAAATTTGGTACATGATGTTGGTATATGGTCTCTAACAACCATACAAAAATTGGTCCACATCGGTCCATAATTATATATAGACCCCATATAAACCGATCTCCAGATTTGGCTTGCGAAGCCTCAGAGAGAAGCAAATTGCATCCGATCCGGCTGAAATTTGGTATATGGTCTCTAACAACCGTGCAAAAATTGGTCCACATCGGTTCATAATTATATATAGACCCCATATAAACCGATCTCCAGATTTGGCTTGCGAAGTCTCCAAGAGAAGCAAATTTCATCAAATCCGGTTGTAATTTGGAACATGGTGTTAGTATATGATCTTTAACAACCGTGGCTGAATTGGTCCATATCGGTCCATAATTATATATAGCCTCCATATAAAACGTTCTCCAGATTTGACCTCCGGAGCCTCTTGGAGGAGCAAAATTCATCCGATCCGGTTCAAGTTAGGAACGTGGTGTTAGTATACGGTCGCTAACAACCATACCAAAATTGGTCCAATCACACAAAAATTGGTCCATATCGGTTCATAATCATGGTTGCCACTAGAGCCAAAAATAATCTACCAAAATTTTTTTTCTAAAGAAAATTTTGTTAACATTTTATTCGGTTCATAATAAAATTTTCATCATTGTCAAAATTTTATTTCTATAGAAAATTTTGTCAAAATTTTATTTCTATAGAAAATTTTGTTCAAATTTTATTTTGTTCATAATCATGGTTGCCACTCGAGCCAAAAATAATCTACCAAGATTTTATTTCTATAGAAAATTTTGTCAAAAGTTTATTTCTATAGAAAATTTTGTTAAAATTTTATTTCTGTAGAAATTTTTGTCAAAATTTTTATTTCTATAGAAAATTTTGTCAAAATTTTTATTTCTATAGAAAATTTTGTGAAAATTTTATTTCTTTAGAAAATTTTTTTTAAAATTTTATTTCTGTAGAAAATTTTGTAAAAATTTTATGTCTACTTTGTCAAACTGAATTATATACGTATTGGATCGATCTTTTTTGATTTAATATATACCACGTATGGACTTACATACAATTTAGAAGATGGTGTTAGGAGGTTTTAAGATACCTTGCCATCGGCAAGCGTTACCGCAACTTAAGTAATTCGATTGTGGATGGCAGTGTTTAGAAGAAGTTTCTACGCAATCCATGATGGAGGGTACATAAGCTTCGGCCTGGCCGAACTTACGGCCGTATATACTTGTTTTTTGCTAACATTGTGTTCCACCCTAGTGCATTAGCCGACTTAAATTTTGAGTCCATAGATTTTGTAGAAGTCTATCAAATTCTGTTCAGATCGAGTGATATTTAAAGGTATGTATTTGGGACAAACCTTTATATATAGCCCCCAACACATTTGACTGATGTGATCTGGTATCGAAAACTTAGATCTACAAAGTGGTGCAGGGTATAATATAGTCGGCCCCGCCCGACTTTAGACTTTCCTTACTTGTTTTCAAATACAAAAGCTGTTGCAAATTATTTCCTTCTGCTAAATTTGAATAAGATAAAATTGTAGAATTTTTGGTACCATCTCAAATCCATCAAATTTATTAGGAGATGTATAAAGCTCTAAATTGGAATATACATGTACGATTTGGACAAAATTTTTTACAATTCTACAAATTCTCTATATTTGAAAGTCAATTAAATTCTATTTTAGTTCATGGAATTATTACTTTTTGAGAAACATTGTTTTGACTTTAGTAATTATTTGTGTGCGTTAGTTAAATTGCCTAAAAACGGAGAAACAACTATACACAAATGAAGCATGAAGATTTACTAAATTCGTATTTCCAACAAAATAATTCAGAGTTTCTCATAATTTGTAAATTTTACCTATAATGCGCCCATCGTGAATTCGTATGATACTGATGATATTTTTGCAATTTCGAACATCAATGTTTTCCTTCAAATTTTCTTTAAAAAGTGAAAAAAAAATTAATTACGTCAAAAAAATTTTGAATCAAAGTCAATAGCGTCCATCCTTGTGTCTAAAAGCAAGCAAATTCCATCAAAATCGGTTAATATTTGAGACCGGAATTCCTCGAACAATAGATACATGGACGAACAAAGGATGGGTGCAAACCAATGGTTAAGTTGACTCATTAGGTGATTCTTAGCACGGTTACCACAGTTGATAGAATTCCACCAAAATGGAAATGGATTTTCTATAGAAATAAAATTTTGAGAATATTTTCTATGGAAATAAAATTTTTGGAAAATTTTCTATAGAAGTAAAATTTTGACAAAACTTTCTATAGAAATAAAATTTTGACCAAAATTTTATTTCTACAGAAAATTTTAATAAAATTT
Organism: Haematobia irritans; assembly: GCF_050003625.1. NCBI lineage: Eukaryota > Metazoa > Arthropoda > Insecta > Diptera > Muscidae > Haematobia > Haematobia irritans. The sequence continues at coordinate 23,122,622 of NC_134400.1, forward strand.
TCATAATTTTGATTAAAATTTTCTAAAGTAATACAATTTTGATCAACATTTTCTATAGAAATAAAGTTTTGACCAAATTTTCTATAGAAGTAAAGTTTTGATCAAAATTTTCTATAGAAATAAAATGTTGACGAAATTTTCTATAAAAATAATATTTTGTGAAATTTTTTACATAAATAAAATTTTGAGAAAATATTCTATAGAAATAAAATTCTGACCATTTTTATACCCTCCACCATAGGATGGTGGATTCCGTTTCCGTTTGTAACACATCGAACTATTGCTCTAAGACCCCATAAAGTATATATATTCTGGGTCGTGGTGAAATTGTGAGTCGATCTAAGCATGTCCGTCCGTCCGTCACGCTAACTTCCGAACGAAACAAGCTATCGACTAGAAACATGGCACAAGTAGTTGTTATTGATGTAGGTCGGATGGTATTGAAAATGGGCCATATCGGTTCACTTTTACGTATAGGCCCCATATAAACAGACCCTCAGATTTGGGTTGCTGAGCCGTTAAGAGAAACATATTTCGTCCGATCCGGCTGAAATTTGGTACCTGGTGTCAGTATATGGTCTCTAACAACCATGCACAAATTGGTCCACATAGGTCCATAATTATATATAGCTCCATATAAACCGATCCCCAGATTTGGCTTGCGGAGCCTCAAAGAGAAGCAAATTTCATCCGATCCGGCTGAAATTTGGTACATGATGTTTGAATATGGTCTCTAACAACCATGCATACATTTGTACACATTGGTTCAAAATTATATATAGCCCCCAAATAAACCGATCCTAAGATTTGGCTTGCGGAAACTCTAAGAGAAGCAAATTTCATCCGATCCGGTTGAAATTTGGAACATGGTGTTAGTATATGGTATCTACCAACCGTGCCAGAATTGGTCCATATCGGTCCATAATTATATATAGCCCCCATATAAACCGTTCTCCAGATTTGACCTCCGGAGCCTCTTGGAAGAGCAAAATTCATCCGGTCCGGTTCAAATTTGAAACGTGGTGTTAGTATATGGCCGCTAACAACTATACCAAAATTGGTCCATATCGGTCTATAGTTACTTATAGCCGATCTCCAATCACACAAAAATTTGTCAATAACGGTTCATAATCATGGTTGCCACTCGAGCCAAAAATAATCTACAAAATTTTATTTCTATAGAAAATTTTGTCAAAATCTTATTCGGTTCATAATCATGGTTGCCACTCGAGCCAAAAATAATCTACCAAGATTTTATTTCTATAGAATATTTTGTCAAAAGTTTATTTCTATAGAAAATTTTGTTAAATTTTTATACCCTCCACCATAGGATGGGGGTATATTAACTTTGTCATTCCGTTTGTAACACATCGAAATATTGCTCTAAGACCCCATAAAGTATATATATTCTGGGTCGTGGTGAAATTCTGAGTCGATCTAAGCATGTCCGTCCGTCCGTCCGTCTGTCCGTCTGTCCGTCCGTCCGTCTGTCCGTCTGTCCGGCTGTCCGTCCGTCTGTGGAAATCACGCTAACTTCCGAACGAAACAAGCTATCGACTTGAAACTTGGCACAAGTAGTTGTTATTGATGTAGGTCGGATGGTATTGAAAATGGGCCATATCGGACCACGTTTACGTATAGCCCCCATATAAACCGATCCCCAAATTTGGCTTGGGGAGCCTCCCGGAGCAGCAAAATTCATCCGATCCGGTTGAAATTTTGTACGTGGTCTTAGTATACGGTCTCTAACAACCATGCAAAAATTGGTCCATATCGGTCCATAAATATATATACCCCCATATAAACCGATCCCCAGATTTGACCTCCGGAGACTTTGGAGGGGCAAAATTCATCCGATCCGGTTGAAATTTAGTACGTGGTCTAAGTATACGGTTTTTAACAACTATGCAAAAATTGGTCCATATCGGTCCATTATTATATATAGCCCCCATATAAACCGATCCCCAGATTTGACCTCCGGAGCCTCTTGGAGGGGCAAAATTCATCCGATCCGGTTGAAATTTGGTAACTGATGTTAGTTTACGGCCTCTAATAACTATGCAAAAATTGGTCCATATCGGTCCATAATTATATATAGCCCCCATATAAACCGATCCCCAGATTTGACCTCCGGAGCCTCTTGGAAGAGCAAAATTCATCCGATCCAGTTGAAATTTGGTACATGGTGTTTATGTATATGGTCTCTAACAACCATGCAAAAATTGGTCCATATCGGTCCATAATTATATATAGTTCCCATATAAACCGTCCCCAGATTTGACGTCCGGAACCTCTTGGAGGAGCAAAAGTCATCCGATACGGTTGAAATTTGGTACATTTTGTCAATATATGGCCTCTAACAGCCATGTAAAAATTGGTCCATATCGGTCTTTAGTTATATATAGCCTATGACTTATTACACAAAAATTGGTCCATATCGCCAAAAACAATCTACCAAAACTTTATTTCCATAGAAAATTTTGTCAAATTTTATTACTTTAGAAAGTTTTGTCAAAATTTCATTTCTATAGAAAGTTTTGTCAAAAGTTTATTTCTATACAAATGTTTGTCAAAATTTTATTTCCATAGAAAATTTTGTCAAAATTTTATTTCTATAGAAAATTTTGTAATCTACCAAAACTTTATTTCCATAGAAAATTTTGTCAAATTTTATTACTATAGAAAGTTTTGTTAAAATTTCATTTCTATAGAAAGTTTTATCAAAAGTTTATTTCTATAGAAATGTTTGTCAAAATTTAATTTCTATAGAAAATTTTGTAAAAAATTTATTTCTGTAGAAAATTTTGTCAACATTTTATTTCTATACAAAATTTTGTCAAAATTTCATTTCTATACAAAATTTTGTCAACATTTTATTTCTATAGAAATTTTTGTCAAAATTGTATTGCTATTGAAAATTTTGTCAACATTTTACTTCCATAGAAAATTTTGTCAACATTTTATTTCTATAGAAAATTTTGTCAAGTTTTTATTTCTATAGAAAATTTTGTCAAATTTTTATTTCTATAGAAAATTTTGTCAAAATTTTATTTCTATAGAAAATTTTGTCAAGGTTTCATTTCTATAGAAAATTTTGTCAAAATTTTATTTCTATAAAAAATTTTGTCAAACTAGATTATATACGTATTTAATCGGCCTTTTTGTTTAATATATACCCCGTATGGCCTAACTTACAATTTAGAAGACAGTGTTAAAAAGTTTTACGATACCTTGCCATCGGCAAGTGTTATCGCAACCCAAGTAATTCATTTCATTTCATTTCATTTCATTTCATTTCATTTATTTCAATCAATAATCAAAAAGCCTAAATTGGCCTATACAATTATGCAGTTCTCCAATTTTTGACACTATAATTAATAATACATAAATACAATAACATCTTATGATCTAATAATTCATTGTTATTCCTAATACCTATAACTAATAACTGACTCGAATGTGGATGAGATAGCATTTAAGATATGGTTTACCATTAGCTTGAGCTGGCACTATAATATGATTTTTCAAATTAACTGTAACATGATGTTCCGAAATTGATCACAAGTCAATGCAAAATTTCTTCTCTCGTAAGGAACGAACGTATTCCACAGTTGTATAGCGCGGACACGAAACGACCTTTGCATTATTATGGACCGATACTGTGGAACCTGCAGTGACTGTGTTCGGGCTGAATTGCCAAAAATGAATTTCGAAGATAAATAAGATGGTCTATTATACTTTACGGCCTTGTACATGAGGAGAAGTACTCTAAGTTTCACTAGATTCTCAAAACTACATCCTATGAACTGATAGACATATGAACTAATATGGTCACTGTAACGTAGATTATATACAAAACGAATTATCCTGTGGAAACACAATTTCAGGCGCTCAAGACTACCAATACAAGCTCCTGAGTAGACCTCTAAGCCATATAATATATGGGGTAACAGTACAGACAAACCAACCATTTTCCGTACATCAGGTGGAAGAGATACACCAGTATTGTATAGTTTCCTAAGTAAAAACGATATTCTCGATACTAATCTGTTTATGTGTACATCAAACTTGAGAAGGTTATCAATGTAAAACCCTAAGACCCTCATCGATGCTACATTATCAATAATCAAATCATTCAACGAGAATTGCAACGATGAGTCCAAAGATCCAAAAACCATGGACCGCGACTTTGATATATTGATATCAATAAAGTTTCCTCGACACCAGTCCACTATAGCTGCCAAATCTCTATTCACGCTATCCTTAAAAGTTTGATCGTCAGTGCGATTGTTGTGGGCAAGCAATTGCAAATCGTCTGCGTATAAGTACCCCCTCGTAACCGTCAGGACGTCAAATACATCATTCACATACAACGAAAATAATATAGGGGCCAATATTGAGCCCTGCGGCACTCCGCGAAATATCCGACGCTCCTCAGAGTCAACGCCATTATGCCGGACAAATTGCCTTCTTCCTCCTAGAAAAGATTTAACTAAACGGCATGCTGATGAGGAGAACCCATATACTTCATACAGCTTATTCATCAAAACGTTATGACTTATCGAGTCAAAAGCCCGACTTAAGTCCAAGCTTACTAACGCTACGGTCCTCTTTTCATCTACCGACCTTCTTAATTCATCGACAAGATCTACCATCAATGTCGTTGTACTATGCCCGCTGCGGAATCCCGATTGATACGATGATATTAAGTTGTTCTCTTCTACAAATGCGACAACTTGAGAATTCATTAAAAATTCGAAACACTTAGAAATCGCAGGAAGTATACTAATCGGCCTATAATCAGTGATACGTTGTGGAAATTTTACCTTTGGTACTGGAATAACCCTCGCACATGTCCAGCCTCTAGGAAAATTGGAGGTAGTTAATATTGTGTTAAAAATGTGAACCATGTGTCTGCCTATCACTGGGAAGACTGCCTTCAGAAACTTTAACGGTATTCCATCGCAACCAACCGCGTCAGATTTAATGCCACATAGCGCATCCCAAACTTCGCCTATATCAACGTTTCTAAATTCAAAACAGCCAACACCGTCGCTTGTACCAGATTCAAAGACTAATTGTGGTTGACAATTCAATTGCTGTAAGACAAATGAGTCATTACAATCATTAACATCTAGATCAGCTGAACTTTGAGAACCTTGGACATACCCCAACCTTCTTAACTCACTCCACACTGCCTTCGATGATGTAGAAGAAAAGAAACGATTGTAGTGGGCAGCTCGTTTCTGCCTTATCATTCGTTTCGCCTTATTCCTATACTTGGAAAATATCTTCCAGTTCACATCATTAGGTATTTCCGTATATGCTCTATAAGCCAGGTCCCTCATATGTGTCGCAGCTCTTATATCGGGGTGATCGTACCAATCTGAATTATTCCTAAACCGTTTTACCTTCGTGGGAACATGTCGTTGGATCATTGAAGATATAATGCCGTTAAAACAGTGCACTTGGGCATCAGAATCATTAATACTAAAGATTGAATCTATACCAGAACTCATCAAATCGGAGAGACAATCATTTACGTTCAACGCAGAGTAATTCCTAAATTCCACAATTTGGGGAGACGTGGTATTAATTCGATAAGATATATAAATAGCTGCATGATGCGAGTTTAACGCTGGGAAACAGAATTGACCCTTCCTTTCTACCAACCTGCCATCGTAGACCAAAAAGTAATCTATTAAGGTGCGACAATTAGTACCAGGAGAAAAATGCGTTGGCATATCGTTGTGTACAACTTCGAAGCCACATGAATTCACAAATCCCTCAATCGGAGTGTTTCCATGTAAAATATTTATATTAAAATCACCTGCAATAATCGTATGAGTGTATCTGGAAGACAGATCCGCAACAAGATCCTCACAGTGGGAAAGACCCCCATGAGGCAGATACATAATACCAACAAGAACCTTTACTCCGTCATTCGTCATGATTTCTACAAAAATTCCCTCCGTTATACAGTCATTCGTCATTCTGTAAACTACCCGAGATTTTAAGGATTTTCGTATATACATACAAACTCCACCTCCACGAGCCATAACTCTATCCATTCTATATAGAGAGTAATTGTTGATTCCCACAGCCTCGTCTTGTATATAGTCCTTCAGCCACGACTCTGTCACACCTATTATGTCAAATATTTGGTCTGCAAAAATTGATCTTACTTCATCGATTTTATCAGAGTTACGCCCCGGAGCAATACTTTGGGCATTAAAATGTATTATATTCAAACTACATTCACTTAAATTTAAATTCCTTAATTCATCAGAGCTAATGGTTGGCCCCAAATCATCAATCATTTATATATATGTAAAATCTCATCCCTATTCGAGTCAGCAAACTAGATTCTAGTTTAAAATATGTACTATAGTACTTAATACTATCCATTATTTTCAAAAAACAAAATACAAAATATAAATATTTAATCATTTAAGTAGTCCGTCAAAAAATAAACAAATCTCGTTTAATCTGGATGCATAAACTACCTATGTTATCAATCTTATTGGACATTATTATTCATGACATACTAAATTTTCACTGTTTTTTTCTTATTTTTTTTTTATTATTACTATTCGCAGATTCTTTATTATTTGAATTCTCTAGATGAACTGATTTCATAATATCTCAGTACATTTACCTTACTAAATGTATATCTATCTACCAATGTCGCAAAGCTTCTTTTGGGGATTAGGATGACGTCCCTTCCATAGATGCTCGAAGAGAAGAGAGAGTTCTTTCTTTCTCGCCTCTTCGGCACGGGCGATCATACCAAAAACAAATAAAGAAAAATAATAAAGAGAAACCCAAAAAAACATTTGCGACCCTATTTGTCTCTCTTTATAAGTCTCTCTGATATATATGACATTGACATATACTCAAAACAAAAGACTTTTCTTATTAGGTACTAAAAGCAGCATAATAAATATCTTAAACGCAAAAGAGTAAAATTGAAACCATCCACGTACAGTAACAATTCATGATATTACATCGCTGTCTCAAGTCGAAACGTTATTATTATTGTCATATAATTATATTTTTACTTTGATTACAAGATGACAGATTAAGAGAGAAGTACATCATTAGAAAACAGAAAGCAGAATAATGACGCAGTAAAAATACATAATTCAAGTACTATTTATTAAAACATACTCAAAAGAAAACGGTAAATGAAGAGAGAAAATAGTTTGTTGTTGTGCTATATGGGACATAAAATTGTTAATTATTTGGTTCCAGTGGTGCTGCCGGCTCCTTAGACATCTCCAGTAGTTTGTCATAACAAATCGCTTTTTCATCACCGTTATTATATACTATTTTGACCTCCGGCCGATTTTTATTAATCAAAGTAAACTTTTTAATTTTATTATCTCTCATAAGCTTTCGACAAATATACTTCATTTTAGAAGCTAGAGGAGTTAAATTGTCATTGACATACACTCTGGCTTGGATGTCGGTCTCAAGAATTTGGTTCAGTCGCAAATTTTTGTTAGATATATAGTTCTTGAAGAATTGGTCTCGCTTGTATATACTGTTGAATTTTACTAAGACAACCTTTTTGTTTTTTATGTAAGTACAGAGGTGTAGATCAGAGTGTTTCACATCAACATTAAAGACACTTCCCATTTTAAAAATAGTTGTATGCAGCTCATCAATGTTCAAGTCAGTAGGAAGGCCACTGATCATTACATCTGCTCTATTAAGTTGCCTTCTAAGACCGTAGTTTTCAATTTCGAGTTGCTTTATTTTGTCTTTTACATAATTCTCCGTTTGTTCTGCTTTTGCAGTACATTTTGCCAACTCTTCTTTAATACCTTTAAGCTGATCAATGACATCATCAGACACAATTTTCGAAAGCTGCTTTATACTGGCCTCTAGCATATTAAGTCGCGAGGCAATATCAGATGACGAGGTTGCATCATTCCGTGGCATCTGTAGACATTCTTTACATTTGAAATAGGCACCATCCTTGCTTGTCCTAATGCACTCTATGACAGTTTCAGTAAGACCGGGTACACTTTCAGCAGCACATTTGGTGTGAAGTTTTTTGTTACATACACCACAATCAATGAATTTTGCGCCAGAAAACTTCTTTTTGCATTTCGCACATTGAGACATGGCTGAGTTTATTTTAAACAAATGTTTATTCTCTTTGTCTTTATATATTTAATATAACTAGGCTCAATTGATTTCGCAAAGTTTTGATTATTCTTCTTATCTTCTTTCTATTATGGATTGTCTATTATATTATCACTTCTCACTCCGTCTCTCACGTTGTGAATTTGACATTTATTTATATGCGCAGTTCGAAGTAGAGTTATTCTTTATTGTGCTCGTCTCTTTTTGTATATATTGCATTATAATATTCACTGAGAGACTATGAGAGATTATGTCATTTTTGTCAAAGTATTTCTTTCGTTTTGTTCTTAACACTTTCAACAAAAGTTATTTTTCTTAATATTTTTAAGCTAATACTGTATTGTATTGATCCCTACAGTAAAACAAAATGTTTAATGAAGGGTATTGATAACACTTTTCAGGAAAATAACTTCACTTCACGATATTTTTATTTTTTTTTGCGGACCACTAAAAAACGTGACTACTCTCGTGTCATTTCTTTCAAGTTCTCCGATTGTGGATGACAGCCTTTAGTAGAAGTTCCTACGCAATCCATGGTGGAGGGTACATAAGATTCGGCCTGGCCGAACTTACGGCCGTATATACTTGTTTTTCTGTAGAAATGTTTGTCAACATTTTCTTTCTATAGAAAATTTTGTCAAAATTTTTATTTCTATAGAAAATTTTGTGAAAATTTTATTTCTATAAAAAATTTTGTTAAAATTTTATTTCTGTAGAAAATATTGTCAAAATTTTATGTCTACTTTGTCAAATTGAATTATATACGTATTGGATCGATCTTTTTTGATTTAATATATACCACGTATGGACTTACTTACAATTTAGAAGACGGTGTTAGGAGGTTTTAAGATACATTGCCATCGGCAAGCGTTACCGCAACTCAAGTAATTCGATTGTGGATGACAGTGTTTAGAAGAAGTTTCTACACAATCATGGTGGAGGGTACATAAGCTTGGAGGGTACATAAGCTTTGGCCTGGCCGAACTTACGGCCATATGTACTTGTTATAATTCAATATCTCTATAAATATTTAGTTTTCATTTGGAGTTATTATACCAAAAGTTATTATACCCTGACCACTATTTGGCTTAGGGTATAAAATGATCGAATAAAAACAAATTATTTAAATTAAAATTTTGAATAAATTTTCTATAGAAATAAGATTTTGACAAAATTTTCTATAGAAATAAAATTTTGACAAAAATTTCTATAGAAATAAAATTTTGACAAAATTTTCTATATATAGAAAATTTTAACAAAATTTTCTATAGAAATAAAATTTTGACAAAAATTTCGATAGAAATAAAATTTTGACAAAAATTTCTATAGAAATAAAATTTTGACAAAATTTTCTATAGAAATAAAATTTTGGGAAAATTTTGTATAGAAATAAAATAGTGACAACATTTTCTGCAGAAATAAAATTTTGACTAAATTTTCGTTGGAAATAAAATATTGACAACATTTTCTATAGAAATAAAATTTTGACAAAATTTTCTATAGAAATAAAATTGTGACAACATTTTCTGTAGAAATAAAATTTTGAGATTTGTTTAATTTAATATCTTTTCGTGTTGTTTCATACTATCAAAATCCTTAATATTGTGTAAATTGCGCGTCGTAAAATTTAGGTTGGATAAACTTACATATTAGGTCAAAAATTTTTTCAGTGTACAAACCCCGATTTTAATATTCATCCTGTCCAAAATTTCGGCTGTATATACTTGCGTTTCTTTTCTATTATAATTGTTTAATAAAGAACAGGAATATTGGTGGAATAATTAAATTTCCACCCCATTCATTACAAACTAAATTTGCCTTCCTCCTTTGCCTTCGTAAAAATAAATTCCTGTCTACGTTCAAAACAAGTTAAACATTAGGAACGAAAACGACAATATGTCTCAATAATAACAATTATAATTTAGTTGTAATGTTTAGTCATTAGAATCATTTGTAAGGACAAACACAGACAATTAGCCGTGGCTTCTATCATAAGCAGAACGAAAGGAGATACTCTCACGCATTCACATATGCGCGCATACACAGACGCACACATACACTATACTCGTATCCCTTTTACTCTCTCGTTGTTTGTGTTTGTTTTAGCTTTTCTGTTAAGCATACAAGAAGTAAATGTGTGTGCATCTAATTTATTTTTATGTCCTGTTTGTATTTACACTAATAAATGTATAATTTTATTTTTTGTTCATGTTTTCATTTCGGTTAAATTTTTCCAAAATGAAAGTCATTTTATGCGAGGACATTCAGACACATGGATATGTCATTAAACTACCCTAAGTGTAGTTGTTAATGAACCAGTGCACACAAAGAAAATCATGTATGGGAGAATATTAAAATAAATTAAAAATAGCCTGAGGAACATTTTTAATACCCTCCACCATAGAATGGAGGGTATGAAAAAACATTGTCAATCCGTTCGCAACACATCGGAATATTGATCACAGACCCCATAAAGTTTTTATATTTTGGGTTGCGTGAAATTCTGAGTCGATCTGGTGATCCCTCTATTGAAATCACGCTAACTTCCGAAAGACACCACTTTCATACTTGGAACTTGGCGCAAGTAGCTGCCATTGATGTACATCGAATGGTTTTGATACATACGGTCCATAATTATATAAAGCCCTCAAATTCCCAGATTTGACTCCCGGACTCTCGTGGAGCAGTACATTTTATTCGATCCGATTGAAAGTTGGTCTGAAAATATTATAACCACACAAGACATCAGTCCATAATTATATAAGCCCTAATAGAAACCAATTCCCAAATTATACTTCCAGAGCCTCCTAGAACAGTAAATTTCATCCAATCCCGTTGAAATTTTGTCCATTAAGTCAGTTTATGTTTTCTAATAATCTTGCAAAAATTGGTCCATATCGATTTATAAATATATGTAAAGCCTATATAAACTGGCCCCAAAATTTGATTTCAAGAGCCTTATGGAAGAACAAGTTCCATGCGATCCGGTTGAAATTTGGCTCTCCAAGTACAATGCCAAAATTGGTTCATATTGCTTAATAAATAATTGGATTGTGTATGTCAGTCTTTGTAAGAACTTAGTACGCAATCCATGGTAAAGAATACTAAGATTCAGCCTGGCCGAAAGTTGACCGCATATACTTGATTTTATATCCTGTACCGCTCAAAAAAATCGTTTCTGTAACATATACCCCAAACACATTCTGCTTCAAGCATATATATTTTCAGGATTGGTCAAAACAAAATATTGTTTGTATTCATAAAATTCATAAAATTTGTTTTGTGAAGAACAGGTTGGCTGGTTGGCAGGTTCCCGGTCTAACAAAGAACAAGTATATACGGCCGTAAGTTCGGCCAGGCCGAAGCTTATGTACCCTCCATCATGGATTGCGTAGAAACTTCATCTAAACACTGCCATCCACAATCGAATTACTTAAGTTGCGGTAACGCTTGCCGATGGCAAGGTATGTTAAAACCTCCTAACACCATCTTCTAAATTTTATGTAAGTCCATACGTGGTATATATTAAATCAAACAAGTATATACGGCCGTAAGTTCGGCCAGGCCGAATCTTATGTACCCTACACCATGGATTGCGTAGGAACTTCTACTAAAGGCTGTCATCCACAATCGAATTACTTGGGTTGCGATAACACTTGCCGATGGCAAGGTATCGTAAAAATTTTTAACACTGTGTTCTAAATTGTAAGTTAGTCCATAAGGGGTATATATTAAACAAAAACAAGTATATACGGCCGTAAGTTCGGCCAGGCCGAAGCTTATGTACCCTCCATCATGGATTGCTTAGAAACTTCATCTAAACACTGCCATCCACAATCGAATTACTTAAGTTGCGGTAACGCTTGCCGATGGCAAGGTATCTTAAAACCTCCTAACACCATCTTCTAAATTGTATGTAAGTTCATACGTGGTATATATTAAATCGAAAAAGATCGATCCAATACGTACATAATTCAGTTTGACAAAGTAGACATAAAATGTTGACAAAATTTTCTACAGAAATAAAATTTTAACAAAATTTTCTATAGAAATAAAATTTTTACAAAATTTTCTAAAGAAATAAAAATTTTGACAAAATTTTCTATAGAAAAAAAATTTTGACAAAAATTTCTACAGAAATAAAATTTTAACAAAACTTTCTATAGAAATAAACTTTTGACAAAATTTTCTATAGAAATAAAATCTTGGTAGACTATTTTTGGCTCGAGTGGCAACCATGATTATGAACCGAATAAAATTTGAACAAAATTTTCTATAGAAATAAAATTTTGACAAAATTTTTTATAGAAATAAAATTTTGACAATGATGAAAATTTTATTATGAACCGAATAAAATTTTAACAAAATTTTCTCTAGAAATAAAATTTTGACAACATTTTCTATAGAAATAAAATTTTGACAAAATTTTCTATAGAAATAAAATTTTGGTAAATTATTTCTGGCTCTAGTGGTAACCATGATTATGAACCGATATGGACCAATTTTTGTGTGATTGGACCAATTTTGGTATGGTTGTTAGCGACCATATACTAACACCACGTGCCTAATTTGAACCGGATCGGATGAATTTTGCTCCTCCAAGAGGCTCCGGAGGTCAAATCTGGAGGTTTTATATGGGGGCTATATATAATTATGGACCGATATGGACCAATTTTTGCACAGTTGTTAGAGACCATATACCAATACCATGTACCAAATTTCAGCCGGATCGGATGAAATTTTCTTCTCTTTGAGGCTCCGCAAGCCAAATCTGGGGATCGGTTTATATGGGGGCTATATATAATTATGGACCGATGTGAACCAATTTTTGCATGGTTGTAAGAGACCAAATACAAACACCATGTACCAAATTTCAGCCGGATCGGATGAAATTTGCTTCTCTTTTAGGCTCCGCAAGCCAAATCTGGGGATCGGTTTATATGGGGGCTATATATAATTATGAACCGATGTGGACCAATTTTTGCATGGTTGTAAGAGACCATATACCAACACCATATACCAAATTTCAGCCGGATCGGATGAAATATGCTTCTGTTAGAGGCTCCACAAGCCAAATCTGAGGGTCCCTTTATATGGGGGCTATACGCAAAAGTGGACCGATATGGCCCATTTTCAATACCATCCGACCTACATCGATAACAACTACTTGTGCCACGTTTCAAGTCGATAGCTTGTTTCGTTCGGAAGTTAGCGTGATTTCAACAGACGGACGGACGGACGGACGGACGGACGGACGGACGGACGGACGGACGGACGGACATGCTTAGATCGACTCAGAATTTCACCACGATCCAGAATATATATACTTTATGGGGTCTTAGAGCAATATTTCGATGTGTTACAAACGGAATGACAAAGTTAATATACCCCCATCCTATGATGGAGGGTATAAAAAGGCCGATTAAATACGTATATAATTCAGTTTGACAAAATTTTCTATAGAAATAAAATTTTGACAAAATTTTCTATAGAAATAAAAACTTGACAAAATTTTCTATAGAAATAAAATGTTGACAAAATTTTCTATGGAAGTAAAATGTTGACAAAATTTTCTATAGAAATAAAATTTTGACAAAATTTTCTATAGAAATAAAATGTTGACAAAATTTTCTATAGAAATAAAATGTTGACAAAATGTTCTATAGAAATAAAATGTTGACAAAATTTTCTACAGAAATAAATTTTTTACAAAATTTTCTATAGAAATAAAATTTTGAAAAAATTTTCTATGGAAATAAAATGTTGACAAATATTGCTATAAAAATAAACTTTTTACAAAACTTTTACAAAAAATTTGACAAATTTTACATGGCTGTTAGAGGCCATATACTAACGAAATGTACCAAATTGCAACCGCATCGGATGACTTTTGCTCCTCCAAGAGGCTCCGGAGGTCAATTCTGGGGATCGATTTATATGGGAGCTATATATAATTATGGACCGATATGGACCAATTTTTGCATGGTTGTTAGAGACCATATACTAACACCACGTACTAAATTTCAATTGGATCGGATGAATTTTGCTCATCCAAGAGGCTCCAGAGTTCAAATCTGGGGATCGGTTTATATGGGAGCTATATATAATTATGGACCGATATGGACCAATTTTTGCATGCTTGTTAGAGACCGTATACTAACATCAGGTACCCAATTTCAAACGGATCGGATGAATTTTGCCCCTCCAAGAGGTTCCGGAGGTCAAATCTGGGGATCGGTTTATATGGGAGCTATATATAATTATGGACCGATATGGACCAGTTTTTGCATGGTTGTTAGAGACCATATACTAACACCACGTACCAAATTTCAATCGGGTAAGATGAAGTTTGCTCCTCCAAGAGGCTCCGGAGGTCAAATCTGGGGATCGGTTTATATGGGAGCTATATATATTTATGGACCGATATGGACCAATTTTTGCATGGTTGTTAGAGACCGTATACTAACATCGGGTACCAAATTTCAACCGGATCGGATGAATTTTGCCCCTCCAAGAGGCTCCGGAGGTCAAATCTGGGGATCGGTTTATATGGGGGCTATATATAATTATGGACCGATATGGACCAATTTTTGCATGGTTGTTAGAGACCGTATACTTAGACCACGTACCAAATTTCAACCGGATCGGATGAATTTTGCTGCTCCGGAAGGCTCCGCAAGCCAAATTTGGGGATCGGTTTATATGGGGGCTATACGTAAACGTGGGCCGATATGGCCCATTTTCAATACCATCCGACCTACATCAATAACAACTACTTGCGCCAAGTTTCAAGTCGATAGCTAGTTTCGTTCGAAAGCTAGCGTGATTTCCACAGACGGACGGACAGCCGGACAGACGGACGGACGGACGGACATGCTTAGATCGACTCAGAATTTCACCACGACCCAGAATATATATACTTTATGGGGTCTTAGAGCAATATTTCGATGTGTTACAAACGGAATGACAAAGTTAATATACCCCCATCCTATGGTGGAGGGTATAAAAAGATCGATCCAATACGTATATAATTCAGTTTGACAAAGTACACGCAAAAAAATAATTCTTTCCTCCCAAACGAAATTTTAGACAAACAAAGTTCGTTTCTTATTTGTTTTTCGCTGTAAGGAAGTGTATTTGGAAGAAAAGTATATACTTTTTGTGATAAACATATATTCTTTTCCAGGATGTAACAACAATTTCATAAAGACTAACTAAAAAAAATTTTTTTCTTGCTAATTGCATTTTCCCTCACATCTTTCTCACATCCACGAGTTTTTTTAGTTCTTCACACCTTTTCCTGTAATACCAACAATGTAAAAGAAATTATACGAATTTATAAATTTCTAAAATTTTTTTACCATTCGCCTGGACGGAGAATCGAACCGCGGACCATGCACTTTGTAAGCCAACACACTAACCACTGAGCTATGTACTTGTTATGGTCATCAATAGATAATTATCCATATAAGTTATATTTATATAGCATAGCTTGCGGCGCCCACGAACCGAATAAACAAAGTTTATTTAACAGAAACAAACATTTAGTTTGGCACCGTGGAACAGTGGTTGCTACGTCTGACTCTCATGCCAAGGGTCGTGGGTTCGATCCCTGCTTCGACCAAAGTTTTTTTGTTTTTGTTGTTTTTTTTTTTTTTACATACATTCTACATATGTTCGGAAGATTCCGAAAAAATGTTCAACATTACATTGTACTATATTAAATTTTGAACTGTAAAATGAGTTTTATTAAAGACCAAAAGTCAGAAAAGAACAGTGTTTGATATAAACGAAATGGACTCTGTTGTTGTTGCAAAAATAACTTTTTTTATTGAAAAAATAAAAAAAGAATTTTTTGGTGATAAAAGTTTAAACTTTTCGAAGCAATTCAAAAAACTCTAACAAAAGAAAAACGTTCGGTACACGTTTTCCAAACGTTTTTTTTTTCTTTGCGTGTAGATATAAAATTTTGACAAAATTTTCTACAGAAATAAAATTTTAACAAAATTTTCTATAGAAATAAAATTTTCACAAAATTTTCTATAGAAATAAAAATTTTCTATAGAAAGAACATTTTGACAAAAAATTCTACAGAAATAAAATTTTAACAAAATTTTCTATAGAAATAAACTTTTGACAAAATTTTCTATAGAAATAAAATCTTGGTAGATTATTTTTGGCTCGAGTGGCAACCATGAATTTGAACAAAATTTTCTATAGAAATAAAATTTTGCAAAATTTTCTATAGAAATAAAATTTTGACAAAATTTTCTATAGAAATAAATTTTTGACAATGATGAAAATTTTATTATGAACCGAATAAAATTTTGACAAAATTTTCTATAGAAATAAAATTTTGACAAAATTTTCTATAGAAATAAAATTTTGGTAGATTATTTTTGGCTCTAGTGGCAACCATGATTATAAACCGATATGGACCAATTTTTGTGTGATTGGACCAATTTTGTTATGGTTGTTAGCGACCATATACTAACACCACGTTCCTAATTTGAACCGGATCGGATGAAATTTGCTTCTCTGAGACTTCGCAAGCCAAATCTGGATATCGGTTTATATGGGGGCTATATATAATTATGAACCGATGTGGACCAATTTTTGCATGGTTGTTAGAGACCATATACCAATATCATGTACCAAATTTCAGGCGGATCGGATGAAATTTGCTTCTCTTTGAGGCTCCGCAACCCAAATCTGGGGATCGGTTTATATGGGCGCTATATATAATTATGGACCGATGTGGACCAATTTTTGCATGGTTGTTAGAGACCATATACCAACACCATGTACCAAAGTTCTGCCGGTTCGGATTAAATTTGCTTCTCGTTGAGGCTCCGCAAACCAAATCTGGGGATCGTTTATATGGGGGCTATATATATTTATGAACCGATGTGGACCAATTTTTGCATGGTTATTAGAGACCATATACCAACATCATGTACCAAATTTCAGGCGGATCGGATGAAATTTGCTTCTCTTTAAGGCTCCGCAAGACAAATCTGGGGATCGGTTTATATGGGGGCTATATATAATTATGGATCGATGTGGACCAATTTTTGCATGGTTATTAGAGACCATATACCAACACCACGTACCAAATTTCAGCCCGATCGGATGAAATTTGCTTCTCTTTAAGGCTCCGCAAGACAAATCTGGGGATCGGTTTATATGGGGGATATATATAATTATGGACCGATGTGGACCAATTTTTGCATGGTTGTTAGAGACCATATACCAACATCATGTACCAAATTTCAGCCTGATAGGATGAAATTTGTTTTTCTTTGAGGCTCCGCAAGCCAAATCTGGGGATCGGTTTATATGGGGGCTATATATACTTATGGACCGATGTGGACAAATTTTTGCATGATTGTTAGATACCATATATTAACACCATGTATCGAATTTCAGCCGGATCGGATGAAATTTGCTTCTTTTAGAGGCTCCACAAGCCAAATCTGAGGGTCCCTGTATATGGGGGCTATACGTAAAAGTGGACCGATATGGCCCATTTTCAATACCATCCGACCTACATCGATAACAACTACTTGTGCCAAGTTTCAAGTCGATAGCTTGTTTCGTTCGGAAGTTAGCGTGATTTCAACAGACGGACGGACGGACGGACATGCTTAGATCGACTCAGAATTTCACCACGACCCAGAATATATATACTTTATGGGGTCTTAGAGCAATATTTCCATGTGTTACAAACGGAATGACAAAGTTAATATACCCCCATCCTTTGATGGAGGGTATAAAAACACATTTTTTTTGTTGTCAAAATTCGATTGGACTCAGGAGTGTAGTGATGGAGCCATGTTTCATCCATTGTCACATATCGACGGAAAAACTCGGGTGTATTACGAGTTAACAGCTGCAAACACCGCTCAGAATCATCAAGACGTTGTTGTTTTTGGTCAAATGTGAGCTCGTGCGGCACCCATTTTGCAAAGAGCTTCCGCATATCCAAATATTGATGAATGATATGACCAAAACGTTCCTTTGATATCTTTAAGGCCTCTGCTATCTCGATCAACTTCATTTTACGGTCATTCAAAATCATTTTGTGAATTTGTTTGATGTTTTCGTCGGTAACCACCTCTTTCGGGCGTCCACTGCGTTCACCGTCATCCGTGCTCATTTCACCACGCTTGAATTTTGCATACCAATAAATTATTGCTGATTTCCCTGGGGCAGAGTCCGGAAACTCATTATCAAGCCAAGTTTTTGCTTCCACCGTATTTTTTCCCTTCAGAGAACAGTATTTTATCAAAACACGAAATTCCTTTTTTCCATTTTTTTCACAATAACAAAAGTTGCTTCACAAAAGACGCTCTATCTCACAAACTAATTGACTTACAGACGTCAAATTTTGGACACGAATCATTTGAAGGTTGGTACTATATAAAAATAATATGCATTTAATACTAGCGACGCTTGCCATCTATGTGTCAGACAGGGGACTTATCAGCCAACCTGTTATACACTTGTAAGACGTCATTTGGTTACTTGCAGCTTACTCTCAAGGTCTCTCTTTCTAAAAGCATATTGGTTTAAAGAATATTTCTAAATTAATATATGTTTGCATCCAAAAATATTATATTTACAAAAATGTTATGTCCCAAACAAAATAGGTTCTAACATATACATCGCAAACATGTTATACTAGTTTATGATCATTAGGTGCTTGCACTTAAAAAAATTGTGTTTAACAATTTGAGTTCCAAACATATAACTTTTACATCCAAACATATGAAAAACAGTCTTTTTCGTCCATGTAGGCTTGGAACACTCAGAAGAAGACGAGGTAGACATATGTTGCCTTTGGCAATAATAATCAGGATCGGTCCCCGAGTCGATATAGCTATTAGATTTGCACTTAAAAAAACATTGTGTTAAACAATTTGAGTTCCAAACATAAAATTTTTACATCCAAACATATGAAAAACAGTCTTTTTCGTCCATGTAGGCTTGGAACACTCAGAAGAAGACGAGGTAGACATATGGTGCCTTTGGCAATAATAATCAGGACCGGTCCCCGAGTCGATGTAGCCATTAGATGCTTGCATTTAAAAAACATTGTGTTAAACTATTTGAGTTCCAAACATATAATTTTTACACCCAAACATATGAAAAACAGCCTTTTTCGTCCGTGCAGGCTTGGAACACTCAGAAGAAGACGAGGTAGACATATTGTGCCTTTGGCAATAATAATCAGGAGTGGTCCACGAGTCGATATAGCCATTAGATGCTTGCACTTAAAAAATTGTGTTTAATTCCAAACATATAATTTTTACACCCAAACATAATTTTCGTGCATGTAGGCTTGGAACACTCAGAGGAAGACGAGTTAGCAATAATAATCAGGACCGGTATATATATATATTTATCAACCTATCTTACTCAAATTTGGCTAAATGTAGTCTTCTATAGCATTAACTATATGTGCAAAAAATCATCGAAATCGGTTCAGATTTAGATATAGCTCCCATATATATGTATAGCCCGATTTTCCCAAATTTGACCATAGAACCCTTATTTATTAACCGATCTTAAAAAAAGTTGGCTAGATCCAGTCCTCTATAGTACTAACTTTATGTGCAAAATTTCATCGAAATCGGTTCAGATGTAGATATAGCTCCCATATATGTATCACCCGATTTTGAAAAATTCGCCCCTAATAACCTTATGTTTGACCATACAGGCCTCATTTCTTAACTGATCTTACTCCAATCTTAAACAAGGTAACCTTTTGTGGTATTAATCAAACTCGCAAAATATTATGCAAATTGGTTAAGATTTAGATATAGCTTCCGTATGTATATATGCATCGCTCGATTTTCCCAAATTTGGCTATAGTACTCTTTAATTATATAACTTTAATTATATTAACCAATGTTACTCAAATTTCAAATTTTGATGTACTAGCCGATCGTACTTTTATACGAACTTGTAGCTCTTGCATAAGAATATTGCTCGATTTTTACAAATTTGTATTTATTACCCACACTAATTTAACGATTTTCTCTTTTTTAATAATGGGCTCAATATTAGTGGCATACTAACTCCGTAGGTGCAATATCAACACAGCCAGTGTTGCTAGAAGTAGGGGAAATTCCCTATATGTAGGGAATAATATTTAGCGTCTTGTAGGGACGTAGGGCCACAATGTAGGACATTTTCACTCAACACAATTTGTAATAATTTTTACATTTTGGTGGCTCTAGAGGAGGAAATTAGAAGCCGGCAAGGCTTGATCTTTAACAATGTGTGGTAAACTTAATTCCTGTAGAAAATTTTGTCAACATTTTATTTCTATAGAACATTTTGTCAAAATTGTATTTCTATAGAAATTTTTTTTCAAAATATTATTTCTATAAAAAATTTTCTCAAAATTTTATTTCTGTGGATTTTTTTCTCAAAATTTTATTTCTATAGAATTTATTGTCAAAATTTTATTTATATAGAAAAATTTCTCACAAAAATTTGTTTATAGAAACTTTTTCAAAATTTTATTTTTATAAAGATTTAACAAAAAAGATTACTAATTTGGGTAGAATTCTACCAACTGTGGCAACCGTGGTGGTAATAAAAATTTATATTCCAAGTTATATACGTTGCATATTCATGTTTTAAGATAATAAAGTATTTAGAACCATTTTTGTTCTGTAAAATTTTTAAAATTTAACGAAAAATATAGTAGGGAAAATTGTTTGGGTATGTATGGGAAAGTAGGGAACTTTTTTTGTCCTTGTAGGATAAACCGAACATTTTCCCTGGCAACATTGACTATGAGCTATAGTCAGATTGACACAAAGCACCCATAGACATGTACCCCTTAATTTTCTTAAATATGCAACTGCGGTTTATCTCCCAGACCTATATGTTACCCCACAAATGCTTATGATTACTAATTCTGTAATGGTGGTTTAGGGTATGATATAGTCGGCCCCACCCGACTTTCTACTTTACTTACTTGTTTTTAAATAACATATATTTAGGAAATCAACCCGACTTTGTTTGGGAAAACATTTTTCTCTGGGTGCTGTACAATTTTTTGGTGGAGACGAGTCTTAGGGCCCCGGGCCTCCCCTTCTCTGATATTTACTTTAATTTTCATACTCGTCTACAGCTTTTCGTTTTCATTTTTTTCTAATTAACAGAAATTTCATTAAAATTGTATATACCTAATATGAGTAAGAATAGAATATAATAAAATAATAATTTAACGAGGCGGAAATTGGAGACCGAAAAATGGGGAGGCGAAATATTCAAACTCCAAGGAAGATACTATGAACAGTGCAATCAATGCAACCCCAAGAATCTCATAAAGGCGAGTATCAAATTTTTTTGTTTAATATTTTCCTTGTTCTTGTCACCATCTTATGGTCAATAATGAAATGAAAATGCCTTAGAAGTAATAGACAATGAATGAAATAGAAAAGAAAGAAGCTCTTGAAATTTGTGGAATGTTTTTATTGGAGTTCCTTTTTCTGTTTATTTAAGGATGGTTTCTGTTTATGCCCATAAAATATATTGAAATAGATATTGCTAGAATAAAATAAGAAACATGGAGAAAATGTTAATGCCCTACATCATAGTATAGTCTTGGCATTTAAGTTTATTTTTCAAGCTGAGTCTAAACCAAAGTGAAACTACTTTCTATCGGAATGAAATCGTTGGACAAACTAAATTCCTCTTTAAAACAAAG
Organism: Haematobia irritans; assembly: GCF_050003625.1. Lineage (NCBI taxonomy): Eukaryota > Metazoa > Arthropoda > Insecta > Diptera > Muscidae > Haematobia > Haematobia irritans. Next base: position 23,144,505 of record NC_134400.1, read on the forward strand.
TATTTTTTACAAAAGGAAAGAAGTTATGACCAGGGCTGTGGAGCCGGAGTCGGAGTCGGAGTCTGAAGATTTTGCTGGAGTCGGAGTCGTGAAAATTTTGCTCGACTCCGACTCCGGCTAAACCAAATTTTTTAATACACTTCACATTTTTGTAACTAAGCAAGTTTTTACGCAAATTAGTTTCCATTGCGTTATTCATTCGATCAATGTACAGCATGATTGTAAATGAAAACAAGTAAGGAAAGTCAAAAATCGGGCGGGGCCGACTATATTATACCCTGCACCACTTTGTAGATCTAAATTTTCGATACCATATCACATCCGTCAAATGTATTGGGTGCTATATAAAGGTTCGTTCCAAATACATACATTTAAATATCACTTGATTTGGACAGAATTTGATAGACTTTTACAAAATCTATAGACTCAAAATTTAAGTTGGCTAATGCACTAGGGTGGAACACAATATTAGTAAAAAATATGGGAAACATTTAAATCTGAAGCAATTTTAAGGAAACTTCGCAAAAGTTTATTTATGATTTATCGCTCGATATATATGTATTACAAGTTTAGGAAAATTAGAGTCAGTTTTAAAACTTTTCGACTAAGCAGTGGCGATTTTACAAGGAAAATGTTGGTATTTTGACCATTTTTGTCGAAATCAGAAAAACATATATATGGGAGCTATATCTAAATCTTAACCGATTTCAACCAAATTTGTCAGGCATAGCTACAATGCTAATTCTACTCCATGTGCAAAATTTCAACTAAATCGGAGCAAAAAATTGGCTTCTGTGGTCATATGAAAGTAAATCGGGCGAAAGCTATATATGGGAGCTATATATAAATCTGAACCGATTTCAATCAAATTTGGCACGCATAGCTAGAATGCTAAATCTACTCCCTGTGCAAAATTTTAAGCTAATTGGGCCAAAACTCGGGCTTCTGGGGCCATATAAGTCCATATCGGGCGAAAAATATATATGGGAGCTATATCTAAATCTGAACCGATTTCAATCAAATTTGGCGCACATGACTTTATTACCAATTGTGCTCCTTGTGCAAAATTTCAAGCTAATCGGGATAAAACTCTGGATTCTGGGTCCATATAAGTGCATATCGGGCGAAAGATATATATGGGAGCTATATCTAAATCTGAATCGATTTCAACCAAATTTGGCACACATAGCTACAATGCTAAATCTACTTCCTGTGCAAAATTTCAACTAAATCGGAGCAAAAAATTGGCCTCTGTGGTCATATGAGTGTAAGTCGGGCGAAAGCTATATATGGGAGCTATATATAAATCTGAACCGATTTCAATCAAATTTGGCACGCGTAGCTAGAATGCTAAATCTACTTCCTGTGCAAAATTTCAACCAAATTGGGTCAAAACTCTAGCTTTTAGGACCATATTAGTCCATATTAGTCCATATCGGGCGAAAGATATATATGGGAGCTATATCTAAATCTGAACCGATTTCAATCAAATTTTGCACACTTGACTATACTACTTATTGTACTCCTAGTGCAAAATTTCAACCAAATTCGGCCAAAAATCTGGCTTCTGGGGCCATATAAGTCCATATCGGGCGAAAGATATATATGGGAGCTATATCTAAATCTAAACCGATTTCAATCAAATTTTGCACACTTGACTATACGACTAAGTGTTATGCTAATACAAAATTTCAAGCAAATCGGTATAAAACTCTGGCTGCTGGGTCCATATTAGTGCATATCGGGCGAAAGATATATATGGGAGCTATATCTAAATCTGAACCGATTTCTTCCAAAATCAATAGGGATCTATTCTGAGCCAAAACACATACTTGTGCCAAATTTGAAGTCGATTGGACTAAAACTGCGACCTAGACTTTGATAACAAAAATGTGTTCACGGACAGACGGACAGACGGACAGACGGACATCGCTATATCGACTCAGGAACCCACCCTGAGCATTTTTGCCAAAGACACCATGTGTCTATCTCGTCTCCTTCTGGGTGTTGCAAACATATGCACTAACTTATAATACCCTGTTCCACAGTGTGGAGCAGGGTATAATCAACTTCCAATTACGGCTATCTTTTGATGTTTCCTAGAATGTTAGACTAGCAGATGGGCTGGATCGATCCATTTTAATGCCCAAAATTATTTATTTTTTTTTTAATTTTATTTATTATTATTATTTTTTTTTTTAATTTTATTTTAAGGCCATATACATATGTGGAATATTGACAGAAAATTTTGTCAAAATGTTATTTCTATAAAAATTTTTGTCAAAATTTTATTTCTATAGCAAATTTTGTCAAAATTTTATTTCTATAATATATAAAATTTTGCAATAGTTTGTTTGTTACACATTTTTTTTAATTTTATTTCTATTGATAACGTTATTTCTATAAAAATTTAAGTCAAAATTTTATTTCTATAGAAAATTTTGCCAAAATTTTATAGTAATAAATTTTTTATTAGAAAATTTGGTCAACATTTTATTTCTATAGAAAATTTTGTCAAAATTTTATTTCAACAGAAAATTTAGTCAAAATGTTGTTTCGGTAGAATATTTTGCAGAATTTTATTTGCTACACAAAAATTTTTCTAAAATTGTATGTTTATTGATGTTTTTCAAAATTTTATTTCTATAAGAAAAAATTGTCAAATTTTATTTCCATAGTAAATTTTTTCAAAAATTTACTATGGAAATAAAAAATTTATTCGAAATTTTATTACTATAGAAATATTTTTTTTTTTTTATATATAAAAATTAGTCCAAATTTTATTTCTATAGAAAATTTAGTCAAAATTTTGTTTCTATAGAATATGTTATTTTGCAAAATTTTATTTCTATAGAAAATTTTGCAAAATTTTGTTTGCTACACATTTTTTTTAAATTGTATTTCTATTGATAATTTTTTCAAACTTTTAGTTCTATAAAAAATTTTGCCAAATTTTATTTCTATAAAACTTTTATTCAAAATTTATTTGCTAAGTCGAAAACTTGTAGAAATGACTCAAATTTTCAAATTTTTCAATGAATGAATCATACATGCATTTTTGCGAAATTGTCTAAACAATTATAAATATTTCCCAAATATTGCCCGAGATTTTGTAGAAGTCTGATTTGAGATTTTATCAAAATGTAGATCTAAATAAAGGGTGATTCTTTTGAGGTTAGGATTTTCATGCATTAGTATTTGACAGATCACGTGGGATTTCAGACATGGTGTCAAAGAGAAAGATGCTCAGTATGCTTTGACATTTCATCATGAATAGACTTACTAACGAGCAACGCTTGCAAATCATTGAATTTTATTACCAAAATCAGTGGCAGAAAATCCGCTTTTTTATCGACAAATTTTGTTCAGCGATGAGGCTCATTTCTGGTTGAATGGCTACGTAAATAAGCAAAATTGCCGCATTTGGAGTGAAGAGCAACCAGAAGCCGTTCAAGAACTGCCCATGCATCCCGAAAAATGCACTGTTTGGTGTGGTTTGTACGCTGGTGGAATCATTGGACCGTATTTTTTCAAAGATGCTGTTGGACGCAACGTTACGGTGAATGGCGATCGCTATCGTTCGATGCTAACAAACTTTTTGTTGCCAAAAATGGAAGAACTTAACTTGGTTGACATGTGGTTTCAACAAGATGGCGCTACATGCCACACAGCTCGCGATTCTATGGCCATTTTGAGGGAAAACTTCGGAGAACAATTCATCTCAAGAAATGGACCGGTAAGTTGGCCACCAAGATCATGCGATTTGACGCCTTTAGACTATTTTTTGTGGGGCTACGTCAAGTCTAAAGTCTACAGAAATAAGCCAGCAACTATTCCAGCTTTGGAAGACAACATTTCCGAAGAAATTCGGGTTATTCCGGCCGAAATGCTCGAAAAAGTTGCCCAAAATTGGACTTTCCGAATGGACCACCTAAGACGCAGCCGCGGTCAACATTTAAATGAAATTATCTTCAAAAAGTAAATGTCATGGACCAATCTAACGTTTCAAATAAAGAACCGATGAGATTTTGCAAACTTTATGCGTTTTTTTTTTTAAAGTTATCAAGCTCTTAAGAAATCACCCTTTACAAAGTTGTGCAGAGTATATTATAATCGGCCCGCCCGACTTTAGATTTTCCTTGCATTTTTATTTTTTGTTAAAATTGTGTTACGTCCCATAACGTTAGATTTAAATTTAAAGTACATAGATTTTGTCGAAGTATATACGATTTTGTCTAAATCGATTCAGATTCAAATTCATGCATATGGAAATATAAACCTTTATATAGCTCGCAACAAATTTAAAGGATTTGAGATAGTATCAATAATTTTGGTCACAAATACATATACTGTTGGTATCTTCTCATATTATGATGGGTATTTATAGCATTATTTTATTTATTAAACATTGCCCTAAATTTTAAATATAGAGTTTAATTGGCATCTAATGTGAAATTAAGACATTTTTTGCACACATAAATAAATACGATACTTTGTATCGATCCACTTACGGTACCCCCACAATAGAACTACAAATTAGTGGTATTAAAATGAGATTAGTTATATTACCCGGAGTCGACTCCGGAGTCGGAGTCGGAGTCGAGCTGATGAAAAATGCTGGAGTCGGAGTCGGAGTCGAGCAAAATTGGCTCGACTCCACAGCCCTGGTTCTGACAAAAGATCCAAAACTAAAAATTTGTGAATCAGAGTGTAATGCCCAAAAGAATCAGTCAACGACCCAATGTTAAGTACACCGTTTGTCTTAGCACTACACTGAAAAAACAGTGAACCCACTAGGAAGTAAATCTTTTGGCTAATTTTAGAAAATTTTGAATATTTTTAGAAATTTTTAACTAAACAATATGAAATTTTTTGATAAATTCAAGAAAATTTATTAGACATAAATAATATTTTTCACTTGATACAAAAAATTTTGTAGTTTGAAGGAAAATTTTGGACTTAAAAATTGCAAGAATGTTTTTAGTGACATACGAAGTTCATGATGGACGCATTTGTATTAAAATTTACAAATTTTAATAAATAATTAACTATTTTGTAAGAAATACGAATTTTGAAAGTCTTTATGCTTAATTTGTGTATAATTTTTTCTCGTTTTTTAGTTAATTTAACTATCGTACACAAAAAAATATTAGAGTAAAAGAAACTTTTTCCAAACATAATAATTACATGAACTAAAATAAAGTTAAATTGGCTTTGGTGAAATAACAAGTTGGCTGATAAGTCCACGGTCTAACAACGAAAAACACATTTTTTTTTGTCAAAATTCGTTTTTATTATTCAACATATTTCCCTTCAAGAGCGATATAACGATTTTAACGACCTTCCAATTTTTTGATACCATTTTGGTAGTACTCCTTCGGTTTTGCCTCAAAATAGGTCTCAGTTTCGGCGATCACCTCTTCATTGCAGCCAAATTTTTTTCCTGCGAGCATCCTTTTGAGGTTTGAGAACAAAAAAAAAAGTCGTTGGGGGCCAGATCTGGAGAATACGGTGGGTGGGGAAGCAATTCGAAGCCCAATTCATGAATATTTGCCATCGTTCTCAATGACTTGTGGCACAGTGCGTTGTCTTGGTGGAACAACACTTTTTATACCCTCCACCATAGGATGGGGGTATATTAACTTTGTCATTCCGTTTGTAACACATTGAAATATTGCTCTAAGACCCCATAAAGTGTATATATTCTGGGTCGTGGTGAAATTCTGAGTCGATCTGAGCATGTCCGTCCGTCCGTCCGTCTGTTGAAATCACGCTAACCTCCGAACGAAACGAGCTATCGACTTGAAACTTGGCACAAGTAGTTGTTTTTGATGTCGGTCGGATGGTATTGCAAATGGGCCATATCGGTCCTTTTTTACGTATAGCACCCATATAAACAGACCCCCAAATTTGGCGAGTCTTCTAAGAGAAGCAAATTTCATTCGATCCGGCTGAAATTTGGTACATGGTGTTAGCATATGGTCTCTAACAACCATGCAAAAATTGGTTCACATCGGTCCATAATTATATATAGCCCCCATATAAACCGATCCCCAAATTTGGTTTGCGAACCCTCTAAGAGAAGCAAATTTCATTCGATCCGGCTGAAATTTGGTACATGGTGTTAGCATATGGTCTCTAACAACCATGCAAAAATTGGTTCACATCGGTCCATAATTATATATAGCCCCCATATAAACCGATCCCCAAATTTGGTTTGCGAACCCTCTCAGAGAAGCAAATTTCATCCGATCCGGCTGAAATTTGGTACATGGTGTTAGCATATGGTCTCTAACAACCATGCAAAAATTGGTCCACATCGGTCCATAATTATATATAGCCCCCATTTAAACCGATCCCCCGATTTGGCTTGCAGAGCCTCTAAGAGAAACAATTTTCATCCGATCCGGCTGAAATTTGGTACATAGTGTTAGCATATGGTCTCTAACAACCATGCAAAAATTGGTCCATATCGGTCCATAATTATATATAGCCCCCATTTAAACCGATCCCCCGATTTGGCTTGCAGAGCCTCTAAGAGAAGCAAATTTCATCCGATCCGGCTGAAATTTGGTACATGGTGTTAGTATATGGTCTCTAACAACCATGCAAAAATTGGTCCACATCGGTCCATAATTATATATAGCCCCCATATAAGCGGATCCCCAGATTTGGCTTGCAGAGCCTCTAAGAGAAACAATTTTCATCCGATCCGGCTGAAATTTGGTACATGGTGTTAGTATATGGTCTCTAACAACCATGCAAAAATTGCTCCACATCGGTCCATAATCCGGCTGAAATTTGGTACATGGTGTTAGCATATGGTCTCTAACAACCATGCAAAAATTGGTTCACATCGGTCCATAATTATATATAGCCCCAATATAAACCGATCCCCAAATTTGGTTTGCGAACCCTCTAAGAGAAGCAAATTTCATTCGATCCGGCTGAAATTTGGTACATGGTGTTAGCATATGGTCTCTAACAACCATGCAAAAATTGGTTCACATCGGTCCATAATTCTATATAGCCCCCATATAAACCGATCCCCAGATTTGACCTCCGGAGCACCTTGGAAGAACAAAATTCTTCCCATTCGGTTGAAATTTGGTACGTGATGTTAGTATATGGTGTCCAACAACCATGCATGAATTGGTTCATATCAGTCCATAATTATATATAGCCCCCATATAAACCGATCCCCTGATTTGACCTCCGGTGCCTTGTGGAGAAGCAAAATTCATCCGATCTGGTTGAAATTTGGTGTGTGGTGGTAGTATATGATATTTAACAACCATGCCAAAAGTGGTCCCTATCAGTCCATAATCATATATAGCCCCCATATAAACCGATCCCGAGATTGGTTTTGGAGCCTCTTGGAGGAGTAAATTTCCTCCGAGTCAGTTGAAATTTGGTACATTGTGCTAGTATATGGCCGTTAACAACCATGCCTAACTAGGTCCATATTTGTCTATAGTTATATATAGTCCTCAGACAAATCGATCCCCAATCACACAAAAATTTGTCCATATCAAGTTCATAATTGTATATAGCCCCCATATAAGCGACCCCCATATACGACCCCCATACGTACCGTGCAAAAGTCCATATCGATTCGTAATTATTTGTAGACTTATACACCTTTTTGTCTAATATATACCACGTGTGGACTAACTCAAAATTTAGAAAACGATTTAAGATACCACAACCCAAGTAATTCGATTTTGTATAACAGTCTTTCGTAGAAGTTTCTACGCAATCCATGGTGGAGGGTACATAAGATTCGGCCTGGCCGAACTTACGGCCGTTTATACTAGTTTCAACTGGCTTGGTGTAGGGTATCTTGTAGTCGTGTTCAGTCTATTTAAGATCTTTCTTGCTTTTATTACTTGTATGTATTCTCTTTCTATAACTCCTTTTGGATTCAGTGTCCATCACTATGTGTTCTGCACTGTTAATATTTCTCTGCGCCATGGATAAACTGTTGCTATGTCCATAGTGACCACAATACCTCAGGACTCAAAATCACAACGGATATCGTTTCACATACCAACTCACACACACCCTTAGCTACAAATACATGCATAATAATAATAGAAACCCCCCATTCACCCACGCATTGCTGATTCTCAATTACATACTTACATCCTTTGTAAGGGTAAACTGTAATTAAAATTAAATCCAATACCACCAGATTATGGCCCAAGGTTGTTTCATAAGAAAAACCTCTCCTTGGTTTATCTTGGCCCATTGCCATCTCATTATAGCTATCGATATCCATTTCGGCAAGGTAGTATATCGGTAATACATGATGGCATCACGAGTCTGATAATGATTATTGGGGATGAGTTTACTTAACGAAATACGATGGTTGTTGGGTCTTACACTCCCATAGAGTGTAAGGGTTGATGCATTCTCTCCTACCCTATTATCGTACAGTCTTTTGGAGATAAACGGGGTATTATTACTTACAGCAAATTGCCCATCTGAATGTTTGGAGTATTATGATTACCTTTTATTCCCTAACTACGATATGGTAGTTAAAGTACAAATTAATTAATTGTCAAAATTCTATCCTGGATATCTATTTGGTGTTTAAGAGAATTTCTTTGAGTTGACATTGGTGTTCTTAGTGTTGAAAGGTTGGGCATGAAATGAAACCTTTAAAATCCTACAAATTGATTGAATTTATTAGGCTTCTTCTAAATAAATTGAAATATTGCCCCGAGGGTTAGGGTTGTTATTCTCAGGTAGCAGTTATAAATTGAAAGTTGAGTTTATTTGATGTGCTATGACCATCTTATAAAATTGTTGAAATATGATTAGAATGGGAGACGAGAGATCGAGGTTAAATAAATAAATCAACTCAAAGGCACATTTGAGATTATTTAGTTCTTTGTTTAAATATATTAAAAAACAATGCCTGAACCAATTTATTTCGGTACGTTTCACATGTGGACACCGACATTCATTTCTCATTTTTCACTTTTCTAAAGAAATAAAATTTTAATAAAATTTTGTATAGAAATAAAATTTTGAGAAAATTTTGACCAAATTTTCTGCAGAACTAAAATTTTGACAAAATTTTTTATAGATACAAAATCTTGATAAAAAAGTTTCTATAGAACTAAAATTTTAACAAAATTTTCGATAGAAATAAAATTATAACAAATTTTTCGATAGAACTAAAATTTTGACAAAATTTTCTATAGAAATAAAATTGTTTTCTATAGAAAATTTTGTCAAAAAAAATTCTAAAGAAAAATTTTTGTCAAAATGTTATTTCTATAGAAAAATTTGTCAATATTTTTATTTTATAGAAAATTTTGTCAACATTTTATTTCTATAAAAAATACAGAAATTTTTGTTAACATTTTATTTTTAAACATTTTTTCCAAATTGTTTTCTATAGGAAATTTTGTCAAAATTTTATTTTATAGAAAATTTTGTCAAAATTTTATTTCTATAGGAAATTTTCGTTAAAATTTTATTTCTAAAGGAAATTTTCGTTACAATTTTATTTCTAAAAAGTTTTTCATAATTTTATTTTTATAAAAAAAAATTTTAAAATTTTAGTGCTATGGAAAATTTCGTCAAAATTTTATTGCCATAGAAAATGTTGTCAAAATTTTACGTTTTTAGAAAACACTGTCAAAATTTTAATTGTACAGACTATTTTGTCAAAATTTTATTTCTAAGAAAATTTTGCCAAATTTTTATTTATACAGAGAACTTTGTCAAAACTTTTTTCTATAGAAATTTTTGTTAAAATTTTATTTCTAAACAATTTTTTCAAAACTTTTTTTCTTTGTTTTCTATAAGCAATTTTGTCAAAATTTTATTTTTATAGAAATTTTTGTCAAAATTTTATTTCTACAGAGAATTTTGTCACAATTTTATTTCTATAGAAAATTTGATCAAAATTTTATTTCTGTAGCAAATGTCGAAAATTCAGCAACACAAAGGAATTATTCAGCAACACAAAGTCAAAAATAAAGAATGAGGACAGGAGTAATATAGTGTACAAAATTAAATGTAATGGAGACAAGTCCAACATATGCCCAATGGCATATGTTGGCACCACAATGACCAAACTTAAGACAAGACTTTCGTCGCATAAATCAGACCTTAAAGCTGTAGACAAATCAGTAGAGCAAAAAACAGCACTTGCAGCTCACTGTGCAACAACAGGACACAAGCCCAACTTCACAGACGTCGAGATACTTGCTCAAGAGAATAATCATAGGCATAGATACACTCTTGAGATGCTTAATATAATAGATCTCTCTCCTGACAAGAGAATGAATTTCAAACAAGTATATACGGCCGTAGAAACTTCATCTAAACACTGCCATCCACAATCGAATTACTTAAGTTGCGGTAACGCTTGCCGATGGCAAGGTATCTTAAAGCCTCCTAACACCATCTTCTAAATTGTATGTAAGTCCATACGTGGTATATATTAAATCAAAAAAGATCGATCCAATACGTATATAATTCAGTTTGACAAAGTAGACATACAATTTTGACAAAATTTTCTACAGAAATAAAATTTTAACAAAATTTTCTATAGAAATAAAATTTTCACAAAATTTTCTATAGAAATAAAAATTTTGACAAAATTTTCTATAGAAAGAAAAATTTGACAAACATTTCTACAGAAATAAAATTTTAAAAAAATTTTCTATAGAAATAAACTTTTGACAAAATTTTCTATAGAACTAAAATCTTGGTAGATTATTTTTGGCTCGAGTGGCAACCATGATTATGAACCGAATAAAATTTGAACAAAATTTTCTATAGAAATAAAATTTTGACAAAATTTTCTATAGAAATAAAATTTTGACAAAATTTTCTATAGAAATAAAATTTTGTCAATGATGAAAATTTTATTATGAACCGAATAAAATTTTAACAAAATTTTCTCTAGAAATAAAATTTTAACAAAATTTTCTCTAGAAATAAAATTTTGACAAAATTTTCTATAGAAATAAAATTTTGACAAAATTTTCTATAGAAATAAAATTTTGGTAGATTATTTTTGGCTCTAGTGGCAACCATGATTATGAACCGATATGGACCAATTTTTGTGTGATTGGACCTATTTTGGTATGGTTGTTAGCGACCATATAGTAACACCACGTTCCAAATTACAACCGGATTGGATGAAATTTGCTTCTCTTGGAGACTTCGCAAGCCAAATCTGGGGATCGGTTTATATGGGGGCTATATATAATTATGACCCGATGTGGACCAATTTTTGCATGGTTGTTAGAGACCATATACCAATATCATGTACCAAATTTCAGGCGGATCGGATGAAATTTGCTTCTCTTTGAGGCTCCGCAACCCAAATCTGGCGATCGGTTTATATGGGGGCTATATATAATTAAGGATCGATATGGACCAATTTTTGCATGATTGTTAGAGACCATATACGAACACCATGTACCAAATTTCAGCCGGATCGGATGAAATATGCTTCTGTTAGAGGCTCCACAAGCCAAATCTGAGGGTCCCTTTATATGGGGGCTATACGTAAAAGTGGACCGATATGGCCCATTTTCAATACCATCCGACCTACATCGATAGCAACTACTTGTGCCAAGTTTCAAGTCGATAGCTTGTTTCGTTCGGAAGTTAGCGTGATTTCAACAGACGGACGGACGGACGGACATGCGTAGATCGACTCAGAATTTCACCACGACCCAGAATATATATACTTTATGGGGTCTTAGAACAATATTTCGATGTGTTACAAACGGAATGACAAAGTTAATATACCCCCAATCTATGATGGAGGGTATAAAAACCAACAATAACAAAACGAATGAAAACAAGTATATACGGCCGTAAGTTCGGCCAGGCCGAATCTTATGTACCCACCACTTGGGTTGTGGTATCTTAAAACTTCTTAACATCGTTTTCTAAATTGTGAGTTAGTCCATACGTGGTAGAGAGCCAGAATTGAAATATATATGGGGGCTATATACAATTATGAACTTGATATGGACCAATTTTTTGTGATTGGGGATCGATTTATCTGAGGGCTATATATATCTATAGACCGATAAGGACTTAGTGAGGCATGGTTTTTAACGGCCATATACTAGCACAATGTACCAAATTTCAATTGACTCGGATGAAATTTGCTCTTCCAAGGGGCTCCGGAGGTCAAATCTGGTGATCGGTTTATATGGGGGCTATATATAATTATGGACCGATATGGACAATTTTACTCATGGTCAGCCGAATCGGATAAAATTTGCTTCTCTTAGAGGCTCCGCAAGCCAAATCGGGGAATCGGTTTATATGGGGGCTATATATAATTATGGACCAATGTGGACCAATTTTTGCATGGTTGTTAGAGATCATATGCTGATACCATGTACCAAATTTCAGCCGGACCGGATGAAATTTGCTTCTCTTAGAGGCTCCGCAAGCCAAATCGTGGGATCGGTTTATATGGGGGCTATACGTAAAAGTGGACCGACATGGACCAATTTTTGCATTGTTGTTAGAGATCATACATTAACACCATGTACCAAATTTCAGCCGGATCGGATGAAATTTGCTTCTCTTAGAGCAATCACAAGCCAAATTTGAGGGTCCGTTTATATGGGGGCTATACGTAAAAGTGGACCGATATGGCCCATTTGCAATACCATCCGACCTACATCAATAACAACTACTTGTGCCAAGTTTCAAGTCGATAGCTTGTTTCGTTCGGAAGTTAGGGTGATTTCAGCAGACGGACGGACATGCTCAGATCGACTTAGAATTTCACCACGACCCAGAATATATATACCTTATGGGGTCTTAGAGCAATATTTCGATGTGTTACAAACGGAATGACAAAGTTAATATACCCTCATCCTATGGTGGAGGGTATAAGAAGAGGAAGCACGATCAAAATGAACCCAGCCAACTTCAATTAAATCGGCTGTCACTTTTAGGTTTAGTGAACTGCCTGAATTTATTATGATAAGTGGTTGATAGTTTTGCTGCAAGTAGAGGATGCTGCTGAGGAATGTGGTAATTCCGAAACGTGCGTTCATCCAGCCATCTTGCAGTCTATAGGGCTTTGCCCAAATAAATTTGACAAACATTCTTTTCCTCTGTTGGTTAAGCTACACTTGTAGTTTAGTCAATGCATGGATTTAAGCTAAAATCAAAATAACTACAACAATGATTAAAGAAAAAAAAAAAACAACAATAAGAAAACAAAACGAATTTTATTTATATAAAAAAATGCCAAAATTTTATTGCTATAGAAAATTTTGTCAAAATATAAAAAACGATGTAAAAATTTTAATTTTATAGAAAATTTTTTCAAGATTTTATTTCTAAAGAAACTGTTGTCAAAGTTTTTTTTTTTTATAGAAAATGTTGTCGAAATTTCGTCAAAATTTTATTTCTGTAGGAAATTTTGTCAAAACTTTATATCTATAGAAAATTTGTGAAGTACTTTTTATTTGGAGAGGAATAATTTGCAAAATCTATTAAAATATCGTGAATTCTACCAATCATATAGTAAAAATTCTAGCATTTTGGTAGCATTCTACCAACTGTGGCAACCATGATAGTAGACCCAGCCCAATTTTAGACTTTCTTTGTTTTATTTAAAGAAGTTTGTGTTGAATATTATGTATATCTTAAGCCACATGGCATCACTAATTTCAGTGCATTATAATTACGAAGTGCTGGACTTCATCAACGTCACTCTATTCCATACAATCATTGTAAATTCTCCAAAAAGTAAAGAATTTATCCAATTACAATTTACCCAACTCCCAATGTCATATACTTCCATTACTACTCATCCATTTAGCACATAAACAGCATAGAGCAAAAAAAAAGTTTTCTTCTTTTCTGTTTCATATTCTCAATAAATATAACAATAAATTGTACTTATTTTACTTTGCAACAGACATGCATGGCAAGGTAAATAAAATCAGGGAAAGCCAACCCAACAACAACAAAAAGCGAAATAATAAAGGAACGGAGTTTGTTTGCGGATATTAACGTCCACATAATAAAGTTTTCCAAGTATTTATTTAGAAGTCCATCCAATACCTTACCTTTGAAAATAAATTCCTTTTAACTAAAATCTCTGACGACAACCTTTCCACTGAAACTTTTTGTGTAGAGAGAAGGGTCATCAAAATATGTGCTTTGTGGGTCTACGCACCACAGTGGGTGGAAGTTAAATGGGGAGAGGGTTTTGATCTTTATGAGGTTATACCAAACCATGGATATATAAAAGTCCATCTAGATCTGTTTGCTGACAAAAACGAGTTAGTGCTAATTTGCAGTACGATAGCTTCAATACTAAATTGTCCATAGAGAACAAGAAAAAGTCGCTGGGGGCCAGATGTGGAGAATACGGTGGGTGGGGAAACAATTCGAAGCCCAATTCATGAATTTTTGCCATCGTTCTCAATGACTTGTGGCACGGTGCGTTGTCTTGGTGGAACAACACTGTTTTCTTCTTCATATGGGGCCGTTTTGACGCTCCAATAACGCCATTTAATAATCACTGTTGACGGTTTTTCCCTTCTCAAGATAATCGATAAAAATTATTCCATGCGCATCCCAAAAAACAGAGGCCATTACTTTGCCAGCGGACTTGTGAGTCTTTCCACGTTCACCGATCGCTGTCTGCTCAGCCGACCGGCGATTGGACTCAGGAGTGTAGTGATGGAGCCATGTTTCATCCATTGTCACATATCAACGGAAAAACTCGATTGTATTACGAGTTAACAGCTGCAAACACCGTTCAGAATCCACAACACGTTGTTGTTTTTGGTCAAATGTGAGCTCGCGCGGCACCCATTTTGCACAGAGCTTCCGCATATCCAAATACTGATGAATGATATGACCAAAACGTTCCGTTGATATCTTTAAGGCCTCTGATATCTCGATCAACTTCATTTTACGGTCATTCAAAATCATTTTGTGGATTTTTTTGATGTTTTCGTCGGTAACCACCTCTTTCGGGCGTCCACTGCGTTCACCGTCCTCCGTGCTCATTTCACCACGCTTGAATTTTGCATACCAATCAATTATTGTTGATTTCCCTGGGGCAGAGTCCGGAAACTCATTATCAAGCCAAGGTTTTGATTCCACCGTATTTTTATACCCTCCACCATAGGATGGGGGTATATTAACTTTGTCATTCCGTTTGTAACACATCGAGTATATATATTCTGGGTCGTGGTGAAATTCTGAGTCGATCTGAACATGTTCGTCCGTCCGTCTGTTGAAATCACGCTAACTTCCGAACGAAACAAGCTATCGACTTGAAACTTGGCCCAAGTAGTTGTTATTGATGTAGGTCGGATGGTATAGCCCCCATATAAACGGACCCCCAAATTTGGCTTGCGATTGGTCTAAGAGAAGCTAATTTCATCCCATCCGGCTGAAATATGGTACATGGTGTTAGTATATGGTGTCTAACAACCATGCAAAAATTGGTCCATATCGGTCCACTTTTAAGTATAGCCCCCATAAAACGGACCCCCAAATTTGGCTTGCGATTGCTCTAAGAGAAGCAAATGTCATCCGATCCGGCTGAAATTTAGTACATGGTGTTAGTAATTGGTCTCTAACAACCATGCAATAATTGGTCCATATCGGTCCATAATTACATATAGCCCCCATATACACCGATCCCCCGATTTGGCTTGCGGAGCCTCTAAGAGAACCAAATTTCATCCGATCCTGCTGAAATTTGGTACATGGTGTTAGTATATGGTCTCTAACAACCATGCAAAAATTGGTCCACATCGGTCCATAATTATATACAGCCCCCATATAAACCGATCCCCCGATTTGGCTTGCGGAACCTCTAAGAAAAGCAAATTTAATCCCATCCGGCTGAAATTTGGTACATGGTGTTGGTATATATTCTCTAATGACCATGCAAAAATTGGTCCACATCGGCCCATAATTATATATAGCCCCCATATAAACCGATCCCCAGATTTGACCACCGGAGCCTCTTAGAGGAGCAAAAGTCATCCGATCCGATTGAAATTTGGTCCGTGGTGTAAGTATATTTTCTCAAACAATCATGCCAAAACTGGTCCATATCGGTCCATAATTATATATAGCCCCATATAAGCCGTCAAAATTTTATTTCTATGGAAAATTTTGTCAAAATTTTATTTCTATTGAACATTTTGTCAAAATTTTATTTCTATAGAAAATTTTGTCAAAATTTTATTTCTATAGAAAATTTTGTCAGAATTTTATTTCTATAGAAAAATTTATCCAAATTTTATTTCTATAGAAAATTTTTTCCAAATTTTACTTCTATAGAAAATGTTGTCAAAATTTTATTTTGTCAAAATTTTATTTCTATAGAAACTTTGAACTTAATTATATACGTATTTAATCGGTCTTTTTTAGTTTAATATATACCACGTATGGACTATGTGGTATATATTACGGTGTTAGGAAGTTTTAAGATACCTTGCCATTGGCAAGTGTTACCGCAACCCAAGTAATTCGATTGTGGATGACAGTCTTCAGTAGAAGTTTCTACGCAATCCATGGTGAAGGGTACATAAGCTTCGGCCTGGTCGAACTTACGGCCGTATATACTTGTTTCCTTTCAGAAAACGGTATTTTATCAAAACACGAAATTAATTTTTTTTTTCATTTTTTCACAATAACAAAAGTTGCTTCACAAAAGACGCTCTATCTCACAACCTAATTGACTTACAGACGTCAAATTTTGACACGAATCATTTGAAGGTTGGGTACTATATAAAAATAATATGCATATAATACTAGCGACGCCATCTATGTGTCAGACCGGACACTTATCAGCCAGCCTGTTATATGTTAGTTGGTCCGACTCAGTTTCCTCCCTTACTTACTTGTTGTGTTACAAAAAAAAACAAGTAAAAACGGCCGTAAGTTCGGCCAGGCCGAATCTTATGTACCCTCCACCATGGATTGCGTAGAAACTTCTACGAAAGACAATCGAATTACTTGGGTTGTGGTATCTTAAATCGTTTTCTAAATTTTGAGTTAGTCTATACGTGGTATACATTAGACAAAAAAAAAAAGTATGTGAAGGTAAGTCTACAAATAATTACGAATCGATATGGACTTTTGCACGGAACGTAGGGAGCCAGAATTGAAATATGGGGGTCGCTTATATGGGGGCTGTAAACAATTATGAACTTGATGTGGACCAATTTTTGTGTGATTGGAAATCGATTTATCTGAGGGCTATATATAACTATAGACCGATAAGGACCTAGTTAGGCATGGTTGTTAACGGATGAAATTTGCTCCTCCAAGAGGCTCCAAAACCAAATCTCGGGATCGGTTTATATGGGAGCTATATATGATTATGGACTGATATGGACCACTTTTGGCGTGGTTGTTAAATATCATATACTACCACCACGTACAAAATTTCAACCAGATCGGATGAATTTTGCTTCTCCAAAAGGCACCAGAGGTCAAATCTGGGGATCGGTTTATATGGGTGCTATATATATAATTATGGACTGCTATGAACCAATTCCTGCATGGTTGTGTGGATACCATATACTAACATCACGTACCAAATGTCAACCGAATCGGATGAATTTTGCTCTTCCAAGGGGCTCCGGAGGTCAAATCTGGGGATCGGTTTATATGGGGGCTATATATAATTATGGACCGATTTCGACCAATTATTGCATGGGAGTTTGAGGCCATATATTAACACCACGTACCAAATTTCAACTGAATCAGATGAATTTTGGTCTTCCAAGAGGCTCTAGAGGTCAAATCTGGTGATCGGTTTATATGGGGGCTATATATAATTATGGGCCGATGTGGATCAATTTTTGCATGGTTGTTGGAGACCACATACTAACACCATGTACCAAATTTCAGCCGGATCGGATGAAATTTGCTTCTCTTAGAGGCCTTGCAAGCCAAATCGAGGGATCGGTTTATATGGGGGCTATATATAATTATGGACCGATGTGGATCAATTTTTGCATGGTTGTTGGAGACCATATACTAACACCATGTACCAAATTTCAGCCGGATCGAATGAAATTTGCTTCTCTTAGAGGCCTCGCAAGCCAAATTTGGGGGTCCGTTTATATGGGGGCTATACGTAAAAGTGGACCGATATGGCCCATTTGCAATACCATCCGACCTACATCAATAACAACTACTTGTGCCAAGTTTCAAGTCGATAGCTTGTTTCTTTCGGAAGTTAGCGTGATTTCAACAGACGGACGGACGGACGGACGGACGGACGGACGGACGGACGGACGGACGGACATGCTCAGATCGACTCAGAATTTCACCACGACCCAGAATATATATACTTTATGGGGTCTTAGAGCAATATTTCGATGTGTTACAAACGGAATGACAAAGTTAATATACCCCCCATCCTATGGTGGAGGGTATAAAAACAACAAGTATATATGGCCGTAAGTATATTAAATCAAACAAGTATACACGTCCGTAAGTTCGGCCAGGCCGAAGCTTATGTACCCTCCACCATGGATTGCATAGAAACTTCTTCTAAACGTACCAAGAGGCTCCAAAACCAAATCTCGGGATCGTTTTATATGGCTATATATGATTATGGACTGATATGGACCACTTTTGGCATGGTTGTTAAATATCATATACTACCACCACGTACCAAATTTCAACCAGATCGGATGAATTTTGCTTCTCCAAAAGGCACCGGAGGTCAAATCTGGGGATCGGTTTATATGGGGGTTAGATATAATTATGGACTGACATGAACCAATTCCTGCATGGTTGTTGTATACCATATACTAACACCACGTACCAAATTTCAAACGAATCGTGTGAATTTTGCTCTTCTAAGGGGCTTCGGAGGTCAAATCTGGGATCGGTTCATATGGGGGCTATATATAATTATGGACAGATTTCGACCAATTTTTGGATGGGTGTTTGAGGCCATATATTAACACCACGTACCAAATATCAACTGAATCAGATGAATTTTGGTCTTCCAAGAGGCTCCGTAGGTCAAATCTGGTGATCGGTTTATATGGGGGCTATATATAATTATGGACCGATGTGGACAAATTTTTGCATGGTTGTTAGACACAATATACTAACACCATGTACCAAATTTCGGCAAGATTGGATGAAATTTGCTTCTCTTTGAGGCTCCGCAAGCCAAATCTGGGGATCGGTTTATATGGGAGCTATATATATTTATGGGCCGATGTGGACCAATTTTTGCATGGTTGTTAGAGACCATATACCTACATGATGTACCAAGGTTATGTGGTAGCCCGATGTATCAGGCTGACTTAGACTATTCAGTCCATTGTGATGTACCAAATTTCATCCGATCCGTCTTATAGGCCTCGCAAGCCAAATTTGGGGGTCCGTTTATATGGGGGCTATACGTAAAAGTGGACCGATATAGCCGATTTGCAATACCATCCGACCTACATCAATAACAACTACATGGTGCCAAGTTTCAAGTCGATAGCTTGTTTCGTTTGGAAGTTAGCGTGATTTCAACAGACGGACGGACGGACATGCTCAGATCGACTCAGAATTTCACCATGACCCAGAATATATATACTTTGTGGGGTCTTAGATCAATATTTCGATGTGTTACAAAGGGAATGACAAAGTTAATATACCCCCCATCCTATGGTGGAGGGTATAAAAAGACCGATTAAATATGTCTATAATTCATTTTGACAACATTTTCTATACAAATAAAATTATCACAAAGTTTTCTATAGAAATTAAATTTTAACAAAATTTTCTATAGAAATAAAATTTTCACAAATTTTCTATAGAAATAAAATTTTGAAAAGTTTTCTATAGAAATAAAGTTTTGACAAAATTTTCTATAGAAATGAAATTTTACCAAAATTTTCTATAAAAATAAAATTTTTTGTAGATTATTTTTGGCTCGAGTGGCAACCATGACTATAAACCGATATGGACCAATTTTTGTGTGATTTGAGATCGGCTACATATAACTATAGACCGATATGGACAATCTCTGTATGGATGTTAGAGACATACTAACACCACGTTCCACATTTGAACCGGATTGGATGAATTTTGCTCCTCCAAGAGACTCCGGAGTTCAAATCTAGAGAATGGTTTATATGGGGGCTATATATAATTATGGACCGATATTGACCAATTCTACCATGGTTGTTAAAGATCATATACTAACACCATGTTCCAAATTACAACCGGATTGGATGAAATTTGCTTCTCTTAGAGACTCCGCAAGCCAAATCTGGGGATCGGTTTATATGGGGGTTATATATAATAATGGACCGATGTGGACCAATTTTTGCATGGTTGTTAGAGACCATATACCTACACGATGTACCAAGGTTATGTGGTAGTTTGATGTATAGGCTCACTTAGATTATTCAGTCCATTGTGATGTACCAAATTTCAGCCGGATCGGATGAAATATGCTTCTGTTAGAGGCTCTGAAAGCCAAAACTAAGGGTCCGTTTTATATGGGGGCTATACGTAAAAGTGGGCCGATATGGCCCATTTGCAATACCATCCGACCTACATCAATAACAACTACATATTCCCTATGGTGGAGGGTATAAAAAAAATTGTGCATTCGTTCTTTATAAGATTTCGATCTCCAATTATATCTGAAATTTCTCCACTGTGTCAATCCAACCAAGCAAACAATATATGTCTGGCTGTATAACCATGGAAATTGGATGCATACAGACGGACAAAAATGGGTTAGTCTTTGACGAATGTTGTATATGGGCAACTACCATTGACTGTGTCCTTCCTCATGTACTCGATCTGGTGTGAGAGAATAAGGGGAAATATTTTACAACTTGGCAAATACTTTAGTCAATAAATTTTGCACACCCCCCTATCTACCAAAAGTTTGATATGATTTTGAGGTATGTTTATGGGCTTTGGAACACATGTACCAACAATAGCAAACAAAGAAAAACAGAGAGTTAATATTCATACTTGAAGATTGTTCCTTGTGTTTTTTTTTACCCTCTTTGATATTGGCTCATCATCAACACGCCAAAAATTGAAGTTTTTCAAGTTTATTATGATCTGATGTAAGGGAGATTTACTCGGGTCCTTCAATAACTTATGCCAAGTTATTAGGAAAGTATATTCCTTTGCCTTGTTTTCTGGAAGTTGGAATGTGAGGACTTTCGTTATCCCTCAAAATATGAAATTAACAAAAATACCTAAGAATATTTCCAACATAGCAAGAAACAAAATCAAATTTGTTATCACCTAAAGATGATATATTAAATCATCATGGTGAGTGTACGTGGCGATCAACAGAGACAATGATATAATGAATGGGTGTACCTTGACTGCATGGAAAAAATTAAACTGTTTTATGGGGAAAATAAGTATATAAGACCGTAAGTTCGTCCAGGCTGAATCTAATGTACCCCCACAATGAATTGCATAAAAAGTTCATCTACACATAAAAAAAAAACAATTTTTGATTTCAATCACGAAATTAATTGATCCAATTAATTTTTAATAGAAATATCTACAATCACAGAAAATTAATTGATCTAATTAAAAAATTGCTTGATACTATTAATTTTTATACCCTCCATCATAGGATGGGGGGTATATTAACTTTGTCATTCCGTTTGTAACACATCGAAATATTGCTCTAAGACCCCATAAAGTATATATATTCTGGGTCGTGGTGAAATTCTGAGTCGATCTGAACGTGTCCGTCGTCCGACCGTCCGTCCGTCTGTTGAAATCACGCTAACTTCCGAACGAAACAAGCTATCGACTTGAAACTTGGCACAAGTAGTTGCTATCGATGTAGGTCGGATGGCATTGAAAATGGGCCATATCGGTCCACTTTTACGTATAGCCCCCATATAAAGAGACCCTCAGATTTGGCTTGTGGAGCCTCTAAGAGAAGCATATTTCATCCGATCCAGCTGAAATTTTGTACATGGTGTTGGTATATGGTTTCTAACAATCACGCAAAAATTGGTCCACATCGGTCCATAATTATATATAGACCCCATAAAACCGATCTCCAGATTTGGCTTGCAAAGCCTCAAAGAGAAGCAAATTGCATCCGCTCGGACTGAAATTTAGTACATGGTATTGGTATATGGTCTTTAACAACCATGCCGAAATTGGTCCACATCGGTCCATAATTATATATAGAGCCCATATAAACCGATCCCCAGATTTGGCTTGCGGAGCCTAAAAGAGAAACAAATTTCATCCGATCCGGCTGAAATTTGGTACATGGTGTTGGTATATGGTCTCTAACAACTATGCAAAAATTGGTCCATATCGGTCCTTAATTATATATAGCCCCCATATAAACCGATCCCCAAATTTGGCTTGTGGAGCCTCTAAGAGAAGCATATTTCATCCGATCCGGCTGAAATTTGGTACATGATATTGGTATATGGTCTCTAACAACCATGCAAAAATTGGTCCACATCGGTCCATAATTATATATAGCCCCCATATAAACCGATCCCCAGATTTGGCTTGCGAAGTCTCCAAGAGAAGCATATTTCAACCAATCCGGTTGTAATTGGGAACTTGGTGTTAGTATATGATTTTTAACAACCGTGCCAGAATTGGTCCATATCGGTCCATAATTATATATAGCCCCATATAAAACGTTCTCCAGATTTGACCTCCGGAGCCTCTTGGAGGAGCAAAATACATCCGATCCGGTTCAAATTAGGAACGTGGTGTTAGTATATGGTCGCTAACAACCATACCAAAATTGGTCCAATCACACAAAAATTGGTCCTATCTGTTCATAATCATGGTTGCCACTAGAGCCTAAAATAATCTACCAAAATTTTATTTCTATAGAAAATTTTGTCAAAATTTTATTTCTAGAGAAAATTTTGTTAAAATTTTATTCGGTTCATAATAATACCAAAATTGGTCCAATCACACAAAAATTGGTCCTATCTGTTCATAATCATGGTTGCCACTAGAGCCTAAAATAATCTACCAAAATTTTGTCAAAATTTTATTTCTAGAGAAAATTTTGTTAAAATTTTATTCGGTTCATAATAAAATTTTCATCATTGTCAAAATTTTATTTCTATAGAAAATTTTGTTCAAATTTTATTCGGTTCATAATCATGGTTGCCACTCGAGCCAAAAATAATCTACCAAGATTTTATTTCTATAGAAAATTTTGTCAAAAATTTATTTCTATAGAAAATTTTGTTAAAATTTTATTTCTGTAGAAATTTTTGTCAAAATTTTCTTTCTATAGAAAATTTTGTCAAAATTTTTATTTCTATAGAAAATTTTGTGAAAATTTTATTTCTATAGAAAATTTTGTGAAAATTTTATTTCTATAGAAAATTTTGTTAAAATTTTATTTCTGTAGAAAAGTTTGTCAAAATTTATGTCTACTTTGTCAAACTGAATTATATACGTAATGGATCGATCTTTTTTGATTTAATATATACCACGTATGGACTTACATATAATTTAGAAGATGGTGTTAGGAGGTTTTAAGATACCTTGCCATCGGCAAGCGTTACCGCAACTTAAGTAATTCGATAGTGGATGGCAGTGTTTAGAAGAAATTTCTACGCAATCCATGATGGAGGGTACATAAGCTTCGGCCTGGCCGAACTTACGGCCGTATATACTTGTTGTGATTGATTTTTGTTTCTATTGAAAAAATTGTTCACTCAATTAAAATTTGAATTGAATATTTTTATACCCTCCACCATAGGATGGGGGGTATATTAACTTTGTCATTCCGTTTGTAACACATCGAAATATTGCTCTAAGACCCCATAAAGTATATATATTCTGGGTTGTGGTGAAATTCTGAGTCGATCTGAGCATGTCCGTCCGTCCGTCCGTCCGTCTGTTGAAATCACGCTAACTTCCGAACGAAACAAGCTATCGACTTGAAACTTGGCACAAGTAGTTGTTATTGATGTAGGTCGGATGGTATTGCAAATGGGCCATATCGGTCCACTTTTACGTATAGCCCCCATATAAACGGACCCCCAAATTTGGCTTGTGAGGCCTCTAAGGGAAGCAAATTTCATCCGATCCGGCTGAAATTTGGTACATGGTGTTAGTATATGGTCTCTAACAACCATGCAAAAATTGGTCCATATCGGTCCATAATTATATATAGCCCCCATATAAACCGATCCCCAGATTTGACCTCCGGAGCCTCTTGGAGGGGCAAAATTCATCCGATCCGGTTGAAATTTGGTACCTGATGTTAGTATACGGTCTCTAACAACCATGCAAAAATTGGTCCATATCGGTCCATAAATATATATAGCTCCCATATAAACCGATCCCCAGATTTGACCTCCGGAGCCTCTTGGAGGGGCAAAAGTCATCCGATGCGGTTGAAATTTGGTACATTTCGTTAGTATATGGCCTCTAACAGCCATGTAAAAATTGTAAAATTTTATTACTGTAGAAAGTTTTGTCAAAATGTCATTTCTATAGAAAGTTTTGTAAAAAGTTTATTTCTATAGCAATGTTTGTCAACATTTTATTTCCATAGAAAATTTTGTCAAGTTTTTATTTCTATAGAAACTTTTGTCAAAATTTTATTGCTATAGAAAATTTTGTCAACATTTTACTTCCATAGAAAATTTTGTCAACATTTTATTTCTATAGAAAATTTTGTCAAGTTTTTATTTCTATAGAAAATTTTGTCAAAATTTTATTTCTATAGAAAATTCTATAGAAGACACCAGAGTAGCAACAAGAAGTTACTCGTGGCTTTTGGTGTTCATCAAAATGTGTACCAATTGTTTTGCGACTCTCTCAAATAGATGTACTCATGTAGCAAGTACACGTGTACTCTTCATTTACAAATGGAATTGTGCAGACCTCTATTAGTAATCAATAATTTGTTCTGTGTATGGTATAGTGGATATCACACGATTCCTGTGTATTTTACATTCGATTTCATTTGTAGTTAGCCCTTATTAGAGGGATATGGTTTCCTCAAATGGTTGCCATCATCAAAACTTCAGAATCGCGAGTTTTGAGTATTCAACACACCAGAGACACACACAATTAGATAGAAAATAACAAAGAACTGTGAAGGTGGCAAAATTGTTAGAACAAACGAGCAAAGCGACAAAAAGTTTTGCAATCAAATAATTTATGAAGTTGCCATGTGAAGCTTTGTCCCACCTTCTAACATCTCTCCTGCATTTTTCTCCATTTGATGATGTTCTTCCATCACTTGCAATGTTGGTGGTGGTGATGGTGTTGTTGTTGGTGTATCCTTCAGCCTTTTTGTCTGTTTGTGTTTTTGTTTTTTCTGTGGCAGGAGTTTTGTTGATGTCGCTCTTCATTATCCTTACAGATTGACTGTGGATGGGAGTACCATGGCATAGGAACCTATTGGTTAGTTAAAAAGTTTTCCCAGCGAGTTGCAACTTTGTTTGCCCATGTTTGAAATTTTTCTGTAGCATTGCGTGGGCACAAGCGGTGTGAATAATTGGAATACGCAATGAAATGCTAAACGAATATTTGCTTACATCAAAAATGTTTTACTCTCCTAATTTTTGTTTCATCAACAAAAAAAAAAACAACATACAAAAATGTAAAACCATTCAAATTTACTCTCCAAAACATGAAAGTGTTGTCAGCAAAAGTTTATGGGGGAGTTATAATCAAAATAAAGAAAATTTAGGAAAAACAACTAAAGAAAACAAGTAAAGAAAGTCTAAAGTTGGGCGGGGCCGACTATATTAAATATACCCTGCACCACTTTGTAGATCTAAATTTTCGATACCATATCACATTCGTCAAATGTGTTGAGGGCTATATATAAAGGTTTGTCCCAAATACATACATTTAAATATCACTCGATCTGGACAGAATTTGATAGACTTTTACAAAATCTATAGACTCAAAATTTAAGTCGGCTAATGCACTAGGGTGGAACACAATGTTAGTACACAAATATGTGAAACATTTAAATCTGAAGCAATTTTAAGGAAACTTCGCAAAAGTTTATTTATGATTTATCGCTCGATATATATATATTAGAAGTTTAGGAAAATCAGAGTCATTTTTACAACTTTCCTACTAAGCAGTGGCGATTTTACAAGGAAAATGTTGGTATTTTGACCATTTTTGTCGAAATCAGAAAAACATATATATGGGAGCTGTATCTAAATCTGAACCGATTTCAACCAAATTTGGCACGCATAGCTACAATGCTAGTTCTACTCCCTGTGTAAAATTTCAACCAAATTGGGCCAAAACTCTGGCTTTTTGGGCCATATAAGTCCATATCGGGCGAAAGATATTTATGGGAGCTATATCTAAATCTAAATCTACTCCCTGTGCAAAATTTCAAATAAATCGGAGTTAAAAATTGGCCTCTATGGGCAAATGAGTGTAAATCGGGCGAAAGCTATATATGGAAGCTATATCTAAATCTGAACCGATTTCAATAAAATTTGGCACACATGACTATACTACCAATTGTACTCTTTGTGCAAAATTTCAAGCAAATCGGGATAAAACTCTGGCTTCTGGGTCCATATAAGTGCATATCGGGCGAAGATATTTATGGGAGCTATATCTAAATCTAAATCTACTCCCTGTGCAAAATTTCAAATAAATCGGAGTTAAAAATTGGCCTCTATGGGCAAATGAGTGTAAATCGGGCGAAAGCTATATATGGGAGCTATATCTAAATCTGAACCGATTTCAACCAAATTTGGCACGCATGGCTACAATGCTAAATCTACTCCCTGTGCAAAATTTCAACCAAATTGGGCCAAAACTCTGGCTTTTTGGGCCATATAAGTCCATATCGGGCGAAAGATATATATGGGAGCTATATCTAAATCTGAACCGATTTCAATAAAATTTAGCACACCTGACTATAGTACTAACTGTTCTTCTTGTGCAAAGTTTTAAGCAAATTGGGGTAAAACTCTGACATCTGGAGCCATATAAGGCCATATCGGGCGAATGATATATATGGGAGCTATATCTAAATCTGCACCGATTTCAATGAAATTTGGCACACTTGATTATAGTACTAGTTGTTCTTCTTGTGCAAAATTTTAAGCAAATTAGGGTAAAACTCTGGCTTCTGGGGCCATATAAGTCCATATCGGGCGAAATATATATATGGGAGCTATATCTAAATCTGAACCGATTTCTTCCAAAATCAATAGGATTCTATTCAGAGCCAAAACACATAACATATATCTCGTATGGACTTACTTACAGTTTAGAAGACGGTGTAAGGAGGCTTTAAGTTACCGCAATCCACACTCTTAGAAAAATATGTTTTTCATATGTTCCGATATAAACAAAATGTGTTTCGGGCACAATTTTAAAACACAATATATTTAAGTGCAAACATGTAATGTTCCTAAACTAACACTAAATGTTTGGGACATCTACATCATTTAGTTGGTTTGTAGTGGGACAACCAGTGCTTACGACTTCCACATACTGGGTAAGGGGTCTGTAATTAGGAATAAAAACTCAAAAATTTGCTAGGCAACGTTTCCAAGCAACATTGGTTTTTGTTTGTTCGTTTTTTTTTCAGTTTTCTGAAAAATTTTTCGGGCATAAATAAATTTTTATTTACATCTTTTTTTTTATTTTCCAAATTATCAATTAATTTGTATTGAGTTGCACATCCTTTCCAGATATACAGCTAGACCTCGCTTTACGTCGCAGATACGCTCCAAAAAACACGACGCAAAGTGAATTATGAGTTTCTATGGCAAACCATGGAAAGATTGGAGACAGATAACAATGATAACAACGCAACTTCGAAAATCTAACGACGCAAAGTGAAAACTAGTACTAATTCAGCAGCGACGCAACTTCGAAACAACGCAAAACGAAACGACGCAAAGCGAGGTTTGGTGTATATGTGTAAAGGTAAGTGTGAAAATTATTAATTGAAATATGGAGGGATTTTCGTCCAGAAATTTAAAGCGATTAGCGCGTAAG
This sequence comes from Haematobia irritans, assembly GCF_050003625.1. NCBI lineage: Eukaryota > Metazoa > Arthropoda > Insecta > Diptera > Muscidae > Haematobia > Haematobia irritans. The sequence continues at coordinate 23,172,501 of NC_134400.1, forward strand.
GAAGAAAATAATTTTAGAGCAATTTCCCTGCGTTAATTAGCACCTTTCCAAGCGCCAGATTCAGGGGGAGCCAGGGAGCCATGTGCCAGATTCAGGTAATATTTCTTATATAACTTTCTATTTGTATATTTATTGACTAATAACATATAATCTTTTATTTCAGATGATGTCAAGCCGGAAGAGTACACAGAAAAAGATTATATAGCGGAAATTAGTCGGTCAAAAACTTCAAGGGTCGCCATTTTCGCAAAGTTTGTGTGAAAAAAAATGTAATGAATAAGTATATACCAGTTATTATAACAGTATTACCTAGTATTAAATATTGTATAGAAATATTATTACCAAATATATATTAATTGTTATAATATATAAAACCAAAAAAAATAGTTATTTAGAATATTATTTGCATATTTTTAGGAAAAAACTACAAAATACATCATATTTTTATAGTTTACCGGCGAATCCGGTGGTAAATAGGGGTGCTTAGCTCTAGATTACTTTTATAAATAGAAGGTAAAACTGGTTTACTCCATCGTTCCCATTACCGAGTAAAACACAATATTCAATAATCGTCATCCGAAGCCCTTAAGCATTGGTAATGCCGTTGTAATGGGCTATCATTATGCTTTCATTTACCTTGTTCTGGAAATTGCGAAGTACTTGACTGCCTATGACACGCCAACGTAGAAGTAATGCGGAAAATTGATCGGAAACGTGGAGTAGTTGTCTCGAAAAAATCGGTAGGATATAATCGATTTGGTAATGACGTTTTTTGCGACGTAAAGCGAGGTCTAGCTGTATATCTGGAAAGGATGTACAACTCAATACAAATTAATTGATAATTTGGAAAAGAAAAAAAGATGTAAATAAACATTTATTTATGCCCGAAAAATTTTTCAGAAAACTGAAAAAAACGAACAAACAAAAACCAATGTTGCTTGGAAACGTTGCCTAGCAAATTTTTGAGTTTTTATTCCTAATTACAGACCCCTTACCCAGTAAGTGGAAGTCGTAAGCACTGGTTGTCCCACTACGAACAAACTAGATGACTATGTAATAGCTTTTATTTGTTTAAGTTTTGATGGAATTACATTCTGTTCGATTTTTCAATGCTAAGGTATAAGTAGTAGCATTGTCAACTATATGTGTGTTTACATAAAGGGTGATTCTTTTGAGGTTAGGATTTTCATGCATTAGTATTTGACAGATCACGTGGGATTTCAGACATGGTGTCAAAGAGAAAGATGCTCAGTATGCTTTGACATTTCATCATGAATAGACTTACTAACGAGCCACAATGTCGAATTTTCAGTGAATGGGCCCTAGAAAAGTTGGCAGAAAATCCGCTTTTTTATCGACAAATTTTGTTCAGCGATGAGGCTCATTTCTGGTTGAATGGCTACGTAAATAAGCAAAATTGCCGCATTTGGAGTGAAGAGCAACCAGAAGCCGTTCAAGAACTGCCCATGCATCCCGAAAAATGCACTGTTTGGTGTGGTTTGTACGCTGGTGGAATCATTGGACCGTATTTTTTCAAAGATGCTGTTGGACGCAACGTTACGGTGAATGGCGATCGCTATCGTTCGATGCTAACAAACTTTTTGTTGCCAAAAATGGAAGAACTGAACTTGGTTGACATGTGGTTTCAACAAGATGGCGCTACATGCCACACAGCTCGCGATTCTATGGCCATTTTGAGGGAAAACTTCGGAGAACAATTCATCTCAAGAAATGGACCGGTAAGTTGGCCACCAAGATCATGCGATTTGACGCCTTTAGACTATTTTTTGTGGGGCTACGTCAAGTCTAAAGTCTACAGAAATAAGCCAGCAACTATTCCAGCTTTGGAAGACAACATTTCCGAAGAAATTCGGGCTATTCCGGCCGAAATGCTCGAAAAAGTTGCCCAAAATTGGACTTTCCGAATGGACCACCTAAGACGCAGCCGCGGTCAACATTTAAATGAAATTATCTTCAAAAAGTAAATGTCATGGACCAATCTAACGTTTCAAATAAAGAACCGATGAGATTTTGCAAATTTTATGCGTTTTTTTTTTAAAAAAAGTTATCAAGCTCTTAACAAATCACCCTTTACAACATACTTACTTAATCTTCCAAATTTCCCAAGAACATAATCGATCTTTTGGTAAGGGGTTTGAATTTTTACCACTGGGCAAGAGAATAGACATTTGAAAAACAAACAGCATATGTTTTCGCCTTGAGAGCAGCATTTTATGTATGTGTGGACATGAGTTTCGTTTATTATTTTGGCATTATGGGCACAATTTTTTTCTTGGTTCGTTAAAAGAAATCAGGGGTCTTCATAAAAATAACGAAAGGGCACTATACTCTTTTTAGAGTTGGGGCAGTAAAATGAAATAAGGAAGAAATAGTGAGAAATTACATAGTAAAATGTATAAAAACAAGTCCACGAGGATTTGACGGACACCTTCAAATATAAAAGCGGGCATTAAGTTCGAGTTTTGCAGCCAAAACAATTCAAAAAGTTTATTTTCTTTAAAATGAATTATTAAAAGAAAAATAAAAGGCATTTTAGAGCGATGGTGTTAAATGCTAGTAAAAAACTGTTCACGCCTAAATAAATTTATGTTTATATTATAAAATTATTTATGTATGTTGCTACTCGACTCCACGTTCTTCTTTTGTTAGAGTTTTTAAATTCCATCCAAATTTTAAAGTTTTGTGCCAAAAACAGTTTTTTGTTACAAAATTGTTATTTTTGCAATAAAAAATAATATTTTATCAAAAAATCAGTCAATTTCGTTTATATCAAGCACTGCTACTGACAATAAATCTTTAATAACCCACATTTCGAAGTTTAATTATAAAAATTTAATATAGTATAAATATAAATGTGTAAATTAAAAAAAAAGTGTTCGGTCGGAGCAGGGATTGAACTCACGACCCTTTGCATGCAAGGCAGACATGCTAACCACTGCTACACGTGGCAAACAAGTGTATGTTTCTGTTAAATAATGTTATGTTTGCATGGGCTCGTGGGCGCTGCAAACTATGCTATATAAATGTAACTTATAACGATAATTATCTACTGGTGACTATAACAGCTACGTAGCCCAGTGGTAGTGTGTTGGCTTACAAACTGTATGGTCCTCGGTTCGATTCTCCGTGCAGGCGAAAGGTAAAATTTAAAAAAATTATAAAAGTGAATAATTTCTTCAACATTATTTGTATTACAGAAAAAGGTGCCAAGAACTAAAATATTTCGCAATCGTCTTTGGGAAAAATTCTTCCAAGCATATAATATTTTTGGGCTCAAAATGCTTCCAAACATATAACATGTTCACATAAAACAAACATCTTAATGTTTCGGTAGTATCCAATAATATATGTGCTTCCTGCAAAATATGTTTGGAACATATATTAAAGAAGCGATTTTTTTTGAGGGTGCAAGTAATTCGATTTTGGATGGCAGTGTTTAGAAGAAGTTTCTACGCAATCCATAGTGGAGGGTACATAAGCTTCGGCCTGGCCGAACTTACGGCCGTATATACTTGTTTTTTTTTTTTTTTTTTGGATCAAACAATCTGAACTTCCCACAATTATTTTGTATTGATTCCGAGCTAAAGCTGATGCTTTTTATACCCTCCATCATAGGATGGGGGTATATAAACTTTGTCTTTCCGTTTGTAACACATGGAAATATTGCTCTAAGACCCCCTAAAGTATATATATTCTGGGTCGTGGTGAAATTCTGAGTCGATCTGAGCATGTCCGTCCGTCCGTTCGTCCGCCCGTCTGTTGAAATCACGCTAGCTTTCGAACGAAACAAACTATCGACATGAAACTTGGCACAAGTAGTTGTTATTGATGTAGGTCGGATGATATTGCAAATGGGCCATATCGGTCCAAGTTTACGTCCATACAAACGGACCCCCAAATTTCGCTTGCGGATTCATTCGATCTGGCTGAAATTTGGTACAACGTGTTACTATATAGTCTCTAACAACCATGCAAAAAATTGTCCACATCGGTCCATAATTACATATAGCCCCCATATAAACCGATCCCCCGATTTGGCTTGCGGAGCCTCTAAGAGAAGCAACTTTTATCCTATCCAGCTGAAATTTGGTACATGGTGTGAGAATATGATTCCTAACAACCATGCAAAAATTGGTCGACATCGGTCCATAATTATATATAGCCCCCATATAAACCGATCCCCAGATTTGGTTTGCGGAGCCTCAAAAAGAAGCAAATTTCATCCGATCCTGCTGAAATTTGGTACATGGTATTGGTATATGGTCTCTAACAACCATGGAAAAATTGGTCCATATCGGTCCATAATTATATATAGCCCCCATATAAACCGATCCCCAGATTTGGTTTGCGGAGCCTCAAAGAAAAGCAAATTTCATCCGATCCGGCTGAAATTTGGTACATGGTTGTGCTATATGGTCTCTAACAACCATGCACAATTTGGTCCACATCGGTCCATAATTATATATAGCCCCCATATAAACCGATCCCCAGATTTGGTTTGCGGAGCCTCAAAGAAAAGCAAATTTCATCCGATCCGGCTGAAATTTGGAACATGGTGTAAGAAAATGTCTCTAGCAACCGTGCCGGAATTGGTCCATATCGGTCTATAATTATATAGAGCCCCCATATAAACCGTTCTCCAAATTTGACCACCGGAGCCTCTTGAAGGAGCAAAATTCATACGATCCGGTTCAAATGTGGAACGTGGTGTTAATATATTGTCTCTAACATCCATGCAAAAATTGGTCCACATAGGTTCATAATTATATATAGCCCCCATATAAACCGATCCCCAGATTTGGTTTGCGGAGCCTCTAAGAGAAGTATGTTTCATCCGATCCGGTTGAAATTTGGTACATGGTGTTAGTATATGGTCTCTAACATCCGATCCGGTTCAAATTTGGAACGTGGTGTTAGTATATGGCCGCTGACAACCATACCAAAATTGGTACATATCGGTCTATAGTTATATATAGCCGATCCCCAATCACACAAAAATTGGTCCATATCGGTTCATAATCATGGTTGCCACTCGAGCCAAAAATAATCTACCAAAATTTTATTTCTATAGAAAAGTTTTGTCAAACTGAATTATATACGGTCTTTTTTATGAAATATATACCACGTATGGACTTACTTACAATTTAGAAGGCGGTGTTAGGAGGTTTTAATATACCTTGCCATCGGCAAGCGTTACTACGCAATCCATGGTTGAGGGTACAGAAGCTTCGGCCTGGCCGAATTTACGGCCGTATATACTTGTTTTTTTTTTTCAAATTGGTCCCCGTTTAAACAAATCTTAACCGATTCTAAGGAAAAATTGAATAAGCCTAAAAATCGTCTAAATTAAAAGCTCATTAATGTGTTTCTATCAATCAAATTGTAACTGAAATGTGCCTCGTCAAAAAATATTTTTCACTTTGTTTTTATGACCAATTTCGTTGAGGATCTTAAAATTAATCACATTTACTTTCATAATAACAATAAAAAATTGTTGCTGAAATTTAATTCTTTAAAATAGACACTTCAATTTTATTGCTGATATAATGAAAATATAAAAAGTACCCCCTTGTCCAGTTTGGTTTAGATATCAAAATGAAAATTTTGTATGTACAAAAAAAAATCATGTTTTCATAAAAAAAAATCAAACAACAAATCCTTTATAAAGGTTCCAAAAACATGTATCTAATATTTTGCTTAGCCATAACATGGAGGGCGGGAGTGGGGCTAAAACTGTGAAACAATCAAATTTCTTTCAATTTTGATTACTTCTAAAAGTAGGCCATAAATGTATACAGGGGGAAAAAGCCCATAATGGTTACAGGTATAAAGAAAGGCCTTCATATGTCCATGATGGCGCACACACACTCACACACATCACGACTCCCATGGGCTTATCACATGGATTTTCATTGAGTTTACCTAACGTTTGGGTCATTTAGAAAATTGAATTAAATGATCCAGCAATTACCGACATATGGTTGGTTGATACTAAGACAAGAAACGCTACCTACACCTTATGATGGCTTATGGAGCATGTTAAGAAAAATCATAGCATACTTTTAGGCTGTATTATCTTCACCTTAAGAGGGTTTGTGTTGTTTTTGTTGTTGGTGTTCGTGTTTTAAAGGATAACAGAATAATAATAATAATTTTCATTTGTTTTTCCTTTTTCTTCGGAATGCTTTCAATCCCCTAATGCTTTACACAAAACGTTTAAAGGAGGCTTATGTTTAGCCATTAAAACCCATTTTTTCCTGTTTTCTAAAGTCTCTCTCTCGCTCACATATGAAGGAATGGACCGGCCATGCTTTACCACTTGAGTTTACTGAGATCCAAGACGGAAAAACAGCACAGAAACCAGCTAAAATGAAAGTGTTCAATGAATTTCCAAAGATGCTCCCTGTAGACGTGGCGTATGAGTTTTATGTTTGGCATTGTTAAGATTGCCACAGACACATGCCACAAATGAAGGAAGCAATAAATTGTTAAGGGGGTTCTGTGTCTTAACGATAATTGAAGAAGGTAATCAAGATTTAAAATGATTGAAAAATAATGCTTTAAGCTTTAAAGATACATCGGGGTAGTATTGCACCTAAACCATAAACCCATTTGTAATCTTATAATGGATCGTTTAAATAATAATAGCAATAAACCAAAAGTAAAAACGAACTATGATAGTCGGTTTGTTAATATTACTATAAACAAGTATATACGGCCGTAAGTTCGGCCAGGCCGAAGCTTATGTACCCTCCACCAGGATTGTGTAAAAACTTCTACTGAAGACTGTCATCCACAATCGAATTACTTGGGTTGCAGTAACACTTGCCGATGACAAGGTATCTTAATACTTCCTAACACCGTATTATACACCACATAGTCCATACGTGGTATATATTAAACTAAAAAAAGCCGATTAAATACGTAAATAATTAAGTTTAAAGTTTCTATAGAAATAAAATTTTGACAAAATAAAATTTTGATAACATTTTCTATAGAAGTAAAATTTGGAAAAAATGTTCTCTAGAAATAAAAGTTGGAAAAATTTTCTATAGAAATAACATCTTGACAATGTTTTCTATAAAAATAAAATTTTGGTAGATTATTTTTGGCTCGAGTGGCAACCATGATTATGAACCGATATGGGCCAATTTTTGTGTGATTGGGGATCGGCTATATATAACTATAGACCGATCTGGACCAATTACGACATGGTTATAAGCGGCCTTATACTAACACAACGTTGCAAATTTCAACCGGATCGGATGAATTTTGCTCCTCCAAGAGGCTCTGGAGATCAAATCTGGGGATCGATTTATATGGGGGCTATATATAATTATTGACCGATATGGACCAATACTTGCATGGTTGTTAGAGACCATATACTAACAGCACGTACCAAATTTCAACCGGATCGGATGAATTTTGCTCCTCTACGAGGCTCCGGAGTTCAAATCTGGGGATCGACTTATATGGGGGCTATATATAATTATGGACCGATATGGACCACTTTTGACACGGTTGTTAGAGACAATATACTAACACCACGTACCAAATTTCAATCGGATCGGATAACTTTTGCCCCTCTAAGAGGATCCGGAGGTCAAATCTGGGGATCGGTTAAATGGGGGCTATATATAATTATGGGCCGATGTGGACCAATTTTTGCGTGGTCATTAGAGAACATATACCAACACCATGTACCAAATTTCAGCCGGATCGGATGAAATTTGGTTCTCTTAGAGGCTCCGCAAGTCAAATCGGGGGATCGGTTTATATGGGGGCTATATGTAATTATGAACCGATATGAACCAATTTTTGCATGGTCGTTAAACACCATATACTAACACCATGTACCAAATTTCAGCCGCATCGGATGAAATTTGCTTCTCGTAGAGGCCACGCAAGCCAAATCGGGGGATCGGTTTATATGGGGGCTATATATAATTATGGAGCGATGTGGACCAATTTTTGCATGGTTGTTAGAGCCCATATACTAACACCATGTACCAAATTTCAGCCGGATCGGATGAAATTTGCTTCTCTTAGAGGCCTCGCAAGCCAAATTTGGGGGTCCGTTTATATGGGGGCTATACGAAAAATTGGACCGATATAGAACAATTTTTGCATGGTTGTTAGAGACCATATACTAACACCATGCACCTAATTTCAGCCGGATCGGATGAAATTTGCTTCTCTTAGACCAATCGCAAGCCAAATTTGGGGGTCCGTTTATATGGGGGCTATACGTAAAAGTAGACCGATAGGGCCCATTTGCAATACCATCCGACCTACATCAATAACAACTACTTGTGCCAAGTTTCAAGTCGATAGCTTGTTTCGTTCGGAAGTTAGCATGATTTCAACAGACGGACGGACGGACGGACGGACATGCTCAGATCGACTCAGAATTTCACCACGACCCAGAATATATATACTTTATGGGGTCCTAAAGCAATATTTCGATGTGTTACAAACGGAATGACAAAGTTAATATACCCCCATCCTATGGTGGCGGGTATAACAAGTAAGGAAAGTCTAAAGTCGGGCGGAGCCGACTATATTATAGCCTTCACCACTTTGTAGATCTAAATTTTCGATACCATATCACATCCGTCAAATGTGTTGGGGGCTATATATAAAGGTTTGTCCCAAATACCTACATTAAAATATCACTGGATCTGGACAGAATTTGATAGACTTCTGTAAAATCTATAGACTCAAAATTTAAGTCGGCTAATGCACTAGGGTGGAACGCAATGTTAGTAAAAATTATGGGAAATATTTAAGTCTGAAGCAATTTTAAGGAAACTTCGCAAAAGTTTATTTATGATTTATCGCTCGATATATATGTATTACAAGTTTAGGAAAATTAGAGTCATTTTTACAACTTTTCGACTAAGCAGTGGCGATTTTACAAGGAAAATGTTGGTATTTTGACCATTTTTGTCGAAATCAGAAAAACATATATATGGGAGCTATATCTAAATCTTAACCGATTTCAACCAAATTTGGCACGCATAGCTACAATGCTAATTCTACTCCCTGTGCAAAATTTCAACTAAATCGGAGCAAAAAATTGGCCTCTGTGGTCATATGAGTGTAAAACGGACGAAAGCTATATATGGGAGATATATGTAAATCTGAACCGATTTCAACCAAATTTGGCACGCATAGCTACAATGCTAATTCTACTCCCTGTGCAAAATTTCAATTAAATCGGAGCAAAAAATTGGCCTCTGTGTTCATATGAGTGTAAATCGGCCGAAAGCTATATATGGGAGCTACATCTAAATCTGAACCGATTTCAACAAAATTTTGCACACATAGCTACAATGCTAATTCTATTCCCTGTGCAAAATTTCAATTAAATCGGAGTAAAAGATTGGCCACTGTGGTTATATGAGTGTAAATCGGGCGAACGATATATATGGCAGCTATATCTAAATCTGAACCGATTTCAATAAAATTGACTACACTACTAATTGTACTCCTAGTGCAAAATTTCAACCAAATTGGGGTAAAACTCTGGCTTCTGGGACCATATTAGTCCATATCGGGCGAAAGATATATATGGCAGCTATATCTAAATCTGAACCGATTTCAATAAAATTTGGCACACTTGACTATAGTACTAGTTGTTCTTCTTGTGCAAAATTTCAACCAAATTGGGGTAAAATTCTGGCTTCTGGGGCCATATAAGTCCATATCGGGCGAAATATATATATGGGAGCTGTATCTAAATCTGAACCGATTTCTTCCAAAATCAATAGGTATCTATTCTGAGCCAAAACACATACTTGTGCCAAATTTGAAGTCGTTTGGACCAAAACTGGGACATAGACTTTGATTACAAAAATGTGTTCACGGACAGACGAACATGGCTATGTCGACTCAGGAGCCCACCCTGAGCATTTTTGCCAAAGACACCATGTGTCTATCTCGTATCCTTCTTGGTGTTGCAAACATATGCACTAGCTTATAATACCATGTTCCACAGTGTGGCGCAGTGTATAGTTATGAACCAACCACTTAAATAGACGGTTTCACATGACGATCTCCAACAACAAAAAACCGCTCAATTGATAACATTGTTCGAAAAATATGAACACATATAAATCAGATCGAATGGCACTAACACATACTTAGAATATGTATATGAGGCGAATAAGTATCGGCAAATTGAGAAAAAACAAAAGAGAGAGAGAGTGCGAGAGAGAATATTTTTTGGCGGCAATTTGAGTAGGAGTGTTTTTTTTTTTGCAGCGAAAAACAAAGTTTTTGCATTGCATGTAAGGGCCTTCAAAGAACTTATAAGAAAACAAAGCAAACAACAGATATATACATAAAACACAAACTTACTTGTAACTGTTGATTTGAAGCAAAAATGAATTCGCTTGATATTCAATGCCACAGGAAGAACGAAAACACAGCAAAATTATTTAGCTCAATGTTAACTGCCTATGTGCAACAACTCAAATTATTGTACATTAATTGAAACCGACCGAACAATGCAAGCTTAAAATGTGGACTGTTAGTTACGTTGTAAAAAGAAACGCTCATTTGGAAAGAGAGGAAATGGAAACGAGTATAAATCTCTTTCTCCGTTCTATAGATGGAAACGGAACAACTCTCAACTTTCTTCTTTCCTTAGATGGATACCAGGGATGGAAAATGCAGTACTATAGTACTTTTTTCAATACTTTTTCACCCTGGTCAGTATCGTAGTACCCCCGCGAATGTTTTAGTGCCTTTTGCGGACATTTTGGAGCCGATATCAGATTTATGGTACAATAGTTTTGACAAAATATTTTAATATTTTAAGAAAATTTGTTTCTTCAGAAAGTTTTTCAAAATTTTATTTCAACAGAAAATTTTGTAAAAATGCTTTCTTTTGGAAAATTTTGTCAAAATTTTATTTTATTTTTTGTTTTCTATAAAAAGTGTTGTATTTTTTATTTCTATAAAAAAATTTGGTAAAATTTTATTTTTATAGAAAATTTTGTCAAAATTTTATTTCGGAAAAAAATTTTGTCAAAATTTTATTTCTGTAGAAAATATTGTGAAAATTTTATTTTTGTAGAAAATTTTATTTCTACAGAAAATTTTGTCAAAATTTTATTTCTCTAGACAATTTTGTATCTATAAACAATTTTGTCAAAATTTTATATCTATAGAAAATGTTGTCAAAAATTTATTTTCATTTATCTACAGAAAATTTGTAAGCGGATATGAACGCTAAACAAGAAAAAGTATTTAAAATTGAGGAGTTGACTAACAAAATTTTATTTTCTTTAAAATTCAGTCTAAAGGAGATCTTGACAATAATCTTCTAATGGAATTTTTGTTGAAATTTAGTGAAAAGTACTTTTTCGCTCAAAAAAATACCTTTTATGTACTTTCTTAAAAATTGTATTTTCCATTCCTGATGGATACGGAAAGACTCTCAACTTAAGATTTTTTGCTATTTCCGACTCGTATTGTTGGTTTTGTTGTTTCTTTATATTTTAGTAAGAGAGCGAGAGCGTATAATTAGACAATGTTTAGAGATGAAAAAAGTTGTACTATTTACCCCCATTTTCATAAAGCTCCGTTAGTGTTTCGTAAACTAACCAACTTTTAAACCGTATTATGGACGAAGCTGTCATCTTGCATATATATTCCATATGCCAGTTAGGAACTTAACAGACGAAAAATTTTCAGTTAAAGTTAACTGGAGAGAAGACATTTGCAATTTATTTTCTTTTAACTGGCAGTTAAAGCCTAACCGAGCTACAAGAAAATGGCCGTTATTGTCATTATACCCTGCTCCACACTGTGGAACAGGGATTTCTTCCAAAATCAATAGGGTTCTATTCTGAGCCAAAACACATACTTGTGCCAAATTTGACTAAAACTGCGCTGCGACCAAGACTTTGATTACAAACATGTGTTCACGGACAGGCGGACATGGCTGTATTGACTCAGGAGCCCACCCAGAGCATTTTTGCCAAAGACACCATGTGTCTATCTCGTCTCCACAGTGTGGCGCATGGTATAAAGACCGATTAAATACGTATATAATTCAGCTTGACAAAATTTTCTATAGAACAAAAATTTGGACAAAATTTTCTATAGAAATAAAATTTTAACAAAATTTTCTATAGAAATAAAATTTTGACAAAATTTTCTATAGAAATATAGTTTTGACAAAATTTTCTATACAAATAAAATTTTGGTAGATTATTTTTGGCTCGAGTGGCAACCATGAATATGAACCGATATGGACCAATTTTTGTGTGATTTGAGATCGGCTATATATAACTATAGGCCGATATGAACCAATTTTGGTATGATTGTTAGCGGCCATATACTAACACCACGTTCCAAATTTGAACCGGATGAATTTTGTTCCTCCAAGAGGCTCCGGAGGTCAAATCTGGAGAACATTTATATGGGGGCTATATATAATTATGGGCCGATATGTACCAATTCTGGCACGGTTGTTAGAGACCATATACTAACACCAAATTTCGACCGGATCGGATGAAATTTGCTTCTCTTAGAGCCTCCGCATGCCAAATTTCTGGATCGGTTTTCATTTGGGCTATATACATTTATGGACCTATGTGGACCAATTTTTGCATGCTTGTTAGAGACCACATACTAAAACCAGGTACCAAATTTCAGCCGGATCGGATGAAATTTGCTTTTCTTTGAGGCTCCGCAAGCCAAATCTGGGGATCGGTTTATATGGGGCTATATATAATTATGGACCGATTTAGATCAATTTTTACATGGTTGTTAGAGATCACATGTTGACACCATGTTCCAAATTTTAGCCTGATCGGATGAAATTTGCTTCTCTTAGAGGCTCGGCAAGCCAAATCGGGGGATCGGTTTATATGGGGGCTATATATAATTATGCACAGATGTGGACCAATTTTTGCATGGTCATTAGAGACCACACACTAACACCATGTACCAAATTTCAGCCGGATCGGATGAAATTGGTTTCTCTTAGAGGATCCGCAAACCAAATCTGGGAATCGGTTTATATGGGGGCTATATATAATTATGGACCAATATGGACCAATTTTTAGATGGTTGTTGGAGACCATATACTAACTATATATAATTATGGACCGATGTGGACCAATTTTTGCGTGGATGTTAAGCACCATATACCAACATCATGTGCAATAGCAAATTTCATCCGATTCGGCTGAAATTTGGCACATGTTAAATTTTACTTCTATAGAGAATTTGGTCCAAATTTTACTTCTATAGAAAATGTTGTCAAAATTTTATTTCTATAGAAACTTTTATCAAAATTTTATTTCTATACAAAATATTGTCAAACTTAATTATATACGTATTTAATCGGCCTTTTTATACCCTCCACCATAGGATGGGGGTATATTAACACATTTTTGTAATCAAAGTCTAGGTCGCAGTTTTAGTCGAATCGACTTCAAATTATGCACAAGTATGTGTTTTGGCTCAGAATGATTTTGGAAGAAATCGGTTCAGATTTAGATAGATTAGATAGATAGATAGATTTTGAGAAAATTTTCCACGGAAATAAAATTTTGAAAAAATTTTCTATAGAAATAAAATTTTGAGAAAATTTTACTATAGAAACAAATTTTTGAAAAAATTTTCTATAGGAACCAATTTTTGAGAACAGTTTCTATAGAAATAAAAATTTGAGAAAATGTTATTTCTATAGAAACAAAATTTTGAGATAATTTTCTATAGAAATAAACTTTTGACAACATTTTCTATAAAAGATTTTTGTGTTTGGTAGTATTTTGGTAGATTATTTTTGGCTCGAGTGGCAATCGTGATTGCACCACTTCGGGATGCAATAAGATTATTTGCAATGCTTTGTAGGCTATGCATTTTTTTGCTGGGAAACAAATACCAGTTTAAACTTCCAAATTTTAACAGATAATTTAAAATAAAAAAATTTTTCTTAATTCCAAAAAACTTTGCAAGATGCAATATATCCTCAAGGAGGGCCACCAAAAAATTAATATTCTAAATGCAATGAAAACAATTTGTTAAGTAAATTTTATAAACGTACTTTTAATTGGAATTTCGTTATATTAAAAATAAATTTTTCTTTAATATAATGTAAATTGTGTGTTCTAAAAATTAAATTGCACAATCTTTTCTAATTAGGTTAACATGTTTTTCAGTGTAGGGATGAATATTTGATAATCATATAAACTGTTATTATTATGGAAATTAGAGAATGTAGCATTTAAAGAATCGGCGATAATACAATGTGCACATCTGAATTAGAAAATGACAATAAATAGTACAACTTTTTTCATCTCTAAACATTGTCTAATTATACGCTCTCGCTCTCTTACTAAAATATAAAGAAACAACAAAACCAACAATATGAGTCGGAAATAGCAAAAAACCTTAAGTTGTTCCGTTTCCATCTATAGAACGGAGAAAGAGATTTATACTCGTTTCCATTTCCTCTCTTTCCACATGAGCGTTTCTTCTCAACAACGTAACTAACAGTCCACATTTTAAGCTTGCATTGTTCGGTCGGTTTCGTGCAACATGTGATCGCTTTCGCTACCGTGGGTTTTTGTGTTTATTTTTTGTGCAACATTTGACAATAGATCAATTAATGTACAATAATTTGAGTTGTTGCACATAGGCAGTTAACATTGAGCTAAATAATTTTGCTGTGTTTTCGTTCTTCCTGTGGCATTGAATATCAAGCGAATTCATAATTGCTTCAAATCAACAGTTACAAGTAAGTTTGTGTTTTATTTATATATCTGTTGTTTGCTTTGTTTTCTTATAAGTTCTTTGAATGCCCTTACATGCAATGCAGAAACTTTGTTTTCGCCGCAAAAAAAAAAAAAACACCTACTCAAATTGCCGCAAAAAAATATTCTCTCTCGCACTCTCTCTTTTGTTTTTCTCAATTTGCCGATACTTATTCGCCTCATATACATATTTTAAGTATGTGTTAGTGCCATTCGAGCTGATTTATATGTGTTCATATTTTTCGAACAATGTTATCAATTGAGCGGTTTTTTGTTGTTGGAGATCGTCTTCTGAAACCGTCTATTTAAGTGGTTGGTTCATAATTTTACCCTGCGCCACACTGTGGAACAGGCTATTATAAGTTAGTGCATATGTTTGCAACACCGAGAAGGAGACGAGATAGACACATGGTGTCTTTGGCAAAAAGCTCAGGGTGGGCTCCTGAGTCGATATAGCCATGTCCGTCTGTCCATGAACACATTTTTGTAATCAAAGTCTAGGTCCCAGTTTAGGTCCAATTGACTTCAAATTTGGCACAAGTATGTGTTTTGGCTCAGAATAGAATCCTATTGATTTTGCAAGAAATCAGTTCAGATTTAGATATAGCTCCCATATATATTTCGCCCGATATGGACTTATATGGCCCCAGAAGCTAGAGTTTTACCCTAATTTGCTTAAAATTTTCCACAAGAAGAACAATTAGTACTATAGTCAAGTGTGCCAAGTTTGATTGAAATCGGTTCAGATTTAGATATAGCTCCTATATATATCTTTCGCCCGATATGGGCTAATACGGTCCCAGAAGCCAGAGTTTTACCCCAATTTGGATGAAATTTTGCACTAGGAGTACAATTAGTAGTGTAGTCAAGTGTGCCAAATTTTATTGATTTACACTCATATGACCACAGTGACCAATCTTTTACTCCGATTTAATTGAAATTTTGCACGGGGAATAGAAGTAGCATTGTAGCTATGCGTGCCAAATTTGGTTGAAATCGGTTCAGATTTTGATATATATAGCTTTCGGCCGATTTATATTCATATGATCACAGAGGCCAATTTTTTGCTCCGATTTAGTTGAAGTTTTGCACAGGGAGTAGAATTAGAATTGTAGCTATGCATGCCAAATTTGGTTCAGATTTAGATATATCTCCCATATATAGCTTTCGCCCGATTTACACTCATATGACCACAGAGGCCATTTTTTTGCTCCGATTTAGTTGAAATTTTGCACAGGGAGTAGAAGTAGCATTGTAGCTATGCGTGCCAAATTTGGTTGAAATCGGTTCAGATTTAGATATATCTCCCATATATAGCTTTCGCCCGATTTACACTCATATGACCACAGAGGCCAATTTTTAACTCAGATTTAGTTGAAATTTTGCACAGAGAGTAGAATTAGCATTGTAGCTATGCGTGCCAAATTTGGTTGAAATTGGTTCAGATTTAGATATAGCTCCCATATATATGTTTTTCTGATTTCGACAAAAATGGTCAAAATACCAAAATTTTCTTTGTAAAGTCGCCACTGCTTAGTCGAAAAGTTGGAAAATGACTCTAATTTTCCTAAACGTCTAATACATATATATCGAGAGATAAATAATAAATAAACTTTTGCGAAGTTTCCTTAAAATTGCTTCAGATTTAAATGTTTCCCATATATTTTTACAAACATTGTGTTCCACCCTAGTGCATTAGCCGACTTAAATTTTGAGTCTTTAGATTTTGTATAAGTCTATCAAATTCTGCTCAGATGGAGTCAGATTTAAATGCATGTATTTGGGACAAACCTTTATATATAGCCGCCAACACATTTGACGGATGTGAATGGTATCGAAAGTTTAGATCTACAAAGTGCTGCTGGGTATAATATAGTCGGCCCCGCCCGACTTTAGACTTTCCTTACTTGTTGTTTTTTTTGTTTTTTTATACCCTCCATCATAGGATGGGGGTATATTAACTTTGTCATTCCGTTTGTAACACATCGAAATATTGCTCTAAGACCCCATAAAGTATATATATTCTGGGTCGTGGTGAAATTCTGAGTCGATCTAAGCATGTCCGTCCGTCCGTCCGTCCGTCCGTCCGTCCGTCCGTCCGTCCGTCCGTCTGTTGAAATCACGCTAACTTCCGAACGCAACAAGCTATCGACTTGAAACTTGGCATAAGTAGTTGTTATCGATGTAGGTCGGATGGTATTGAAAATGGGCCATATCGGTCCACTTTTACGTATAGCCCCCATATAAAGGGACCCTCAGATTTGGCTTGTGGAGCCTCTAACAGAAGCATATTTCATCCGATCCGGCTGAAATTTGGTACGTGGTGTTAGTATATGGTCTCTAACAATCATGCAAAAATTGGTCCGCATCGGTCCATAATTATATATAGCCCCCATATAAACCGATCCCCAGATTTGGCTTGTGGAGCCTCTAAGAGAAGCATATTTCATCCGATCCGGCTGAAATTTGGTACATGGTGTTGGTATATGGTCTCTAACAATCATGCAAAAATTGGTCCACATCGGTCCATAATTATATATAGCCCCCATATAAACCGATCCCCAGATTTGGCTTGCGTAGCCTCAAAGAGAAGCAAATTTCATCCGATCCGGCTGAAATTTGGTACATGATGTTGGTATATGGTCTCTAACAACCATGCAAAAATTGGTCCACATCGGTCCATAATTATATATAGCCCCCATATAAACCGATCCCCAGATTTGGCTTGTGGAGCCTCTAAGAGAAGCATATTTCATCCGATCCGGCTGAAATTTGCTACATGGTGTTGGTATATGGTCTCTAACAACCATGCAAAAATTGGTCCATATCGGTCCTTAATTATATATAGCCCCCATATAAACCGATCCCCAGATTTGGTTTGTGGAGCCTCTAAGAGAAGCATATGTCATCCGATCCGGCTGAAATTTGGTACATGGTGTTGGTATATGGTCTCTAACAATCATGCAAAAAGTGGTCCACATCGGTCCATAATTATATATAGCCCCTATATAAACCGATCTCCACATTTGGCTTGCGAAGCCTCAAAGAGAAGCAAATTGCATCCGATCCGGCTGAAATTTGGTACATGGTATTGGTATATGGTCTCTAGCAACCGTGCAAAAATTGGTCCACATCGGTCCATAATTATATATAGCGCACATATAAACCGATCCCCAGATTTGGGTTGCGGAGCCTCTAAGAGAAGCAAATTTCATCCGATCCGGCTGAAATTTGGTACATGGTATTGGTATATGGTCTCTAGCAACCGTGCAAAAATTGGTCCATATCGGTCCATAATTATATATAGCCCCCATATAAAACGTTCTCCAGATTTGACCTCCGGAGCCTCTTGGAGGAGCACAATTCATCCGATCCGGTTCAAATTAGGAACGTGGTGTTAGTATATGGTCGCTAACAAACATACCAAAATTGGTCCAATCACACAAAAATTGGTCCATATCGGTTCATTATCATGTTTGCCACTGAGCCAAAAATAATCTACCAAAATTTTATTTCTATAGAAAAATTTGTCAAAATTTTATTTCTAGAGAAAATTTTGTTAAAATTTTATTCGGTTCATAATAAAATTTTCATCATTGTCAAAATTTTATTTCTATAGAAAATTTTGTTCAAATTTTATTCGGTTCATAATTATGGTTGCCACTCGAGCCAAAAATAATCTACCAAGATTTTATTTTTATAGAATAATTTGTCAAAAGTTTATTTCTATAGAAAATTTTGTTAAAATTTTATTTCTGTAGACATTTTTGTCAAAATTTTCTTTCTATAGAAAATTTTGTGAAAATTTTTATTTCTATAGAAAATTTTGTGAAAATTTTATTTCTATAGAAAATTTTGTTAAAATTTTAGGAGGTTTTAAGATACCTTGCCATCGGCAAGCGTTACCGCAACTCAAGTAATTCGATTGTGGATGGCAGTGTTTAGAAGAAGTCTCTACGCAATCCATGATGGAGGGTACATAAGCTTCGGCCTGGCCGAACTTACGGCCGTACATACTTGTTTTTTTTTAATATATACCCTGTATGGACTAGCTTACACTTTAAGCAGTTTTAAGATACCTTGCCATTGGCAAGTGTTACCTCAACCCAAGTAATTCGAATGTGGATGACAGTCTTTAGTTGAAGTTTCCATGCAATCCACGGTGGAGTGTACATAAGATTCGGCCTGGCCGAACTTACGGCCGTATAACTTGTTATATTTATATTTTTAAATTTATTGGAGCCAATCAGACACACAAGAAATATTTGTTTTGTTCTACTATGATTTGTTTATACATTTTGCTCTATCTAATCTATCATTTGTAATTGGAATTTATATACAATAAATCATATATACATACTTTTCCCCCGTTTTTAGTTAATTTAACTATCGTACGCAAAAAAATTATTAAAGTCAAGAAAACTTTTTGATAATAATTCCAAGAACTAAAATAGAGTTAAATTGGCTTTAGTGAAATATAGGATTCATTTTTTTAGTGTAGTGCATTTTGCACTAGAAAATACCCTGCACCACTTTGTAGATCTAAATTTTCGATACCATATCACATCCGTCAAATGTGTTGGGTGCTATATATAAAGGTTTGTCCCAAATACATACATTTAAATATCACTCGATTTGAACAGAATTTGATAGACTTTTACAAAATCTATAGACTCAAACTTTAAGTTGGCTAATGCACTAAGGTGGAACACAAATTTAGTAAAAAACAAGGAAAATGTTGGTATTTTGACCATTTTTGTCGAAATCAGAAAAACATATATATGAGGGCTATATCTAAATCTGAACCGATGTCAACCAAATTTGGCACGCATAGCTACAATGCTAATTCTACTCCCTGTGTAAAATTTCAACTAAATCGGAGTTAAAAATTGGCCTCTACGGTCATATGAGTGTAAATCGGGCGAAAGCTATATATGGGAGATATATCTAAATCTGAACCGATTTCAACCAAATTTGGCACGCATAGCTACAATGCTAATTCTACTCCCTGTGCAAAATTTCAACTAAATCGGAGCAAAAAATTGGCCTCTGTGGTCATATGAGTGTAAATCGGGCGAAAGCTATATATGGGAGCTATATATAAATCTGAACCGATTTGGCTGATATTTTGCAAGTTTTTTGAGACTTGTAAAATATTCGGATGTACGGAATTTGAGGAAGATCGGTTGATATACACGCCAATTATGACCAGATCGGTGAAAAACATATATGGCAGCTATATCTAAATCTGAACCGATTTTTTCCAAAATCAATAGGGATCGTCTTTGAGCCAAAACAGGACCCTGTACCAAATTTTAGGACAATCGGACTAAACCTGCGATCTGTACTTTGCACACAAAAATACACCAACAGACAGACAGACAGACAGACAGACGGACATCGCTAAATCGACTCAGTATTTAATTCTAAGACGATCGGTATACTAACGATGGGTCTCAGACTTTTCCTTCTTGGCGTTACATACAAATGCACAAACTTATTATACCCTGTACCACAGTAGTGGTGAAGGGTATAAAAATTATCTAATCATACGCTCGCTCTCTTACTAAAGTATGAAGAGACAACAAAACCAATAAAATATCTAAAACCTTAAGTTGAGAGTCTTGCCGTATCCATCTACGGAAGGAGAAAGAGATTTATACTCGTCTCCATTTCCTCTCATGAGCATTTCTTTTCCACATGAGCATTTCTCTTCAACAACGTAATTAACAGTCCACTTTTTAAAAATGCATTGTTCGGTCGGTTTCGTGTAACGTCTGGTCTTATTCGTTATCGTCAGTTTTAGTTTTTATTTACATATTTGCACTCTTTGTGATACTAATTTAAATGGTTGTTATTGACAGTTAATATTGTGCCATATAAATTTGTGTTTTGTGGTTCATTTACCATTGAATATTAAGCGCATTCATATTTGCTTGAAACCAACTGTTACAAGTAAGTTTGTTTTTTTGTTTCACTATATGGTTTAATACACAAGTGTGTGTTTTTTGCTTTAATAGTTTTACTGTACTACCACTACTTGCTATTTGTTTTTCTTTCTTATGATTTCTTTGAAAGCCCTTATATACACAATGCAAAAACTTGTGTTTCGCTGCAAAAAACACAAACCCAAATAAAAATTGCCGCCAAAAATATTTTCTCTCTCTCACGCTCTCTCTTTTGTTATTCTCAATTTGCCGAAATTTATTCCCCGCATTCATAGCGTAAACATGTGTTCACTGTCATCCACAATCCATTTACTTGGGTTGCGGTAACACTTGCCGTCTTTTAAATTGTAAGTTAGTTCATACGGGGAATATATTAAACAAAAACAAAAAAAAAAAAACGATTAAGTACGTATATAATTCAGTTTGAAAAAAATTTCTATAGAAATAAAATGTTGACAAATTTTTTGTAAAAATTTCTATAGAAATAAACTTTTGACTAAATTTGCTATAGATATAAAATTTTGACGACATTTTCTATAGAAATAAAATTTTGACAAAAATTCCTGTAGAAATAAAATTTTGACAAAATAAAATGTTGACAACATTTTCTATAGAATAAGAATTTGGACAAAATTTTCTATAAAAATAAAATTTTAACAAAGTTGTCTATAGACATAAAATTTTGTCAAAATTTTCTATAGAAATAAAATTTTGACAAAATTTTCTATAGGAATAAAATTTTGAGAAAATTTTCCATGGAAATAAAAATTTGAGAAAATTTTCTATAGAAATAAAATTTTGAGAAAATTTTCTATAGAAACAAATTTTTGAGAAAATTTTCTATAGGAACAAATTTTTGAGAAAATTTTTTATAGAAATAAAATTTTGACACATTTTTCTATAGAACAAAAATTTTCTATAGAAATAAAAGTGTGTTAAAATTTCCTACAAAAATAAACTTTTGCCAAAATTTTCTATAGAAATAAAATCTTACCAAAATTTTTTATAGAGATAAGATTTTTCCAAAATTTCCTATAGAAATAACATTTTGCCAAAATTTTCTATTGAAATAAAATTTTGCCACCATTTTCTATACAAATAAAATGTTTGACAAAATTTTCTATAGAAACAAAATTTTGCCAAAATTTCTATACAAATAAAATTTTGACAAAATTTTTTATAGAAATAAAATGTTGACAAAATTTTTTATAGAAATAAAATGTTGGCAAAATTTTCCATAGAAATAAAGTTTTGAGAAAATTTTCTATAGAAATAAAATTTTCCATGGAAATAAAATTTTTGGCAAAATTTTCCATAGAAATAAAGTTTACAGAGATAAGATTTTGCCAAAATTTCTTATAGAAATAACATTTTGCCAAAATTTTCTATTGAAATAAAATTTTGCCACCATTTTCTATAGAAATAAAACGTTTGACACAATTTTCTATAGAAATATAATGTTTGACAAAATTTTCTATAGAAACAAAATTTTGCCAAAATTTCTATAGAAATAAAATTTGACAAAATTTTCTATAGAAATAAAATTTTCTAAGAAATAAATTTTTTGGCAAAATTTTCCATAGAAATAAAGTTTTGAGAAAATTTTCTATAGAAATACAATTTTGAGAAAATTTTCCATGGAGTTAAAATTTTGAGAAATTTTTCTATAGAAATAAAATTTTGAGAAAATTTTCTATGAAAATAAATTTTTGAGAAAATATTCTATAGAAATAAAATTTTGAGAAAATTTTCAATGGAAATAAAATTTTGAGAAAATTTTCTATAGAAATAAAATTTTGAGAAAATTTTATTATAGAAACAAATTTTTGAGCAAATTTTCTATAGGAACAAATTTTTGAGAACATTTTCTATAGAAATAAAAATTTGAGAAAATTTTATTTCTATAGAAACAAAATTTTGAAATAATTTTCTATAGAAATAAATTTTTGAAAAAATTTTCTATTGAAATAAAATTTTGAGAAAATTTTCCATGGAAATAAAATTTTGAGAAAATTTTCCATGGAAATTAAATTTTGACAAAATTTTCTATAGAAATAAAATTTTGAGAAAATTTTCTATAAGAACCAATTTTTGAGAACATTTTCTATAAGAAATAAAAAATTTTCTATAGAAATAAAAGTTTGTCAAAATGTCCTATAGAAATAAACGTTTTCCAAAATTTTCTATAGAAATAAAATCTTGCCAAAATTTTCTATAGATATAAGATTTTGCCAAAATTTCCTTTAGAAATAACATTTTGCCACCATTTTCTATAGAAATAAAATGTTTGACATAATTTTCTATAGAAACAAAATTTTGCCAAAATTTCTATAGAAACAAAATTTTGCCAAAATTTCTATAGAAATAAAATTTTGACAAAATTTTCTATAGAAATAAAATGTTGACAAAATTTTCTATAGAAACAAAATTTTGACAAAATTTTCTATAGAAATAAAATTTTGAGAAAATCTTCTATAGAAATAAAATTTTGAGAAAATTTTCCATGGAAATAAAATGTTGACAAAATTTTCTATCGAAACAAAATTTTGACAAAATTTTCTATAGAAAAAAATTTTGAGAAAATATTCTATAGAAATAAAAATTTGTGAAAATTATATCTATAGAAACAAAATTTTGAGATTTTTGAGAAAATTTTCTATTGAAATAAAATTTTGGGAAAATATTCTATAGAAATAAAATTTTGAGAAAATTTTCCATGGAAATAAAATTTTGAAAAAATTTTCTATAGAAATAAAATTTTGAGAAAATTTTACTATAGGAACAAATTGTTGAGAAAACTTTCTAAAGGAACCAATTTTTGAGAACTATTTCTATAGAAATAAAAATTTGAGAAAATGTTATTTCTATAGAAACAAAATTTTGAGATAATTTTCTATAGAAATAAAATTTTGACAACATTTTCTATAAAAGATTTTTGTGTTTGGTAGTATTTTGGTAGATTTGGCAATAGTGATTGCACCACTTCGGGATGCAATAAGATTATTTGCAATGCTTTGTAAGCTATGCATTTTTTGCTGGGAAACAAATACCAGTTTAAACTTCCAAATTATAACAGATAATTTAAAATAAAAAAAAAAATTCTTAATTCCAAAAAACTTTGCAAGATGCAAGATATCCTCAAGGAGGGCCACCAACAAATTAATATTCTAAATGCAATGAAAACAATTTGTTAAGTAAAGTTTATAAACGTACTTTTAATTAAAATTTCGTTATTTTAAAAATAAATTTTTCTTTAATATTGTGTAAATTGTATGTTCTAAAAATTAAATTGCACAATCTTTTCTAATTAGATTAACATGTTTTTCAGTGTAGGGATGAGTATTTGATAATCATATAAACTGTTATTATTATGGAAATTAGAGAATGTAGCATTTAAAGAATCGACGATAGTACAATGTGCACATCTGAATTAGAAAATGACAATAAATAGTACAACTTTTTTCATCTCTAAACATTGTCTAATTATACGCTCTCGCTCTCTTACTAAAATATAAAGAAACAACAAAACCAACAATACGAGTCGGAAATAGCAAAAAACCTTAAGTTGTTCCGTTTCCATCTATAGAACGGAGAAAGAGATTTATACTCGTTTCCATTTCCTCTCTTTCCACATGAGCGTTTCTTCTCAACAACGTAACTAACAGTCCACATTTTAAGCTTGCATTGTTCGGTCGGTTTCGTGCAACGTGTGATCGCTTTCGCTACCGTGGGTTTTTGTGTTTATTTTTGTGCAACATTTGACAATAGATCAATTAATGTACAATAATTTGAGTTGTTGCACATAGGCAGTTAACATTGAGCTAAATAATTTTGCTGTTTTCGTTCTTCCTGTGGCATTGAATATCAAGCGAATTCATATTTGCTTCAAATCAACAGTTACAAGTAAGTTTGTGTTTTATTTATATATCTGTTGTTTGCTTTGTTTTCTTATGCTAAAAAAAAAAAACAAAACACATTCCTACTCAAATTTACGCCAAAAAATATTCTCTCTCGCACTCTCTCTCTCTCTCTTTTGTTTTTTCTCAATTTGCCGATACTTATTCGCCTCATATACATATTATAAGTATGTGTTAGTGCCATTCGTTCTGATTTATATGTGTTCATATTTTTCGAACAATGTTATCAATTGAGCGGTTTTTTGTTGTTGGAGATCGTCATGTGAAACCGTCTATTTAAGTGGTTGGTTCATAATTTTACCCTGCGCCACACTGTGGAACAGGCTATTATAAGTTAGTGCATATGTTTGCAACACCGAGAAGGAGACGAGATAGACACATGGTGTCTTTGGCAAAAATGCTCAGGGTGGGCTCCTGAGTCGATATAGCCATGTCCGTCTGTCCATGAACACATTTTTGTAATCAAAGTCTAGGTCCCAGTTTAGGTCCAATCGACTTCAAATTTGGCACAAGTATGTGTTTTGGCTCAGAATATAACCCTATTGATTTTGGAAGAAATCGGTTCAGATTTAGATATAGGTCCCATATATATACACAGTCTCACATAAGTTTACATACCCTTGAGGTTTTTACCTTATAACTAAACATGTTTCTTGTTGTTGTTTATAATCCAGACTAAAAACATCTTCTTGAAAATGGACAAATACTTTGTTTTTCAAATTAATTTACAAAATCTAAAGCATATATATGCATATTTTATTATATTTTAATAATTAAAGAAAATACAATTTCTTAAACCGTATGTAAACTTGTGTAAGACTGTGTGTATATATATATATACACACAGTCTTACACAAGTTTACATACGGTTTAAGAAATTGTATTTTCTTTAATTATATATATATATATATATATATATATATATATATATATATATATATATATATATATATATATATATATATATAAAGGGTGATTCTTTTGAGGTTAGGATTTTCATGCATTAGTATTTGACAGATCACGTGGGATTTCATACATGGTGTCAAAGAGAAAGATGCTCAGTATGCTTTGACATTTCATCATGAATAGACTTACTAACGAGCCACAACGTCGAATTTTCAGTGAATGGGCCCTAGAAAAGTTGGCAGAAAATCCGCTTTTTTATCGACAAATTTTGTTCAGCGATGAGGCTCATTTCTGGTTGAATGGCTACGTAAATAAGCAAAATTGCCGCATTTGGAGTGAAGAGCAACCAGAAGCCGTTCAAGAACTGCCCATGCATCCCGAAAAATGCACTGTTTGGTGTGGTTTGTACGCTGGTGGAATCATTGGACCGTATTTTTTCAAAGATGCTGTTGGACGCAACGTTACGGTGAATGGCGATCGCTATCGTTCGATGCTAACAAACTTTTTGTTGCCAAAAATGGAAGAACTGAACTTGGTTGACATGTGGTTTCAACAAGATGGCGCTACATGCCACACAGCTCGCGATTCTATGGCCATTTTGAGGGAAAACTTCGGAGAACAATTCATCTCAAGAAATGGACCGGTAAGTTGGCCACCAAGATCATGCGATTTGACGCCTTTAAACTATTTTTTGTGGGGCTACGTCAAGTCTAAAGTCTACAGAAATAAGCCAGCAACTATTCCAGCTTTGGAAGACAACATTTCCGAAGAAATTCGGGCTATTCCGGCCGAAATGCTCGAAAAAGTTGCCCAAAATTGGACTTTCCGAATGGACCACCTAAGACGCAGCCGCGGTCAACATTTAAATGAAATTATCTTCAAAAAGTAAATGTCATGGACCAATCTAACGTTTCAAATAAAGAACCGATGAGATTTTGCAAATTTTATGCGTTTTTTTTTAAAAAAAAGTTATCAAGCTCTTAACAAATCACCCTTTATATATATATATATATATCTGGCCCCAGAAGCCAGAGTTTTACCCTAATTTGCTTATTATTTCGCACAATAAGAACAATTAGTACTATAGTCAAATTTTATTGAAATCGGTTCAGATTTAGATATAGCTCCCATATATATATTTCGCCCGATATGGACTAATACGGTCCCAGAAGCCAGAGTTTTACCCCAATTTGGTTGAAATTTTGCACTAGGAGTACAATTAGTAGTGTAGTCAAGTGTGCCAAATTTTATTGAAATCGGTTCAGATTTAGATATAGCTCCCATATATATCGTTCGCCCGGTTTACACTCATATGACCACAGTGGCCAATCTTTTACCCCGATTTAATTGAAATTTTGCACAGGGATTAGAATTAGCATTGTAACTATGCGTACCAAATTTGGTTGAAATCGGTTCAGATTTAGATATAGCTCCCATATATAGCTTTCGCCGGATTTACACTCATATGAACACATAGGCCAATTTTTTGCTCCGATTTAGTTGAAATTTTGCACAGGGAGTATAATTATCATTGTTGCTATGCATGCCAAATTTGGTTGAGATCGGTTCAGATTTAGATATATCTCCCATATATAGCTTTCGCCCGATTTACACTTATATGACCACAATGGCCAATCTTTTGCTACGATTTAATTGAAATTTTGCACAGGGAGTAGAATTAGCACTGTAGCTATGCGTGCCAAATTTGGTTGACATCGGTTCAGATTTAGATATAGCTCCCATATATATGTTTTTCTGATTTCGACAAAAATGGTCAAAATACCAACATTTTCCTTGTTAAATCGCCACTGCTTAGTCGAAAAGTTGTTAAAATTACTCTAATTTTCCTAAACTTCTAATACATATATATCGAGCGATAAATCATAAACAAACATTTGCGAAGTTTCCTTAAAATTGCTTCAGATTTAAATGTTTCCCATATTTATTTTTTACTAACATTGTGTTCCACCATAGCCGACTTAAATATTGAGTCTAAAGATTTTGTAGAAGTCTATAAAATTCTGTCCAAATCGAGTGATATTTAAATATATGTATTTGGGACAAACCTTTATATATAGCCCCCCAACACATTTGACGGTTGTGATATGGTATCGAAAATTTAGATCTACAGAGTGGTGCAGGGTATAATATAGTCGGCCCCGCCCGACTTTAGACTTTCCTTACTTGTTTATTAATTTATTATACGACCACTTATATCCGGATAAAAAATTTGGAACTATGAAGATACTTTGACCAGACATAGGGTATGCTCTAAAAATTTGTGTCACTTTATGTAAAAACAATAAAGAAAGATTTTTCTTAATATAAAATTTTAATTCAATTCTTAACCCCCAATTGAGAAAAATCCTAAACAAATCATATATGAATATCATTAGGAAATTCTTCAATTCAATGTTTTGCATAATAAATCACGTTTGTTTGTTTTCGAGAATGTATTTGGGAAAAACTCAAGTTGATTCCTGGCTTAATTCAACACTCGTAATGTTCTATTTATGTTTTTGACATATGGCCAAATGTAAAAACTTTTTCTAGAACTCATTTAGCAGTGGCCTTTAGTGTGGTATTGATGGTGGCCGGTGGTTGTGGATGGTGGTGGCTTTGACCATACTCGGCATGGAAGCTAGCTGTGCCCAGAAAGTTATCCAATGAAGTTCGGTAAATTGGTTTTTGTTTGGTGGCAATTTACATGATTTTTCATAAACTGATTTCGTTTGTATCCTCTTTATATTTTTGAAATTTACTTTGAAGTTGGATGTTTTGTGTCCAGTTTTTTTTTTTTGCAGGAGGGGCGTTTTTTTATACAGAGATGAAATGAAAATTGTTATTTGTTAGACTTTTTAGAATTTCTTCATAGCTTGGGATTTTTTTTTGTGTGAGGCAAACATTAACAAGCACTTTTCAAAAAGTCTAAGTGACAAGGTAAGCAAACTTTTTTCTGGGGAGTTGGGTAAAACAACTGTAAGAAAAGAAAGTCATTTTGTCCCATGTTAAAGAAAGCGCCCAATAAGGACACCTGTTTCTAGGAATACGAAATTAAATTTTTTCGTATACCTAGAAACAGGTCAAAATGGCACCCTTTTACAATCTAAATCAATATGTTTTATCAATAGAAAAATGTGGGTTTAGGTACTTAAGTTGGTTTATGTACAGTAGCAGCTCGATATTTCAGGGTAACTTAGACAATTCAGTCCATTGCGATACCACACATGACGAACTTCTCTCTTATCAAGGAATGCTGTCAAAATTTGATCTCTCTTGATCAATATTTTGAGGTTATTATGAAAAAACATGTTTCTTCAAAAGAAATATTTTATTATTTTATTTTAGAATTTTATATAATATTTTAAGATTACTCTTAATAGGAACAATTTATTTAGATGTATAAATATACTTTGAATTGTAAATGTTTAGAAGTTTTAAATATTTTACAATAATAGAAAGTTGCTGCTTCTACGGAAAGGGAGAAAAAGGGAAACTTTGATATCATGACCGAAAATTAAAATTGTTAGAGATATTTTATTTAAAATTCTGCCCAAATTGTATTTCTATAGAAATTTTTGTCAAAATTTTATTTCTATTGAAAATTTATTTCTATAGAAATTTTTAGCAAAATTTTATTTCTATAAAAAATTTTGTCCAAATTTTATTTCAATAGAAAATTTTGCCAAAATTTTATTTCTATAGAAATTTTTATCAAAATTTCATTTCTATAGAAATTTTTGCCAACATTTTATTTCTATAAAAAATTTTATTTCTGTAGAAAATTTTCCAAAATTTTATTTCCATAGAAAATTTTGACAAAATTTTATTTTTATAGAAAATTTTGTCAAAATTTTATTTCTATAGAAATTTTTGTCAAAATTTTATTTCAATAGAAATTTTTGTCAAAATTTTATTTCAATAGAAAATTTTGCAAAAACTTTATTTCTGTAGAAATCTTTGCCAAAATTTTATTTCGATAGAAATTTTTGTCGAAATTTTATTTCTATAGAAAATTTTGCCAAAATTTTATTTCTATAAAAAATTTTGCGAAATTTTATTTCTATAGAAAATGTTGTCAAATTTTTGGGAAAATTTTATTTCTATAGAAAATTTTGTCAAAATTTTTTTTCTGTAGAAAATTTTGTCAAAATGTTATTTCTATTGAAATTTTTGTCAAAATTTTTTGCCAACATTTTATTTCTATAGAAATTTTTGTCAAAATTTTATTTCAATACAAAATTTTGCCAAAATTTTATTTCTATAGAAATTTTTGCCAAAATTTTATTTCTATTGAAGTTTTTGCCAAAATCTCATTTCTATAAAAAATTTGCCAAAATTTTATTTCTGTAGAAAATGTTGTCAAAATTTTATTGCCATAGAAAATTTTGTTAAAATTTTATTTCCATAGAAAATTTTGTCAAAATTTTATTTCCATAGAAACTTTTGTCAAAATTTATTTCCATAGAAAATGTTGTCAAAACGTTATTTCTGTAGAAAATGTTGTCATAATTTTATTTCCATAGAAAATTTTGTCAAAATTTTATTTCTATATCAAATTTTCTCAAAACTTTTTTTTTAGAGAAATTTTCCAAAATTTTATTTCCATAGAAAATTTTGACAAAATTTTATTTTTATAGAAAATTTTGACAAAATTTTATTTTTATAGAAAATTTTGTCAAAATTTTATTTTTATATAAATTTTTGTCAAAATTTTATTTCAATAGAAAATTTTGTCAAAATTTTATTTCTATAGAAATTTTTGCCAAAATTTTATTTCTATAGAAATTTTTGCCAAAATTTTATTTCTATAAAAAAATTTTGCCAAAATTTTATTTCCATAGACAATTTTGTCAAAATTTTATTTCTATAGCATATTTTCTCAAAATTTTTTTTCTATAGAAAATGTTGTTAGCATTTTATTTCTATAGAAAATTTTGCCAAAATTTTATTTTCATAAAAAATGTTGCCAAAATTTTATTTCTGAAGCAAATGTTGACAAAATTATGTTTCTATAGAAAATTTTGTCAAAATTTTATTTCCATAAAAAATTTAGCAAATGTTGTCAAAATTTTATTTCTATAGAAAATTTTGTCAAATTTTTTTTTTCTATATAAATTTTTGGGAAAATTTTGACAAAATTTTATTTTTATAAAAAATTTTGTCAAAATTTTATTTCTATAGAAATTTTTTTCCAAATTTTATTTCAATAGAAATTTTTGTCAAAATTTTATTTCAATAGAAAATCTTGCCAAAATTTTATTTCTATAGAAATTTTTGCCAAAATTTTATTTCAATTAAAAATTTTGCCACAATTTTATTTCCATAGACAATTTTGTCAAAATTTTATTTCTATAGCAATTTTTCTCAAAATTTTATTTCTATAGAAAATGTTGTTAGCATTTTATTTCTATAGAAAATGTTGCCAAAATTTTATTTCTGAAGCAAATGTTGTCAAAATTTTATTTCTATAGAAAATTTTGTCAAAATTTTATTTCTATAAAAAATTTAGCAAATGTTGTCAAAATTTTATTTCTATAGAAAATTTTGTCAATTTTTTTTTCTATATAAATTTTTGGGAAAATTTTATTTCTATAGAAAATTTTGACAAAATTTTATTTGTATAAAAAATTTTGTCAAAATTTTATTTCTATAGAAATATTTTTCCAAATTTTATTTCAATAGAAATTTTTGTCAAAATTTTATTACAATAGAAAATTTTGCCAAAATTTTATTTCTATAGAAATTTTTGCCAAAATTTTATTTCAATTAAAAATTTTGCCACAATTTTATTTCCATAGACAATTTTGTCAAAATTTTATTTCTATAGCAATTTTTCTCAAAATTTTATTTCTATAGAAAATATTGTTAGCATTTTATTTCTATAGAAAATTTTGCGTAAATTTTATTTCCATAGAAAATTTTGACAAAATTTTATTTCTATTGAAAATTTTGCGTAAATTTTATTTCTATAGAAAATGTTGTTAACATTTTATTTCTATAGAAAAATTTGCGTAAATTTTATTTCTAGAGAAAATTTTGCCAAAATTTTATTTCTATTAAAAGTTTTGCCAAAATTTTATTTTTGTAGCATATGTTGTCAACATTTTATTTCTATAGAAAATTTTGTCAATATTTTATTTCTATAGGAAATTTTGTCCAAATTTTATTTCTATAGAAAATTTTGTGAAAATTTAATTTCTATAGCAAATTTTATTTCTATAGAACATTTTATAAAATTTTATTTCCATAGAAAATTTTGTCAAAATTTTATTCCTATAGAACATTTTGTCAAAATTTTATTCTATAGAAAATGTTGTCAACATTTTATTTCTATAGAAAATGTTGTTAACATTTTAGTTCTATAGAAAATTTTGTCAAAATTTTATTTCTATAGAACATTTTGTCAAAATTTTATTCAATAGAAAATGTTGTCAACATAGTATTTCTATAGAAAATGTTGTTAACATTTTAGTTCTATAGAAAATGTTGTTAACATTTTAGTTCTATAGAAAATTTTGCGTAAATTTTATTTCTATATAAAATTTTCCAAAATTTTGTTTCCATAAAAAATTTTGGCAAAATTTTATGTCTGTAGAAAATGTTGTCAAAATTTGTTTTCCATAGAAAATTTTGTCAAAATTTTATTTCCATAGAAAATTTTGCAAAATTTTATTTCTATAGAAAATTTGGCAAAATTTTATTTCTATAGAACATTTTGTCACAATTTTAGTCTATAGGTTAGGTTAGGATAGGTTACGTGGCAGCCCGACGTATCAGGCTCACGTAGACTATTCAGTCCATTGTGATACCACATTGGTGAACTTCTCTCTTATCACTGAGTGCTGCCCGATTCCATGTTAAGCTCAATGACAAGGGACCTCCCTTTTATAGCCGAGTCCGAACGGCATTGAAACCCTCAGAAATGTCACCAGCATTACTGAGGTGGGATAATCCACCGCTGAAAATTTTTTGGTCTTCGGTCGAAGCAGGAATCGAACCCACGACCTTGTGTATGCAAGGCGGTCATGCTAACCATTGCACCACGGTGGCTCCCTAAATTTTATTCTATAGAAAATGTTGTCAAAATTTTATTTCTATAGAACATTTTATCCAAATTTAATTTCTATAGAAATTTTTGTCAAAATTTTATTCTATAGAAAATGTTGTCAAAATTTTAATTCTATAGAAAATGTTGTCAAAATTGTATTTCTATAGAAAATTTTGTGAAAAATTTATTTCTATAGAAAATGTTGTCAAAATTTTATTTCTATAGAAAATTTTGTGAATATTTATAGAAAATGTTGTATATGGTGCCAATATAATTACTGAAGAAGGAAATAACATATAGTACTGCAATATGACTTTGAAAAGTTGCAAGGCAGTTGTATCACCCTAAAAAGGAATTCAGTTGAATAAACAAAAACGAATTATAGCTAACAAATATGTAGGCCGGAGAAATTTCAATTGTCCTATTATGATTGTGTTTATTTGCCTATACACTCCATAATGTTTGTCAATGATATGCTAAAGTGAATTTAAGAACAAGAACATAAGGCGACAAGACACACGTCACATAAAAATAACATCAGCATCCATCGTTCTCTAGCTCTCTCTGTCTATTTTCTATAAACTCCCTAAGGTATGCTATGAAATTTTTGTATGCCATAGTCAACATGAATATCTTATTCTAATAGGAGATTGAGTGTAGTAGGAGTTTTTTTGTCTCAGTGTGCGTGAGGATATTGCAGGAGAAACAGATGAGGAAGATAGCTGACAACAGCCAACTTCATGAGAAATAACAACAAAAATCCATATCAGCGAAGTCAAGAAAACAAATAAATAAGAATATTTATGATGACACTGGTTGACTTTATGGCTGGCAGTGAAAATGTAGGTATATTTGTGCATGTGTGTGCTATGTGCATGTCGCTAACTGTATTGTTGGTTGACTACCAAAGTGCGTTCGCTTAGAAGTCGAAACAAACGCACAGAGTAATTCATACATACACGCTTGCGTTGAGTATTACCACTACAACAACAAAATATCCATAGAGTGCACAACACACTCTCATAAACAATACAAAATTACAGTGTTAATGTATGGTTTCAATTCAAAAACATATGATGCCCTTCATCAGTTTGTGAATGAAAACAAATAAATAAAGCGAATTGTATCACTTGTTATGTACTTTATTATATATGTTTCTACAACGGAAATACAGGAAAGCAAAGGAAATTTAAAGTGAAGTAACAATGTTTGCAAAGTGGAAAATGTAGCAAACGAGATTTTATTAATTTGTCCGAATCCTAATTTACTAACAAAATCATTACCTGCATATTAGTCGTAAAGCTGAAGAAATAATAAATAATGTTTGATTATTTAATATAAATAGGTCTATACGTCAGAAAACTCGGTGAGGCCGAATCTTTTGTACTCTCCCTGTACAAACTCAAAAAATTGAAACCTATAAAGCCAATTTAATTTTATTTTAGTTCATAAAATTATTATGTTTTGCTTCAAAACCAAATTTGCGGATCGGTTTATATGGGGGCTACATATGATTATGGGCCGATATGGACCAATTTTGGCATGGTTATTAGAGATCCTATACTAACACAGTGTACCAAATTTCAACCGGATCTGATGAAATTTGCTTAGAGGCTCCGCAAGCCAAATCAGGGCGTCGGTTTATATGGGGGCTATATATAATTATGAACCTATATGGACCAATTTTTGCATGGTTATTAGAGACAACATACTAACATCACCTACAAATTTCAGCCAGATCGGATGAAAGTTGCTTCTCTTGGAGGCTCCGCAAGCCAAATCTGGGGATCGGTTTATATGGGGGCTATATTTTTGCATGGGTGCTTGAGGCCATATATTAACACCGCGTACCAAATTTCAGCCTGATCGGATGAAATTTGCTTCTCTTAGAGGCTCGGCAAGTCAAATCGGGGGATCGGTTTATATGGGGGCTATATATAATTATTGACCGATGTGGACCAATTTTTTCATGGTTATTAAATATCATATACTAACATCACGTACCAAATTTCAACCGAATCGGATTAATTTTGGTCTTCCAAGGGGCTCCGGAGGTCAAATCTGGGGATCGGTTTATATGGGGCCTATATATAATTATGGACCGATTTGGACCAATTTTTGCATGGGTGCTTGAGGCCATATATTAACACCGCGTACCAAATTTCAACCGAATCGGATGAATTTTGCTCTTCCACGAGGCTCCAGAGATCAAATCGGTTTATATGAGGGCTATATATAATTATGGACCGATTTGGATCAATTTTTGCATGGTTGTTAGAGATCATATGTTGACACCATGTACCAAATTTCAGCCTGATCGGATGAAATTTGCTTCTCTTAGAGGCTCGGCAAGCCAAATCGGGGGATCGGTTTATATGGGGGCTATATATAATTATGCACAGATGTGGACCAATTTTTGCATGGTCATTAGAGACCACACACTAACACCATGTACCAAATTTCAGCCGGATCGGATGAAATTTGCTTCTCTTAGAGGTTCCGCAAGCCAAATCTGGGGATCGGTTTATATGGGGGCTATATATAATTATTGACCGATGTGGACCAATTTTTGCGTAGATGTTAGAAACCATATACTAACATCATGTACCAAATTTCAGCTAAATCGCATGAAATTTTCTTCTCTTAGAGGCTCCGCAAGCCAAATCTGGGGATCGGTTTATATGGGGGCTATATATAATTATGGACCGATGTGGACCAATTTTTGCATGGTTGTTAAAGCATATATACTAATACCATGTACCAAATTTCAGCCGGATCGGATGAAATTTGCTTCTCTTAGAGACTCCGAAAGCCACATCGGGGGATCGGTTTATATGGGGGCTATATATAATTATGGACCGATGTGGACCAAATTTTGCACGGTTGTGAAAGACCATATACTAACACCATGTACCAAATTTCAGCCGGATCGGATGAAATTTGCTTCTCTTAGAGACTCCGAAAGCCAAATCGGGGGATCGGTTTATATGGGGGCTATATATAATTATTGACCGATATGGACCAATTTTTGCGTAGATGTTAGAAACCGTATACTAACACCATGTACCAAATTTCAGCCGGATCCGATGAAATTTGCTTCTCTTAGAGGCTCCGCAAGCCAAATCATGCGATCGGTTTATATGGGGGATATATATTATTATTTACCGATGTGGTCCAATTTGTGCATGGTTGTTAGATACCATATACTGATACCATGTACCAAATTTCAGCCGGATCGGATGAAATTTGCTTCTCTTAGACGGTCTGCAAGCCAAGGTCTGATATGGCAATATTTCGATGTGTTACAAACGGAATGACAAAGTTAATATACCCCCATCCTATGGTGGAGGGTATAAAAAATGTACTCTTATCTCTAACCTATGCAACGGCCATCGACTGCCGCAAATTTTTAAATGAGAGCAGCGCAATATTCACCTAATATGGGTGCCTGGACATAGGAACATACCGGGGAACTGCGAAGCAGATGAGTTGGCAAGGCTAGGTACTACCTTACATATTCCAGGGGAACTAGAATCTGTTGGTATGCCTCTGGCTACCTGCAAGCTCTTACTGCGTGAGAAGGCTGTCATGATGGCAAATGTTCGATGGGAGAATTGTAAGGGTTGTAACGACACCAAGCAAATATGGCCCCATTTAAACTTAAACCGCACACTAGATATGCTAGTGTTCTCGAGACGCCAGATATCACTCCTGATATCTGCTATAACGGGTCGCTGCCTGATAGGCGATTTTGCAAAAACTATTGGTGCGAAGTATAATGACTATTGTATGAGTTGTCATGATGCGGAGGAAAAGGAATCAATAAAACACCTCTTGTGTGAGTGTCCTGCATTTTGTGTAAGGCGTAAGCAAATTTTAGGGGCATATAGCTTCAGATTACTGGCGGACCTGGAAATCGTTAACTTAAGCAGTCTGCTAATGTTTTTGGAACAATCTGGTTGGTTCAACAGAAGAAAATAATCGAGAAGGTTCAACGGTTAAAACTAGAAGTGCCCATATGTAATAGGTACTTTTAGTTAATGTGGTATCACAATGGACTGAATAGTCTAAGTGAGCCTGAATCTTAATCGGGCTGCCACTTTAACCTAACTTAACCTAACCTAAGCTAACCTAACCTATACATTGCAACATAATATCTATTGGAGAATGCTTTCATCTCAACTACTCTTAAATCATTATGCCCATAAAATAATTTGACCATAAAAGCTATACCATTAATTTATGTCATACTCTATTACTGGATCTTAACAAATTCTCGAATAAATAAATTTCAAGCAAATGAAATACAGTGGTGACAGTCATCAATATACTCTCAGGTCATATAGCTAAAATGTAGTCCATCGCTCTGAAAGTATTCATCAATTGGTATTCATATAGGACTGTGTGTATTTTTATCTATATGGATGTGTGTGCGTGTGTGTGGGTGATTTGTTCTTTACTATGGGTAAAGGATACTGTATTTGATTTGAATAAATACCATATTTCATTCGTCCTGACGAGCAAGTGAATACGATTTAATTAAAACATATAGTTTTCACTCCATGGAAAGGATGGATGGTTGGATGGATGCATGAATGTGGTATGGTTCTCGGTTCTCTCGAGTTTTGTAGCCAGTTTATCAGGCATCAAATAACAAACACTCCTTGACAAATATTGGCACTACCAAATGGCAGTCTCACAAAGAGGGAAATAATGGGGAAAAAGTGGTCCTGGTAAAAAAGAAGAAAAATAGGATTCTTTTATTCCTTTTTTGTGTGGCAGGGATGTCGGCTAGGCCTTTTTGAAATGTATGCTTTAAACAGCCCCAATACTCTAGTGAAGTTGGCATTGCCCCAGTATGAGGGTTGGTTTTCTATTTCGGAATTGGATAACAAATAAAATGTCAACAATTTAAATTTCATTTCTATAGAAAATGTTTTAAAAACATATTTTTATAGACATTTTTTTGAAGATTTTATTTCTATAGAAAATTTTGTCAAAAATTTATTTCTATAGAAACTTTTACCAAAATTTTATTCCCATAAAAAATTTTGTCAAATTTTTATTTCCATCGAAAATTTTTTCAAACTTTTATTTCTATATAAAAATTTGTCAAAATGTAATTTCTATGGAAAATTTTGCCAAAATTTAAATTCTATAGAAAATTTTTCAAATTTTATTTCTATAGAAAATTTTCTCATTTTGAAAACTTTATCCTATATAGAGTTTTGTCAAAAATTTTACTTTTAGAACATATTTTGTCAAAATTATATTTCTAAAGAAAATTTTGCCAAAATTTTATTATACCCTCCACCGTCTGTTGAAATCACGCTAACATCCAAACGAAACAAGCTATCGACTTCAAACTTGGCACAAGTAGTTGTTAT
Organism: Haematobia irritans; assembly: GCF_050003625.1. NCBI lineage: Eukaryota > Metazoa > Arthropoda > Insecta > Diptera > Muscidae > Haematobia > Haematobia irritans. The sequence continues at coordinate 23,210,508 of NC_134400.1, forward strand.
TGATGTATGTCGGATGGTATTGCAAATGGGCCATAGCGGTCCACGTATAGCCCCCATATAAACGGACCCCCAAATTTGGCTTGCGAAGCCTATAAGAGTAGCATATTTCATCCGATCTGGCTGAAATTTGGTACATGGTGTATGTATATAGTCTCTAAACACCATGTAAAAATTGGTCCATATCGGTCCATAATTATATATAGCCCCCATATAAACCGATCCCCAGATTTGACCTCCGGAGCCTCTTAGAGGAGCAAAATTCATCCGATCCGGTTGAAATTTGGTACATGGTGTTAGTATATGGTCTCTAATAACCATGCAAAAATTGGTCCATATCGGTCCATAATTATATATAGCCCCCATATAAACCGATCCCCCGATTTGGCTTGCGGAGCCTCTAATAGAAGCAAATTTCATCCGATCCGGCTGAAATTTGGTACATGGTGTTAGTATATGGTCTCTAACAACCATGCAAAAATTGATTCATATCGGTCCATAATTATATATAGCCCCCATATAAACCGATCCCCCGATTTGGCTTGCGGAGCCTCCAAGAGAAGCAACTTTCATCCGATCTGGCTGAAATTTGGTACATGGTGTTAGTATATGGTCTCTAACAACCATGCAAAAATTGGTCCATATCGGTCCATAATTATATACAGCCCCCATATAAACCGTTCTCCAGATTTTATCTACGGAGCCTCTTGGAGAAACAAAATTCATCCGATCCTGTTGAAATTTGCAACGTGGTGTTAGTATGTGGCCGCTAATAACCATGCCAAATTTGGTCCATATCGGTCTATAGTTATATATAGCCTATCCCCAATCACACAAATTGGTCCATATTGGTTCATGATCAAGTTTGCCCCTCGAGCCAAAAATAATCTACCAAAATGTTACTTCAATGGACAATTTTTTCAAAATGTTATTCCGATAGAAAATTTTGTCAAACTTTATTTCTATAGACAATGTTGGCAAAATTTTATATCTATAGAAAATGTTGTCAAATTTTATTTCTATAGAAATTTTTGTCAAAATTTTATTTCTATACAAAATTTTGTCAAACTTAATTATATACGTATTTAATCGGCCTTTTTTAGTTTAATATATACTACGTATGGACTACCTTGCAATTTAGAAGACGGTGTCAGGAAGTTTTAAGATACCTTGCCATCGGCAAGTGTTACCGCAACCCAAGTAATTCGATTGTGGATGACAGTCTTCACTAGAAGTTTCTACGCAATCCATGGTGGAGGGTACATAAGCTTCGGCCTGGCCGAACTTACGGCCGTATATACCTGTTTGTATACGAAATTGTCTTATAATTTCTGTAGAAAGTTTATTTCAAAAAAATTTTGTCAAAATTTTATTTCTATAGAAACTTTTTGGCAAAATTTTATTTCTATAGAAACTTTTTGGCAAAATTTTATTTCTATAGAAAATTTTGTCAAAATTTTATTTAGAGGAGAAAACAAATCTTATATCTGTATTTTATTTCTATAGAACGTCTTATCAAAAATTTTGTTTTCTATAAGAAATTTTGTCAACATTTTATTTCTATAGAAAATGTTCTAAAAATTTTATTTCTATAGAAAATTTTCTCAAAATTTAATTTCTACAGAAAATTTTCTCAAAATTTTATATCTGTAAAAAATTTTGTCAAAATTTTATTTATATAGAAAATTTTGTCAAAATTTTATTTCTGTAGAAAATTTAGTCAAAATTTAATTTCTATAGAAAATTGTCTCAAAATTTTATAACTGTAAAAAATTTTGTCAAAATTTTATTTCTATAGAAAATTTTGTCAAAATTTTACTTCTATAGAAAATTTTGCAAAAATTTTATTTCTATAGACAATTTTGTAAAAATTTTATTTCTATTGAAAATTTTGTTATAATTTTATTTCTGTAGAAAGTTTGGTCAAAATTTTATTTCTATAGAAAACAAGAAGCAGAATCTTTGACTCGGAATCTATACAGAAATCCTTAAGGAAATGTTAAAACCTTTGAACTCAAGTAAATCTTTTTCTGGGGGCATACTCTACATCCATTTAAGAGGGCCTCAAATTGTATGAACCCATTAATATGATTCCATACTTTGTACACCTTCCCTCATATAGCCATGACTATCTCTTTGCAACATTTTTATGCGGTGGTGGCAACATGTGTGATAGCCACATGAAGAAGAAAAATAAGAGTGCGAGAGAGATCTGATGGCAAAAACTCATTGCGAAATGGTAACAAATCACCGTCACGTCAATAACAGTTGAAAAATTGTTAAAATTGAATTACTGTCGCAATTCATATTCCTACGAGACACCAGAGCTGCTACCAGCTCCCATGGATGACTAAAAGTTTGTTATTGTGTTGTGCTCTGATATAGATTGTCGATATACGTTTACCGCCACCCCTGTTTGCAGTTGTAACTGGAGTCCGTCCCAACGAACGCAGAAAAACGCAACAATCATAGAGCTCCCGGCCTCAAACCTCTATGATTTCCCACATTGTATATGGGCTAGCTTTTTTGGGTCTATAGTTTTTTCCCTCCCACTCGTTTCTCGGGCAACTGCAACAGCAGCAGTATGGAAAAGCAAATCTGGCACTTGCCTCTGTTCTTATTGAGTAACCAAACGTAGATCCGTTTTGTTTTCTTTTTTGTTCTTTAACCAGAAGCACATCAAAACCACATAAAAATCAAAATCGAACCAGTTAAAGTTGGTGATATAACAAAACCTGCAACACCAATTGCTGATGTAAGAGGGTTAGAAGCTCAGCTAGCAACTATTGTAGGTTGGGCCATTTGCAATAAGAATGAAAGGTAAGTCATCGAGGAAGGTTGGAAAATAAATGGAAGAGAAAAGAGGTGTGCGCGTGACTGAAATTTCACTCACATTCACGAAGCAAAATATTTATTCATGCACGCTATAAATTATAAGTTAGTCCATACTTGGTATATATTAGACAAAAAAGGCAGATTAAATGCGTATATAATTCAGTTCTTCACCGGTATATGCATATATATCGGAAGTTTTCAAATAACAACGTAAAAAACAAGTAAGGAAAGTCTAAAGTCGGGCGGGGCCGACTATATTATACCATGCACCACTTTGTAGATCTAAATTTTCGATACCATATCACATCCGTCAAATGTGTTGGGTGCTATATATAAAGGTTTGTCCCAAATTCATACATTTAAATATCACTCGATTTGGACAGAATTTGATAGACTTTTACAAAATCTATAGACTCAAAATTTAAGTTGGCTAATGCACTAGGGTGGAACACAATTTCAGTAAAAAAATATTGGAAACATTTAAATCGGATGCAATTTTAAGGAAACTTCGAAAAAATGTATTTATGATTTATCGCTGGATATATATGTATTAGAAGTTTAGGAAAATTATAGTCATTTTTACAACTTTTCGACTAAGTAGTGGCGATTTTACAAGGAAAATGTTGGTATTTTGACCATTTTTGTCGAAATCAGAAAAACATATATATGGGAGCTATATCTAAATCTGAACCGATTTCAACCAAATTTGGCACGCATAGCAACAATGCTAATTCTACTCCCTGTGCAAAATTTCAACTAAATCGGAGCAAAAAATTAGCCTCTGTGGTCATATGAGTGTAAATCGGGCGAAAGCTATATATGGGAGCTATATCTAAATCTGAACCGATTTCAACCAAATTTGGCACGCATAGCTACAATGCTCATTCTACTCCCTGTGCTAAATTTCAATTAAATCGGAGTAAAAGATTGGCCTCTGTGGTCATATGAGTGTAAATCGGGCGAAAGCTATATATGGGAGCTATATCTAAATCTGAACCGATTTCCACCAAATTTGACACACATAGCTATAATGCTAATTCTACTCCCTGTGCAAAATTTCAACCACATTGGGCCAAAACTCTGGCTTCTGGGGCCATATAAGTCCATATCGGGCGAAAAATATATATGGAAGCTATATCTAAATCTGAACTGATTTCAATCAAATTTGGCACACATGACTATACTACCAACCGTACTCCTTGTGCAAAATTTCAAGCTAATCGGGATAAAACTCTGGCTTCTGGGTCCATATAAGTGCATATCGGGCGAAAGATATATTGGAGTTATATCTAAATCTTAATCGATTTCAACCAAATTTGGCACGCATAGCTGTAATGCTAAATCTACTCCCTGTGCAAAATTTCAACCACATTGGGCCAAAACTCTGGCTTTTAGGACCATATTAGTCCATATCGGGCGAAAGATATATATGGGAGCTATATCTAAATCTTAACCGATTTCAATCAAATTTGGCACACTTGACTATACTACTAATTGTACTCCTAGTGCAAAATTTCAACCAAATTCGGCCAAAAATCTGGCTTCTGGGGCCATATAAGTCCATATCGGGCGAAAGATATATATGGGAGCCATATCTAAATCTGAACCGATTTCTTCCAAAATCAATAGGGTTCTATTCTGACCGAAATTAGGAACATGTGCCAAATTTGAAGGCGATTGGCTTAAATTGCGACCTAGACTTTGATCACAAAAATGTGTTCACAGACAGACGGACGGACAGACGGACATGGTTATATCGACTCAGGGAACCACCCTGAGCATTATTGCCAAAGACACCATGTGTCTATCTCGTCTCCTTCTGGGTGTTACAAACATATGCACTAACTTATAATACCCTGTTCCACAGTGTGGCGCAGGGTATAAATATGGGAAACATTTAAATCTGAAGCAATTTTAAGGAAACTTGACAAAAGTTTATTTATGATTTATCGCTCTAAATCTGAACCGATTTCTTCCAAAACCAATAGGGTTCTATTGTGAGCCAAAACACATACTTGTGTCAAATTTGAAGTCGATTGGACTAAAACTGCGACCTAGACTTTGATTACAAAAATGTGTTCACGGACAGAAGACACCTTGTGTCTATCTCGTCTCCTTCTGGGTGTTGCAAACATATGCACTAACTTATAATACCCTGTTCCACAGTGTGGCGCAGGGTATAAAAAGTGGGGACTAAAACCGAAAATTGTGCATTGGGTATACACGGCAGTGGTTAGACCTATAATGCTATATGGTGTTGTAGTCTGGTGGCCGGCACTTCAGCAACCGACAGGTTTAGTTAAAGTTCAGCGTATGGCGTGCTTGTGTATCTCAGGCGCATTCAGTAAGACAGGAAGAGATTCCCTTAATGTCATGCTGCATCTATTGCCTTTAGACATTTTGGCCAAACAGTCAGCTGCAACAACAGCTGTGCGGTTGCGCGAGCTATCGCTGTGGTCGGAAAAAATGTACGGCCACAGTTCGGTCCTCAAAATAATGCCAGATGTGCCTAACGTAGTGGATTACACTCTGGCAAAACCACTTTTCGACAAAAAGTTTGAAACTCGAATTCCCAAACAGTGAGGCATGGTATACACAGACCCCGGGGAATAAAAGATATATAGATTTCTACACTGATGGCTCCAAATTGGATGGCCAAGTGGATTTCAGAGTATATTCTAAAGATCTGGAACTTCGAATAGCGAAAAGATTACCTGATCACTGTAGTGTTTTTCAGGCTGAAATATTAGCAATAAAATAGGTGACGAATTGGCTGAGAAGTAATGTTCCAAAAATTGTTGGCATTAATATATACTCAGACAGTCAACCTGCAATAAAATGCTTGGACTCTGTGTTCCTTAACTCGAAAACGGCCATCGACTGCCGAAAATCTCTCAACGAGATGGCTGGGCAGTACAATATTCACCTAATATGGGTGCTTGGCCATAGGAACGTACCGGGAAACTGTCAAGCAGATGAGTTAGCAAGGCTGAGAGCCACCGCAATGGTTAGCATGCCCGCCTTGCATACACAAGGTCGTGGGTTCGTTTCCTGCTTCGACCGAACACCAAAAAAGTTTTTCAGCGGTGGATTATCCCACCTCAGTAATGCTGGTGACATTTCTGAGGGTTTCAAAGCTTCTCTAAGTTGTTTCACTGGAATGTGGAACGCCGTTCGGACTCGGCTATAAAAAGTAGGTCCCTTGTCATTGAGCTTAACATGGAATCGGGCAGCACTCAATGATAAGAGAGAAGTTCACCAATGTGGTATCACAATGGACTGAATAGTCTAAGTGAGCCTGATACATCGGGCTGCCACATAACCTAACCTAACCTAAGGCTAGGAACTACCTTACATATTCCAGGGGAACTGGAATCTGTTGGTATGTCTCTGGCAACCTGCAAGCTCGTGCTGCGTGAGAAGGCTGTTATGATGGCAAATGTTCGAGGAGAGAATTGAAAGGACTGTAATGACACCAAGCAACTATAGCCCCATTTAAACTTGAATCGCACACTAGATATGCTAGTGTTCTCAAGACGTCAGATATCACTCCTGATATCTGCTATAATGGGTCGCTGCCTGATAGGCGATTTTGCAAACACTATTGGTGCGAAGTATAATGACTATTGTATGAGCTGTCATGATGCGGAGGAAAAGGAATCAATTAAACACCTCTTGTGTGAGTGTCCTGCTTTTTGTGTAAGGCGTAAGTGAATTTTAGGAGCATGTAGCTTTAGATTACTGGCGGACCTGGAAAACGTTAACTTAAGAAGAGCAGCGTATCAAAATTTTGCTCGCGCATCGCGAAAATCCGAGCTACTCGCACGCAAAGCTGGCAAAATCGCTAAAAGTTGCCAAATCAACCGTTACAAATGTAATTAAAGTGTTTGGGGAACGTTTGTCGACAGCCAGGAAGTCTGGATCGGGGGGAAATCGAAAACCGGAAGCCGCTGAGACGACAAAGAGAGTTGCCGGTAATTTCAAGCGAAACCCTAACCTCTCCCTCCGAGATGCCGCAAATAAGCTGGGTGTATCGTCTACAACCGTGCATCGAGCCAAAAAACGAGCCGGACTATCGACTTACAAGAAGGTAGTGACTCCAAATCGCGATGATAAACAAAATACGACGGCCAAAGCGCGATCCCGGAGGCTGTACACGACGATGCTGACGAAGTTTGACTGCGTGGTAATGGACGACGGGACAGGAGTTTTATACGGCAAAAGGAAGGGGAAAGGTAGCAGATATTTTCAAGCACATAAAACTGTCAAAGTTTGCAAAGAAATATCTGGTTTGGCAAGCCATCTGTACCTGTGGCTTGAAAAACAGCATTTTCGTAGCTTCCGGGACTGTCAACCAAGAAATTTACGTGAAAGAGTGTTTGAATAAATGTCTGCTGCCTTTCCTGAAGAAACACGGTTGTTCCGTACTGTTTTGGCCGGATTTGGCATCTTGCCATTACGATAAAAAGGCCATGGAGTGGTACGCCGCCAACAACGTGCAGGTGGTTCCCAAGGACAAGAACCCTCCCAACACACCAGAGCTCCGCCCAATTAAGAAATACTGGGCTATTGTCAAGCGGAACCTAAAGAAGACCAAAAAAACTGCTAAGGACGAGCAGCAGTTCAAGGCAAACTGGCTTTCTGCGGCGAAGAAGGTGGACAAGGTGGCTGTACAAAATCTGATGGAAGGTGTCAAGCGTGAGGCCCGGCAATTCGGATTTCGAAAAGCGAAAATCTAACTGAATATTTTTCCTGAATTTTATACTAATTGAACTTGAAAAAGAAATTTAATTTGATTTTTTAAATAAACGATTTCACCGATTTACACGCGTTTTCCCTTGACCAAATTTTTACCGTATCACCCTTTATCACACTTAATCTTAAACTTAATCGGGCTGCCACTTTAACCTAGCCTAACCTTGCATACACAAGGTTGTGGGTTCGATTCCTGCTTCGACCGAACACCAAAAAGTTTTTCAGCGGTGCATTATACCACCTCAGTAATGCTGGTGACATTTCTGAGGGTTTCAAAGCTTCTCTAAGTGGTTTCACTGCAATGTGGCTATAAAAAAGATGTCCCTTGTCATTGAGCTTAACATGGAATCGGGCAGCACTCAGTGATAAGAGATAAGTTCACCAATGTGGTATCACAATGGACTGACTAGTCTAAGTGAGCCTGATACATCGGGCTGCCACCTAACCTAACCTAAGAGATCTGAAATTCCACTTATTATGCCCAGAAGCTTTCTTTCATTGAGAGAATAGGGTAATTGGTATGGATAACTGTCTCTTAGGATTGCACCTCGCTTTATTGCGAAACATCACGCACGCATCAATATATGGCAACATGATATCCTTGCGTAAATACACATTCGAGGCAGTTTGTTAAAATCAAACAAACCCACTCCTTTTACTCACACACACATTCATTCACAGCCATTCTCGATTCTCACGAATATTTCTACGAGAAGATAAATTTACACAACATGAATATGCAGTTGCAGTTTGTTACGCAAAAACAAGCGGGAGAAACAGAGAGACAAAAACAACATCACATAACAACAACAACAACGCCAACACAAACAAATGTGATACAAACGTAACAAAATGCCTCCCTGAAATGGTTGATAGGTTGATGGAAGGAAGTTGGATCAACGAAGTCCTCCTAGCTACTCTATACGATGGTATGAGGAGATGGTTGGATTGAATATCACCATGGTTGAATGAATTTGTGGCGTAAGCGTAACTAATAAATGAATGCATATTTGTGTATGTGTATATTTGCTAAGCCAGCGCCCGCGTGTGTGTATTAGTATTAGCGTACACATGTATTTTCCATGTGACAATCATTTTTTATTTGAATTTTCTCTCAATCGCCCATTACCCAAACTCACGTACTAGCACTAAATCAAAGTGCTGTGAAAATTGATAAAATGATATTGATGAATTGTTGCAGCATCTGTTGATGGCAGAAAAGGCAAACACATTGGTAATACCAGTAGACCTATATACTCGTGTATTGCTGCGAAAATATTAACCAATGGACCACAACACATTTGTAACAGCTCCACAAAGGGGAAAGCTATGGGATATCTGTGTGGATGCTAACATACATAGTAGCGATTATTTGACTTGTTGTTAAGTGTTAGTCTACTTTGGTTTTGAGCCGCTATGGCAAGAATTTTTAGTGATGCTTTTCGCAGAACTGATACAACTAGAACAAGCAAGTAAAGTTTAAAATCGGGCGGAACAAAATTTTGTTTACTTTTACAAAATCTCTAGACTTAAGATTTACGTCGGCTGAGTAGAAATAAAATGTTGTAAAAATTGTTGAAATATTTGAAGCCAAAGCCATTTTTATGCAATTTCGCTAAAGAGCATTTATTTATCTATTCGCTATCGGTACGCTATAGGTAAAATTTGAATCATTTTTAAAAATTTTCCTACTTAATAGCATTTAATAGGATATGAGCAGGATCTCGTCAGGATGGGCGGTCAATTGTGGGCGAAAGATATACAGTGAAAACAATATGTCCGGTTCCAAAGATGTTGTCTTTACTCTAATGATTTTAATATTGATTCCGAGCCAAAGAAGCTGAGATTTGAAGTAAAGATACGATTATGAAACAATTTTCTTTTAAATTTGAGTTTTTCGTATTTGTTTCTACACCCTCAAAAACAAAAGAGAGAGAGAGAGAGAGAAAGAGGAAGAAAACTTTTGGTTAATTTAAAAACTTAGATTGATTTTAGAAAAAAAAACTATATTGCAAACGCAAGTGTCACGCCGATTTCATGCAAAGATTGGAGATAAATAATAACGCAACTTTGAAAATCTAACAACGCAAAGTGAAAACTAGTACTAATTCAACAGCGACGCAACTTCGAATCAACGCAAAACGAAACGACGCAAACCGAGGTCTATAATTTTTGGAAAAATTCAAGAAAATTTACTAACCATATTTTTTTTTCACTTGTTCAAGAATATGTCGAAGTTTGAGGGAAAAAATTGGAGTTAAAAACAGCGTTTCCAGAATTGTTTCACCAAAAACCGCTAGATTTGTACAAAAAACTAGCCAAAAAAAGCAAAAAAAATGTTAAAAAATAGCTAGAAACAAGTATATACGGCCGTAAGTTCGGCCAGGCAGAATCTTATGTACCCTCCACCATGGATTGTGTAGAAACTTCTACGAAAGACTGTCATCCACAATCGAATTACTTGGGTTGTGGTATCTTAAAACTTCTTAACATCGTTTTCTAAATTGTGAGTTAGTCCATACGTAGTATATACTAGACCAAAAAGGTATGTATAGGTAAGTCTACAAATAATTACGAATCGGTATGGACTTTTTGGACGATACGTAGAGAGCCAGAATTGAAATATGGGGGGTCGCTTATATGGGGGCTAAATACAATTATGAACTTGATATGGACCAATTTTTGTGTGATTGGGGATCGATTTATCTGAGGGCTATATATAACTATAGACCGATATGGACCTAGTTAGGCATGGGTGTTAACGGCCATATACTAGCACAATGTACCAAGTTTCAACCAGATCGGAAGAATTTTGCTTCTCCAAAAGGCACCGGAGGTCAAATCTGGGGATCGGTTTATATGGGGGCTATATATAATTATGGACCGATATGGACCAATTTTTGCATGGTTGTTAGAGACCATATACTAACATCACGTACCAAATTTCAACTGAATCGGATGAATTTTGCTCCTCCAAGAGGCTCCGGAGGTCATATCTGGGGATCGGTTTATATGGGATCTATATATAATTATGGACCGATATGGACCAATTTTTGCATGGTTGTTAGAGACCATATACTAACATCACGTACCAAATTTCAACTGAATCGGATGAATTTTGCTCCTCCAAGAGGCTACGGAGGTCATATCTGGGGATCGGTTTATATGGGATCTATATATAATTATGGACCGATATGGACCAATTTTTGCATGGTTGTTAGATACCATATACTAGCACCACGTACTAAATTTCAATTGGATCGGATGAATTTTGCTCCTCCAAGAGGCTCCGGAGGTCAAATCTGGGGATCGGTTTATATGGGAGCTATATATAATTATGGACCGATATGGACCAATTTTTGCATGGTTGTTAGAGACCATATACTAACACCACGTACCAAATTTCAAACCGGTAGGATGAAGTTTGCTCCTCCAAGATGCTCCGGAGGTCAAATCTGGGGATCGGTTTATATGGGAGCTATATATATTTATGGATCGATATGGACCAATTTTTGCATGGTTGTTAGAGACCATAAACTAACACCACGTACCAAATTTCAATTGGATCGGATGAATTTTGCTCCTCCAAGAGGCTCCGGAGGTCAAATCTGGGTATCGGTTTATATGGGAGCTATATATAATTATTGACCGATATGGACCAATTTTTGCATGGTTGTTAGAGACCATAAACTAACACCACGTACCAAATTTCAACCGGATCGGATGAATTCTGCTCCTCCAAGAGGCTCCGGAGGTCAAATCTGGAGATCGGTTTATATGGGAGCTATATATAATTATTGACCGATATGGACCAATTTTTGCATGGTTGTTAGAGACCATAAACTAACACCACGTACCAAATTTCAATTGGATCGGATGAATTTTGCTCCTCCAAGAGGCTCCGCAAACCAAATCTGGGTATCGGTTTATATGGGAGCTATATATAATTATGGACCGATATGGACCAATTTTTGCATGGTTGTTAGATACCATATACTAGCATCACGTACTAAATTTCAATTGGATCGGATGAATTTTGCTCCTCCAAGAGGCTCCGGAGGTCAAATCTGGGGATCGGTTTATATGGGAGCTATATATAATTATGGACCGATATGGACCAATTTTTGCATGGTTGTTAGAGACCATATACTAACACCACGTACCAAATTTCAAACCGGTAGGATGAAGTTTGCTCCTCCAAGATGCTCCGGAGGTCAAATCTGGAGATCGGTTTATATGGGAGCTATATATAATTATTGACCGATATGGACCAATTTTTGCATGGTTGTTAGAGACCATAAACTAACACCACGTACCAAATTTCAATTGGATCGGATGAATTTTGCTCCTCCAAGAGGCTCCGGAGGTCAAATCTGGAGATCGGTTTATATGGGAGCTATATATAATTATTGACCGATATGGACCAATTTTTGCATGGTTGTTAGAGACCATAAACTAACACCACGTACCAAATTTCAATTGGATCGGATGAATTTTGCTCCTCCAAGAGGCTCCGGAGGTCAAATCTGAGTATCGGTTTATATGGGAGCTATATATAATTATGGACCGATATGGACCAATTTTTGCGTGGTTGTTAGAGACCATATGCTGACACCACGTATCAAATTTCAACCGAATCGAATGAATTCTGCTCCTCCAAGAGGCTCCGGAGGTCAAATCTAGAGATCGGTTTATATGGGAGCTATATATAATTATGGACCGATATGGACCAGTTTTTGCATGGTTGTTAGAGACCGTATACTAAGACCACGTACCAAATTTCAACCGGATCGGATGAATTTTGCCCCTCCAAGCGGCTTCGGAGGTCAAATCTGGGGATCGGTTTATATGGGGGCTATACGTAAACGTGGTCCGATATGGCCCATTTTCAATACCATCCGACCTACATCAATAACAACTACTTGTGCCAAGTTTCAAGTCGATAGCTTGTTTCGTTCGGAAGTTAGCGTGATTTCCACAGACGGACGGACAGCCGGACAGACGGACAGACGGACGGACATGCTTAGATCGACTCAAAATTTAACCACGACCCAGAATATATATACTTTATGGGGTCTTAGAGCAATATTTCGATGTGTTACAAACGGAATGACAAAGTTAATATACCCCCATCCTATGGTGGAGGGTATAATTAATATACTCCCATCCTATGGTGGAGGATATAAAAAAGCTAAATTTTTTTTGTATCAAAAGTCACATTTTTGATTGAAATTTAACAAACTTAAAGGCTTTATTTCACTTAAAATGCATGTTGTTTTAATTGTGTTCATTTTTTTCCATTTCTGTGAGACTGTAAGAAAATCTAAGTCATATTAGCTCTGTTTGCGTACTCGATACATTTTGACAATCACAAATTTTTACTGGAAGTCCTTCATTTATATTTCCTAGTAAAAACTTTTTTCCCCGTAAACTTGCAATTATCAGCTGGTTAATCATCAACAAGTCCAATATCACATAGAGCTGCATTAGAAAATATCAATATATTTCGTTTTAACTGAATTAATGATAAATTCGTTATTCGAAAATTTCCCATACAAATCTATTGTTGTCCAATTTTCGTAAATGTAACTCCATTCCATGAATAAATAGCAGATTTGTTTTAGATTGCATTTTTTTGATGTTAAAAAATAATACCACATTCAAAACTTTATTTCCTTAAATATTTCTATGTTCGGTTCCAAAGATTTTGTACACTAATGATTTTGGTATTGATTGCGAGTCAAATTTTAATTTATTCGTTTTTTCAGATTTTTCTGCATGAGCTATCACAGTGCTTTAAAAACGTGCTAACGACAATATTTTTTCAGTGTACAAAGCAATTGACATCTATTTTTTTTAATTTAGTAATATCATAATAACTTTAGAATACGTATTATAATAACATAAAAAGGATAAACGAGTCAAATGCTACTATTCCTAATAATTTACTGACAGTTTATATAAGGAGTTTGTATGGTAATAGTAGATTTTAGATTTTATGAATACGAGGAAAAAACTTTACAACAAGGTGTATTTGCTGCAAAAATGCCCGCATAATGGCTGGAATAATTATTAAGGCTTCAATTGAGCTTTGAAATATGTGGAAACCCTTATTCTGGCAGCAAGACTTAGATAAAAACGAAGTTTTATCCACATTTCAATAGGAACATGTCGAAAATAAAAAAGCCAAAAAAAGCTAAAAGGGTCATGAAAAAAAGCCAGAAAAAAAGCTAAAAGCTAAATGCATTTTTTTCCCGCTTAACGTCTTCAAAAAAAGCCAAATCTAGCGGGAAAAAAGCTAAATTGGCAACGCTGGTTAAAAATTCATTTTTGTAATTTTTATACCCTAAACCACATAGTGGTTAGGGTATAATAAGTTTGATCTGCCAAAAAATGTGCCTACCAGAAATATTGATTTTAGACCCCATAAAATATATACCGATCGACTCAGAATCACCTCCTGAGTCGATCTAGCGCTTGGTGTCCGTCCGTCCGTCTGTCCATGTATTTGTTGTTCACAGGATTCCGGTCGCAATTATTAACCGATTTTGATGAAATTTGGTACAGGGAGTTTTTTGGGCACAAGGACGAACGCTATTGAATTTGAAGAAATCCGATCAAATTTAGATATAGCTCCCATATATATGTATCGCCCGATTTCGACAAATGGGGTCACGTTGCGTTTTTTTTTTCAAACAGATCGTCACCAAATTTGGCAAAAGGTAATTTTTTTCACCGCCCTTCAAGTCTGCAAAATTTCATCCAAATCGGTGCAGATTTAGATATAGTTCTCATATATTGGCCACAAAACCTTTATTTATCAATCGATCTTACTCAAAGTTGGCTAAATGTAGTCTTCTATAGCACTAACTAAAAACAAGTATATACGGCCGAAAGTTCGGCCAGGCCGAAGCTTATGTACCCTCCATCATGGATTGCGTAGGAACGTCATCTAAACACTGCCATCCACAATCGAATTACTTAAGTTGCGGTAACGCTTGCCGATGGCAAGGTATCTTAAAGCCTCCTAACACCATCTTCTAAATTGTATGTAAGTCCATACGTGGTATATATTAAATCAAAAAAGATCGATCCAATACGTATATAATTCAGTTTGACAAAGTAGACATAAAATTTTGACAAAATGTTCTACAGAAATAAAATTTTAACAAAATTTTCTATAGAAATAAAATTTTCACAAAATTTTCTATAGAAATAAAAATTTTGACAAAATTTTCTATAGAAAGAAAATGTTGACAAAAATTTCTACAGAAATACAATTTTAACAAAATATTCTATAGAAATAAACTTTTGACAAAATTTTCTATAGAAATAAAATCTTGGTAGATTACTTTTGGCTCGAGTGGCAACCATGATTATGAACCGAATAAAATTTGAACAAAATTTTCTATAGAAATAAAATTTTGACAACATTTTCTATAGAAATAAAATTTTGACAAAATTTTCTATAGAAATAAAATTTTGACAATGATGAAAATTTTATTATGAACCGAATAAAATTTTAACAAAATGTTCTCTAGAAATAAAATTTTGACAAAATTTTCTATAGAAATAAAATTTTGGTAGACTATTTTTGGCTCTAGTGGCAACCATGATTATGAACCGATATGGACCAATTTTTGTGTGATTGGACCAATTTTGGTATGGTTGTTAGCGACCATTTGAACCGGATCGGATGAATTTTGCTCCTCCAAGAGGCTCCGGAGGTCAAATCTGGAGAATGTTTTATATGGGGGCTATATATAATTATGGACCGATATGAACCAATTCTGGCACGGTTGTTAAAGATCATATACTAACACCATGTTCCAAATTACGACCGGATTGGATGAAATTTGCTTCTCTTGGAGACTTCGCAAGCCAAATCTGGGGACCGGTTTATATGGGGGCTATATATAATTATGAACCGATGTGGACCAATGTTTGCATGGTTATTAGATACCATATACCAATACCATGTACCAAATTTCAGGCGGATCGGATGAAATTTGCTCCTCTTTGAGGCTTCGCAAACCAAATCTGGAGATCGGTTTATATGGGGTCTATATATAATTATAGACCGATGTGGACCAATTTTTGCATGGTTGTTAGAGACCATATAACAACATCATGTACCAAATTTCAGCCGGATCAGATGAAATTTGCTTCTCTTTGAGGCTCCGCAAGTCAAATCTGGGGATCGGTTTATATGGGGGCTATATATAATTATGGACCGATGTGGACCAATTTTTGCATGATTGTTAGAGACCATATACCAACACCATGTACCAAATTTCAGCCGGATCGGATGAAATTTGCTTCTCTTTTAGGCTCCGCAAGCCAAATCTGGGGATCGGTTTATATGGGGGCTATATATAATTATGAACCGATGTGGACCAATTTTTGCATGGTTGTTAGAGACTATATACCAACACCATGTACCAAATTTCAGCCGGATCGGATGAAATATGCTTCTGTTAGAGGCTCCACAAGCCCAACCAGAGGGTCCCTTTATATGGGGGCTATACGTAAAAGTGGACCGATATGGCCCATTTTCAATACCATCCGACCTACATCGATAACAACTACTTGTGCCAAGTTTCAAGTCGATAGCTTGTTTCGTTCGGAAGTTAGCGTGATTTCAACAGACGGACGGACGGACGGACGGACGGACGGACATGCTTAGATCGACTCAGAATTTCACCACGACCCAGAATATATATACTTTATGGGGTCTTAGAGCAATATTTCGATGTGTTACAAACGGAATGACAAAGTTAATATACCCCCATCCTATGATGGAGGGTATAAAAAATCATCGAAATCGGTTCAGATTTAGCTATAGCTCCCATATATATGTTCCGCCCCATTTTTCCAAATTTGGCCATAAAACCCTTATTTATCAACGGATCTTACTCAAATTTGGCTAAATGTAGTCTCCTATAGCACTAACTATATGTGCAAAAAATCATCGAAATCGGTTCAGATTTAGATATAGCTCCCATATATATGTATAGCCCGATTTTCCCAAATTTGGCCATAGAACCCTTATTTATTAACCGATCTTACTAAAAGTTGGCTAGATCCAGTCCTCTATAGTACTAACTATATGTGCAAAATTTCATCGAAATCGGTTCAGATGTAGATATAGCTCCCATATATGTATCATCCGATTTTGAAAAATTCGCCCCTAATAACCTTATGTTTGACCATACAGGCCTCATTTTTTAACTGATCTTACTCAAATCTTGCACAAGGTAAACCCGCAAAATATTATGCAAATTGGTTCAGATTTAGATATAGCTTCCATATATATGCATCGCTCGATTTTCCCAAATTTGGCCATAGTACTCTTATTTATTAACCAATGTTACTCAAATTTCAAATTTTGATGTACTAGCCGATCGTACTTATACGTACTTGTAGCTCTTACATAACAATATTGCTCGATTTTTACAAATTTGTATTTATTACCCACACTAATTTAACGATTTGCCACACTGTGGAACAGGGTATTATAAGTTAGTGCATATGTTTGTAACGCCCAGAAGGAGACGAGATAGACACATAGTGTTTTTGCCAATAATGCTCAGGGTGGGTCCCTGAGTCGATATAACCATGTCCGTCTGTCCGTCCGTCCGTCCGTCTGTCTGTGAACACATTTTTGTGATCAAAGTCTAGGTCGCAATTTAAGTCCAATCG
Organism: Haematobia irritans; assembly: GCF_050003625.1. Taxonomy (NCBI): domain Eukaryota; kingdom Metazoa; phylum Arthropoda; class Insecta; order Diptera; family Muscidae; genus Haematobia; species Haematobia irritans. The sequence goes on from NC_134400.1 coordinate 23,227,797, forward strand.
CCTTCAAATTTGGCACATGTTCCTAACTTGGGTCAGAATAGAACCCCATTGATTTTGGAAGAAATCGGTTCAGCTTTAGATATAGCTCCCATATATATATTTCGGCCGATATGCACCAATCTGGACCCAGCAGCCAGAGTTTTATACCGATTTGCTTGAAATTTTGTCCAAACATAACACTTAGTCGTATAGTCAAGTGTGCAAAAATTTAATTGAAATCGGTTCAGATTTAGATATAGCTCCCATATATACCTTAAGCTCGATATGGACTAATATGGTCCTGAAAGCCAGAGTTTTGGCCCAATTTGGTTGAAATTTTGCACAGGGGGTAGATTTAGCATTGTAGCTATGCGTGCCAAATTTGGTTGAAATCGATTCAAATTTAGATATAGCTCCCATATATATCTTTCGCCCGATATGCACTTATATGGACCCAGAAGCCATAGTTTTATCCCGATTAGCTTGAAATTTTGCATAACGAGTACAATTGGTAATATAGTCATGTGTGCCAAATTTGATTGAAATCGGTTCAGATTTAGATATAGCTTCCATATATATTTTTCCCCCGATATGGATTTATTTGGCCCCAGAAGCCAGAGTTTTGGCCCAATTTGGTTGAAATTTTGCACTAAGAGTACAATTAGTAATATAGTCATGTGTGCTAAGTTTGGTTGAAATCGGTTCAGATTTAGATATAGCTTCCATATATATGTTTTTCCGATTTCGACAAAAATGGTCCAAATACCAAAATTTTCTTTGTAAAATCGCCACTGCTTAGTCGACAAGTTGTAAAAATGTCTCTTATTTTCCTAAACTTCTAATACATATATATCGAGCGATAAATCATAAATAAACTTTTGCGAAGTTTCCTTAAAATTGCTTCAGATTCAAATGTTTTCCATATTTTTTTTTAGCCGACTTAAATTTTGAGTCTATAGATTTTGTAAAAGTTATCAAATTCTGTCCAAATCGAGTGATATTTAAATGTATGTATTTGGGACAAACCTGTATATATAGCACCCAACACATTTGACGGAAGTGATATGGTATCGAAAATTTAGATCTACAAAGTGGTGCAGGGTATAATATAGTCGGCCCCGCCCGACTTTAGACTTTCCTTACTTGTTTAATAATAGGCTCAATATTAGTGGCATACTAACTCCGTAGGTGCAATATCAACACAGCAAGTGTTGCTAGAAGTAGGGGAAATTCCCTATATGTAGGGTTTTTCTAATATTTAGCTTCTTGTAGGGACGTAAGGCCACAATGTAGGACATTTTCACTCAACACAATTTGTAATAATTTTTACATTTTGGTGGCTCTAGAGGAGGAAATTAGAAGCCGGCAAGGCTTGATCTTTAACAATGTGTGGTAAACTTTATTCCTGTAGAAAATTTTGTCAACATTTTATATCTATAGAACATTTTTTTCAAAATTGTATTTCTATAGAAATTTTTTTCAAAATATTATTTCTATAAAAAATTTTCTCAAAATTTTATTTCTGTGGAATTTTTTCTCAAAATTTTATTTCTATAGAATTTATTGTCAAAATTCTATTTCTATAGAAAAATTTCTCACAAAAATAATAAAGTACTTAGAACCATTTTTGTTTTGTAAAATTTTTTAAATTTAACGAAAAATATAGTAGGGAAAATTGTTTGCGAAAGTAGGGAACTTTTGTTTGTCCTTGTAGGGTAAACCGGCAACATTGACTATGAGCTATAGTCAGATTGACACAAAGCACCCATAGACATGTACCCCTTAATTTTCTTAAATATGCAACTGCGGTTTATCTCCCACACCTATATGTTACCCCACAATGCTTATGATTACTAATTCTGTAATGGTGGTTTAGGGTATGATATAGTCGGCCCGGCCCGACTTTCTACTTTACTTACTTGTTAATTTTAGTTCCTTAGGTTAGGTTAGGTTAGGTGGCAGCCTATTCAGTTAGACTATTCAGTCCATTGTGATACCACATTGGTGAACTTCTCTCTCTTATCACTGAGTGCTGCTCGATTCCATGTTAAGCTCAATGACAAGGGACCTAATTTTTATAGCCGAGTCCGAACGGCGTTCTCCATTGCAGTGAAACCACTTAGAGAAGCTTTGAAACCCTCAGAAATGTCACCAGCATTACTGAGGTGGGATAATCCACCGCTGAAAACCTTTTTGGTGTTCGGTCGAAGCAGGAATCGAACCCACGACTTTCTGTATGCAAGGCGGGCATGCTAACCATTGCACCACGGTGGTACCTTACTAAATTCATGATGGGCTCAATATTGGTAAAATTTACAATATTTTAGAAATTCTGAACTACTTCATCTGTGTATAATTTTCCCCTTTTTATACCCTTCACCACTACTGTGGTACAGGGTATAATAAGTTTGTGCATTTGTATGTAACGCCAAGAAGGAAAAGTCTGAGACCCATCGTTTAGTATACCGATCGTCTTAGAATTAAATTCTGAGTCGATTTAGCGATGTCCGTCTGTCTGTCTGTTGGTGTATTTTTGTGTGCAAAGTACAGCTCGCAGTTTTAGTCCGATTGTCCTAAATTTGGTATAGGGTCCTGTTTCGGCTCAAAGACGATCCCTATTGATTTTGGAAAAAATCGGTTGAGATTTAGATATAGCTGCCATATATATTTTGCACCGATCTGGTCATAATTGGCGTGTATATCAACCGATCTTCCTCAAATTCTGTACATCCGAATATTTTATGAGTCACGAAAAACTTGCAAAATATCAGCCAAATCGGTTCAGATTTAGATATAGCTCCCATATATAGCTTTCGCCACGAAATTTTGCACAGGGAGTAGAATTGGCATTATAGCTATGCGTGTCAAATTTGGTTGAAATCGGTTCAGATTTAGATATAGCTCCCATATATAGCTTTCGCCCGATTTACACTCATATGACAAGAGAGGCAAATTTTTAACTGCGATTTAGTTGAAATTTTGCACAGGGAGTAGAATTAGCATTGTTGCTATGCAAGCCAAATTTGGTTGAAATAGGTTCAGATTTAGATATAGCTCCCATATATATGTTTTTCCGATTTCGACAAAAATGGTCAAAATACCAACATTTTCCTTGTTAAATCGCCACTGCTCAGTCGAAAAATTGTAAAAATGACTCTAATTTTCCTAAACTTCTAATACATATATATCGAGTGATAAATCATAAATAAAATTTTGCGAAGTTTCCTTAAAATTTCTTCAGATTTAAATGTTTCCCATATTTTTTTACTAACATTGTGTTCCACCCTAGTGCATTAGCCGACTTAAATTTTGAGTCTATAGATTTTGTAGAAGTCTATCAAATTCTGTCCACATCGAGTGTTAGTTAAATGTATGTATTTGGGAGAAACCTTTATATATTTATAGCCCCCAACACATTTGACGGATGTGATATGGTATCGAAACTTTAGATCTACAAAGTGGTGCAGGGTGTAATATAGTCGGTACCGCCCGACTTTAGACTTTCGTTACTTGTTTTTACTAACATTGTGTTCCACCTCAGCGCATTAGCTGACTTAAATGTAAAATCTATAAGTATTGCAGAACTCTGTACAGATCTGCTCAGATATACAGAATATATGTGTATGGATTCATATAGCATCCAACACATTGGACGGATTTGATATGGTATCGAAAATGTGGACTTACAAAGTGGTGAAGGGTATAATATAGTCGGCCCCGCCCGACTTTAGACTTTCCTTACTTGTTTTTTTTTTTATTTTTGAGTGTAGGAAACCAATTTTAATTTATCTGTTTTTCAGCTATTTTCTTCATGTGCTATCAAAGTCCGTTAAAAACGATTTAGGAAAAACTTAAACTTCCATATCCAGGCACGACCTAAAGTAAAAATAATGCTATGTTTTAAAGTGAAAATCGTCTTTAAAATAAAGTATTTAAAGACATGTCCTATTTCTAAACGCTATTTTGCTTAGTAGTTAATATTCAAAAAGACGTAAAATTTAAAGACAATTTCATTAATTTTGAAGATTTTTTCAGAGTTTTTAAATCCACCTTAGGTTAGGTTAGGTTATGTGGCAGCCCGATGTATCAGGCTCACTTAGACTATTCAGTCCATTGTGATACCACAGTGGTGAACTTCTCTCTTATCACTGAGTGCTGCCCGATTCCATGTTAAACTCAATGACAAGGGACCTCCTTTTTATAGCCGAGTCCGAACGGCGTTCCACATTCTAGTGAAACCACTTAGAGAAGCTTTGAAACCCTCAGAAATGTCACCAGCATTACTGAGGTGGGATAATCCACCGCTGAAAAACTTTTTGGTGTTCGGTCGTAGCAGGAATCGAACCCACGACCTTGTGTATGCAAGGCGGGCATGCTAACCATTGCACCACGGTGGCTCCCTAAATCCACCTTAGTTAAACAATATTTTCTTTAAAGAGACCAATTTTTAAGTCAAATCATCTAACCATAAGGACAAAACGACTTCATTGAAAAGTTGATCGCCTTCTATGCTTAACCAAAAAAAGAATTCGTTGAAGGACATGCAACTTTAGATCTAAATCAGAACCGATTTCAGATCTAAATCAAAACCGAATTGGCACGTTTTTCTATTTCAAAGTTAGCATGGCTTAGGCTCAAAGACAATCCTTATTGATTTTCAAAAAAAAAAAAAAAAACAAGTATATACTGCCGTAAGTTCAGCCAGGCCGAATCTTATGTACCCTCCACCATGGATTTCATAGAAACTTGTACTAAAGACTGTCTTCCACAATCGAATTACTTGGCTTACGGTAACACTTGCCGATGGCAAGGTATTTTAAAACTTCCTAATACCGTCTTCTCAATTGTAAGTTAGTCCATACGGGGTGTATAAATGGGATGAATTTTTGTTCCACCAAGAGGCTCCGGAGGTCAACTCTGGAGATCGGATTATATGGAGACTACATGTAATTATGAACCGATATGGACTAATTTTTGCATGGTTGTTACAGACCATATACTTACACCACGTACCAAATTTCAACCGGATCGGATTAAATTTGCTTCTCTTTGAGGCTCCGCAAGCCAAATCGGGGGATCGATTTATATGGGGGCTATATATAATTATGAACCGATGTGGATCAATTTTTGCATGCTTTTTAGAGACCATATACTTACACCACGTACCAAATTTCAACCGGATCGGATTAAATTTGCTTCTCTTTGAGGCTCCGCAAGCCAAATCGGGGGATCGATTTATATGGGGGCTATATATAATTATAAACCGATGTGGATCAATTTTTGCATGCTTCTTAGAGACCATATACTAACACCATGTACCAAATTTCAACCGGATCGCATTAAACTTGCTTCTCTTTCAGGCTCCGCAAGCCAAATCTGGGGATCGGTTTATATGGGGGCTATATATAATTATGAACCGATGTGGATCAATTTCTGCATGGTTTTTAGAGACCACATACTAACACGACGTACCAAATTTCAGCTGGATCGGGTGAATTTTGCTCCTCCAAGAGGCTCCGCAAACCTAATCGGGGGATCGGTTTATATGGGGGCTATATATAGTTATGGACCGATTTGGACCAATTTTTGCATGCTTTTTTGAGACAATATACTAACACCATGTACAAAATTTCAGCCGGATCGGATGAATTTTGCTCCTCCTCTAAGAGGCTCCGCAAGCCTAATAGGGGGATCGGTATATATGGGGGCTATATATAGTTATGGACCGATTTGGACCAATTTTTGCACGGTTGTGAGAGACCGTATACCTACACCATGTACCAAATTTCAGCCAGATCGGATGAATGTTGCTCCTCCAAGAGGCTCCGCAAGCCAAACCTGAGCGTCGGTTTATATGGGTGCTATACGTAAAAGTGGCCCATTTTTAATACCATCCGACCTACATCAATAACAACTACTTGTGCCATATTGATATTAGACCCCATTATATATATATATATATATATATATATATATATATATATATATATATATATATATATATATATATATATATATATATATATATATATATATATATATATATATATATATATATATATATATATATATATATATATATATATATATATAATGGGGTCTAATATCAATATTTCGATGTGTTACAAACAAAATGACAAAGTTAATATGCTCCCATCCTATGGCGCATTGTATAAAAATGGTTTTAATAATTCCAAAAAAACTTTAACCCAAATATTCTAAATCCTCAAAATAAATCGTTGCATATATGTGAAGCGTTTTATCATTAATTTATAGATTCAATATTTAATTTAAAAACTATTTCTTTAAATAAAAATATTTTTCTTTATTCTAAGAAAATAGACGGACACAATTTTCCCAGATTCGTGTTCTAAATTTAGTGATAACGCTTTTTTGAAGAAAAAAATTATAAATTGACATTTAATAAAAATTTGATTATTTTAAAGAACTTTGTAATTGTTCATATTAGGTCAATAATTTTTTCAGTGTAGATAGACCCCAAGACTCCACTTAAACTATTGCCTACATATTGGGTTATATCCGAGATCGACTTTAAATCGTGTCCTTTTTTTAGGACCATACTGCTTATAGGGAGCAAATGTTTTCGACTATAAACTTTCGAAATGTTGTGGACTGAGCCGCATATATTTGCTATCAAAGTGTTTGTTTTGTTGGTAAACTGAGCATATGTGGTTAGTGAAGTGAAAAACTGGCAGGCAAATCTCATCCACATCCAACAGAGATTCTGGAGCAATGCCATTTTTATTCCGGAAACTGGAATTGAAAAGGGGACGGGGGATGGCAAAACAAATGGGCTTTTTAATGACACTTGTGGATTGTTTACTTATGTGGCACGAATTGGATAAACAACACCAACCAGTAAGATGAACACCTACTCACACACACACACACACAAGAACACATTTGACAAAACAACAAAGCTACATTGACTACCAACTGTAAAATCATTGGCAACATAACACGATGAGAATCACCAACATTCATATGTGACGCCCGATAAAAAAAAAAAAAAAAAAAAAAAAAAAAAAAAAAAAAAAAAAACATACATCAATAACCACCAAGGGATTGAGTGTATAGCATTTGTAGCAAATGCAATGACGACAACAAGCCAAAATTTGCCACACATCATGTAACCGAGTGAGTGAGTGTAACGCGTGTGTAATCAAAATAAAATCATTAATCACTATTCGACAAATAATTGATTTAATTCTAGTGAAGCGCCCCAACATATGCTTTAGTTTTTGATTGAATTTCTCTCCAGCAGTGTATAACATTGCGCCGCAATGTATACTTTGTTACTTTTTCTTTGTTTTTAGTTTTTCTTATTGAAAAACAAGAGCTTTTGGACATGTAATGGATTGTTGTTGAGAAAGGATTTGACATTTTATTATTCTACTTTTAATGTTTTGCGAAAATTTCTTCTAGCTCTAGATGTGCATAAATGACGATTGATTGGAAATTATTTCCCTGGACCGTTAAGCTCTTTGACATATTTTGATAATGAAATCAATATCAATATTTATTTGTTTTGATAGCTATCACCGTAGGTGATGGAGGGAGGTGGGCGGGGGTAGAATAAGATTGCCATTCCGTTTCTAACACCTTGAAATTTCGATTTCGAAACATAGAAACAAAAGTTATTCTTGATATAGATGAAATTCTAAGACTATCTAACAATGTCCGTCTGTCAGTCTATACTAATCGCGGTACAACCTTCAATACTCGTATAATTGCTGTCCGGCGCACTCGGATAACGAATATTTATCGATCAGATCTAAATGTAGAAGAATGACCAATACTCGTACTAGGAATTGAAGAAATCTGTACTTTAAAATCTAGAATATGGTCATAAGCATACTTTTCCTCTGTTGCTTAAGCTACACTTGTAGTTTAGTCAATGCATGGCTTTAAGCTGAGATCAAAGACAATAATAACGATTGAAGAGAAGCCAACAATAACAAACAAAACGAAAATTTTATTTCTATAGAAAATTTTGTCAAAATTTTATTTCTACAGAAAATTTTGTCAAAATTTTATTACTATAGAAACTTTTCTCAAAATTTTATTTCTATAGAAAATTTTCTCATAATTTTATTTCTATAGAAAATTTTCTTAAACTATTATTTCTATAGAAAATTTTGTCAACAGTTTATTTCCATAGAAAATTTTGCCAAATTTTATTTCTACAGAAAATTTTGTCAAAATTTTATTTCTATAGAAAATTTTGTCAAATTTTATTTCTATAGAAAATTAAGTAAAAATTTTATTTCTATAGAACATTTTCTCAAAATTTTATTTCTATAGAAAATTTTCTCATAATTTTATTTCTATAGAAAATTTTCTTAAACTGTTATTTCTATAGAAAATTTTGTCAAAATTTTATTTCTACAGAAAATTTTGTTAAAATTTTATTTCTATAGAAAATTTTGTCAACATTTTAGTTCTATAGAAAATTTTCTCAAAATTTTATTTCTATAGAAAATTTCCTCATAATTTTATTTCTATAGAAAATTTTGTCAAAATTTTATTTCTATAGAAAATTTTGTCAAAATTTTATTTCTATAGAAAATTTTGTCAACATTTTATTTCTATAGAAAATTTTCTCATAATTTTATTTCTATAGAAAATTTTCTCATAATTTTATTTCTATAGAAAATTTCCTAAACTGTCATTTCTATAGAAAATTTTGTCAAAATTTTATTTCTACAGAAATTTTTTTCAAAATTTTATTGCTATAGAAACTTTTCTCAAAATTTTATTTCTATAGAAAATTTTCTCATAATTTTATTTCTATAGAAAATTTTCTGAAACTGTTATTTCTATAAAAAACTTTGTCAAAATTTTATTTCTATAGAAAATTTTTAAAAACAGTTTATTTCCATAGAAAATTTTGCCAAATTTTATTTCTACAGAAAATTTTGTCAAAATTTTATTTCTATAGAAAATTTTGTAAAAATTTTATTTCTACCGAAAATTTTGTCAAAATTGTATTTCTATAGAAAATTTTCTTAAACTGTTATTTCTATAAAAAATATTGTCAAAATTTTATTTCTACAGAAAATTTTGTTAAAATTTTATTTCTATAGAAAATTTTGTTAACATTTTATTTCTATAGAAAATTTTGTCAAAATTTTATTTCTATAGAAAATTTTGTCAACATTTTATTTCTATAGAAAATTTTCTCAAAATTTTATTTCTATAGAAAATTTTCTCATAATTTTATTTCTATAGAAAATTTTCTCATAATTTTATTTCTATAGAAAATTTTCTCATAATTTTATTTCTATAGAAATTTTTTTTTAAACTGTCATTTCTATAGAAAATTTTGTCAAAATTTTATTTCTATAGAAAATTTTGTCAAAATTTTATTTCTATAGAAAATTTTGTCAACATTTTATTTCTATAGAAAATTTCGTCAAAATTTTATTTCTACAGAAATGTTTGTCAAAATTTTATTTCTATAGAAAATTTTGTCAAAATTTTATTTCTACAGAAAATGTTGTCAAAATTTTATTTCTACAGAAAATTTTGTCAAAATTTTATTTCTATAGAAAATTTTCTCATAATTTTATTTCTATAAAAATTTTCTCAAAATTGTATTTCTATTTGAAATTTTGTCAACATTTGATTTCTATAGAACATTTTGCCAAAATTTTATTTCTACAGAAAATTTTGTCAAAATTTTATTTCTATAGAAAATATAAGCAGCTATATCTAAATCTGAAGCATTTTTATACCCTCCACCATAGGATAGGGAGTATATTAACTTTGTCATTCCGTTTGTAACACATCGAAATATTGATATAAGACCCCATAAAGTATATATATTCTGGGTCGTGGTGAAATTCTGAGTCGATCTGAGCATGTCCGTCCGTCGGTTGAAATCACGCTAACTTCCAAGCTATCGACTTGAAACTTGGCACAAGTAGTTGTTATTGATGTAGGTCGGATGGTATTGCAAATGGGCCATATCGGTCCACTTTTACGTATAGCTCCCATATAAACGGACCCCCAAATTTGGCTTGCGAGGCCTCAAAGCGAAGCAAATTTCTTCCGATCCGGCTGAAATTTGGTACATAGTGTAAGTATATAGTCTCTAAAAACCATGCAAAAATTGGTCCACATCGGTCCATAATTATATATAGCCCCCATATAAACCGATGCCCCGATTTGGCTTGCGGAGCCTCTAAGAGAAGCAATTTTCATCTGATCCGGCTGAAATTTGGTACATGATGTTAGTATATGGTCTCTAATGACCATGCAAAAATTGGTCCTTATCGGTTCATAATTATATAGCCCCGTATAAACCGATCACCAGATTTGACCTCCGGAGCCAAAATTCATCTGATTCAGTTGAAATTTAGTACGTGATGTTAATATATGGCCTCAAACACCCATGCAAAAATTGCTCGATATCGGTCCATAATTATATATAGGCCCCATATAAACCGATCCCCAGATTTGACCTCCGGAGCATCTTGGAAGAGCAAAATTCTTCCCATTCGGTTGAAATTTGGTACGTGATGTTAGTATATGGTATCCAACAACCATGCAGGAATTGGTTCCTATCAGTCCATAATTATATATAACTCCCATATAAACCGATCGCCAGATTTGACCTACGGTGCCTTTTGGAGAAGCAAAATTCATCCGATTGAAATTTGGTACGTGGTGGTAATATATGATATTTAACAACCATGCCAAAAGCGGTCCATATCAGTCCATAATAATTTATAGCCCCCATATAAACCGATCCCGAGATTTGGTTTTGGAGCCTCTTGGAGGAGCAAATTCCATCCGAGTGAATTGAAACTTGTGGATGACAGTCTTTCGTAGAAGTTTCTACTCAATCCATGGTGGAGGGTACATAAGATTCGGCCTGGCCGAACTTACGGCCGTATATACTTGTTTCTTCTTCATATGGGGCCGTTTTGCCGCGATTTCGACCTTCAAACGCTCCAATAACGCCATATAATAGTCACTGTTGATGGTTTTTCCCTTTTCAAGATAATCGATAAAAATTATTCCATGCGCATCCCAAAAAACAGAGGCCATTACTTTGCCAGCGGACTTTTGAGTCTTTCCACGCTTCGGAGACGGTTCACCGGTCGCTGTCCACTCAGCCGACTGTCGATTGGACTCAGGAGTGTAGTGATAGATCCATGTTTCATTCACTGTCACATATTGACGGAAAAACTCGATTGTATTACGAGTTAATAGCTGCAAACACCGCTCAGAATAATCAACACGTTGATGTTTTTGGTCAAATGTGAACTCGCACGGCACCCATTTTGCACAGAACTTCCGCATATCCAAATATTGATGAATGATATGACCAACACGTTCCTTTGATATCTTTAAGGGCTCTGTTATCAACTTCACTTTGCGGTCATTCAAAATCATTTTGTGGATTTTTTTGATGTTTTCGTCGGTAACAACCTCTTTCGGGCGTCCACTGCATTCACCGTCCTCCGTGCTCATTTGACCACGCTTGAATCAATTATTGTTGATTTCCCTGGGGCAGAGTCCGGAAACTCATTATCAAGCCAAGTTTTTGCTTCCACCGTATTTTGCCCCTTCAGAAAACAGTATTTTATCAAAACACGAAATTCATTTTTTCCATTTTTTTTTCACAATAACAAAAGTTGCTTCACAAAAGACGCTCTATCTCACAAACTAATTGACTTACAGACGTCAAATTTTGACACGAATCATTTGAAGGTTGGTACTATATAAAAATAATATGCAATTAATACTAGCGACGCCATCTATGTGACAGACCGGGGACTTATCAGCCAACCTGTTAGATTGTAAGTTAGTCCATGCGGGTACATAGTAGACAAAAGAAAGGTCGATTAAATGCGTATATATTCAGTTCTTGACCGGTATATATAGGAAAGAAATAATCACGAACCGACATGAATTTTGTGCTGTAATTATAAAGCTAGAATTGAAATATGGGGATCGCTTTATATGGGAGCTATATACAATTATGAACACTAGTCTACCAAAAATGGTAGATTTTTTACTGTTTGGTAGGGTAGAGTTCTTGATATTTTGGAAGATTTTACAATATATTCCTCTCCAACTATGAAATGCTTCATAAAATTTCTATAGAAATAACATTTTGACAAAATTTTCTATAGAAATAACATTTTGACAAAATTTTCTATAGAAATAAAATTTTGACAAAATTTTCAATAGAAATAAATTTTTTCCAAAATTTTTTATAGAAATTAATATTTTGCCCTGAAAAAAACAGTGAACCCACCAGGAAGAAAACTTTCGGTTAATTTAGAAAATTTTGAATATTTGTTGAAAATTTTAACTAAACAGTATTACAAACGTTGGCATCACGCCGATGTCATAAAAATATGTAAATATTTTTCGACAAATTCAAGAAAATTTATTACACATAACTAAGTTCTTTCACTTGTTAAAGAAAATTTTGTAGTTTGCAGGAAAAAGTTGGAGTTCAAAATTGCAAGAATGTCTTTAGTGACATACGAAGTTCATTAGAGTAAAGGAAACTTTCTCCAAACATAATAATTCCATGAACTAAAATAAAGTTAAATTGGCTTTGGTGAAATAGAAAGTTCACTTTTTTTTTTAGTGTGACAAAATTTCCTAAAGACATAAAATGTTGACAAAATTTTCTATAGAAATACAAAATTTTGACAAAATTTTCTATAGAAATACAAATTTTTGACAAAATTTTCTATGGCAATAAAATTTTGGTAGTTTATTTTTGGCATGTGTGGCAATTGTGATTTTTCTGTGATTGGGGATCGGTTTATTTGGGGGCTACATATAATATAGATCGATACGGATCGATTTTGGCATGGTTGTTATCGGCCATACACTAGCGAATTGTACCAAATTTCAACCGGATCGGATGAATTTTGCTCCTCCAAGAGGCTCCGGAGGTCAAATCTGGGGATCGGTTTATATGGGGGCTATATATAATTATGCACCGATATTGACCAATTTTTGCATGGTTGTTAGAGACCATATACTAACAACACGTACCAAATTTCAACCGGATCGGATGAATTTTGCTCCTCCAAGAGGCTCCGGAGGTCAAATCTGGGGATCGGTTTATATGGGGCTATATATAATTATGGACCGATATGGACCAATTTTTGCATGGTTGTTAGAGACCATATACTTACACCATGTACTAAATTTCAGCCGGATCGGATGAAATGTGCTTCTCTTAGAGGCTCCGCAAGCCAAATCTGGGGGTTCGTTTATATGGGGGCTATATATAATTATGGACCGATATGGACCAATTTTTACATGGTTGTTAGAGACCATATACTTACACCATGTACTAAATTTCAGCCGGATCGAATGAAATGTGCTTCTCTTAGAGGCTCCGCAAGCCAAATCTGGGGGTTCGTTTATATGGGGGCTATACGTAAAAGCGAACCAGCCGACCTACATCAATAACAACTACTTGTGCCAAATTTCAAGTCGATAGCTTGTTTCGTTCGGAAGTTAGCGTGATTTCAACAGACGGGCGGACGAACGGATGGACGGACATGCTTAGATCGACTCAGGATTTCACCACGACCCAGAATATATATACTTTATGGGGTCTTAGAGCAATATTTCGATGTATTACAAACGGAATGACAATGTCACTATACCCCCCATCCTATGTTGGGGGGTATAAAAATAAGTCCATTTAAAGGAAAGAGTAATGATTTTATTTTTTTGTTTGTCCCCTAATGTTTGGGAAGAGTAATTAATCATCGAGTAATTACAGATTTTAAAATAGAGGGAAAAATTATCGGAAACAAAACATTTGGTCAACGAAAACTACCGTTTTGAAGTGTTATTATACCCACCACCATAGAATGGTGACGGGGGTATAATAAGTTTGTCATTCCGTTTGTAACACATCGAAATATCGATTTCCGACTATATAAAGTATATATATTCTTGATCAGGGAGAAATTCTAAGACGATATAACGATGTCCGTCTGTCTGTCTGTTGTAATCACGCTACAGTCTTCAATAATGAAGCAATCGTGCTGAAATTTTGCATAAACTCATCTCTTGTCTGCAGGCAGGTCAAGTTCGAAGATGGGCTATATCGGTCCAGGTTTTGATATAGTCCCCATATAAACCGACCTCCCGATTTGGGGTCTTGGGCTTATAGAAATCGTAGTTTTTATCCAATTTGCCTGAAATTTGAAATCTAGAAGTATTTTATGACCATAAAGAGGTGTGCCAAAATGGTGAGTATCGGTCCATGGTTTGGTATGGCCCCCATATAGACCGATCTCCCGATTTTACTTCTTGGGCTTATAGAAACCGCAGTTTTTATTCAATTTACCTGAAATTGGAAATCTAGAGGTATTGTAGTACCACAAATATGTGTGCCAAAAAATGTGAGTATCGGTCCATGTTTTGGTATGGTCCCCATATAAAACGACCTCCCGATTTTGGGTCTTGGGCTTATAGAAATCGTAGTTTTTATCCAATTTGCCTGAAATTTGAAATCTAGAAGTATTTTATGACCATAAAGAGGTGTGCCAAAAATGGTGAGTATCGGTCCATGTTTTGGTATAGCCCCCATATAGACCGATCTCCCGATTTTACATCTTGGGTTTATAGAATCCGTAGTTTATATACAATTTTCCTGAAATTGGAAATTTATAGGTATTTTAGGACCATAAAGAGGTATGCCACAAATGGTGAGTATCGGTCCATGGTTTGGTATAGCCCCCATATAGACCGATATCCCGATTTTACTTCTTGGGCTTCTAGAATCCGAAGTTTTTATCCAATTTGCCTGAAATTGGAAATCTAGAGGTATTTTCGGGCCATAAAGAGGTGTGCCGAAAACGGTGAGTATCGGTCCATATTTTAGTATAGCCCCCATAAGAACGATCTCCCGATTTAACTCCTTGGGTTTCTAGAAACCGTAGTTTTTATCCGATTTGACTAAAATTGTAAATATTCTGGTATTTTAGGCTCACAAAAACGTGTATCGGATTAAGTTTTTATCGGTCCATTTGGTAATGCATCCATATAGACCGACTTCACTTCTTGAGTGTATAGAAGGCGCACTTGTCATGAAAGTTGCTTGAAACTCAATGTAAAATTTCCAGATTTTACTTCTCGGGTGAAAATCTACAGATTTAAGATTTCAAATCAAGACGTTAATTTATAATTTTCTTGCACACTTACAAGAGATGTTAACGATTCCTCTAAAACTCAAACTACAATGGTTCTTATAAATCCAGAATTTGTCTTTGAGGAGTGTCCTCAAGGCCTCAAGCCCTCCTGAAATTTCAAAGGAAACCCTAACATTTGGTTCATGGTGGTGGGTATTTAAGATTCGGCCCGGCCGAACTTACTGCTGTATATACTTGTTTTAAATTATAATGTGGTTTCAACAATTATTACAAAATGGCCGCACAATAATTACAATTATTATGTTTTTTTTTAATAACCAAATACCCATGTAACATAAATGTTAGATTAGAGTGAATTCTTCAAAACAAACGTAAAATTTATTTACAATCAAGATTTCGACGAAACCCAATATTTCGATTGAAAGGGTCATCAGTAGACTAGCATTAGTGACCGTTTCATAGTTGTTTTTCGATATCTATTAGAATCTGGTCATTATTTTTCTTGTCATTTGGCTAACTCACTGACTCCCTTAGCTGGTTAATTATTGTCAAACAATCTGTCAGTCAGACAGTTTATTTGAATATCTTCCCATGATTGGTGGTTAGTGATGCCACAACACATATGTTAATGTACATTAGGGTGATTTTATGAAAACTAAGAGTTTTACATGTGCTTTGTCTCACACATCAGCCCATGTGGTCGATATACATGGTGCACTCTTATATATCCATGATGGGTAAAACAAAAACAGAAAAAAAAAACGGACCTGATAAATACTCCTCCAATTGTTGAGCCTAAACGTTTTGTTTTGAATCACTCTGATGGCACGAGCCAGTCAGTGAATGCCTAATCGACCATCACACAGTGGTTGCATTGCATATTTGGAAATATGTAAAAGCATTTAGAGAACGAAATACCATCCGATGACGCCAGTAGGATTTTGTGAGTGTAGTGTATTTGAAAACAAGTAAGGAAAGTCTAAAGTCGGGCGGGGCCGACTATATTATACGCTGCACCACTTTGTAGATCGAAATTTTCGATACCATAGCACATCAAAATTTAAGTCGGCTCAAAATTTAAGTCGGCTAATGCACTAGGGTGGAACACAAGTGCACTAAGTTCAGCCGGGTCGAATCTTAAATACCCACGACTATGAACCATATATTAGGGTTTCCTTTGAAATTTCAGGAGGGCTTGAGGACTTGAGGACACTTCCCGAAGATAAATTTAAAGATTTCACCCATGAGGACTATATCAGATTCTGGATTTATAAGAATCATTTTTGTTTGAGTTTTAGAGGAATCATTAACATCTCTTGTAAGTGTGCAAGAAAATTACAAAATAACGTCTTGATTTGAAAATCTTAAATCTGTAGAAGTAAAATCTGGAAATTTTACATTGAGTTTCAAGCAATTTTCATGATCACTGCACCTTCTACACCCTCAAGAAGTGAAGTCGGTCTATATGGAGGCATTACCAAATGGACCGATAAAAACATAATCCGATACACGTTTTTGTGAGCCTAAAATACCAGAATATTTACAATTTCAGGCAAATCAGATAAAAACTACGGTTTCTATAAGCCCAAGAAGTAAAATCGGGAGATCGTTCTTATGGGGGCTATACTAAAGTATGAACCGATACTCACCGTTTTCGGCACACTTCTTTATGACCCGAAAATACCTCTAGATTTCCAATTTCAGGCAAATAGCATAAAAACTTCGGATTCTAGAAGCCCAAGATGTAAAATCGGGAAATCGGTCTACATGGGGGCTATACCAAAATATGGACCGAAACTCACCATTTTCGGCACATCTCTTTAGGGTCCTAAAATACCTCTAGATTTCCAATTTCAGACAAATTGGATAAAAACTTCGGTTTCTATAAGCCCAAGAAGTAAAATCGGGAGATCGGTCTATATGGGGGCTATACAAAAACATGTACCGATACTCACCATTTTCGACACACCTCTTTATGGTCCTAAAATACCTCTAGATTTCCAATTTCAGACAAATTGGATAAAAACTACGGTTTCTATAAGCCCAAGACCCCAAATCGGGAGGTCGTTTTATATGGGGACCATACCAAAATATGGACCGATAGTCACAATTTTGTGCACACGTATTTGTGGTCCTACAATACCTCTAGATTTCCAATTTCAGGTAAATTGAATAAAAACTGCGGTTTCTATAAGCCCAAGAAGTAAAATTGGGAGATCGGTCTATATGGGGGCTATACCAAAACATGGACCGATACTCACCATTTTTGGCACACCTCTTTATGGTCACGAAATACCTCTAGATTTCAAATAAAAAAAATTTCGATTTCTATAAGCCTAAGACCCCAAATCGGGAGGTCGGTTTATATGGGGACTATATCAAAACCTGGACCGATATAGCCCATCTTCGAACTTGACCTGCCTGCAGACAAAAGACGAGCTTGTTCAAAATTTCAATACAATTGCTTCATTATTGAAGACTGTAGCGTGATTACAACAGACAGACGGACAGACAGACGGACAGACAGACGGACAGACAGACGGACAGACAGACGGACAGACCGACGGACGGACATCGTTATATCGTCTTAGAATTTCTCCCTGATCAAGAATATATATACTTTATATAGTCAGAAATCGATATTTCGATGTGTTACAAACGGAATGACAACCTTATTATACCCCCGTCACCATTCTATGGTAGTGGTTATAACAAGTAAGGAAAGTCTAAAGTCGGGCTGGGCCGACTATATTATACCCTGCACCACTTTATAAATCTAAATTTTCGATACCATATCACATCCGTCAAATGTGTTGGGGGCTATATATAAAGGTTTGTCCCAAATACATATATTTAAATATCACTCGATCTGGACAGAATTTAATAGACTTCTACAAAATCTATAGACTCAAAATTTAAGTCGGCTAATGCACTAGGGTGGAACCCAATTTTAGTAAAAAACAAGTAAGGAAAGTCTAAAGTCGGGCGGGGCCGACTATATTATATCCTGCACCACTTTGTAGATCTAAATTTTCGATACCATATCACATTCGTCAAATATGTTGGGGGCTATATATAAAGGTTTGTCCCAAATACATACATTTAAATATCACTCGATCTGGACAGCATTTGATAGACTTCTACAAAATCTAAAGACTCAAAATTTAAGTCGGCTAATGCACTAGGGTGGAACACAATGTTAGTAAAAAAATATGGGAAACATTTAAATCTGAAGCAATTTTAAGGAAACTTCGCAAAAGTTTGTTTATGATTTATCGCTCGATATATATGTATTAGAAGTTTAGGAAAATTAGAGTCATTTTTACAACTTTTGGACTAAGCAGTGGCGATTTTACAAAGAAAATGTTGGTATTTTGACCATTTTTTGTCGAAATCAGAAAAACTTATATATGGGAGCTATATCTAAATCTGAACCGATTTCAACCAAATTTGGCACGCATAGCTACAATGCTAAATCTGCTCCCTGTGCAAAATTTCAACTAAATCGGAGCAAAAAAATGGCCTATGTGGTCATATGAGTGTAAATCGGGCGAAAGCTATATATGGGAGCTATATCTAAATCTGAACAGATTTCAACCAAATTTGGCACGCATAGTTACAATGCTAATTCTATTCCCAGTGCAAAATTTCAACTAAATAGGAGCTAAAGATTGGCCTCTGTGGTCATATGAGTGTAAATCGGGCGAACAATATATATGGGAGCTATATCTAAATCTGAACCGATTTTAATAAAATTTTGCACACTTGACTATACTGCTCATTCTACTCCCTGTGCAAAATTTCAACCAAATTGGGGTAAAACTCTGGCTTCTGGGACCGTATTAGTCCATATCGGGCGAAAGATATGTATGGGAGCTATATCTAAATCTGAACCGATTTCAATAAAATTTGACTATAGTACTAATTGTTCTTCTTGTGCGAAATTATAAGCAAATTAGGGTAAAACTCTGGCTTCTGGGACCATATAAGTCCATATCGGGCGAAATATATATATATGGGAACTATATCTAAATCTGAACCGATTTCTTCCAAAATCAATAGGGTTCTATCCTGAGCCAAAACACATACTTGTGCCAAATTTGAAGACGATTGGACTAAAACTGCGACGTAGACTTTGATTACAAAAATGTGTGCACGGGCAGACGGACATGGCTATATCGACTCGGGAGCCCACCCTGATCATTTTTGCCAAAGACACCATGTGTCTATCTCGTCTCCTTCTGGGTGTTGCAAACATATGCACTAACTTATAATACCCTGTTCCACAGTGTGGCGCAGGGTATAAAAAAAAAACAGGATAAAACTCTGGCTTCTGGGACCATATAAATGCGTATCGGGCGAAAGATATGTATGGAGCAATATCTAAATATCAATAGGAGTCTATTCTGGCCCAACACACATATTTATGCCGAATTTGAAGTAAATTGAACTAAAACTGCGACATAGTCTCTGATTATAAAAATTTTTCACGGACAGACGGGTACGGCTAGACCGACTCAGGGGCCGGCAAAATAACCAATGTGTCTATCTCGTCTCCTTCTGGTGTTCTAAAAAAATGCACGAAAATATAATACCCTGGTCCAGAGTGTGTGTGTGTGTGTGGGTATGACTACCCAACATTTATGAAATTGTTTCATTATGACAAATTTCGCTAATACTATGAAAAAATTTCAATTCCACCATTATCATATGAATCCACTGTACGCCTATCGGTTAGTCCGCATATTTACGTTGTACTGACACAAACCAAACAGTCAGACGACCAATATGTGTAAATGTAAAATAGTCGAACGGACAGACAAACAGACAAATTACTGTAGACCCATTATCTCCACAGGATGGATGATTGCATGCATTCAAGTGTGTATACGCACTAGCCTGGCGGAAAACAAAAAGTATTTATAACCTTAATTTGTTTTTATTGTTTGCATGTGTGAGCGTTTCGCGTAGTACATTTGGATGCGGAAGTAACGCTTGTGAGCTAGCTCAAGAATCGAGTCACAAAAAAAAAAAAAACAAAAAAAAACACAAAAACGAACCACCACACATACCCCCATTGGGATGTGTGTGTGTGTGAGTACAGCAAACACCAGTAATTACTAAACCAGGGGCAACATACACGATTTTTATCGGGCAAGCCGAAACGAACCGAACCGAAAAAAAAAATCATAAACCAAACAAAATGAACTCTGAAGCTATTTCATTTGGTATCGCATTATGCATTTGTCTGCTGCTCCACTTGCACCGCATGTGCAGTTTGATAGATCTATGGTTTTGTTGTTCGTGTGGTTCATGTTGTTGTTGTCGTTGTTGCTGTTTATGTTTTTAATGCACAAGGGCCTTCATCCCCCCCCCAACAATGCCACATGTGTAACACGAGCCCATTTCATTGTATGTACCAATGGCCTGATAATTGCAACAAGTTGAAAATGTGAATTCTTTTCCATGCCATACGATTTTGGGTAGCCAAACAAAAACAAATTAGAGTTCATCTAACTGACAGATATGAACAACAGCAACAACAACAAATTTCACCAACTCGGTTTAACGATAAGCAAATTATTTGGATGTACGAGGAAGAGGAACAGGAACAGGATAAGATAAAACAAGTATATACGGCGGTAAGTTCGGCCAGGCCGAATCTTATGTACCCTCCACCATGGATTGCGTAGAAACTTCTACGAAACACTGTCAACCACAAGTTTCAACTCACTCGGATGAAATTTGCTCCTCCAACAGGCTCCAAAACCAAATCTCGGGATCGGTTTATATGGGGGCAATAAATGATTATGGACTGATATGGACCACTTTTGGCATGGTAGTTAAATATCATATACTACCACCACGTACCAAGTTTCAACCAGATCGGATGAATTTTGCTTCTCCAAAAGGAACCGGGGGTCAAATCTGGCGATCGGTTTATATAGGAGCTATATATAATTATAGACTGATAGGAACCAATTCCTGCATGGTTGTTGAATACCATATACTATCATCACGTACCAAATTTTAACCGAATGGGAAGAATTTTGCTCTTCCAAGATGCTCCGGAGGTCAAATCTGGTGTTTGGTTTATATGGGGGCTATATATAATTATGGACCGATATAGACCAATTGTTGCATTAGTGTTTGAGGTCATATATTAACATCACGTACCAAATTTCAACTGAATCAGATGAATTTTGGTCTTCCAAGAGGCTCCGGAGGTCAAATCTGGTGATTGGTTTATATGGGGGCTATATATAATTATGGACCGATATAGACCAATTGTTGCATGGTCATTAGAGACCATATACTAACATCATGTACCAAATTTCTGCCGGATCGGATGAAATTTGTTTCTCTTAGAGGCTCTGCAAGCCAAATCGGGGAATCGGTTTATATGGGGTATATATGTAATTATGGACCAATTGTTGCATGGTCGTTAGAGACCATATACTAACATCATGTACCAAATTTCAGCCGGATCGGATAAAATTTGCTTCTCTTAGAGGCTCTGCAAGCAAAATCGGGGGATCATTTTATATGGGGGCTATATATAATTATGGACCGATATGGACCAATTTTTGCATGGTTGTTGGAGACCATATACTAACACCACGTACCAAATTTCAGCCGGATCGGACGAAATTTGCTTCTCTTAGAGGCCTCGCAAGCCAAATTTGGGGGTCCATTTATATGGGGGATATACGTAAAAGTGGGCCGATATGGCCCATTTGCAATACCATCCGACCTACATCAATAACAACTACTTGGGCCCAGTTTCAAGTCGATAGCTTGTTTCGTTCGGAAGTTAGCGTGATTTCAACAGACGGACGGACGGACGGACATGCTCATATCGACTCAGAATTTCACCACGACCCGGAATATATATACTTTATGGGGTCTTAGAGCAATATTTCGATGTGTTACAAACGGAATGACAAAGTTAATATACCCCCCATCCTATGGTGGAGGGTATAACAAGTATATACGGCCGTAAGTTCGGCCAGGCCGAATCTTATGTACCCTCCACCAGGGATTGCGTAGAAACTTCTACGAAAGACTGTCATCCACAAGTTTCAACTCACTCGGATGAAATTTGCTCCTCCAAGAGGCTCCAAAACCAAATCTCGGGATCGGTTTATATGGGGGCTATAAATGATTATGGACTGATATGGACCACTTTTGGCATTGTTGGTAAATATCATATACTACCACCACGTACCAAATTTCAACCAAATCGGATGAATTTTGCTTCTCCAAAAGGAACCGGAGGTCAAATCTGGCGATCGGTTTATATAGGAGCTATATATAATTATAGACTGATAGGAACCAATTCCTGCATGGTTGTTGGATACCATATACTAACATCACGTACCAAATTTCAACCGAATGGGAAGAATTTTGCTCTTCCAAGATGCTCCGGAGGTCAAATCTGGGGATCGGTTTATACGGAGCCTATATATAATTATGGACCGATATCGACCAATTTTTGCATGGGTGTTTGAGGGGCCATATATTAACATCACGTACCAAATTTCAACTGAATCAGATGAAGTTTGGTCTTCCAAGAGGCTCCGGAGGTCAAATCTGGTGATTTGTTTATATGGGGGCTATATATAATTATGGACCGATATAGACCAATTGTTGCATGGTCATGAGAGACCATATACAAATGCCATGTACCAAATTTCAGCCGGATCGGATAAAATTTGTTTCTCTTAGAGGCTCTGCAAGCCAAATCGGGGGATCGGTTTATATGGGGGCTATATATAATTATGGACCGATGTGAACCAATTTTTGCATGGTTGTTAGAGACCATATACTAACACTATGAACCAAATTTTAGCCGGATCGTATAAAATTTGCTTCTCTTAGAGGCCTCGCAAGCCAAATCGGGGGATCGGTTTATATGGGGGCTACATATAATTATGGACCGATATGGTCCAATTCCTGCATGGTTGTAAGTGATAATATACTAAAACCACATACCAAATTTCAGCTGGATCGGATGAAATTTGAATATTTATACTTTATCGGGACTTAGAGCAATATTTCAATGTGTTACAAATGGAATGACAAATTTAATATACCCTATGGTGGAGGGTATAACTAGTAAGGAAGGCCTAAAGACGAGCGGAGCCAACTATATTCTAAACTGCTCCTTTTTGTAGATCTGCATTTTCGATACCATCTCAAATCCTACAAATTTGTTAAGTGCACTATATAAAATCTGAACCAATTTGGACAAAATTTTTTTAGACTTCTAGAAAATCTCTAGACTTAAAATTTAACTCGTCTAATGTCCTGGGGCGGAGTATAAAAATATGATAAATATTTAAATCTACAGCACTTTCGCAAAAGAGCATATTAATTTTTACAACATTTTCTATAGAAATAAAGATTAGATAATGTCTTCTACACCCTCAAAAAAAATCGCTTCTGTAACATATACTCCCAAACATATTTTGCTTCAAGCTTCCAGCATACACTTTGTCTCTCTTTGTAAACACATATATGTTTATGGGCAATTTCTAAATCAATATATGTTTGAATCCAAGCATATTATATTTACAAACATTTTATGTCCCAAACATAATATGTTCTAACATATTAACATATATGTCCCAAACATATTATGCTAGTTTATGAACATTATATGTTTGCACTCAAAAATATTGTGTTTAAAAATTTGAGTTCCAGACATATAATGTTTATACCCAAACATATGAAAAACAGTTTTTTTCGTCCGTGTATAGATAAAATTTTTTTTTGAAATAAAATTTTGACATAATTTTCCATAAAAATGAAATTTTGTGAAAATTTTCTATAGAAATAAAATGTTGACAACATGTTCTATAGAAATAAAATTTTGACAAAATTTTCTATGGCAATAAAATTTCAACAAAATTTTCTATAGAAGTAAAATTTCGGCACAATTTTCTATAAAAATAAAATTTTGAGAAAATTTTGTATACACAGAAAAAAATATCACCAAAATATTTCCAATTAAAAAGTTAATTGAAGTTGAAAATTTTTTCAATTAATAAATTAATTGATACAATTAACTTTTTAATCATGATAGAAACATTAAGTTAATTAAGTCAATGATTGAAATTTTTAAAATGTTTAATTAAAAAATTAATTGATACAATTAACTTAAAAAAAGTGCTGATTTTTTTTTACTTTTTTTAATTAAAAATGTATTTCAAACAATCATTTGTTAATCCAAATAAAAACTCTAAGCCAATCTAACTAAGTAATTAAAAATAGTTACCCATTTTAATTAATAAATTAATTGCGTTTTGCAATCAACATCAATTAAATTTTTAATTGAATCAATTAAAAAATTAATTGAATTTTGCTGAAAAAATCCATTAATTTTTTAATCAAGAATTTTTTCTATGCCCAATTAAAACTGTGATTGATACTATAATTTTCGTGATTGAAGACATTTCAATTAAAAAATTAATTGGATCAATTAATTTGGTGATTGAATCAGAGAAAAAATTTTTTGTGTGTAGAATTAAAATTTTGACAACATTTTCTTTAGAAATAAAATTTCGGCAAAATTTTCTATAAAAATAAAATTTGAGAACATTTTCCAAAGAAATAAAATTTTAAGAAATTTTTCCATAGAAATAAAATTTTAAGAAAATTTTCCAAAGAAATAAAATTTTCAAAAAATTTTCTAGAGAAATAAAATTTCGACAACATTATGTAGAGAAATAAAATTATGACAAAAAATTGGCAATAAAAAATACTTAATGGTCGAACATCTCAAGGCTGCGCTTTGCCTGGAGTAGTCCAATATAGAGCAGAGCCACTTTCAGCATGTCATGGCTTTGTCGGCCATTTGTAGGCCATAATTCATGCCAAAAGTAGCCTCTAAAGCAACATTTTTATCGTGAAAAGAAAATGTCAAATGGATCTAAAAATTCGTTTAGAGAGAAAGAATTATTTTTTGTATATACCAAGAACGTTTCGATTTACAATGTCTCTTCTCTTTTCATGGTTATCGCTCAAAATTGATTTAACGGGTTTCAAGGGGGTCGCATACTGGTTTTTGATGAGTCAATTCCCAGTGATCCGTCGAAAGCGTCTTCCACAAAGGATAAACTGAAAAAATCCTTGATTTCGTTTTGGCACAAAGCCGCTTGAAGATAACGGTTTATCTGAGATATCAATACGGTAACACACATTCTCACTTGGTTTCAATTTCGGCTAGCATGAAATACCAAACTGTATTTAGCGGTGACTGAAAGCATCTGGGTAATTAGTTGAGGTGCAAAAACTGCTTACCAAGAGCATTTGTGCTAAAATCCCAGCATTATCGTTTGCTTGAGAATAATGACTTAGCATCACTAGACACTTTCAGTTACCATGCGAAAGTACACCAGATTTCCATTTGGTAGTAACTGTGTATGAAATATGCATCATAAGTGCTGTCTTATAATGAGTGGCTAAAAACGTATGTGAATCCCATACTCTTTTACAATAATTGCCTTAAACATTATTCCTACTATATGCATTTCTAACTCGTTCTTTCTTTTCTCATTTTTATTTTCAGGTAAGTTTAAGAACTACATCCAAATCGCTTTGTTTAACCACCATGGTGTTTCGGTGAGTTTGCTTTTTTACATTTGTTGGTCCTGCAATAAATTGCAAAAAAAAAAAACACGAAAAACCTTTGATTGATTATTGCGAAAATTGCCAAGGCATTTTTATTTACATCTCCCATCTCTTTTGGCTGCGCTAGAGGCATGGCATATTAAATAGAATCGTGCTAAATCCTTCAGCTAATCACAATGGACAATGACGAGTCTGAATAGCGGATGCTGACATTATCAAGATATCATTGGCGTAGCTAGAAGAGGTTGGGAAAATATATAGCTACTTGACCACATTGAGCCAACGAAATATGTTCATAAATAACAGGTTGGCTGATAAGTCCACGGTCTAACAAAGAAAAACACATTTTTTTGTTGTCAAAATTCGTTTTTATTATTCAACATAGTTCCCTTCAAGAGCGATAAACGATTATAACGACCTTCCAATTTTTTGATACCATTTTGGTAATACTCCTTCGGTTTGGCCTTAAAATAGGCCTCAGTTTCGGCGATCACCTCTTCATTGCAGCCAAAATTTTTCCCTGCGAGCATCCTTTTGAGGTCTGAGAACAAGAAAAAGTCGCTGGGGGCCAGATCTGGAGAATACGATGGGTGGGGAAGCAATTCGAAGCCCAATTCATGAATTTTTGCCATGGTTCTCAATGACTTGTGGCACGGTGCGTTGTCTTGGTGGAACAACACTTTTTATACCCTCCACCATAGGATGGGGTATATTAACTTTGTCATTCCGTTTGTAACACATCGAAATATTGCTCTGAGACCCCATAAAGTATATATATATATATATATATTCTGGGTCGTGGTGAAATTCTGAGTCGATCTGAGCATGTCCGTCCGTCCGTCCGTCCGTCTGTTGAAATCACGCTAACTTCCGAAGGAAACGAGCTATCGACTTGAAACTTTGCACAAGTAGTTGTTATTGATGTAGGTCGGATGGTATTGCAAATGGGCCATATCGGTCCACTTTTACGTATAGCCCCCATATAAACGGACCCCCAAATTTGGCTTGCGATTGCTCTAAGAGAAGCAAATTTCATCCGATCCGGCTGAAATTCGGTACATGGTGTTAGTATATGGTGTCTAACAACCATGCAAAAATATCGGTCCACTTTTACGTATAGCCCCCATATAAACGGACCCCCAAATTTGGCTTGCAGAGCCTATAAGAGAAGCATATTTCATCCGATCTGGCTAAAATTTGGTACATGGTGTTGGTATATGGTCTCTAACACCCATAATTATATATAGCCCCCATATAAACCGATCCCCCGATTTGGCTTGGGGAGCCTCAAAGAGAAGCAAATTTCATCCGATCCGGCTTAAATTTGGCACATGGTGCTGGTATATGGTCTCTAACAACCATGCAAATATTGGTCCATATCGGTCTATAGTTATATATAGCCCCCATATAAACCGATTCCCAGATTTGGCTTGAGGAGCCTCTAAGAGAAGCAAATTTCATCCGATACGGTTGAAATTTGGTACATCGTGGTAGTATACAGTCTCTAACAACCATGCCAAAATTGGTCCTCATCGGTTCATAATTATATATAGACCCCATATAAACCGATGCCCAGAGGGTCAGCCTCTTGGAGGGTCAAAATTCATCTGATCCGGTTCAAATTTGGAACGTGGTGTTAGTACATGGCCGCTAACAACCATACCAAAATTGGTCCATATCGGTCTGTAGTTATATATATAGCCGATCTCCAATCACACAAAAATTGGTCCATATCGGTTGCCACTCGAGCCAAAAATAATCTACCAAAATTTTATTTCTATAGAAAATTTTGTCAAAATTTTATTTTTATAGAAAATTTTGTCAAGATTTTATTTCTATAGCAAATTTTGTCAAATTTTCATTTCTATAGAAAAGTTTGCCAAAATTTTATTTCTATAGAAAATTTTGACTAAATTTTATTTCTATAGAAAATTTTGTTAAAATTTTATTTCTATAGAAAATTTTGTCCAAATTTTACTTCTATAGAAAATGTTGTCAAAATTTTTTTTTATTTCTATAAAAAAATTTTGTCAAAATTTTATTTTTATAGAAAATTTTGTCAAGATTTTATTTCTATAGAAAATTTTGTCAAATTTTCATTTCTATAGAAAAGTTTGCCAAAATTTTATTTCTATAGAAAATGTTTATTAAAATTTTATTTCTATAGAAAAGTTTGTTAAAATTTATTTTCTATAGAATATTTTGTCCAAATTTTACTTCTATAGAAAATGTTGTCAAAATTTTATTTTTTCAAAATTTTATTTCTATACAAAATTTTGTCATACTTAATTATATACGTATTTAATCGGCCTTTTTATACCCTGCGCCACACTGTGGAACAGGGTCCGTGAACACATTTTTGTAATCAAAGTCTATGTCGCAGTTTTAGTCCAATCGACTTCAAATTTGGCACAAGTATGTGTTTTGGCTCAGAATAGATCCCTATTGATTTTGGATCTAGCTCCCATATATATATTTCGCCCGATATGGACTTATATCTGGGGCCATAAAAGTCCATATCGGGCGAGTTTTACCCTAATTTGCTTAAAATTTTGCACAAGAAGAACAATTAGTAGTATAGTCAAGTGTGCCAAATTTTATTGAAATCGGTTCAGATTTATATATAGCTCCCATATATATCTTTCGTCCGATATGCACTAATATGGACCCAGCAGCCAGAGTTTTATATCGATTTGCTTGAAATTTTGTACAGACATAACTCTTAGTTGTATTGTCAAGTGTGCAAAATTTGATTGAAATCGGTTCAGATTTGGATATATCTCCCATATATAGCTTTCGCCCGATTTGCACTCATATGACCACAAAGGCCAATTTTTTGCTCCGATTTAGTTGAAATTTTGCACAGAGAGTAGAATTACCATTGTATCTATGCGTGCCAAATTTGGTTGAAATCGGTTCAGATTTAGATATAGCTCCCATATATAGCTTTCGCCCGATTTGTACTTATATGACCACAGAGGCCAATTTTTTGCTCCGATTTAGTTGAAATTTTGCACAGAGAGTAGAATTACCATTGTATCTATGCGTGCCAAATTTGGTTGAAATCGGTTCAGATTTGGATATATCGCCCATATATAGCTTTCGCCCGATTTACACTCATATGACCACAGAGGCCAATTTTTTGCTCCGATTTAGTTGAAATTTTGCACAGAGAGTAGAATTAGCATTGTTGCTATGCGTGCCAAATTTTGTTAAAATCGGTTCAGATTTAGATATAGCTCCCATATATATGTTTTTCTGATTTCGACAAAAGTGGTCAAAATACCAACATTTTCCTTGTTAAATCGCCACTGCTTAGTCCAAAAGTTGTAAAAATGACTCTAATTTTCCTAAACTTCTAATACATATATATCGAGCGATAAATCATAAACAAACTTTTGAGAAGTTTCCTTAAAATTGCTTCAGATTTAAATGTTTCCCATATTTTTTTGTAGTAACATTGTGTTCCGCCCTAGTGCATTAGCCGACTTAAATTTTGAGTCTATAGATTTCGTAAAAGTCTATCAAATTCTGTCCAGATCGAGTGATATTTAAATGTATGTATTTGGGACAAACCTTTATATATAGCCCCCAACACATTTGACGGATGTGATATGATATCGAAAATTTAGATCTACAAAGTGGTGCAGGGTATAATATAGTCGGCCCCGTCCGACTTTAGACTTTCCTTACTTGTTTTTTACTAAAATTGTGTTCCACCCTAGTGCATTAGCCAACTTAAATTTAGAGTCTATAGATTTTTTAGAAGTCTATCAAATTCTGTCCAGATCAAGTGATATTTAAATGAATTTATTTGGGACAAACCTTTATATAACGGATGTGATATGGTATCGAAAATTTTGATCTACAAAGTGGTGCAGGGTATAATATAGTCGGCTCTGCCCGACTTTAGACTTTTCTTACTTGTTTAGTTTAATATATACTACGTATGGACTACCTTGCAATTTAGAAGGCGGTGTTAGGAAGTTTTAAGATACCTTGCCATCGGCAAGTGTTACCGCAACCCAAGTAATTCGATTGTGGATGACAGTCTTCAGTAGAAGTTTCTACGCAATCCATGGTGGAGGGTACATAAGCTTCGGCCTGGCCGAACTTACGGCCGTATATACTTGTTTTTTTGAACAACGCATTACAGAAATCTCAAAACAAAAAATCTCATGAGGTAGTTCATTCTTCCCATAAAACACACCCAGAGAAGGAATTTTATCACCTCAAACATGTTTTAAGAGCAAAATGTTATTTTTGGGTGGTGACCATGTAGCATGGTTTTCGCAACCATGTTATTTTCTCGGAAATCATGTATTTGATTTCGGCAAGCAGGTTATATTTGACGAGAAAATAACATTTTAGTGACAAACACGTTACATGGTCACCATACAAAAATAACATTTTGCTCTTGAAACATGTTTGAGGTGATCATATTCCTTCTCTGCGTGCAGTCACGTTGTTTTCTCTGTGTATGAAAACTGAAACAAATCAATCCACCACATGCTTAGAAAAATTACACTCACCCTATGATAATTTGCTTTGGGCTATTCCCCATCAAGTTATAAAGAATCTGCAACAAATATGTATAATTGTATGCCTTTTTTACTGATTTAGTTTTCACTTTAGTAAAAAAAATGACGATTTTAACGGCTAAACTCGAACTTAATACCCACCTTTAGACAAAATTATTATTTTTTCACTCATTTTCACACACATTTCGTAGTTTGAAGAAAGAAATTGGAATTGAAAAGTGCACAAATGCTTTAGTGCCATACGAAGTTCAAAATGGGTGAATTATTGGTAAAATAAATTTTAAGAAATTCTGTTTTATTTTGTGAAAAAAATTAAGAAAATTTCTTAAAAAGCTAAAATTCATTGAACTAATATAGAATTAAATCGTCTTTAGTGAAATATGGAGTTCACTTTTTTTGAGACACTTAGTTTCTTGCGATTGTACCATCTATCATCACTAGATAATAATCGATGTTTAAAAAAAAATTATGGATTTCGTAGTGATATGCATGGAAGTAAATCTATATATATTATATATTTATTTGCTGAAAATTTTTCCATATGTTGCCGTCCCTATTGTTTTATTTTTTTTATACCCTCCATCATAGGATGGGGGTATATTAACTTTGTCATTCCGTTTGTAACACATCGAAATATTGCTTTAAGACCCCATAAAGTATGTATATTCTGGGTCGTGGTGAAATTCTGAGTCGATCTAAGCATGTTCGTCCGTCCGTCCGTCCGTCCGTCTGTTGAAATCACGCTAACTTCCGAACGAAACAAGCTATCGACTTGAAACTTGGCACAAGTAGTTGTTATCGATGTAGGTCGGATGGTATTGAAAATGGGCCATATCGGTCCACTTTTACGTATAGCCCCCATATAAAGGGACCCTCAGACCCTTGTGGAGCCTCTAACAGAAGCATATTTCATCCGATCCGCCTGAAATTTGGTACATGATGTTGGTATATGGTCTCCAACAACCATGCAAAAATTGGTCCACATCGGTCCATAATTATATATAGCCCCCACATAAACCGATCCCCAGATTTGGCTTGCGGAGCCTAAAAGAGAAGTAAATTTCATCCGATCCGGCTGAAATTTGGTACATGATGTTGGTATATGGTCTCTAACAACCATGCAAAAATTGGCCCATATCGGTCCATAATTATATATAGCCCCCATATAAACCGATCCCCAGATTTGGTTTGTGGAGCCTGTAAGAGAAGCATATTTCATCCGATCCGCCTGAAATTTGGTACATGATGTTGGTATATGATCTCTAATAACCATGCAAAAATTGGTCCACATCGGTTCATAATTATATATAGCCCCCATATAAACCGATATCCAGATTTGGCTTGCGAAGTCTCCAAGAGAAGCAAATTTCATCCAATCCGGTAGTAATTTGGAACATGGTGTTATGATCTTTAACAACCGTGCCAGAATTGGTCCATATCGGTCCATAATTATATATAGCCCCCATATAAAACGTTCTCCAGATTTGACCTCCGGAGCCTCTTGGAGGAGCAAAATTCATTCGATCCGGTTCAAATTAGGAACGTGGTGTTAGTATATGGTCGCTAACAACCATACCAAAATTGGTCCATATCGGTTCATAATCATGGTTGCCACTAGAGCCAAAAATAATCTACCAAAATTTTATTTCTATAGAAAATTTTGTCAAAATTTTATTTCTATAGAAAATTTTGTCAAAATTTTATTTCTAGAGAAAATTTTGTTAAAATTTTATTCGGCTCATAATAAAATTTTCATCATTGTCAAAATTTTATTTCTATAGAAAGTTTTGTTCAAATTTTATTCGGTTCATAATCATGGTTGCCACTCGAGCCAAAAATAGTCTACCAAGATTTTATTTCTATAGACAATTTTGTCAAAAGTTTATTTCTATAGAAAATTTTGTTAAAACTTAAGCAATTCGATTGTGGATGGCAGTGTTTAGAAGAAGTTTCTACGCAATCCATGATGGAGGGTACATAAGCTTCGGCCTGGCCGAACTTACGGCCGTATATACTTGTTTTTTTTCTATAGAACATTTTGTCAAAATTTTATTTCTATAGAAAATTTTGTAAAAATTTTATTTCTATGGAAAATTTTGTAAAAATTTTATTACTATAGTATTTACTTGTTTTTTTTTATTTTGCAAAAACCTAATTTTTTCATAGATAATTAAATTTAGAAAGCATTCTTTCGATAACCATTAAAAAAATCACGATTCAAAACATGAAACGGAAATTGTAGAAAATTATGCCCTCTACGGAAAATCTCAGGAAAAGCATCACCAAACAAAATATATCAACCTTTCAATTGGAATGGGTATGAAATGAATTACAAACCAATATGGGGTGGTTGGAGAAACATTAAACTCGAGAGAGAGAGAGACAGAGAGTGTCAACGAGAAACCCTCTTGAAATTCACCTTTGAAGCGAATTACTCCTTATTAAGGGGAAAACTCTACATTCTACTCCACATTTCCAATGGCCAAGGCAACATCTATCCCCTAAAGAGGCTTGGAAATTGGAGAGTTAGCCATAGCTATGGCTAATAGGGGTACTATAGCGTGTTGAATTTCTTTTGTAATATGAGAGTTCAAAGAACCAGCACTTACTGTGACATTAACTTGCTCAAATGTGAAATATGAATAAATATATATATATAGAGAGAGAACAGTTTTGTTATTCTCAAAGAATTAATTCTCTTTAGATTACACACATTTAAGCCGGAGATGTGTTAAGGGGAATGAGTATAATTTTGTGATGAGCATTGATGAGTGCATGACGTTTGTGTGTTCCATGTGATGAGAGGACGGCATGTTTCACATTATTTGATAGGGGGGGGTGTTTTGTGGTGTATTTGTTGTTGTTTTTGGTGGTCTTCTTCTTCGTCTTCTACTTGAAGTTAATGTTGTTAAAGAGCATTTCGAGCTTTTCAAACAATAAGAAAACCCCCCAGCAAACAACAAAAACATCAAGCACACTCAAGCGAAAAGAAACCAACGAGAAAAAAAAATAAACAAAAACAAAAATTACTACAAGTAAGGAACTGTAACAAATCGGTGAGAAAAGTATCTAATATTATAAGTATGTCATAAAATTGCTTACTTTATATACTAGAAGATAAGCAGAGGCTTCTCGTGTATACGTATGTATGTATGTATGCATGTACATGTGTATTTTTGTTGTAGTATATAAAGCTCATACATTCATACCTATATGAACACATAAATTTTATATATCAAAACAAACAGGTTTTGTAATACTCATTGAAGGATGACACAGAAGAGAAGGAGGACGTAAAGAGAGAATTGGTGAGTAGTGGCTGGCTGGCTCGCTGGCTGGCTGACTGACTGAATGAATGAGCAGCGAGTGAGTAACATTGGTGTTGCCTTCGTATTTTGTGGCCTGAGTGTATGTATGCGAGTATGAGTATGTGTGCATTGTATGACTATAGGGATATACACGGTATCCATGTGGATACCACGGGTACCGCCCAAATGATTTTCACCACAAACACGTACACTAACCCACACTCACAATCAAAAGGAAATACACCTAAAACTCTATAGGCGACACAACAGACACAAGCAACAGCATCAAAGCTTATGTATATGTGTGTGTGTCTGTGTGAGTAATAGGGACTCCCTCAATTACAAATACACATACCAACAAAGACACCTACACACCCTATCACCCCCCATCTGAAGAATAAAACAACACCGCTAACCGTTGTTTTTTAAGGTTATGTTTTTTTTTTTTGTTTGTGCCACATCGTCTCAAACGAAAAGAATACGCAAAAAAAAAATATGGAATATTTTCAAATAAGACCACAAAAAAAAATCACATTAAAGTCTTAAATTTCTTATAAAGACGAAACGACCTAACAAATCAACAACAAAGACAATAACAACGGCATTTCTACTAGCATCACCACCACCGCCACCGCCACCACCTCCAACAGTAAACAATGGCATTTGTTACGACGTATGGTGTTTCTGCTTAGTGTGCTAAGGATATGCGGGGACCGGCAGAGAAATTTCAGCATCACCAGAGGGCGCCACAGATATTGATTGTCTGTGTTAATTAGTGAAAAATGAATATCTGTTCATCAGACCAAAGGAAATCTGTAATTTGACAGAGGTTCCATTTAAATGGATAGTTTAGACAAAACAAAAAAGACATGACTTAAATGCTTAAATTCAGTAAGAAGTTTATTATGGGGATTTTAAATAAGAATTATTTTTTTAATGTTAGCTTGATATCAATGCAGTCTGGGTTTTCGCCCAAAATAAAAAATTCTACATATTATTACAATTTTTTTACACAAAAAAATATCACAAACATTTTTCCAATTAAAATTTTAATTGAATTAAAAACAAGTATATACGGTCGTAAGTTCGGCCTGGCCGAATCTTATGTATCCTCCACCATGGATTGCGTAGAAACTTCTATGAAAGACTGTTATCCACAATCGAATTACTTGGGTTGTGGTATCTTAAAACTTCTCAACATCGTTTTCTAAAGTGTGAGGTAGTCCATACGTGGTAGAGAGCCACAATTGAAATATGGGGGTCGCTTATATGGGGGCTATATACAATTATGAATTTGATATGGTTCTAGTTAGGCATGGTTGTTAACGGCCATATACTAGCACAATGTACCAAATTTCAACTGACTCGGATCAAATTTGCTCCTCCAAGAGTCTCCAAAACCAAATCTCGGGATCGGTTTATATGGGGGCTATATATGATTATGGACTGATATGGACCACTTTTGGCATGGTTGTTGAATATCATATACTACCACCACGCACCAAATTTCAACCAAATCGGATGAATTTTGCTTCTCCAAAAGGCACCGGAGGTCAAATCTGGGGATCGGTTTATATGGGGGCTATATATAATTATGGACTGATATGAACCAATTCCTGCATGGTTGTTGGATACAACATACTAACATCACGTACCAAATTTCAACCGAATCGGATGAATTTTGCTCTTCCAAGGGGCTCCGGAGGTCAAATCTGGGGATCGGTTTATATGGGGGCTATATATAAGTATGGACCTATTTCGACCAATTTTTGTATGGGTGTTTGAGGCCATATATTAACATCACGTACCAAATTTCAACTGAATCAGATGAATTTTGATCTTCCAAGAGGCTGCGGAGGACAAATCTGGTGATCGGTTTATATGGGGGCTATATATAATTATCGACCGATGTGGACCATTTTTTGCATGGTCATTAGAGACCACATACTAACACCATATACCAAATTTCAGCCGGATCGTATGAAATTTGCTTTTCTTAGTGGCTCCGCAAGCCAAAACGGGGGATCGGTTTATATGGGGGCTATATATAATTATTGACCGATGTAGACCAATTTCTGCAGAGTTGTTAGAGACGAAATACTTACACCATGTACCAAATTTCAACCAGATCGGATCAAAATTGCTTCTCTTAGAGGTTTCGTTGGGAAATTAGCTTGATTTCAACAGACGGACGGACATATATATATATATATATATATATATATATATATATATATATATATATATATATATATATATATATATATATATATATATATATATATATATATATATATATATATATATATATATATATATATATATATATATATATATATATATATATATATATATATATATATATATATATATATATATATATATATATATATATATATTGTTTATGGAGCACGGGAGCACAATATATTGGAGAAGAGCTGAGAGTATTCAAAAGGAGGTGCAAAGCAAAAACAGGACCACATCTCGAAAGATATTTTGAGTGGAACTTTTCAACTCCAGATGGTTTTATGATTGCGAAGTGTAGATTGGACAATAGATTGAGAGGAATAAATGGAAACAAATATTAAAATTTTGACAACATTTTCTATAGAAATTAAATTTTGCAAAATTTTTCTATAGAAATAAAGTTTGACAAAATTTTCTATAGAAATAACATTTTGACAAAATTTTCTGTAGAAATAAAATTCTATATATAAGTTTAACAAAATTTTGTATAGAAATAAAATTTTGATAAAAGTTTCTATAGAAATAAAATTTTGACAAAATTTTCTGCAGAAGTAAAGTTTGGACAAAATTTTCTATAGAAATAACATTTTGACAAAATTTTCTATAGAAATAAAATTTTGACAAAATTTCAATAGAATTAAAATTTGACAAGATTCTCTATAGAATTAAAATTTTGACAACATTTTCTATAGAAATTAAATTTTGCCAAAATTTTTCTATAGAAATAAAGTTTGACAAAATTTTCTATAGGAATAACAGTTTGAAAAATTTTCTATAGAAATTTTCCATAGAAATAAAATTTTGGTAGATTATTTTTGGCTCGAGTGGCAACCATGATTATGAGTGGCAACCATGATATGTGTGATTGGGGATCGGCTATATATAACTATAGACCGATATGGACCAAATTTGGCATGGTTATTAGCGGCCACATACTAACACCACTTTGCAAATTTCAACCGGATCGGATGAATTTTGCTTCTCTTAGAGCAATCGCAAGCCAAATTGGGGGGTCCGTTTATATGGGGGCTATACATAAAAGTGAACCGATACGGCCCATTTTCAATACCATCCGACCTACATCAATAACAACTACTTGTGCCAAGTTTCAAGTCGATAGCTTTTTTCGTTCGGAAGTTTGCGTGATTTCAGCAGACGGACGGACGGACGAACGGACGGACATGCTCAGATCAACTCAGAATTTTCACCACGACCCAGAATATATATACTTTATGGGGTCTTAGATCAATATTTCGATGGCTAGTCGTTTGCCTCGTGTTTCAACTCTATCTCTAGAAGACCCAAAGAAGTCAAAGTAATAAGTTAAAGAAAATAGCCATAATATTTTTCTTTTCATTTTCATCTTTCTTTTGTAGTATATTTTCTTTTTTTCTTCTCCTTTGTTTCTTGACATTGTAATAAAAGTGGAAAACAATGGGCGTAATAAATACAATATATATATAGTACGTATGAATGTTTGTATTTTCCTATGTAAGATGGTATGTTAATCCCTAATATACGCATATTAAATTGTTGCCTGCTTTTAGGGGCATTAAATATATTTAAAGAATTTAAAGACTTATTTAGGTCATACGAAAAAATTTGTTTGCATTTCTAGGAAATGAAATTTCACGGCCGAAAGTTCATACACGCAAAAAAATAATTCTTTCCTTCCAAACGAAATTTTAGACAAACAAAGTTCGTTTCTCATTTGCTTTTCGCTATAGGAAGTGTATTTGGAAGAAAAGTATATACTTTTTGTGATAAACGTTTATTCTTTTCCAGGATGTAAAAACAATTTCATAAAAACTAACTCAAAAAAAAAAAAAAAAACATTGTTTTCTTGCTAATTGCATTTTTCCTCACATCTTTCTCCATCACGAGGTTTTTTAGTTCTTAACACCTTTTCCTGTAATACCAACAATGTAGAAGAATTATAAGATTTTATAAAATTTAAAAAATTTAAAAAATTTTTTTTTACCTTTCGCCTGGACGGAGAATCGAACCGCGGACCATGCACTTTGTAAGCCAACACACTAACCACTGAGCTATGTACCTGTTATGGTCATCAATAGATAATTATCCATATAAGTTATATTTATATAGCATAGCTTGCGGCGCCCACGAACCGAATAAACAAAGTTTATTTAACAGAAAACAAACACTTAGTTTGGCACCGTGGAGCAGTGGTTGCTACGTCCGACTTGCATGCCAAGGGTCGTGGGTTCGATCCCTGCTTCGACCAAAGTTTTTTTTTGTTTTTTTTG